>NC_068919.1:29142500-30342500 GCF_023091745.1 Budorcas taxicolor
CTTGATGTACCCCTTTTCCTATTTGGAACCAGTCTGTTGTTCCATGTCCAGTTCTAACTGTTGCTTCCTGACCTGTATATAGGTTTCTCAAGAGGCAGGTCAGGTGGTCTGGTATTCCCATCTCTTTCAGAATTTTCCACAATTTATTGTGATCCATACAATCAAAGGCTTTGGCATAGTCAATAAAGCAGAAATAGATGTTTTTCTGGAACTCTCTTGCTTTTTTGATGATCCAGCGGATGTTGGCAATTTGATCTCTGGTTCCTCTGCCTTTTCTAAAACCAGCTTGAACATCTGGAAGTTCTTCACGTACTGCTGAAGCCTGGCTTGGAGAATTTTGAGCATTACTTTACTAGCATGTGAGATGAGTGCAATTGTGCGGTAGTTTGAGCATTCTTTGGCATTGCCTTTCTTAGGGACTGGAATGCAAACTGACCTTTTCCAGTCCTGTGGCCATTGCTGAGTTTTCCAAATTTGCTGGCATATTGAGTGCAGCACTTTCACAGCATCATCTTTTAGGAATTGAAATAGCTCAACTGGAATTCCATCACCTCCACTAGCTTTGTTTGTAGTGATGCTACCTAAGGCCCACTTGACTTCACATTCTAGGATGTCTGGCTCTAGGTTAGTGATCACACCATCATGATTATCTGGGTTGTGAAGCTCTTTTTTGTACAGTTCTTCTGTGTATTCTTGCCACCTCTTCTTAATATCTTCTGCTTCTGTTTGGGTTAGTCTAAATCCCATGTATGCATGTATGCTAAGTTGCTTCAGTTGTGTCCGATTCTGTGTGACCCAATGGACTGTAGCCCATCAGACTCCTCTGTCCGTGGGATTATCCAGGCAAGAATACTGGAGTGGGTTGCCATGCCCTCCTCCAAGGGATCTTCCCAACTCAGGCATCAAACCTGAGTCTCTTATATCTCCTGCATTGGCAGGCAGGTTCTTTACGTCAAGTGCCACCTGGGAAGACCCTAAATCCCATAGGTCATCCCTAAAGTATAGTATTTATGGTATTGTGTACACAAACCTATTCACTAATATGTACGTATAAATGTTTAAAGTGTATGGTTTGGAATATAACAAAGAGGGTTATATAGAAGAAAAATATCTTTAAACACTACAACCATTTATAGGACAGTGAGAGGTTAACACAAAAGGCATAAGAGAGCTGAGATCAATAGAGGAAAGAGTGGATTCACGTTTCCAGTCTTATATTCACCCTCACTAACTAGACTGGCAGTCAGGTAGTCTCTTATGCTACTTATGTTACTCAGGTTACTTATCTCTCTTTCTCTCTCAAATTTTCTTTCTGACAAGCATACATGATGTGATTCTAGAGTCTGTACTTTGCTTTCATCTTTCTAATAGTTCTTTTACCTACTTGCAGTAAATGGGCATTGATGCTGTCTTTTTTTGGCATTAATGCTGTCTTATTCTAAAACACAGTGGTGCAGGTTGGTTGTCTTCAGAGAGTCTTCTCCTTGCTTGTACAAACACAGTCATTAGATCTTCTAGAGTTCTGTTTAAATCAGGTGAGGAAATTGGGGGCGGCATCCACCTTAAAGCAGTGAAGAAAGATGAACTAGAAGCAGAATTGGAAATTGTAGCTTTGCATTCAATTTGAAGACCACCAGACATTTTCTTCAAAGCAAAATGCTTCCCTCTAGATGGCTCGTCTGCCACCACAATGACACGCCACTCGGCAGCAGCATCTCTGGGAAGATGGGGAATTGCCACTACCACCAGGGTGCTACCTGTGTCCCTGGCATTGCCATGACACTCGTGTTCTTCCTAGAAATTTAAAAAAAAAAAAAGCAGGAGGTCGACATCAGAATAGATCTGCTATAATTTGGAAACCATATTAGGTTCACATATACACACTTCAGCAAGAATTTAGTAAATTAAATAGTAATGTAATAAATGTAATAAATAGTTATATAATAAATGGAAACAGGCTGAAATACAGGTGACATATAAAATCCTTTTGTTTACTAGCTCTTAATTAATTAATTAATAATATTTGCCCATGATTACAATACAAACTAGGAGACCTATTATATATGTTTGCATTTTGAATCTTTATTTTAATGTCTTTGGTGGAATCAAGAGAGAGAAAAGATTAAAAATCATATTATATTCAAACACATATGTGGGCCTATATACATTCAGCTCAACTTATAATGTTAGTCCTTGCACGTCATACAACTATAAACACAAAACTATTGAAGCATATTTACCTGTACAGATAACACTCAGCATTAACTCCTTAAGGGAACAGTACATCATTTGTGGCGCCTTTGTTTATGGTGTCATGCTTTTCATTTATTTATTAGTCACCATTCAGGATAGTTACAATTAAGTCTTAGAAACAGTTTACTCTTTGCATTCCTTTGTGCTTGAAAAAGACATTTTTGAGGAAAAAGAATATTTTTATATTGAAAAATACAAATTGTGTTGTTGTGAGAAAAGGAGGCTCATGACTACTATGATAGGTCCTTAGGTTTGTTTTGTTCATTTGCAATGGATTTGTGCAAATCTAGATTGGGAGTATAGGAAAAAGAAAATCGGTACAGAAACCAAGATTACAACAACTTGATGCTTTAAACATCTCAGCACATCCAAAAATAAATGTGCCACCCTCTCTACCAAATACATTTTCCTCATCTTGGGAAATGGCATTTATCCATTCTGTGGCCCAGAGCTGGAGAGCAGAGTCCCGTCCTTGTCTTTCCTGCCTTCGGAGCTTCTCCCTACTTCATTCGAAGCAGTCACAAGCCTTGTCATTTTTAACTCCTTAAATCACTGAAAACATGCCTATTTATTTCTGTGCCCTTACTTTGATTTTAATTTAGACCACTGTCATTTACATGTTGCTTAGATTTCTGAGACCTAACTGGTCTCACCAATTCCAATCTTCTTCAATCCATCTGTTATACTTCAGCCAGAGTAGTCTTTTTCTAAGATACGTTGGTTTTTTAAAAGCCCTTTTATGCTTAATATCATTCAGTGGCTTTTGACCTAACGTCAACTCCTTAGCATGGTTTCTGAGGCCTTTCAGGTCTGGCCCCTATGTACTTCAAACTGTCTGCCCTACCCCGACTTGTAGCTTGAGCCACATAGAATTAACAGCAGGTGGTCCTCTTTCTGCTAACTTCGGTTTTGGAATTCTCTGCTCTTCTGATACATAAGGCTCTGTTCCAACTTTCTCTAGTTTAATCATGTTAGTATTCCTGAATGTTCGACCTATGTTTCACTGGGAAAATTCTTCCCTGACCTACTCACAGCCTCTTAAACACACTGTGCAAGCCCCAATCATGTCTATTGAGCATTCAACAAATATCAGTCAGGTGTCTGCTGTGTACTAGGTACTGGTTTAGGTGTTTAGGATATGTTGCTGAACAGAAGTGGATAAAAACCTTTGCCTCCATGGAGCCTGAGGTTATTGTATTATCATGCTTGTCACAATGTCCAACTAGTAAACATCTGTTAAAAGAAACAAATAGACTGAGGAAACACAAAGCAAAGGAATGCCAATATATTTATCTTAGGTTATTATAATTATTTTGAAGCAGGAAAAACTTTTTTAGAAGTAAAAGAACACAAACCTTTGATATTTTGGGGAAAATCTGCTGAATAGGCATACGAACATGTCTTCAAAATTATATTGTAATCCTTTCTCCTCCTAAATTTGGTTTCAATCATTGAATCCTTCTATAACCTCTTTTAATTTCTAGACCAATCTGCTCGTTTTCTGACCAATAGAGTCTGTAATGGAAAAATCGGTATTAAAGACAAAAACGCTAGATGGTTTTCTGAAACAGAAAAGATAAGGTGTTTGAACAATAGTATTAAATATATACTTTCCATGGGCCTGAGATTACTTAGAGAAAAGATGTTTCCTTGCAAACCTAAAAGAGCCACACTATTCTTAAACTGTCAGAATTAGAAATAAAAATTTAGAAAACAAGAAAAGGGTTTTTGGTGTACTGAAGTCTCATTGATTTTTTTTCTAAGTGAAAAGGAAAATCACAGCAATATTTTTCTTTGATAAGAATATATCAGATATACTTCAAAAACTCAACAGCCTGTTACTTTTGAGATGATCTTAGGGGATTCTAGTGGCTCAGTGGATAGGAATCTGTCTGCCAATTCAGGAAACATGGGTTCGATCCCTGATCTGGGAAGATCCCACATGCTGTGGAGCAATTAAGCCTGTGGACCACAGCTACTGAGCTCCTGCACCCTATAGCTTGGGAGCTGAAACTGCTGAGCCCGTTTGCCCTAGAACCTGTGCTTCTGCAGCAAGAAAAGCCTGTGCAACGAGAATCCTACGTACCACAGCTAGAGAGGAGACCCTGATTGCCGCAACTAGAGAAAAGCCCTGCAGTAATGAAGATCCAGCACAGCCAAAAATAAATGAGTAAATGAAGATTTTTTTTAAAAAGATGACTTTAGGCAGAAAAAAATTTAAGGTGACATATAGTTGAGGTGCTAACAACCAGTATTTGGGTCCCATAATTCCTTTGAAAAACAACTAAGATTAATATGTGACTTTAAAAATGGTCACTGCTTTCTAAACGTATGCATCTTTATTTAAATAGGTTTATATTTTCTGTCTCCAAAGTGCGTGATACTTAAAATACTGTGCCATTCTCTTTCAAAGCACTGTTGGTTGTTTCGCTTTTGTAGAGATCACAAGCCCACTTGATATTAGTGACTTATACTTTCCTTTGCTTTGTGAGTGTGGGTAATAGCCTTTTTGTATACCAATTTGCTTACACTGCAGTCTATGCTGGTAATATTGTACATTGCCTGACCTCTGAATGGAAAAATAATAACAAGTTAAAACAGTCATTTTACCTGAAGTCGATAAGGCCATAACACTCACCCTGCTTTCAATTCACATGCTCAATTTTCATCCACTCACTCTCGACTTTGAGAGGAAGGAATAATGACAGGTTACAGGCACTTTATTTCAAAATTCACTCACAAAGTTATTGACAAGCATTTTTCACAGAAACAGCTCTTCTCTCTGACCCTCGTGAGCTGTTTACATGAAAAATGCTCTTCCTTGTAGATTAATGAGAGTGGAACCTAATTCCATACCAAACATGTAGCAATTGCTTTAGCATCGCTGTTTTTGATATGGGAACAAAAACAGGGATAATTTGCCTCAAATTGCAGTCACTTCAGTCATAATAAAATCTCAGAGAGTACTGTTTGCTTTCAACTTTCATTAGGTAAGCTGGGGCTGTTATTAAGGTACCAACACATAAATGTTATATTAGCACTTAACAGAAGCATAGCATTCTCCTCTAGGAGATAAATTCTACCCTTGTCAATATAATTCCTCACTGAGTGCAGTAAAAGAGTTTAAAAAGATGAAATAGTGAAGCTTTGCACTAGAGGAAAAGAAATACCTTGTTCACTCAAGCTTAAAGGCCATTTTGCTGGCCCAAGGTGCTAGGGTACTGTTTAGAAAATAAGTCTCAGAGAAACTCTCCTAGGTCAAGCCAAACATTGAGACAAACTTTCAGACGTGCTCTCTTTGTCCAAGGTTGTTAAATCAGTTACTTAAAATTTCTGAATGCCTTCAACTGGCATTTCAACTTTGTGAAGAAATATAAGAATTTAAGACCAAGATGGATTTCATTTCCAGAGAGCAAATGATAATCATTTTGTGTAAGCCAATGTACACACAAAACCCACATATTTCTTTTCCTTTTGAGTATAGTAAGTTCTTTTAAAATTTAAGGTATTATGTATGTCATAGTGGTGGAGCAGTTAAAATTAAATCTGCCTTTATCCTTACTCTTCAGTTCAGTTCAGTTCAGTGACTCAGTCGTGTCCAACTCTTTGCAACTCCATGAACTGCAACATGCCAGGCCTCCCTGTCCATCACCAACTCCCGGACTTTACCCAAACTCATGTCCATTGAGTCAGTGATGCCATTCAGCCATCTCATCCACTGCCGTCCCCTTTTCCTCCTGCCCTCAATCTTTCCCAGCATCAGGGTCTTTTCAAACGAGTCAGCTCTTTGCATCAGGTGGCCAAAGTATTGGAGTTTCAGCTTTAGCATCAGTCCTTTCAATGAACACCCAGGACTGATCTCCTTTAAGATGGACTGGTTGGATCTCCAAGGGACTCTCAAGAGTCTTCTCCAACACCACAGTTCAAAAGCATCAATTCTTTGGTGGTCAGCTTTCTTCACAGTCTAACTCTCACATCCATACATGACCACAGGAAAAACCATAGCCTTGACTAGACAGACCTTTGTTGGCAAAGTAATGTCTCTGTCTTTAACATGCTGTCTAGGTTGGTCATAACTTTCCTTCAAGGAGCAAGCATATTTTAATTTCATGGCTGCAATCACCATCTGCAGTGATTTTGGAGCCCCCCAAAATAAAGTCTCTTCCTGTTTCTATTGTTTCCCCATCTATTTGCCATGAAGCGATGGGACCGGATGCCATGATCTTCGTTTTCTGAATGTTGAGTTTTAAGCCAGCTTTTTCACTCTCCTCTTTCACTTTCATCAAGAGGCTCTTTAGTTCTTCTTTGCTTTCTGCCATAAGGCTGGTGTCATCTGTGTATCTGAGGTTATTGATATTTCTTCCGGAAGACTTGATTTTAGCTTGTGCTTCACCCAGCCTGGCATTTCTCATGATGTACTCTGCATATAAGTTAAATAAGCAGGGTGACAATATACAGCCTTGATGTACTCCTTTTCCTATTTGGAACCAGTCTGTTGTTCCATGTCCAGTTCTAACTGTTGCTTCCTGACCTGCATACAGGTTTCTCAAGAGGCAGGTCAGGTGGTCTGGTATTCCCATCTCTTTCAGAATTTTCCACAATTTATTGTGATCCACACAGTCAAGTGATTTTTTAAATCCTCTTAAAATAATGATTTCCAATTCAGGCCTAAGAAAAGTGCTGTCACATTTAGAAAAATAAGGACCATTTAGTCACCTAAAATGAGAAACAAAGGAAGGAGAAGGGCATCTAAAAGCTTGGCTGTTGGTAGGCCCACCTTTGCTATCCATCAATTATGCATTGTAAAGTCTTTAAAGGATTCTATTGTCATTTAGATTGTTCAGCAGCCTTATTTGCACAAAAAGTCTCTTTTAACTACCAAATTCAGACCATAAATGTGAATACTGTCCCTTTGCATTTGTAAGAGATAATTACAGACAACACATAACACATGATTCTGCCTAAACATGTTGGCGATAAGGACTGACTTAAAATTCTATTCATAGAGTTGAATGTAAATGTACAATATTTGCTAGTTTACATTACCCTTCTACTAATCTGGGAAATCACTGTTATTCAGCCTTTCCCAGAGGTTAATGCATTTCTGTCCACCCCTTCTCATGTCCCTTGCATTCTGGTACACTTGACAATGGCCTGTAAATGTTTACTGCGTCCAGACACAAGGAGAAAACAAATGCGAAGTACATTTTGGCTGACTCTTCAAAGTCCATGAGTTTAATCAATGTCCATTCATTTGTAACCAAGTTTTAAAATGCTAGTTTTTATATATAATATATATATATGAACAAAACAATGATTTCCTCTTCAAGATCAAATGAAAAAATTTTTAATCCATAAATAAAAAGTAATACATTTTAAAAAATCATAATTTGGGGGCTAAAGCAAAAGCTATTTTATATGCCCATAGCTTTAGATGCTGGGAAACATTGTATATGAAAGTTTATTTGACTTTAAGAATAGAGTGGTATACATATATATATATATATATATATATATATATACACACATAATTTTTTTTTTTAATTTAGGATCAGAGCCAGCAGCTTCTCAACCATTTCACTGAGTGGAAATTCAAATAGACTTTTCAGAGACAGTAGCAGGAGCCACCATCTAATTAAAGCAAATACTCAGCTATAAGCTCTTTAATAACAGGGAATACATTTTACATGTTTTTGAATCTTCAGTAGGTAGCATGGTGCCTGTTATTTACTGTCTTCAATGAATGTTTCATGCTAACACTGTTCTGGAGGGCAATTTATAATCAATTTCCCAATGGTCATTCAGTCCGACTCAAATTCCAAGTTTAAAGAGTTAATTTAATAAAACAGAGATGAGCACAAAGAAAAGAGGTATATGGGATGTTTATTGTAGTGTTATATGTAATAGCAAAAATTGTTAACAAGCAAAATATCCAACAATGAAGTAGGGGTCAAAGACATTATAGGATATCAGATAATGAAGTCTTTTGATAGATGACCTATTAAAAACCAGCTTATAAAGAACATCTAATTGTAAAGGAAAATAAAATATATCGTGTGGGAGAAAAATCAAAGGATATCAGGTACAGTTTCTTAAAATGCATAGATAATATGTGTGTGCATATATATCTGAGACAAGAAAAAAGTTATCCATTATAAGTAACAACAACAACAACAAAATTAACAAATGCATCTTGCAAACCCGTGCTGGCATATGAAGATGAAGACATGCTAAGTCGCTTCAGTTGTGTCTGACTCTCTGCAACCCCATGGACTGTAGCCTGCCGGGATCCTCTATGGGATTCTCCAGGCAAGAATACTGGAGTGGAGTGCCATGCCCTCCTCCAGGAGATCTTCCCGACCAGGGATGGAACCCACGTCTCTTGCATCTGCATTGGCAGGAGGGTTCTTTACCACTAGTGCGACCTGGAAGGTGTTAAGATGAGTCCTTACTTACTGAGTGGAGAGATCTGTGAGAGGATGCACAGAGAAGAGGGGCTGAAGCCTAGGACAGGCCGGGCTGTGTGTGGCGGGACTAAAGATGAGCAAGGAACTATGGCAGTTGGCAGTTAATAGCATCTAGGGACATGGCAGAGAACCCGAATATCTAATGGAGATTCTCTATTGAGTTTTTCTGTGCAAGCTATACTGTTCTTCTCCTCTGCCTCCTCCTGAAAATTTCGGCAAAATATTTATTTTTATCTTGTACTTTGCAAAGGTAGATGTTCTTTGAGGGGTGACAATCAGGTGCTGAGTTCTGCTGAGAGGCAAACAGCAAGGCTGCCTAAGGGGACCACCCACATCAGGGTATCTTTATGAAGGAACATGCACCAGGTACAAAATAGTCATTAGCTCTGGGTACAGAAGGGAGAAGGGGATTTTCATTCCCTTCTTTGTACTTTAATGGATTTTTCAAATTTCTGTAATGAATATGCATTACTATTATAATCAGAAAAATGTTTTCTTTAAATGTCAAATGGATGAATAAGCAAACAAGTCCATGAATGAATGACTTTAAAAAATGGTAGCTTTGAGAAAGACTTTGAAGTATATTCTCAAATGGAAATTGCTATATTTACAATCAATATAAGAAGTCCCAGTGACTCTTTTCAATTAGGGTTGCCTTTTGAAATAAGATACTTGGTTTTATAATAGAATATACACACACACACACACATTTTTGTCCAGTGAGTTCTATACAGCCTGATTAGTCAAACAATAAATTTGCTTACTCTATTTTCTTGAAAAAAAGAAAAAGTTGGGTCTTATTTTAGTAAAAAAAAAAAATACATTAGTTGTGCCCACAATTAAGTAGGCATTAACAGTAATTTAAAAAATTCTATTTCTGTATATTTTTCATTAAAAGGGGGCACATAGAAAAATAAGCCTGTGCATTTAAGCAACTAATGAATGCAGTTGTGCTTATGTTACTGTCCTTCCAACTGTTACCGCCAGTGACTAAGAACATTGATACTTGCCAGACAACTAAGGCCTGAATTCTGGCTCTGCTACTTACTGGCTGTGTGATCTTAGAAGGGTCATTTAACGTTTCAGTGTCCTCACTTGTGAAATAGGGATAGCATCAATTCCCATCTCAGCATCATTATGAGAATAAAATAAGCATATTTAGACTTGTCTAGATTATCACCTTTTCTTTGGATACTTGTACGTATATTTATGACCTGTTGATTACAGTGAACATTTAAGGTGCTAGTGGTTAAAGTGGTCATCTGCCTCTAACATATACGAACGTTGGAGAAGGAAATCCCTACCCACTCCAGTATTCTTGCATAGAAAATTCCATGGACAGAGGAGCCTGGCAGAGTTCATGGGGTCACAAAGAGCTGAACACACTGAGTGACTGAGTACATACACAAACATGGGCACTGAATGGTGCAGTCATTCACTATTATTATTCTCGATCTTTTGTCAGTTATAAGAACAAGACTGCTTTGTAGTAAAAATTCACCCTTAAAAATATTTTAATAGAATAAAACTTCAGACTCCTGACATTTAATAAACATAACATGGAGGTTATGATTTGACATCAGGAAATTATATTGCAGTACAGTAATGTACTACTGAGTCTTACATTAACAGGAAGAGAATTAGGTGGACTTAATGCATAAATGATGCCCTCATGACAGGTAGAGGCCAAGAAGGTTTTACAATGGTACACACAGAGAGGAACAGTGGGAGAGATGAGTCCTTATCTGTCACACTGCGGTATAGCTGTTTTTGGTGACTAGTCACCAAGTTGTGTCCGACTCTGCAATCCCTAGACTGCAGTACACCAAGCGTCCCTGTCCCTCACCACCTTCTGGAATTTACAACAGTATAGCTATACCAGCCAGAAAAGAAGTCAAACATAGGAGTCAGCAACTATTTGGTCAGGAGATATATTGTCAGTCTTATATTTTAAATATTAATGTGCAGTAGTTCATTAGCAGTGAGTAGAAATAAATATATAATAGGATATCTTTGTTTCTGAAATTTCTTTATCAATCTGTGTGAGGATTATTAAAATAATTGTCTTTCTCAATAAAGATGTATATATTTGTGGAAGTTATATAATTTTAAAATGAATTGAAGTCTGTGTCACAATAAAGTGATGCTTTAATCATAGTTGTACTGGTTTTGTAGGCTTATTTTTATTTACCCTGTAAGTTTGCTTTGATTGTACAGTTGGTAAAAAAACTATAGGTAAAGGAGGAAAACAACAGAATGGGAAAGACTAGAGATCTCTTCAAGAAGATAAGAGACACCAAGGGAACATTTCATGCAAAGATGGGCTTGACAAAGGACAGAAATGGTAAGGACCTAACAGAAGCAGAAGGTATTAAGAAGAGGTGGCAAGAATACACAGAAAAATTGTACAAAAAAGAGCTTCACAACCCAGATAATCATGATGGTGTGATCACTCACCTCGAGCCAGACATCCTGGAATGTGAAGTCAAGTGGGCCTTAGAAAGCATCACTATGAACAAAGCTAGTGGAGGTGATGGAATTCCAGTTAAGCTATTTTAATTCCTGAAAGATGATGTTGTGAAAGTGCTGCACTCAATATGCCAGCAAATTTGGAACACTCAGCAATGGCCACAGGACTGGAAAAGGTCAGTTTGCATTCCAATCCCAAAGAAAGGCAATGCCAAAGAATGCTCAAACTACCGCACAATTGCACTCATCTCACACGCTAGTAAAGTAATGCTCAAAATTCTCCAAGCCAGGCTTCAGCAATATGTGAACTGTGAACTTCCAGATGTTCAAGCTGGTTTTATAAAAGGCAGAGGGACCAGAGATCAAACTGCCAACAGCCACTGGATCATTGAAAAAGCAAGAGAGTTCCAGAAAAACATCTATTTCTGCCTTATTGACTATGCCAAAGCCTTTGACTGTGTTAATCACAATAAACTATGGAAAATTCTGAAAGAGATGGGAATACCAGACCACCTGACCTGCCTCTTGAGAAACCTATATGCAGGTCAGGAAGCAACAGTTCAAACTAGACATGGAACAATAGACTGGTTCCAAATAGGAAAAGGAGTACTTCAAGGCTGTATATTGTCACCCTTCTTATTTAACTTATATGCAGAGTACATCATGAGAAACACTGGGCTGGAGGAAGCACAAGCTGGAATCAAGATTGCCGGGAGAAATATCCATAACCTCAGATATGCAGATGACACCACCCTTATGGCAGAAAGTGAAGAAGAACTAAAGAGCCTCTTGATGAAATGGAAAGGGGAGAATGAAAATATGGCTTAAAGCTCAACATTCAGAAAACTGAGATCATGTCATCTGGTCCCATCAGTTCATGGCAAATAGATGGGGAAACAGTGGCAACAGTGTCAGACTTTGAGAAACTCCTTTCCCAATTTGGAACCAGTCTGTTGTTCCATGTCTGGTTCCAACTGTTGCTTCTTGACCTGCATACAGATTTCTCAAGAGGCAGATCAGGTGGTCTGGTATTCCTATCTCTTGAAGAATTTTCCACAGTTTATTGTGATCCACACAGTCAAAGGCTTTGGAATAGACAATAAAGCATTTTTTCTTACCTTGTAGCATTTTAAAGAAAAAGTTTGAGAAATGCTGTAGTAGAGTAACTTGCTTTTCTTTGCAGAATGTTTCAAACCATGTCATCACCAAAAATAATGTGCAATTTTGGCTGAAAAGCTAATCCATTTGGCTTCTATTCAAGAAGCAGGATAGCTTCGTGGATGATTATTGACAAAGACAATGAGCATGGTGAGGTTGATTCCGCAGATCTAGATTACCATCCTGTTTCCCATTGACTGGAGGTGCACTGATTTATATGGACCCATTGCAAATTTTCACCCAGGTAAGATAAATAACGTGCTTTCAAGTGTCCAGTTCTACATCTATAAAATGAACAATACCCATAGGGTTGCCTTAGAAAGTTAAAGTGAGGAACAAAGGGATATGTGAAAGCTGTTTAAATAGCAAGTGTCTATGGCTATAAAAATGATATTATTATTATTATTTATTGAGAATAATCTCAGGGCCTGCCTATTTATTTTCTGAGTTCTTGTTGCTTTTGCTTGGGTGATCAGGGATAGGTTATAATAGTTGGGCATAGGTATTCATTAGTTGTTGATTATAATAAAGAACTGTTGTTGAAACACAACTGTTTTCAGAGGCTGCACATTACTAAAACTTTGGCTCTTTTTGGAGGATCAAGGTGGCTTTCAAATCAAAAAATACATCTCTTCGATAAATGTAAAGCATATTGGTGTAGATGCACAATGCAAAACAAACCCCGTGCTTCCTAAAGCTGTAGCCCACATTACAAAACTGAGAAGCAATTCCAGCCTCACCACCTGAGCTTCTGCCCTTGAATTGATATTAAGTAACCACATCACTCTTTATAGCCTCTAATCTCCCTCGTTGATACCTTTTAATTTTTAAACAGTCCTACTTTACAAATCATATCCTATTTCATGTGTTCTCTCAGCTAAAGAATTAATTTTGCAAGCAAAATATCTAAACAGTAAGCATAATAAGAACGAAACAGGTTAAAGCTCATTAGCAGCAGGGAGCAGATGTAGGAAAACTCTGCCAGTTCCCCTGCATTTCCTTCTCAGCAGGGACTGGGCACCAAGCTGTGAGTTAGTTCTATAGCACAATGCTTGGCTGCTGTTTCAGCAATTGTACCTTATTGCTTCAAGTATAATACTAAGAATTCACTTTGATTTTTGATTTTTCTTTGCAATAATAATGTCTAAAAAAACCCCGCAGAGCTAACATGTAAAGTTAAGCATCAAGTGCCAGCTAATCAGGAGATTATAAAATTGTAATTGATAAGAAAATAATGAAAGATTATAAAGTCATTTTATCTTTAAAAAAAAAAAAACAAAACATTAACTTCTTGACAAACAGAGGCACCAGAATCTGGATGAAATCAGTAATTGCTCAGGTTAAATTTCCTTGAAATATCATGTAATAGCTAATATTCAGTGTATTACCAGTAGCTAATATCCAGTGTATTACCAGTATATAACATTTAGTATATACACCAGTCTTACACAGCTGATAAAACATAACCATGTAAGAGCCAAAGCAATACACTGATTATGATATAAACTAAAAGCGAATGACTTTTGCTAGATAAAACAACCTCAAATTATTAAACTAGGATTTCTTCTTTCATATGCAATGTTCAAATAGAATCATCTTTTAGGAAACAGCAATATCAACCAAACTGAGGTGCCTACAGAGGTGAACATTAGCAAGGTTTTATTTTAAAAATTTCCCTAGAGATTAGGATCCTTTCCTGGAGCTAAAAGTAGTACTTAGATGTGCCAGAGCACTGTTGATGCTGATGAACCATCAGCATAAATTCACCTGCTAGCTTTTAGATGTCCAGGATAGATGGGAAAGGTTGGGACACAATTTGTTTAGTAAAATAAACATATGCTGTAGAATCCAACTCATGTAATTTCCAACAAATCAAACTGTGACAGATGTAAATGTAACAATCATTAAATAATCTGCATATTCTTGCAATTCTGTAAATTATTTTCAAAGCTGATGTTTATGTTTGTTTGCTGTGTTTGTGTAGGTTTAGTTTCTGCAGTGGATTCATTCAGCCATCTGATAGACAAGATGCTTTTAGAAGAATGACAATGGTGTTCTAGGAAAGCTACTCTATATCTTTCAAGGAAAGAAAAAGAAAACTAAGAAGTGCAATAACTGGGATAGTGGAACTCATATTCTGAGTCTTCTAGGCTACAAAAATAAATTCATAATCCTTCTTCTACAAAGTAATAGGATTGACATCAAAGCCTGAAGCAGATCTAAACCTCCAACAAGGTTAATTAAACTTGCTCCATTTCATGGAAACTCAAGTGGCAAGGTCATGAGGATCATTATAGTATGAAAAGTTGAT
The DNA here is from genome assembly GCF_023091745.1 of Budorcas taxicolor. Lineage (NCBI taxonomy): Eukaryota > Metazoa > Chordata > Mammalia > Artiodactyla > Bovidae > Budorcas > Budorcas taxicolor. Next base: position 29,157,159 of record NC_068919.1, read on the forward strand.
TTAAAAATAGTTACCTATGCATGAAGGTTGATTGAATGCTCTGAATCGCTTGACCCATTTTCCAGTAGAAATGGAGGGAAACTGGGTTTCTTGACAATCTTCTTTAATGAAAATATTTTTGTGTATCTTTGGATGCAGCTGAGTCCCATGAGTTTCAATCAGTTAGATCATGCTTTTGGAAACCTGAATTATTCTTCAAACTCAATAGGTTGTAGGTAACATTTGAAGTCAAGGTAACAAATGCCCAGGAATTGTGTGTCTTTAAAGGATACTCAGACAGTAGGTCACTCTATGGTATTAGCATTCTGTGTGCAGTTTCAATAGCTCTAAACATAACTGAGCTCCTTTAGTGATTCCTAGCATAGGTTGTGCAGGTAGTTTATAAAGTTTTCTGTTGGAAGTATGGAACTGCAAATTTATAGGGATTTCTGTTTAATGTTTCATTTGGTTCAGTTCAGTTCAGTCGCTCAGTCATGTCCAATTCTTTATGACCCCATGGACTGCGGCAAGCCAGGCCTCCCTGTCCATCACCAACTCCCAGAGTTTACCCAAACCCATGTCCATTGAGTAGGTGATGCCATACAACTGTCTCATCCTCTGTCGTCCCCTTCTCCTCCTTCCCTCAATCTTTCCCAGATTCAGGATCTTTTCAAATGAGTCAGCTCTTCGCATCAGATGGCCAAAGTATTGGAGTTTCAGCTTCAACATCAGTCCTTCCAATGAATACCCAGGACTGATCTCCTTTAGGATGGACTGGTTGGATCTCCTTGCAGTCCAAGAGACTCTCAAGAGTTTCCTCCAACATCACAGTTGAAAAGCATCAATTCTTCAGCACTCAGCTTTCTTCATAGTCCAACTCTCACATCCATATATGACTACTGGAAAAACCATGGTCTTGACTAGATGGACCTTTGTTGACATGCTGTCTAGGTTGGTCATAACTTTCCTTCAAGGAGCAAGTGTCTTTTAATTTCATGGCTGCAGACACCATCTGCAGTGATTTTTGTGCCCCCCAAAATAAAGTCAGCCACTGTTTCCACTGTTTCCCTATCTATTTGCCATGAAGTGATGGGACCAGATGCCATGATCTTAGTTTTCTGAATGTTGAGCTTTACGCCAACTTTTTCACTCTCCTCTTTGACTTTGATCAAGAGGCTCTTTAGTTCTTCTTCACTTTCTGCCATAGGGTGGTGTCATCTGCGTATCTGAGGTTATTGATATTTGTCCTGGTAATCTTGATTCCAGCTTGTGCTTAATCCAGCACAGCATTTCTCATGATGTACCCTGTAAGGTTTCAGTATATCTTAACCAAGAGTAACAGAATTGAATTGAAAGAAGAAATGCATATGTAGAAAAATTGACAGAAAATATAGCTCTAATGTGGCAGAAAACCCAAACCACAGAAAATCATGAGAAAAAAAAGAAAAACACCAACCTAGTGTCTAATATTCAACAGGGTTGTAAACATGAACAACTGCTGAAACAAACCTTTTGAAATAATTTCATCCCACCTGAAAATCAAATGACAAGAAAACAGTAATAACTACAAAGTTCTTAAAAGCAGCCTGATGACCAGGACTGAAGGGATGCTCATTAAAACATAATTCTGCTGACTGGCCTTGTATGAGGAAGAGACAACTGCATGATACTCAACGAATTGGAGTATAGCACTCTCTCGTGTGATATTTCCAAACAGAGAGGGCAGAGAAATGCTCTAAATTACCACTGAAGCAGAAACTAGAACAATCTGGATTCCACTGTAGGTGACTATGACGTTAGGTGACAGAGCAACCTGGTATGTGTTAGTAATAGTAGTAGTCCTAAGGGTAGTAATAGCTACAGGGCATGGAGTTATTGATCTTCAGTAGAAACATTCAGTCTGATTACCACATAGGAAGGCAGAGTTGTAAATAGTAATAAACCTTTCAGGTGGTAGCTACTACCAAGCACGTGACAATTTTTACAGGAAGATTTCTGAGTACAGAAAGTATTTAAAAAATAATAGAATTATTAAACTGTAGGACTAGACAAAGACATAGTGATCATCACTTTAATCTTCTCATTTTGTAAAAGGGAAACAGAACTGCAGAAAAATCTGCCTTGCTCACCAGTCAGAAGCCACATTTCTCTTTGCCTGGCCTAGCCATAAGCTCTACTCACAGTGCATTTTAGATGCACCAGTTTTAAAAACAGAGGTGGACACTCTTTAACTAGAAGAAAGCCTATATAATTCCTTTATATTGTCAAGGAAAATCTGAGGAGGGGTCAGTATGCAAGGTATGAAATCTGCATACTCAATTAAAACCTTCCAGGACTTACAGAATGTATGGCCCCGATGACAGCTTCAGTTCTATCATTTTTAGTCTACTACAGAGGCTTATTTTGATCTTGAAGGACCCTCAGAGGTCATCTTGTTCAACCCTTTCATTTCAAGGAGTAGGCTCTCTCTTAACTCACCTCCAGAAGAGTAATCCTTTCTCCTCTTTCTTTTTAAAGACTTCACTGATACTCCATGGAAGAATGCATTTTTTTAGGCTGCAAGTTCTTCTCTAGATTTCTACCACTGTCCCTACCAGTTGAGCTGTGCATTTTCAAATGATCAGTTGTTTTTATTCCAAACTTAAATATGTTAATTGTAACTGTTACTGAGTTTTTTCACTTTCTTGTGTGTTACATATTCCTATGGAATATGAGTGTGAAACAAAGCAGAGCTGTTTCTACAAAAATTGGGCTGAATATTTTGGATAGGCTTTACAAAAATGAGCTATTATTAATAACACTGTAAGTGCTGCTGAGGCTATGGAACTCATTTTCACTGTTGGTGGGAATGTAAAATGCTGAAGCTGCTGTGGAGAACTATGTGAAGGTTCCACAAAAAGTTAAAAAGAGAAATACCATTGATCCAGAAATCCTACTTTTAAGTATTAATCTGAAAGCACTGAAATCAGAATTTCACAGACAAATTGCATTTTCATTGTCATTGCACCATTTTCACAGTAGCCAAGAGGTAAGAAAAAGAAGGCCGAGTGCCAAAGAATTGATGCCTTTGAATTGTGGGGCTGAAGAAGACTCTTGAGGGTCCCCTGGACAGCAAGGAGATCAAACCAGTCAACCTTAAAGGAAATCAACCCTGAATATTCACTGGAAGGACTGATGCTGAAGCTGAAGCTGAAGCTTCAATACTTTGGCCACCTGATGTGAAGAGCAAACTCATTAGAAAAGACCCTGATGCTGGGAAAGATTGAAGGCAAAAGGAAAGGAGAGCAGGAGAGGATGAGATAATTAGATAGCATCATCAACTCAATGGACATGAATCTGAACCAGATTTGGGAGATAGTGAAGGACAGGGAAGCTTGGCATGCTGCAGTCCATGGGGTTGCAGAGTTGGACACGACTTAGCGATTGAACAACAAGCGGCAAGAACAATCTTAGTATACATCAAGGGATTAATGGATAAAGAAAACATGGTACATACATACTATAGAATATTATTAAGTTACAGGAAAGAAAATTCTGTCATATGCTACAATATGGAAGAATCTTGGGGACATCAGTTCAGTTCAGTTCAGTTGCTCAGTCGTGTCTGACTCTTTACAACCCCATGAACCACAGCACCCCAGGCCTCCCTGTCCATCATCAACTCCAGAAGTCCATGTCCATTGAGTCGGTGATGCCATCCAACCAGGTTATCCTCTGTTGTCCCCTTCTCTTCCTGCCCTCAATCTTTCCCAGCATCAGAGTCTTTTCAAATGAGTCAGCTCTTTGCATCAGGTGGCCGAAGTATTGGAGTTTCAGTTTCAGCATCAGTCCTTCCAGTGAATATTCAGGACTGATTTCCTTTAGGATGGACTGGTTTGATGTCCTTGCAGTCCATGGGACTCTCAAGAGTATATCATGAGAAGGAAATAAGCCATTTGCAGAAGGACAAAAACGGCATGATTTCACTTATATGAGGTATCTAAAGTAGTCAAACCAAAGAAAAGCAGAGAGTAGAATGGTGGCTGCCAGAGGCTGGAGAAGTTGCTGTTCAATGGGTATAAAGTTTTAGTCACACAAACCGAAAAAGATGCTCGACATCTAATACAGTGTTGTATTACATATGACAAGCATCTTATAATGACGTGTGGAAGGCACAAGAAATCTGAACTAAGATTTGGGTTCAAAGCCTGACTCTGTAATATTTGCCTCATTAAGTTGCCTAGAAGATTAAATAGTAGGCTACCTGACTTATGGGAGGTGCTCAATAAATATCAGTTTCATCAAATATATCATTGCATTGATTTACATGACAACTGACAATTAGGTACTGGTGTCCTTATTTTATAATTACACAGCTAATAATTTAGAAAGCCTGCACACGAACCCAGGTCTGTCTAAAAGCTTGAGCCTTTGCACTACAAGACACTGTTTAATCATGGTGTAATTTTTAGTGGGATTCCAGTCTGAATGATTTAGCCATGTTAAGATGTAAATGCACTGCCAATAGCTGAATGCATTGATATTAACTGCTGAAAATGAACTGGGCAGAATTGCCTAGTGGTGTCTATTTATAAGTTTGGGAATAGCTGTCAGATGCAATGATTTAAATTTTATTAGTGTTAAGTGTTTGTGCTGCTGTTTTGGGGGGAGATAGTCAATAATTACTTATGTTCTATTGCTCCTTGGGTCTGCTCTATTATTATTATTGATTTGTTACATTTAATGATTTAAAAAGTAGTCATGCAAAGTACTTTAATTAGAAATTTAAAAGAAAGGAGTGTCAAGGGCACAATGCTACTTTTCATCAGTTAGAATTCATGATTTCTGTCCACTCTGATTTTAGAACATTGCTCTGGGATTTGAAAAAGCATTAAAAGCATCGTGTCAATAACAAAGTACTGTTGTTATTAGTGTTGTTATTGCTTTGCTTTTCCAACTTGAAGATCATCATGGCTGGAGATGATGGAAACAGAATAGAAAGGGAATGATGATAACCTTTGCTTTCAACTTTTAACTTTGTAGTATGTTTCCCAAGCAGTGAGATGATCACTTTGTTTTTTCACTATAAAAGTTGCATTTAAATGACTTGTCATGATTAAATTTTTAGCATTGTCATCAGCTTCAGTTCACTATAGTTTAGCTTTTCTGTCACTACTCTTATATTTGCACCACAAAGGTAACTGTCTTGGTGTCCTTTTATTTTTCTCATATTCCTTTAGCTTTTTAGAGTCCATGCCAATGACTGAAGACTCAGAAAACCCCAAATCTAGAGTTATCTTCTAAACTTGGAATCTTCTTTCCTCGTTTTGACTTCTCCATTGCATTTATTTGGCATTGATTATAATTTACAGTATATTATGTTTGCAAATTTCTTGAAGGTAACTTTGTAATATTTTTTTCTCAAAAATAGCTTGTTCAACATTTTTGATGAGTTTCAAGATGGATTATCAATCACTTCTGAATGAAGCAAATGACAAGCAAAAACATAAGTTCAAAAGAATAGGCCATACTTCACTGTGTGTCAAAGGCATTTTACGTCAAGCTGATCCATACTGTGAGGTATATCCCTCCATCATAAAACCAGCTAAGCCCTCCCTGGAGACAATCCTTTTCTTTTTCTGTGCTTCTCTAACGGCAAGCCTTGCTTTAAGTAGCATCCCCTGAAAGGAGAATAAATTACTATTTTACTTAACTAGTGATTCAAATAGCCACCAGTTTTGAAGGCCTTCTCTGCTGCAGGGATTTTACTTATCATTTGGAAATTCTGTGAACATCTTCATTTCATAAACGATATAATTAAAGATTAGTATGGTTAACTAACTTGCTCAGGAAAGAGGCAGAACAAGGGTATAGATCAAAGTCCATTTCAAGTCAAAGTCTGTACTTGTCCTCTATTTGAAGGCCTTCCTTAACACTCACTCTTCCCACTGCTAAGATGGATATAGCCTCTAATAAAGCTGGTGGGAATAATTTGTATAATTGATTTGTGCCCTGCCTAACTCAACAAAGGATATAAAATGGAAGTGAAACACAATCGTGTATTCTGCTATGGTGAAAAGAAAATGTTTTAGATTTTACAGACCTAGTTTAAACTCCAAGACTCCTACTTGGTAGCTTGGAGAAGGAGAAATCTATCAGTATTTCCTAGTTAATAAATGGGAATAATACTACATAACTCATAGTGCTGTAAGAACTATAGGAAGTAACATGTAAAGCTCTTGGCTTACTGGCTGATACAACATAGACCATATGTATCAGTTTCCTCTTCATTCTACCCTGTCCTTTGACCATGACTAGCCTTTTCATGCATTGGAGAAGGAAATGGCAACCCACTCCAGTGTTCTTGCCTGGAGAATCCCAGGGACGGGGAAGCCTGTTGGGCTACCGTCTATGGGGTCGCACAGAGTCGGACACGACTGAAGCGACTTAGCAGCAGCAGCAGCAGCAGCAGCCTTTCTTTAAGGGGGTGGTCCCATTTGAAAGCAGTCTAGCTCTATTTTTCCCTACTGACAATTACTGTCAAGTTTAGCCATTATTTCCTGACACATATGAACAGTTTTAAGTTTTTTTTTTGTTTTTTTCTTTTTCTTTTTTATTTGTATTTATTTATTTATTTATTGTTTGCTTTAAGTTTTAGGAAAGGTCTTTAGTGACCACAACCCTCTTGCTATGTAGGATTGAGTCATATAATCTGTTTTGGATTAAGCTTGAGTATTGGTCTTTATAGGGTTCTTTGGCTGCTCAGTAGTGTCTGACTATTTGAGACCCCATGTACTGCAGCACGCCAGGCCTCCCTGTCCATCACCAACTCCCAGAGCTTGCTCAAACTCATGTCCATCAAATCGGTGATGCCACCCAACCATCTCATCCTCTGTCGTCCCCTTCTCCTCCTGCCTTCAATCTTTCCCAGCATCAGGGTCTTTTCCAATGAGTCAGTTCTTTGCATCAGGTGGTCAAAGTATTGGAGCCTCAGCTTCAGCATCAGTCCTTCCAATGAATATTCAGGAGTGATCTCCTTTAGGATGGACTGGTGGGATCTCCTTGCAATCCAAGGAACTCTCAAGAGTCTTCTCCAACACCACAGTTCAAAAGCATCAATTCTTTGGCGCTCAGTTTTCTTTATAGTCCAACTCTCTCATCCACACGTGACTACTGGAAAAACCATAGCTTTGACTAGATGTACTTTTGTGGGCAAAGTAATGTCTCTCCTTTTAATATGCTGCCTAGGTTGGTCATAACTTTTCTTTCCTAGGAGCAAGCATCTTTTAATTTTGTGACTGCAGTCACCATCTGCAGTGATTTTAGAGCCCCCCAAAATAAAGTCAGCCACTGTTTCCACTGTTTCTCCATCTATTTGCCATGAAGTGATATATATTAGAATACAGATAACTAATTGAAAGTTTTGTAAAACTATTGAATTTGAACATTTATAGCAACTCTACACAATTTTTATGCCTCTATAACATTAGTATCATTCATTTATTTGATGACAGCATTTATCAAGCCCCTGCTATTTGCCAGGCACCATGACAAGAACCTATATGATGACAAGGAATGAAAATAAGGCAGGCAAGGTATTGTTATCCAGAAACCACCAATCTTGAGAGGGAGGATGAAATAGAGATATAAGTTAATACTGTAGCTCAAAATGATATGTGCTCTATTGAATATATGAAAAATTCTAATAGATCAAAGGGAGTGTTTCACACATTTATTACACTGGATACTTATTTTCCACCTCTATGCCAAGTAACAAGGACAAATATAATGTATGTGTTAAGAAAGTCAATATTTATGATTAATTTCCAAATGGTTAAATATTTATATAAATTAGTATTATTAAGACAAAAACAGGGGATTTTCAGACCTTTCCTCTTTCTAAGAACAATGCAAAGACAGAGAAGTTGGGATATTCACAAATCTGACTTTGCTAAATGATATCAACTTTACCAAAAAAAGACAGGAATTTTTCATTTAATGAAGAGAATCATATCAACAGACACGTAAACCTAAAGGTAAATTAACAATATTTGGATACTTTAACTTCTGCAATTATGGTTTAATAATTTCTCATATATAAGTCTGGGTTCCCCGGTGGCTAAGATGGTAAAGAAACTGCCTGCAATGCAGGAGACCTAGGTTCGATCCCTGGGTCAGGAAGATCCCCTGGAGAAGAAAATGGCAACCCACTCCAGTATCCCTGGCTGGAGAATTCCATGGGCAGAGAAGCCTGATGGGCTATAGTTCATGGGGTCACAAAGAGAGGGACATGACTGAGAGACTTTATGTTTTTCTTTCTTTTATTTTTGGCTTTCATTTATTAATCAAGATGGCCATGGCAGCTATTCTTTGGCAATAACGAAGATTGCTGCATGGAAAGAACAGGAGGAAAGTGGTTTAAATAAGACTGCTTCAAAGAAGGACCATCATAATACACATTTTTTTCAGACCAAGAAATTTTAGAGTTAGAATAATGCATAAAACTTTGGTTTACAAATCACTAGAGAATTAGCTGGGAGGTTTTGAAATGCATTTGAGGAATTTTTCCACCTCATGGATGATGAAGAAAACATCAAGAAAAGTTAATTAGTCAGTGCTAATTAACCAATTTGACTGGGCCAATGACACCCACTTGTAAACAAGACTTCCGAGAAGGGAAGTCAGAAAACAAAAACCGCATTTTGTGAATATGATAAAATACCGAGGGAAGAGGAAGCAAACAGACATGATTCAGAGAAACTCTCAGAAAATGGTGTGCCACCATGCTTCCTTCCACCTCTTATTTTGATGTTTAGTCTTCATCAGGTCTCTAGAATATAATTGACTTTTGCTCAGAGCACCTAGTATGACATGGTTCAAATAAAGATGATGCCAATCTAGGAGGATGACAAGAAAACCTTGTTAAAAAGACTCATTTACTTGGTAGCAGAGTTTGCTATACCCTTTTTTATGCTGCCCTCTAGGACTCATTTTTATTTATCTCCTCCTAAGTTTCTATATCTTTTATGACAATCTTCTTATTCATGTTGCCCAGAAACAAAAGAGCCTGGGGTTTCCTGACATTGGTGCTTTTAAGATATGCTCTTTTCCCTAGTTTTGAGCAGAAGTCAAAGGAAAAGATAATATATGAGTACAAGAAGACCTGAAGCTTGACAGAGGATCTCCCTCTTTCTAGAGAAAGAGAGGAGCGCTTCCTCATTAGGGATAAAAGCCCAGAAGCCACAAGTTGACATCAGTCCTTGCAACCCTAGGCTTCTTCATGTCATCAGAGTATACAGTAGCCCTATGATGTCTGAAAGAATGAAAACCTCTCATACCCAATAACAGCCTATTTCTCTGTTCATCTTTTTGTTTTAACACAATGCACAGCATGTGTTCATGTAGCCAAATATACCATTTCTCTTTGTACCTGCATGTATGATTACAAAATTCATTAATTGAAGATCCTGTGAAAAGTGGGTAATAGGTAGCACTAACTGTATTCCAGGTATTAAACTAAGAATTTCCCTTGCATTGTCTCATTTAAACCTCACAGTAACAGTATGTTGAAATGCTTTGAATATAACTATTTTACAAAGAAAGGAAACTGAGGCTTAGAAGAAAAAAGTCAAACAGATATTTGACTTTGATAAAAGTCAAACAGATATTGGGTAAACAGATATTGAAAGTCTTATAGGCATTGAACCCACATTCAAAGCAGAAGGTCTGATTCAAGTATGGAAGACAAGGAAACATTTAGATAGCTGGCTAAAATGCTTGTTTATCCTCAAACTGTCTAAATCTGTAGGTTCAGTTGCTTTTGATGGTTTGTGAGCAGGTCTGATACTTGGCCAATATTTATAGGAAAGTCTCCACAGATAATACAGATAACTAAAGTATTTTAAAAGTCCTCTATAGGTTGGTAGAAAGTGAAGAGGAACTAATAAGCCTCTTGAGGAAGTGAAAGAGGAGAGTGAAAAAGTTGGCTTAAAGCTCAACATTCAGAAAACCAAGATCATGGCATCTGGTCCCATCACTTCATGGGAAATAGACGGGGAAACAGTGAAAACAGTGTCAGACTTTATTTTGGGGGGCTCCAAAATCACTGCAGATGGTGACTGCAGCCATGAAATTAAAAGACGCTTACTCCTTGGAAGAAAAGTTATGACCAACCTAGATAGCATATTCAAAAGCAGAGACATTACTTTGCCGACTAAGGTCCGTCTAGTCAAGGCTGTGGTTTTTCCTGTGGTCATGTATGGATGTGAGAGTTGGACTGTGAAGAAGGCTGAGTGCCGAAGAATTGATGCTTTTGAACTGTGGTGTTGGAGAAGACTCTTGAGAGTCCCCTGGACTGCAAGGAGATCCAACCAGTCCATTCTGAAGGAGATCAGCCCTGGGATTTCTTTGGAAGGAATGATGCTAAAGCTGAAACTCCAGTACTTTGGCCACCTCATGCGAAGAGTTGACTCACTGGAAAAGACTCTGATGCTGGGAGGGATTGGGGACAGGAGGAGAAGGGGATGACAGAGGATCAGATGGCTGGATGGCATCACTGACTCGATGGACGCGAGTCTGAGTGAACTCTGGGAGTTGGTGATGGACAGGGAGGCCTGTCATGCTGCGATTCATGGGGTCGCAAAGAGTTGGACATGACTGAGCGACTGAACTGAACTGAACTGAACTGAACAGGTTGGTAAGAGCTTCCCAGGTGGTGCTAGTGGTGAAGAACCTGCCTGCCAGTACAGGAGACCTAAGAGATGCAGGTTTGATCCCTGGCTCAAGAAGATCCCCTGGAGAAGGAAATGGCATCCCACTCCAGCATTCTGGCCTGGAGAATTGTATGGACTGTATAGTCCATGGGATGGCAAAGAATTGGACTCGACTGAGTGACTTTCACTTGTGTGTATATCCAGAAAAACCACAAACACTAATTGGAAAAGATACATGCCTTCCAGTGTTCATAGCAGCATTATTTACAATTTCTAAGAAAGGGAGCAACCTAAGTGTCCAGCAAAAGATGAATGGATAAGGAAAATGTGGTGTGTGTATGTGTCTATATATATATGTATATACATATACTAGAATACTGGGCTCATTGTGCTCAGTTATGTATGACTCTTTGCGATTTCATGGACTGTAGCCCAGCCACTAGGCACCTCTGTCCATGGGACTTTCCAGGCAAGAACTGGAGTGGGTTGTTATTTCGTCCTCTAGGGGATCTTCCCCATCCAGGAACTGAATGCGTGCCTCCTGCATTAGGAAGCTCAGACATGAAAAAGAATGAAATTTTGCCATTTGCAGCAACATGGAAGGATCTAGAGGGCATTATGTTAAGTGAAATAAGTCAGACAGATAAACACAAATTCTTTATGATATCACTTATATGTGGAATGTAAAAAATATAACAAACTAGTAAATATAAAAGAAAAGAAGCAGACTCACAGATACAAAGAACAAACTGGTAGTTTCCAGTGGGGAGAGATGAGGGAGAAGGGGTTAGATAGGAGAAAGGGATTAAGAGGTACAAACTATTAGATATAAAATAAGATATAAGAATGTATTGTACAACATGGGGAATATAGCCAATATTTCATAATAACTATAAACAGAGTTTACTATTACAAGGTGTGAATCACTATATTGTAATATATAATATATATCAACTATATTTCAATTAAAATAAGAAATTTAATGGGGGAAAGGGAGGGAGGCTCAGGAGGGAAAGGATATATATATATATATAAAATTATGATTGATTTGTGTTGATGTATGGAAGATTGTAAAGCAATTTTCCACTAACTAAAAAATAAAGATTAAATAAAAGAAAACAATTTAAAGTAAGACCGTATAAATAATTCTCAAAAGATTAACAAGAGTACTGTGCTATGCTAAATAGATCATAAAACAAAATTATCACAAGTGAAAATTGTTGAGAAGAGACAAAAATCCCTAGAGCTTTTTCAATTTGTCATTTTTTTGAATCAATATTAATCATTTACTTAAGTGATAGGGGAGTCCTTGGTAGAGATTCTAAGGTTAATAAAAAGGGTAAAGTTCTGAAATTCAGTCAAGTTCTAATGATCATATCAGCTGAAATATTAGCTGGAACAAGTTTTCACCTGGCCCATTGTTTTGGAGGAGTAAGTGGGCAGTAAGGCCCACGTAGGCCAGGAGAAAAAGAAATGACAAGGATGGTTGAGAGTAAGTTATTAGCAGAAACCTCCCAAAATCTGGGTAGTTGATCTATAGCATAATCTCGTAACAATTTATGCATTCTTTGACTCTGAAATTTGGTGATGGCTTTCTGCCATGTTTGCGCTTGCTTATAAGGGACTTGACAACGTGTTGAAAAGAGGTTTGCTGAGTTATTTGTGTCCTTGCCTTTTTCCCTACATCACCAGCAAGCTAGGGTAGAGATAGCACTAGCAGTGAAGTATCCATTCAGGATGGTCCTGAATTTATAGTATTGTATCTAAGAAAATTGCATTTTGAGCTAAGCCAATTAAGTTATAATCAAAGTCCTAAGAATCTATATTTATGTGAATCGGTTATTACTTGAAAGTTTTACCATTTTCAACTGGGTACCTCCTGTAAGCCAAACATTTCATTGGGAATCTTGAATCGATTATCGATTGTTTTTGTACTTAAAAATTTTTTTTGTAATTGTACAATACATTCATAACCTAGTTACTACTAAAGATTAAATTGCATTGGACTTTTCAAAGGCCAAAAGAAAAAAATTCCTGGACCCAGTGTAATAATTCTTGTGAGCACAGTCCTCTAAAATATAGGGGATGTTAATACTGTAATTCACAGTACAGCTCTGCAATCTTTAATGTAATAAAATGCAACCAAAAACTCATATGACTAGAAGAATATTGCTGCCTAGTGTTGAAATGGATCATTTAAAAAATTGGAACTAAGTGCTGAACAGGGAAATCCACAATAAAAATGGCAGCAGTAAAGGGAAAAAGCAGCTTTCATAAAGAATGTCAACATTTCCTTTCATACGGATACTTCTGCTGAAAATATGTTAATCTGATCATTTTGATTTACTGGTTTTGCTTAACAGTTACAAAAGGCCAATCATGTAGAATTTTACATCTTGTAGTAGACATTCCATGGAGTTTTAGTATAATCTCCACCACCCCCCAAAAAGAAAAAAAAACTGACTAAGGGTTGTGGCCTGGGATATGAATGCTTTAAAAATGAGAGAAGATGGCAACACACTCCTTTTGTAAAGCACAACTAGAGCTTCAAAAGGTGACAATGAATCTTGTTTCACACTTGGAAAATACACAGATGCCCAGAGTACATGCAATCCATCTACCTCTGCTTCAGTATTTCTAGGTATTTTCAAACATTGTTTGAATTAAGGCATGTTATCAGGCTATGACTGTGTTTCACCTCCATAATAGTAGTTTTCCTGAACAACTCAGGCTTTGGTCTGAAAAACAGACACATGAAGTTCTCTGCCATTTGCGGGAAGATGGTGCTTTCCTAAAAATGCAAATGGGAGAACTTTTTCTCAGATTTCAGCATCATTCATTTATTCTGGAAATATTAAATCTCTAGAAACAGCTAGGTTTCTCCTGAGCAGCCAGTTTGTTTTTATTTCATTGACATCACAGATTCCTTTACTGATTGCATTTCCCTTTTCGCCTAGACTGCTAGAAAGCTCAGAGCCAAATCTGAGAGGGAAATGAGACCTCATGGCACATGTTCTATTAAAAAAAACCCACAATCCTAATCTCACCTCTTGCTGATTTCATTTCATTGCAAGTTAACAGACATGTAAAGAGCATGCAACATGAGTCAGGTACTTGGTTTTCTCTTTCCAGTTTCTATGTTTAATAAAGATAAAACTTTTATATTTGTGTGCCTTTCTAAGCAATTGAATATAGAATTCTAGGTTACTGATTTTTAAGGGTACAGATTGCAGTCATAAGACCACACTTCTCCAAACTAGAGAATTAACTCGCCTCAATTCCTGGCAAGAAAGATGGTTTTCTATAAATTCCAGTCACATCATATGGTTTGGTGCAAAATGAACTATCTATATGCATGAAGCTAATTGCTTAATAGCCCCACTAACATATGCTTTCTGAAAAAAATGTACACACATACACACATACAACAAATGTAATTGGTGGAATCTTTTGCTTAAAGGTCTCTGGAGTCTTAGCAGAAAGTTGTAAGCAAACCAAGAAACTTGCATACAGAATTATTCATTTATTCTACCCTTTGAGTCAAGTGAAAATCAGGAAGCACTATTCATCTTGGAAAGCTGGGTATTTTCTTTGTAGTGTCCTTAGGTGAACAAAGATATTGTTTTTCTTGAGGGATACCAAAGGTGTACCTTCCTATATTGTGAAAATAATAGCAAGCATAACAGGATCAGAAGTTTTATCTGAAAATTTGTAATGGAAGAAAGTTGCCTGCTCTATAATTTTTAAAAGTTGAATACAAGTAGTACACTACTGGAAATATAACCAAGAAGTGGTTATAAAAATATAAGTGTGTTTTTATAAAATAACATTCTAAATACCTTTAAGCACAGAAATTACCTAAAAATAATGTATTGTCCTCTTGATAGAATGATATCACAAAATTTAATGTTTTCAAAAGTCCTTGCCTAGGAAGCTCAATTAGAAATCAGGATTCAACATCTCAGTTATAGAATAATCATCTCTCTCACAGCTTCATAAAGAAAGCAATGTAACTGTATCACAAGGGTAAGAATTATCTCAATCATTTCTGTGTCTCAAATAAATACCTGGTATAATGTTAAGGAATTAGTAAGAAGTCAATAAATGGCATTGGTTGAATAAATAAATCAGTGAAATGTTCAACTGTTAGAGATAGAAGGCAATATTAAGATTTTTTTTTAAAGAAAGTTGATAGCACAGTTGATTTAATTGCCATTTATTTTATCCTGTGGCTCAGAGAAATGCAGTAAGGACAAGACCCTCTTCTGTCCATGGGCTCCTCTTGTCTAGGCAAGAACACTAGACTGGGTTGCCATTTCCTTCTCCAGGGGATCTTCCCAGCCCAGGGACTGAACCCATGTTTCCTGTATTGACAGGCAGATTCTTTATAGCTGAGATGCCAGCAAAGCCCTTACAACATGGTAGCTTAATATAATTCAGCAAAATAGCTGAATATAATGGCTCTGGGGGAAGAAGAGCCTCTTGGAACAGAACAAGATAAGGCTTGGTAGAAGGCAAAGGAAGAGTGGGTGTATAATAGTAGAGAGAAAGAAAAAGTTGTCTCAAGTTGAGGGCAACAGAACTGGGAGGAATATAAGGGTCTAATATTGTAATGTCATTATAATGCACATTCCAAGGAGTTGTTTTAAGGTAAAATGGTTCTCTAGGAATTAAAAATTAAGCTCTTTAAAGAAGAGGTATAGAGTAGTTTCTCTTTTCCCTCAAGAGAAGTCTTGGCCTACCCAAAAGAAATAAGTTAGATCCCTAGGAAGACTATCAAAGTCTAGGACCGACATGTTAAAATGTAAGGTGGTGAACTGGACATGGTTCCAAATAGGAAAAGGAGTCCATCAAGGCTGTATATTGTCACCTTGCTTATTTAACTTATATGCAGAGTACATCATGAGAAATGCTGGGCTGGATGAAGCACAAGCTGGAATCAAGATTGCCGGGAGAAATATCAATAACCTCAGATATGCAGATGACACCACCCTTATGGCAGAAAGTGAAGAGGAACTAAAAAGCCTCTTGATGAAAGTGCAAGAGGAGAGTGAAAAAGTTGGCTTAAAGCTCAACATTCAGGTAACTAAGATCATGGCATCTGGTCCCACCACTTCATGGGAAATAGATGGGGAAACAGTGGAAACAGTGTCAGACTTTATTTTTGGGGGTTCCAAAATCACTGCAGATGGTGATTGCAGCCATGAAATTAAAAGACGCTTACTCTTTAGAAGGAAAGTTATGACCAACCTAGATAGCATATTAAAAAGCAGAGACATTACTTTCCAACAAAGGTCCATCTAGTCAAGGCTATGGTTTTTCCAGTGGTCATGTATGGATGTGAGAGTTGGACTGTGAAGAAAGCTGAGTGCCGAAGAATTGATGCTTTTGAACTGTGGTGTTGGAGAAGACTCTTGAGAGTCCCTTGGACTGCAAGGAGATCCAACCAGTTCATTCTGAAGGAGATCAGTCCTGGGTGTTCTTTGGAAGGAATGATGCTAAAGCTGAAACTCCAGTATTTTGGCCACCTCATGTATATCCATGGGTTCAAATCTACAGATTCAACCAAATGTGGGTGGAAATTTTGATCTGCAATTAGTTGAATCTGCAGATGCAGAGAAATGACTGCATATTAATTGAAAAAAATTGACATAAAAGTGGACCCATGTAATTCAAACCCACGTTGTTCAAGGGTCGATTGTATATGGGTGGACGTGCATAGGTTATATGCAAATTCTATAAGATTTTATATGAAAGACTGAAGCATCTTAAGATTTTTGTCATCTGCAAAATGTCCTGAAACCAAAGCCCCAAGGATACCAAGGGATAATTCTACTTGCATAACATGAAGATGGCTTTAAAAACCAAAGGTGAAAACTTTGATCTTCATGATTATGTAATATACTGTAATTGAAGATATAAGATGGAAATTACAAAAATGTATAAAGAAGAAAACATATCACCTTCAGTCTATCAACATCCCCTCACCTTTTTTTCCATGTATATGTTAATTTTACCAGACTAAGTTCATATTGTATAAATATTTTTGTATTTTTTCTATTTATGAACATTTCTGTGTAACTAAAATTCTTCAAAATGTATGTATGTGGTGTCTTAATTTCATTGTATCACTCTTTTTTTCCTCCCCCAATTTGGCCAAATCTCTCATTATCCTTCACTGAATAACATGTCCTATGTACATTATTAGGAGCTTCTGTTGTATTCACTAATGCTGAGTTAATTTTATGCTTATCTGTTCCATTTTATAGGGCTTCCCAGGTGGCACAGTGGTAAAGAACTCATCTGCCAATGCAGGAGATTGTAAGTGTAGATTCTAGCTGCAGTTGTATCATGCCATTTAAAATACAGTGACAGATAAGATTTTCATATTTAATATATGATATTGATATATTTAATATATGATATCTCACAGTTGCTATTCTGAATCCTAACCATTTTAGAATGATTTCTTCATTTTCTAAAAATAATCCCACTGGGATTTTGACTGAGTTGCTGATATCACACCTGTACATTAATTGCCATCTTTATAATATTCCCATTCAGAAGCATAATTCTTTACATTTATTTATCTTTTTGTATGTTGCTCAGGAAACCTCTGTAATTCATCCCAGATATGGGTCTTGTGCAATTTGTATTAAGGATATTACCAGATATTTTATAATTGTGATTGTTACCATGAATTTATTTTCCCTCTTCCTTACCTCAAAATCATTATTGTTGATGGATAGATATTTTTAAAGTATGCTATTTATTTTGTATCTTGCTATCTTAATTAATTCCTCTTTTAATTCAAGTAGTTTCCAGTTGCTTCACTTGGGTTTCCTCTATGTTATAGTGTGCTCAACATAAATATACATTTACTTAAGGTAGGAGTCTGAAAATGTATTAGAAAAGTCATGTTATGTCAGCCCATTCCCATTATCCCAATTTATCACATTCTTCTGAAACAGGATGAATAAGCCCTGGGCAATTTTAGATATTTTTGATGTAAATTATATTGTATGTGATTCTAAATTTCATGAGAACAAAAATTTCCTCTCCTTTTTTCTAATAAATATGATGTCAATTCATTACATTACTGAATTGTCTAGAACTTCCAGAATAATTTTAAATTATAGTGCTATTGCTAGGCATCTTTGCCTTGTTCCAGATTTTGATGAGGACTGTCACTACTATGTACAATATATTGTTGTTTAGTCACTAAGTTGTGTCCAATTCTTTCGTAGTCTGCCAGGCTCCTCTGTCCATGGGATTCTTCAGGCAAGAATACTGGAGTGGGTTTCCATTTCCTGCTCCAATGGATCTTCCCAACCTAGGGATCAAATCCACGTCTCCTGCATTGCAGGTGAATTCTTTACTGCTGAGCCAAATAGTGACTGTTTCCTAGGCACATTTGAAAGTCCTTCATCAAGCATAAACAATGAATAGTAACTGTATTAATATATTTATTTCCAATGCAATTGGGAAGACCAAGAATGGTGGTCATATAGCAGAACTTCCATGTTAATATAGGGAGTTTACCAAATGAAACAGTTTCCTTTCTTTAATAATTCCTGAGTCATACTTCTTTGTTTCCCAAAGTAATGACTGGATTTATCAGGACATTCAAACAAGCTTCCATCCTAGACTGTGCTTAACATAAATACATTTCCTCTTAGGGCAAAAGCCTGTAACTCTCTAAGAAAATGTTATATTATTTTAGGCTGTTACATTGACCTAACATCATTTTCTTTGGAGTCAGTGTAATCTAGCCCTAAGCAATTTCTGGGGATGATTTAGTACTAAAACAGTTTCTGAATATCCTATACAGCTTAATGAATTTTATTGACATTTGCACTGTTTTGTAAAGAAACTTTCTTTAAGATCTGTGATACTATCCAATCTAATATAATTTTTATGTGGTTTTCAGTAGCTGATTATTCAGTAACAGGACGGTTTTGCTCACAGGCTGATCCAGTTTAGCACTCACAAACAAGAAGCACAAAGAAATAATTTATTTCCTCTTGGTTTTAACAAAGTCAGTGTCCTGAGAGGGAGAGTGGTGCTAATATACCTGAGCACTTCAGTGAGAAAGATGGAAAATCACTTATGGTGCTCCAATAAAAAGACTGCTTCAGGGGAAAAAGGAGTCTGGAAATATCTGTGTGGATACATAGCTCTGCTGGGTAATTCTTTCCCATGTCTGTGGGCAAATAAAATACAATTTTCCCCCACTTTCCATTGTGGGAATAAAAAGGCAACATTACGAGTTTAAAAATATACATACATATCTCTGACTTTCTGTAGGTATAAAGACTGTTAACAGTATCTGATGTATTTCAAATGTATAATTATTTGATTCAGATGCCTTATTTTCTAAAATTCATTTGAGCAATTTGTGCTCTTTTCTTCCAAAGATTTCATTAGATTCACAAATAGAACAATATAATGTCGTTAAACAAGGCGTGGTAATCTTTCTCAATCCCACTGTGGGACAATGTATAAAAAGAGCAAATAATTTCTAAGCACTTCCAGGGTGCCACTATTCTCCATTTGACCCATGTTAAATATTCTCATTACAATTATACTTCAAATGAATACAAAATCTCAATTTAATCCCAACCCCAGGGAAATGAAACATACTGCTTTGAGATGAAAGGCCTAATGTTACCTAGTTATTTGAATGCACTGCATGCTCTTAACATGGATCATAAGTGAACTGTATTTTAATAACTCAAATCATTGCACATTCAAAACAATGTCTAGCTACCAAATAAATGTCATAAACCTGATAACACAGAAGAAATAAACAGAAACCTACATATTTTAACTATTGAATTTATGATATAGTCCCACATGGTTCATGTTGATATTTTTCAAACTCCTAGCTTTCTTTTAAAATATAACCGGTTAATTAGTCAGTAGGAGATCACTGAAGATGAAATCTAGGGCAAAGATTTTTGATAACTTAAGAGCACAATTTTTGTTAATGTCAGCCATAACTTTGTACCTTTAAAAATGTTACTTTTGCTTTAATTGTTAGACTCCAGTAGATTTTTGGTGGAAATTTTACGTTATGTTTTTCGTAAAAGGAGGTCTGATTTCAATTATCATTTTCTTGACAAGGTATAACAATATTGTACATCTAAATTTTTATTTATTTTACTTTTCATTGTTGGCAGTCTCTTAAACTTGAAAACAGTTTTCTTCTCTCTGATTTGACATTTGGCAAACATCAATCTTTCCTGTACTTAAATATACCGGAGCTGACAGGCTGCTTTTGTTCAAGAACTTCAGCTTATATATTGCCTTACTATGAAACTATTTATTTCTTTATTCAGTTACTACCATCCTGTCTTTAGAAATTAAGTCAATTGCCTTGGAAATTTTTTCCTATAAATTTTATTAAATCAAAGTTCAAATGTCCAGGACTAAATTTAAAAATTTATTATTGAGCACCTTTATTTCCTCTGTAAGAGCATTACATCTTTAAAGATTAGTTGGATAAATATTCTGGTACTCTTAAAACGTTATTTTAAAAAAGTTGCTTCCACCCAGGCCTTGTTTATTTAAAACATAATTGTAATATCTTTTATTTGTCTCTAAATAATATAGGGCCATATGAAATTGTTTGTTGGGACACAAATTAAAATCTGAGGTTTAGTCTTCATGTCTTAGTTTTAGGAATGTTAAAAGAAAGGGTTTTAGGGAAGATGGGTTGTACCCAAATTAAATAAAAATTTTCATGAGAAAAATCTCTAGCAAATATAGTAGTGAAGAGAGTCCTTCATTCACTTTAAATGTAATTAGATTGCTCAATTCTAGATTTATTTCTTCTCTACATCAATGGAAAAACACTTATCAGAATATATAAAATTTAAAATTAGGAGAATGAAATCTTAAAATAGCAATAATCACATAACAATATAACTACATTGCAGTGTTGCCTGAGAGGAAGTTTTCCTGTTTGGTGATTCAAAGTAACAGCTGATTTATCTGTCTGCTTTTAATTCTTTCTCTCAATGCCCGAAAGAGTATTAAGAAAGATAGGAGAGAGGGAGAGAGATAAACATTGATAATGAGAAAGGTAAGAAAAGATCAGCATAGGTTAAAGGCTGCAAATGTGATACAAAGTTCAAATTAAAAGTTATTCCTTTCTTATTATCATAAAAATACAAAAAAGATATTCCCCAAATTTACTGGAAAGCACTCATATTTTTTATTCCATATAGAAAGGAAACAAGTCTTTAGGGACAACAAAAGACTTATGCCTTTTATTTTACTTAGACTTTGGCTTTTTTAAAAAGGAAAAGTAAACATATGTAGAAAATTTAAAATTCCATATCACTTCAATTAGTCCCAGTCTTTTTTTTTTTTTTTTGGTTTATTATTGGTCCTGCTATTTCTATCAGAATACTATCTATGCCATTTTAATCAACGCTTCTGAAATTGTCCTAGTGTGCCTGGCGCTGCTTGCTAAGTTGCTTCAGTCATGTCTGACTCTTTGCGACCCTATGGACTGCAGCCTGCCAGGCTCCTCTGTCCATGGGATTCTCCAGGCAAGAATACAGGAGTGGGCTGCCATGCCTTTCTCCAGGGGATCTTCCTGACCCAGGGATCAAACTTGCGACCCTTACATGTCCTTCATTGGGCAGCAGGCTCTTTACCACCAGCTCCACTTGGGAAGCCCAAATTGTCCTAGAGTGTTAGAGAAATCTGGGATCATCAGGATTTATTTGGTCCATTTGTACTTGTCAGGGCAGTAAGAATGCAAATAGTTTTGCCCTAAATCATACATAGAGAGTCTGTTTGAATGGGATGTCTCTGGATAGGTCCAAGTTTTCTTGTCCTCTTGGCTCACTGAACAATATTACATATTTTTGACTAAATAAAGCTTGGTCAACTTAATCTTCCAATATAATTACATTATCTATTTCTGTAAGAACTTTTTAAAATGATTGATCTTATCAAAATTGAGTATAATGTTGCTGTTTCATTAGTGGGATCACATTAATCATTTTGAAAGCATATAATTAAACTCTTTCTATTTCCAATTACCTTAGTGGATATACACTATCCTACTTTGTTTATAAGTATCATAATCAACAAACATTGAATTTGACATGTGCAAGGCAGTGAGCTAGATCTCAGAATTTAGTGGTGTCAGGTCAGTAAAGGAGGTAATGATTAATTTATAACAAATGTAAAAAATCTTTAATTTTTAATAACTTGTAATTATTTCACAGTAACAAATTCACAAATTGAAAAAAAAACACTGTTGGACAATGTGTTCTAATTTTTAGTTTGGAAAAAATGTCACTTCAAGGAATTTATATTAATCTCCTAAGTAAAATAGTAAGCAGCAGAAAACTCCCAGCAGTGCTTAAATACATAGTAGGCCTTCAATAATAGGGGTTGACAATATTTTAAAAATCAAACAGTAACAATGGAAGTTTTAGATTGACTCAAACTATCACTTTTAACTTTGCAATTGCAAAGTAAGGCATGACTATATACATTCAGTGTGTATTTAAGGAAAACAAAATATAAAATACAAAAGTGAAGACCTCTTTTTCATTGAATTTCATTTATTTCCAGTAGTGCAAATGTGATTCTGCAATGGTGTCAAACATTTGGGAGGATGGTGTTTTAATAGTAACGATGGTTCCCAGCCATAACTCTTGTTGGAATAACTCAATTCCAAGTTGAGAAAATAAAATAGAAGTAGAACCTGAATTGCATCATTATGTCCTTATGTCCACAGTTATATTAAATATAATTTTAAGAAATGTATTGAGGGTGATAACTTATACAAGAAGAAAATGTAAAGATTCTTTTAGAGTACCTTTTCCCTCTGACTTCCCACAGGACATAGATGATATTGGAAGAGAACCATTATTGAATCTTCACTTTGTTCACTTCTGGCATCCCATCTTTACATATTGTCTGCTCTAAACATTGTTTTAGGCTTAAAATCCTCAAGACCAAACTGATAGTTGGTCAGAAATCAGATAAATAAACACAAAGGCTTAGAAAAAGAAATGCCCATCATATAAAATACAGTATTAACTGAAAGGTAATTAATGCTACAATTTATACATTGATATGATTAAATGGATACATGGCAACTGTATAAATTATTTAATTTGCCAGTTACTGTTTGCCAGTTACTGTAGAAATGAAATTTTTAAAATGCAGAAGTCAGAGTCCTTGTGATATCATTATACAATAAATATTTGGAATATTTCCATCTATCAATAATGCCATCTGTCCTATCCAATACAAATGGACTAAAACCCATATGGCTCCTTTCCCCATTGATTACTCTGATGAATGAGATAGCAAGACCACTCATAAAACCATCATATTATATGACACTGTCATTAAAAAGATATGGAGAAAGGAAAAACACAAGATGATACTTAATTTGAAACTGTCAAGTCGATTTAGTAAAGTTTTAACAACCAACATTATGATCCTAAGAAGTAGCAGTGTGTTGAATAATATCATGTCATTCAGTACTCTCCTAGCACCTTCAAAGAAAACCAAAGAATCGAAAAATTTCTGGAAAGAGTATAATAGCTTATTATGCTATGTTCAAATTGCTAATTATTCCAATAAGAATATACTCAAATATCCTTTCAGGCATGGGTAATTAAATTAAAAATACCTTTCTTTCACTTTATAGAAAATTACAAAATGATCATTTAACTTCTGATAGCAAGTCATTTTTAAGGCAAAGCTAGATACATTCCTTATACCTTACAGCCCCAGCCATAAATTTCAACTTGGCAAAATGTCTTTCTCAAACTCATTTTCTTCTTAGCTAAAAATGTAATCTCTTCCAACAGCAAAATAATGGCATACAGTGATTCTGTAGCAAATTACTATAAGCAGTAATTAAATTGACATTAACTAAGCAGAAAACTAAAGACGTCTAACTGGAACCCTCAAATTTTCCGTTTGATATGGTAATTTGCATTACATTTAGTTGTAAGGTGGGTATGGTTAGCTTGCCTAGAAATTATCTTATCTTACAAAATCTATAAAGATGACCAGTGTTTATTTTGCCCCTTAGCCTCACTTAAAATAATCTACAAACTTTACTTAGTGAAACTCTTTCCAAATTGAAACCCATATTTGTGGATAAGTGAGAAGAAATACGTTATTAAATAAATGTTCACTCTATATTAAAACTTAAGATTAGCTTAAATAATGTAAAAGTTTATACTGTCTTATTTTTAGCTTGCATTGAATACCAAATGAAGCCACTAGGGGATGAGCGGGGAGGGAATCTGTGAAAGAGCTCAAATTTAAAAATGTCAGCCACAGCAAAAATTAAGTAAAGCACAGATCCAGGACATATTGTCCCTATCAATTGAAGAAAGCAACTTTCGTAAGAATTCTACAGATGCCATGAGTCGTGGGGAGAGGAAAGGCTCTCCGATTTGCAAGCTGTACACCCCGCTGAATTCAGAGGACCTCCACGATTCATAATCAGAGTAAGAGGCAGCTGGGGGGACTGCTAGCAAACTCCACCTTGTTAGTAGGTGCAGTTAGGAGTAGGCTCATTCATATAAAACAAGGCTTCACCAAAGCAAACTTTCCCAAGTCAGCAATAGGCAGCGTGGCTTCTGTGTTCTGATTGGATCTAAAGACAGAGTCACACCTTTACAAATGTTAAAGCACATAGTTTTAAGAGAAATTTCAAGTTTGAGTCATTGATTATAATGTTACTGTACCAATGTTACATGATTTTAATTGGATCTTTACATTATATTTTAATATCTGGCAGTATAAGTCTTTCTAATTCTTCCTCTTCTTCTATATTCCTCTTTTGCCTCCAATTTCTTCTTTTGCTAATAATTTCCAGGCTATTTTTTGCCTGCTTTATGTCTCTATATCTATTTCAGAATCATTGTGTTAAATACATTCCCTATGAGATTGATTTTAATGAAATAAAATTTATTTTTAAAATAAAAATATAAAAAATAGGTATCTTCAGATCATTTCCATTCAGAAATATGGTGTACCTTTCCAATTTTTAAAAGCTTCATCTTGCCATAAAAATTCACAGTTTTCCTTACAGAGGTTCTGAGTTTCTTAAAGGTTTTGATGCTATTGCACATATTATCTTTTTTCTCCTATTATCTTTTTAAATTGGTAATTTCTGACATTTGGAAAGTAAATGATTTAAACAATTTTATTCATACCTAGTAATCTTACTAAACCCTGAATCTTACTGAGCTCTAAACTCACTGAAACTCTTAGTTTTACTGGTTCACATGTCTCATGCCTTTGCTAGGTAGGTAATATCTGCAAATAATGATTATATTGCCAGTATAACTTTCAACAGTAAGAAAGAACAGATTCCTTCTTATTTCTTCCTAGAATAAATTCCAATCATTAGCTTAATCTATTTTTCATAAACAGCTCATTAATTTCTGATGACACAGTCATATAAATAATGTTATGATCTAAATTCAATATATTTCAGAAATGACTTTTGATGTCTGTGGGATAGCTAGAAGTTACAAACCCAAACCAGGGTACAGATCTCATGCTGAAAAACAGAATTTCTGCTAAATATTTTAGAAGAATGGATAGATAAATCCCTTTAGAAATATCCTTGGAGACAGAAGATAAAACTTACCCTAAGTGAACAAAATATCAGAAAAATAAATGCCCATCACAAGAAAGTACAGTGTGACATATGGGTAGAAATGTTTCTAAATAGAGTGTTTTTCAGCATTTTCTAACAGCCTTAAGCTGCTCTTCTAGCACTCTTAGCTTATTGCTTTGGAGAATTAAGAGAAAGTTAGTGATGACTGTAACTTTCTATTAAGCAATTTTCTTTCTCATTTGCGCACAGCCACTTACGAGGCAGAACATAACAGCTCAATCAAACCTTATTATGCCAGATTTAGCTCAAACCCTTATGAAATGCACTGAGAAAGACTTGATACTATCTGGAGAAAACCTCTTCATAAATTGCTCTTTCGTAGACTAGAAATAAAATAGATACTGTAGGTACCTCTTTACCTGTCGTTAAGCTCCTCTGCCAGGTGTCCAGAGCAGTCGCAATGAACTTGCTGCTCCTTAGGTAACAGTGAGCCATGAGAATGTGGTGAAGTCCAGCGCCTCTGTGCATAGCTTCCAGAATGTTCAGGGTGTGGCTCAAGGACATGGAAGCTTCGGTTTGTATTCCACCACTCACAAGTTTCATTGTGTAAGGTACTAGTGCAATTTACTCAGCAAGTTACATGACTACCCCAACCTAAAATAGGAAAAAGAAATTCAAGCGCAAAACAAGAAAATACACCTCTCTCATTCAAACTGTTTCTGAGTTCTGACTCAAGTGGGAAGAAAGGGGTAATAATAACATTTACTTCGGTGTGTTATTCTGAGGATTAGGAGTGTATATGTAAAATACCTATTTTATAGAGTTTAGGCTCAGAGTGGCAATCAATATATGGTAGGCATCATTAATATTTCTGAATTAGAACTGAAGCAAATAAAGGTGCAGCTCTGAATAACTAACCATTATACTTGTTTTACAGGGTGAAATTTATATAAGTGTATGTGGTTAACACTTTTCTAATATTATGTCTTCATTCACTAGATGCAGATATCACTAGGACACTGTTTATTCTTAAAAAGTACTTGAATTAAGGAGAAAGACTTTGTTGTAAGGCTGTTTGTCCCTCAAGGGTGGCACTGTGGTTCAATGGGATGAAGGGCTGTGGTATTTGTGTCCTGAAAAAGGGTTTTCAATATGTGTATATAAAGTATTTCATACCTTACCATTTCAGAGACTAAAGACGTAGGATTTTTGGCTCCTAACAGTTGATAGATCACATTTTTCTACAAATCATCCTCTACAATTGGACACAAGTTATATGAGACCTTTTTACAAAACATCTGCTTTCTTTTCTGTCGCAGCATTACTAGTTCTTGCTCCAAAAGAGCAAGGAGGATAATAAAGGCTCTTAACTCTCTGATTTTCATAAAGATTCTATGAATTTTTTCACTACTATAAAAAGTAACCATATGAACTATTAAGTATATACAGATGCCAAACACAGAGTGGTGGCGAGTAAAAAATTTTCCTTTCCCATTCTTGAAGTGTGTAAATAATTTAATAGAGACTTTGCTGAACTTTTATCATAACTAAAAATTCCTAAGTATTAAAGCTCAGTGAAAAGAAATCTCAGTGCCTGGAAGACAAGGCAATCAAACCATGTGACAGTCCCATATGCAACTCCAAATCTGTCCTCATAACTGTCTGTAGAGCTCACAAAAGAGTCACACATGTAGCTATTGGAAGAATATCTTACACAATTTGGCACACAACTTCTAAGATTAGCAGCTGAAGAGGGGGAGGAGGAAGAGATGAACATAATAGATTAACTGACACCCATCCACTATCTTTCTAAATTGTTTGGAATGTTAAAAATATTGTTATGATCAATCTATATATATACACCCTCAAATTTGAAAGAAAAATGCAAAGCATGTTGTGGTTGAAAGAACAAATGGGTCTTTTGAAAAAAAAAAAAAAAAAACAACACTATGAAATATATGTCACTGAACAAGGGAGTCCAGCCAGCTCCCAAGTGGCATGTTAACATGATGAAAAGCAAATCCAGGATGCTGTGAATCAAAGAGGCATGGGTCTATTTTTAAAGAGGCCTGTGTCTCCCCACCCTGTTTGCCAAGTATAGTTTCTCTGGAAAAGTCCAGCCTCTGAAATAGGTAAACTTCTAAATGTTTCAAGAGTTACCTACTCAACACTTGACCGCCTCCTCCCTTAAAAGGTCCTGGGCTCTACATATATCATCCATGTTAAATACTAGACAAACAGAAGAGCTGTTCAACTAGTTCACTTCCCCTATTTGTGAACAGATTGTTTGAGACATAATATGAATACTAATTAATGATAAAATATCTGTGAGTGTTTTGAAATATGGGCGAGGATAGCACTTTTAGAAAGGCGTCCAGATAGATCTTATGCAACAAGCCCCACTGGTCATATGAAGGGTCAGGATATACTTGGAGATATGAGAGCAAAATTGGCAGGGTTTTTGGCTCCAAGTCAGTGGGAAACTGTGGATGACTTTTTTTCTAAACGGGGTCTGGGGATGGAGATTGACTTTCTTTTTAACCTTTTCTCTCTGTTAAATTAGAAGGGTTTAACATGAAAATTCTCTTCACAGGCCAAAGGAGAGAAAAACAGAATTCTGTTAGAGATCATCTTGAGTAGATGGAGGAGTAAGATTTCTAAGTGTTTGATCTGGATCGTGGGTTTGCACTCTATCCAGAAAAAGAAATAGAAGCAGGTAGGGTCTGACCCAGTGCTGAGTCTAGACTGACTCTTACACTCTGATGAAAGAGATGAGAAAAGTCATTTAAAAGAATATGATTTATTCATCAATTCCTGTCTTCCAAACAGTTTGCTTAATCTCAGAGAAGTGCCCACATAAAGATATGGGAAATATTATTTTATGTTAAAGGACAAAGCACATTATTATAATCAATTACAAAGACTATTAAAACAATGTCCTTTGTAGTAAAAGCCTAAGTTACTGCCAAAATAAGTTCTCTCCCCTCCTTTCCTTCTAAAATTGAGTATTGTATTTTCTCCATAAAACCTCTTTAATCTTGCCCCATCTGGTCTCAGAAACTTTATTCTCTAATGCTAGTCTCTGTATTCTCCTTTAATCTTTTGAACTTGAATGAACTTGATATTGAACTTGAATGCTTAAATACTATTTTCTAATCTTTGGGCTTCAGTAATTGCAATTTGTTTTAATGCCAAAGAAAAGAGAAGAGGATTATCCAAAATTAAACATAAAATGATTTCTGTTTGACTGTAGACTTGTTTTTTAATTGAATTTTAATAAAGGATTATATAGCATTAGAAAAATTCATTTGTCTCAGTCAAAGACATGAAACTGTTTCTTGAAAATCTGATTGGAGAAAACTAACATTAGCAACAGTTGTATTTCACCTTATCTGTCTCAGGATTAGACCTGGGATTCCTACACTTTTCTGGAATTATATGATTCTTTCCAAAACTGATTCAAGGTTTGCTGTCCCAAATCTTCTTGGGGACCTGAGAAATGACTTATTTGCATTTCAAAGGTTTTCTTTGCATTCAACTAAATTGAGAAAAAAGATACCAACAAATTTAAAATTATCAAATGAGGTGCCATTAATAGTAGTTGCCTAAAGAACATAAAATGAAAAAAAGGAAGAAGCATAATAAAGATAATTCACTGTAGATATGAATTTTGCAATACCACACATTTTATGCTTATTGATATCTATTCTTATTTCTCTTTATACATATTCATCTTTTCCCAACCCCCCAGTAAACTTGTTAGTGTTTGAAGGCTATAGCAAGGCTTTCCCTAAATATTTAGAAAAAAAGAGATAGGAGGCCTTCTGAGGTAACTGGACAAATACCACAGTTTTCTGGGGCAGGTCTCATCTTGCTGACTGGTTTCTACCCCTTGACTTGGGATGTAATATTTATAATGGTTCTCACATCCCTAAAACCATATCACCTGGAACTTCCCTCGCTTTAAATCACACAGAGACCAATGGCAAGCACCCAACATCCAGGCCCTGTGCCTAGGATCCCAACCCAGTCAGAGACTTGGAAACCCATTTACCTAGAGGATGAGACAGACAATAAACTTAGAGGAGACAGTGGCCACATCATCTAATAATTCTGTGCATTTCAACTAGCCTCATGTTGACATTATGTTGTCCAGTAAGTACCAGAGTTAGCGGTGTCCTCAGCAGTGACTGCTAGTGTACTGATTTACACAGAGCTGCATGTCCACCAAGAGCATTCAAAGTGCTGTTAGAACTTTTCAGTTGATTGAGCTCCTACTTTTGAAATATCAAAGGGTAAAACAGACACACACACACACACACACACTTTCAGTATGGTGAATATACTTTC
Source organism: Budorcas taxicolor (assembly GCF_023091745.1). Classification (NCBI taxonomy): domain Eukaryota; kingdom Metazoa; phylum Chordata; class Mammalia; order Artiodactyla; family Bovidae; genus Budorcas; species Budorcas taxicolor. The sequence continues at coordinate 29,186,802 of NC_068919.1, forward strand.
AGTATGGTGAATTCACCTTGTTTATTTTTTCCCTAACTATAGAGCCACCAATAACATTAAATGAGGAAAAAGCAATAAAACATCTGCTTTATTTGCCTGTCTTATATATAAATAAAAAAATAAAACAGTAGGAACTCTTTTTAGTAAAAACTGTGTTAAGAATTTTATCTGCATAATATCATTTGATCTTCACAAATTAATTTGCAGTTTCTATTATTATATTAGGCAAAATGGCTGTTTGAGGAGGCCTTACAAATAGCTGAGAAACAGAAATGAAAGGCAAAGGAGAAAAGGAAAGATATACCCATCTGAATACAGAGATCCAAAGAATAGCAAGGAGAGATAAGAAAGCCTTCCTAAGTGACCAATGCAAAGAAATAGAGGAAAACAAGAGAATGGGAAAGACTAGAGATGTCTTCAAGAAAATTAGAGATACCAAGGGAATATTTCATGCAAAGATGGGCACAATAAAGGACAGAAACGGTATGGCCCTAACATAGCAGAAGATATTAAGAAGAGGTGGCAAGGATACACAGGAGAACTGTACAAAAAAGATCTTTAAGACTCAGTAATGATGAGGGTGTGATCACTCATCTAGAGCCAGACATCCTGGAGTGTGGAGTCAAGTGGGCCTTAGGAAGCATCATTATGAACAAAGCCAGTGGAGATGATAGAATTCCAGTTGAGCTATTTCAGATTCTAAGAGATGATGCTGTTAAAGTGCTAAACTCAACATGTCAGCAAATTGGGAAAACTCAGCAGTGGCCACAGGACTGGAAAAGGCCAGTTTTCATTCCAATCCCTAAGAAAGACAATGCCAAAGAATGTTCAAACTACTGCACAATTGTATTCAGTTCACACACTAGCAAAGTAATGCTCAAAATTATTCAAGCTAGGCTTCAACAGAACGTGAACTGAGAACTTCCAGATGTATAAGCTGGATTTCGAAAAGGCAGAGGAACCAGAGATCAAACTGCCAACATCTGTTGGATCATAGAAAAAGCAAGAGAATTTCAGAAAAACATCTGCTTCATTAACTATGCTAAAGCCTTTGACTGTATGGGTCACAACAAACTCTGGAAAATTCTTCAAGAGATGGGAACACCAGATCACCTGACCTGCCTTTTGAGAAGTCTGTATGCAGGTCAGGAAGCAGCAGTTAGAACTGGTCATGGAACAACAGACTGGTTCCAAATAGGAAAAGGAGTACGTCAAGGCTGTATATTGTCACCCTGCTTATTTAACTTATATGCAGAGTACATCATGAGAAATGCTTGGCTGGATGAAGCATGGCCGGGAGAAATATCAATAACCTCAGATATGCAGATGACACCACCCTTATGGCAGAAAGTGAAGAGGAACTAAAGAGCCTCTTGATGAAAGTGAAAGAGCAGAATGGAAAAGGCCGGCTTAAAACTTAACACTCAAAAAATGAAGATCATGGCATCCGGTCCCGTCACTTCATGGTAAATAGATAAACAGTGGAAACAGTGACAGACTTTATTTTCTTGGGTTCCAAAATCACTAAAGATGGTGACTGCAGCCATGAAATTAAAAGATGCATGCTCCTTGGAAGAAAAGCTATGGCAAACCTAGACAGCATATTAAAAAGCAGAGACATTACTTTGCTGACAAATGTCTGTATAGTCAAAGCTATGGTTTTTCCAGTAGTCATGTATGGATATGAGAGTTGGACCATAAAGAAAGCTGAGTGCCAAAGAATGCCTTTGAACTGTGGTTTTGGAGAAGACTCGTGATGGTCCCTTGGACTGCAAGGAGATCAAATGAGTCAATCCTAAGGGAAATCAATCCTGAACATTCATTGGAAGGACTGATGCTGAAACTGAAGCTCCAATACTTTGGCCACCTGATGTGAAGAGCTGACTCATTATAAAAGACCCTGATGCTGGGAAAGATTGAAGGCAGGAGAAGGAGGGGACGACAGGGGATGAGGTGGTTGGATGGCATCACCAACTCAATGGACATGAGTTTGAGCAAACTCTGGGAGATGGTGAAGGACGGGGAAGCCTAGCATGCTGCCATCCTTGGGGTAGCAAAAACTGACTGACTAAACAACAGTACAAAAATTATTATATTTACTTTAGAGATTAGTGCACTGAAATTTAGAGGTCAAGCTGCACACAGAAGATCACACAGATCGTACAAGGAAGACCTGGAACTCAAGTGTAAGGCTGTAGGATGTCGAAGCCCATGCAGTCTTAACTACTAAGTCTTAATACCATTAATTTCCACTGTAATTTTTCCCACCTTTGACTCTACTGATTATCTTCCTCACACTTCCCAATCCAACCCAACAGTAGATATGAAACATCTCTATGCAACATTTAGTAAAGTTTCTGAATAATGTAAAATATTGGGTTGGCCACAAAGTTCATTCTGATTTTTGCAGGTGTTACAGAAAAACTTGAATGAGCTTCTTGGCCAACCCAAAAGGTTGTCCAAAGTTCTAAAGAAGGATGCAAATTTTACTGTGGTAGATAGAACCTGGCCTTTGGAACAAGCAAGATCTGGGTTATACACTTGTGTTTGGATAAGTTATCCTATGAAACTAATTTTCTTATTTGAAAAAGGACAAATATGATATCTACATTGCATTGTTCTTGAGAGGCAAATAGCTAATATATCAAAGTCCACAGTGTATAAATAGTAACTGTTATTTAATCATATGATACCACAGACAAAGCATGTGTTTTGATAGTATGTGGACTTGTTTTTTACCTGTACTTGGTAGCTTAATTATTCAAGAAGTATGGTAGTAACTTTTCCTTTGGCTTGGGCTCTCTCTGTCTTCCTAGTCAGTACTATTGGTTTAGCCATACGGATGAATTATAACTTACTGCTTCTATTATACTTGGAAAAATATTAATAATTTAATACTAGTGAAAAATTTGATTTAATGAGTTTGTAAATCATAAAAATTATTATTCTATCAAGGCTTACATTATATGTAGCATAAAGCTAATTGTGGTCATTTATTTATTTACTCAGTAAATTTTTACTGAAAGTCTGTATGTGCCAAACACTGTTTGTTGGGAATACAGTAAAAATATATCACCCTATTCTGAAGGAATCTCAATCTAGCAGGAAAATATTCATGCCAACAGAAGGCCACTGAATCACTGAGAAGATACAGAAAAATGTATCATAGCAATTTAATCAAGAGCCAACAAGTTGCTAAGAGGCAGTGACAATGGGTTGAAGTGGAAGGTACTTATATTAATATCTATTGATGATACTCAGTAACTAGAACTGACAAAATGTGATCCTTGATGAGATGAATATTTGGAGAGAGGAAGGAATCTAGGCTAACTCATGGGTTTCTAGTCTGATCTATAGGAATAAGTTGTAAAAATGATATGTGAAACAAAAATACTTCTTAAAGTATTAACTCATGGGATCATCAGTGATATTTCAATAAATAACTGAAAAATGTAAGGGAGAATAATGTTAAATTTAAGCAGAAGAGTGTAAATAGAAAAAAACACTAACAAATGCAACTAGTTTCACCACTAAATAAATTAGGTGTAATTTATTTAGTGGTGACTTGAAAGTGAAGGGAAGTTGCTCAGTCGTGTCCGACTCTTTGTGACCCCATGGGCTGTAGCCTACCAGGCTCCTCTATCCATGGGATTTTCCAGGCAATAGTACTGGAGTGGATTGCCATTTCCTTCTCCAGGGGATCTTCCCGACCCAGGTATCGAACCCGGGTCTCCCGCATTGTAGACAGGCACTTCTTTTTATCACTGGGATTATAGGAAGAAATTTTATATTGCTGGTTCACGAATAACCTTGAGTTTTCATTTCTCTTTTGGTCTGTAGAAAATATCCTATATCCATGGCAGCACAGTATATTCAAAAACATACCAATGTCCTCATTAAGGTGAGACTCAAATGTGCTTCTGATCTTCAACTTTTGAGAATAGTGCCCCAGAGGCATTTCAGCACCTGTGTCCAACTTGTTCCAACTCACTGCAATCACTTAGCAGAAGAAAAGTCTATATTGCAAAGGATTATAGTCATTGGATTGGTTTGCTCTTTAAAAAGCTATTTAGAGTTTCAAGAGCAAGCTGCTTGCTGAACAAAAATCTTCAGATACAATCAACCACAGAATTTCAACTGGACCTCAAGTATTTCACAAAGAAATGATATATCAGTTGTCCAAAGAGAATGAAACACCTGTTTCTAAGAGTGATTTAAGTCAATAAGTAATAAACTAAATCTTTGTTATGAATGCTTTCTGGTGTCTAAATGACTGTTGCCCTTTTGGAGGGCAAAGTGTACAAAAGATTTGGTGACCTTCTGACTTGACAGTCAAATAACTACTATTATGTTCGGTCAATGTAAATAAGCACAGTTGACAATTTGCTAATTGGCCGTCTCTAGGCAGCCAAGTGTACTTTTGACCTTAGGTGAGAACCTAATCAATTAATACTTAAGGCAATAAAGACCTCTAACTGATTAAATTGTACCGAAATCATCTTTTTTTTTTTTTTAATGGATTAGAGCTGCAAATTGACAAACTTTTAATTTAATATATGATAATCCTTTCTTTTAATACCCTCTTATTTAGCTGACATGGTAAAATTGAACTGTGAAATATATCTTTGATTCAAATATTTACATTTAAAAGCCTTTAAAAATAAAACTATAGTTCAAATACTAAAATGAGAACATCTCATGTGCATCTGAATTATATATTAATCAACTTAATATGGTCAGAGTTGAAAATACACATGTTTTCTTAAAATTGAAAGTGTCCATATTACAATTATAGAGAAAATAAGGAAAATTGCTAGAACTGTTTTTCAATTGGACCTCTTTTCTGGGAACTACAAGATGATAGTAGCTAGCATTCCAGGGGCATAATTTCATTTTTAACTAAAAAGAAAAATGCTACTATTAGCTTTTATGAAGATATGAGAATGCAATTAAAAGAAAAATTCTTCACAACAGCATTTGTCACTTTTAAGTCACAAAGCAAAGACTTCTGTAACTTGATCGATATAAAGCAGCATCTCTTATGTGCTCTGTAGATGAGGTAAACAGTCTCCATGTTGAAATAAGGCCATGGTTTGTAGAAGCATCCAGAATTACTTTCTGTTTACAATGTATGATATTTGACTTGGCAAAGGAACAAGTTTATCATTTTAGGTTAAAAATTTATCATTTGGACACAATGACTAAAAATTTACAATTCCTCTCCTTTAACATTCTTCTCCTCTGAGAATAAGTTTTCCAGTTAAAAGCTTTGAAACTCCCTTGGCTCAGATGATATATTTGAGAATGTATGTAATTTACATAGAAGAGGAGATATGGTTCCTTTAAAAAATACTTAAAAAGCAACAGCTGTGTATCTGCAATAACTGTTTCATGGGGTTTTTAATACAGATAAATATGCAAATATGTCATACTATTTTTAACACACCAGTTTTGCACAGTGTAGTGACTGAGAACAGAGCAAACATTCTGTGTATTTAGATTCATAATGAGAAATATGCACCATTCAAAACTGTTGTTATTGTCATATTGTAGTGAGTAATGAAAATATATGTTTTGGATAGTAAATAAAACAGTGCTAAATCGTAACAAGGACACTGACAAAGTCCAGTACAGTCATTTGTAGATTACCACATCATCAGTATTGTTTCAAAAACTACAAAGCCGTGCTCATTTTCCTTTACTGATGAGATGACATATAGTTAATATCTAGTTGCACTTCTCAAACAATAAGTCAATTTAATCTAGGCTCTGGTGTTTGAAGACAGAACCAACTGGGTTTTAAAATTTAGATTAGTAATTCAGTTCATTAAAATAAGTTATATATTTTGTACAGAATCATATGAGAAAACCCTGATGGAGTTAAATTCCACAGGCTTCTTTTGACCTTACTGTGCTAAGTTTTCTCATAATATTACCCACAATGACTTTCCCCCATATTTATTATGAAAAAATGTCAAACAGTACAAAGTAGAAAGAGTTATATAGGGAACATCCATATACACCACCACTATTAGCATTTTACTATACCTGCTGTATCATATCTTTTCATCCACAGCCAATTTTATTTTCTTTTAGATTTGGACTGATTGTATTTTTTAAAAATAGACTTTATTTTGGGGAGGTAGTTGTAGGTTTTCAGAATTGTGCAGGAAGTGCATAGTTCCCACACCCCTTCTCAAGCCCTCCTCTTTGATTCCACCATGATCATTTTGGATTAGTGTGTTACACATGTTACAATTGATGAATCAATATTGATATATTATTATCAACTGTGTGGATCACAATAAACTGTAGAAAATTCTGAAAGAGATGGGAATACCTGACCACCTAACCTGCCTCTTGAGAAATCTGTATGCAGGTCAAGAAGCAACAGTTAGAACTGGACATGGAACAACAGACTGGTTCCAAATAGGAAAAGGAGTATGTCAAGGCTGTATATTGTCACCCTGCTTATTTAACTTATATGCAGAGTACATCATGAGAAACACTGGACTGGTAGAAACACAAGCTGGAATCAAGATTGCCGGGAGAAATATCAATAACCTCAGATATGCAGATGACACCATCCTGATGGCAGAAAGTGAAGAGGAGCTAAAAAGCCTCTTGATGAAAGTGAAAGAGGAGAATGAAAAAATTGGCTTAAAGCTCAACATTCAGAAAACAAAGATCATGGCATCCGGTCCCATCGCTTCATGGGAAATAGATGGGGAAACAGTGGAAACAGTGTCAGACTATTTTTTTGGGCTCCAAAATCACTGCAGATGGTGATTGCAGCCATAAAATTAAAAGACGCTTACTCCCTGGAAGAAAAGTTATGACCAACCTGTTACAACCTCACCAGAGCCATGACAGGCTCAGAGAGGTGCACTAGGCCAAAAATAATCCCTGAGTCATGCTTCCAGGGCTTCCGGGGATGATAACTCCGGCCAATTAGAGAGATGATAACTCTTGCCAATCAGAGGGATGATAACTGGCCAATCAGTAATTATCAGGAAACTCCTGCAGCCAATCAACCTTTGCCAACTCCCTGTCTTTGTTCTAAACTTATAAATACTGCTGTAAATCTGGGCTCGGGGCTCTTGTTCTACTCCACTGTGTTGGATGTGGCTTGAGCTAGCAATAAACCCCTTTATGCTTTTGCATTGCTATGGATGTCTTATTCTCTCAGTTTTGGGGACTCGGACACTGGGCATAACACAACCTAGATAGTATATTCAAAAGCAGAGACATTACTTTGCCTACTAAGGTCCATCTAGTCAAGGCTATGGTTTTTCCAGTGGTCATGTATGGATGTGAGAGTTGGACTGTGAAGAAAGCTGAGCACCGAAGAATTGATGCTTTTGAACTGTGGTGTTGGACAAGACTCTTGAGAGTCCCTTGGACTGCAAGGAGATCCAACCAGTCCATTCTGAAGGAGATCAACCCTGGAATTTCTTTGGAAGGAATGATGCTAAAGCTGAAATTCCAGTACTTTGGCCACCTCATGCGAAGAGTTGACTCACTGGAAAAGACTCTGATGCTGGGAGGGATTGGGGGCAGGAGGAGAAGGGGACGACTGAGGATGAGATGGCTGGATGGCATCATGGACTCGATGGACGTGAGTCTGAGTGAACTCCGGGAGATGGTGATGAACAGGGAGGCCTGGCGTGCTGCGATTTATGGGGTCGCAAAGAGTCAGACACGACTGAGTGACTGAACTGAACTGAAGTGAATGTCTATAGCTTCCATCAGTGTTCACTCTTGGTGCTTTACATTATATGGGTATTGGCAAATGTACACTGACATGTACCCACCATTACAGTATCTTACAGAGTAGTTTCATTGCCCTAAAAGTTTTCTGTGCTCCACGTATTCATCCCTACCTCCCTAGGAACTCCTGAAAACCTCTTATCATTTTATTGTCTTTGAGGTTTTGCCTTTTTCAGAATGTCATATAGTTGGAATCATATAGCATGCAGCCTTTTCAGATTTGCTTTTTTTCAGTTAGTAATATGCATTTAAAGTTGATCAATGTCTTTCTATGGCTGGTTACCTCACTTCTTTTTAGTGCTGAAAAATATTCACCTATGGATCACTCTAATGGCAGAAAGCAAAGAGGAAATAAAGAGCCTCTTGATGAGGGTGAAAGAGGAGAGTGAAAAAGCTGGCTTAAAACTCAATCTTTAGAAAGCTAAGATCATGGCATTTGGTTCCATCACTTTATGGCAAATAGATGAGGAAAAAGTGGCAACAGTGACAGATTTTATTTTCTTGGGCTCCAAAATGACTGTGGATGGTGACTGCAGCCACGAAATTAAAAGATGCTTACTCCTTGGAAGGAAAGCTATGAAAAATCTAGACAACATATTGAAAAGCAGAGACATAATTACCTTTGCCGACAAAGGTTCGTATAGTCAAAGTTGTAGTTTCTCCATATGAGATGTGAAGTTGGACCATAAAGATGGCTGTGGCCCAAAGAATTGAAGCTTTCTAATTGTGGTGTTGGAGAAGACTCTTGAGAGTCCCTTGGACAGCAAGGAGATCCAATCAGTCTATCCTAAAGAAAATTAACCCTAAATATCCATTGGTAGGACTGATGCTGAAGCTGAAGCTCTAATACTTTGGCCACCTGATGGGAAGAGTTGATTCACTGGAGAATACCCTGATGCTGGGAAAGACTGAGGACACAAGAATAAAGGGGCAACAGAGGATGAGATGGTTGGAAGGCATCATCTACACAATCACGAGTTTGAGCAACTCCAGGAGACAGTGAAGGACAGGGAAGCCTAGCAACAGTCCATGGGGTTGAAAAGAGTTGGACACAATTTAACGAATGAACAAGAAGGAAATTTTGTGGGCTTCTAATTTTAAGCCATGACAAATTGACTATGAACATCCAAAATAAACATCCTTCTTATTTAACTTATATGCATAATACATCATGAGAAATACCAGGCTAGATGAAGCACAAGCTGAAATCAAGATTGCTGGGAGAAATATCAATAACCTCAGATGTGGAGATGACACCACCCTTATGGAAGAAAGTGAAGAGGAACTAAAGAGCCTCTTGATGAAGGTGAATGAGGAGAGCGAGAAAGCAGGCTTAAAATTCAACATTCAAGTCAAAGATCATGGCCTCTCGTCCCATCACTTCACGGCAAATGGATGGGGAAACAATGGAAACAGTCACAGACTTTATTTTCTTGGGTTTCATAATCACTACAGATGGTGACTGCAACCATGAAATTAAAAGACAGATCTCCTTGGAAGAAAAGCTATGACAAACACAGACAGCGTATTAAAAAGCAGAGACATTACTTTGCCAACAAAGATCCAGGTCAGTTCAGTTCAGTTCAGTCACACAGTCATGTCCGACTGTCTCATTGATGCTATCTCATTGATTGCAGCACGCCAGGCCCCCGTGTCCATCACCAACTCCTGAAGTCTACACAAACTCATGTCCATTGAGTCAGTGATGCCATCCAACCATCTCATCTTCTGTCATCCCGATCTCCTCCTGTCCTCAATCTTTCCCAGCATCAGGGTCTTTTCAAATGAGTCAGTTCTTCACATCAGGTGGCCAAAGTATTGGAATTTCAGCTTCAACATCAGTCCTTTCAGTGAACACCCAGGACTGATTTCCTTTAGGATGGACTAGTTGGATCTCCTTGTTGTCCAAGGGATTCTCCAAAGTCTTCTCTAACACCACAGTTCCAAAGCATCAATTCTTCGGCACTCAGCTTTCTTTACAGTCCAACTCTCACATCCATACATGACTACTAGAAAAACCATAGCCTCGACTAGATGGACCTTTGTTGGCAAAGTAATGTCTCTGCTTTTTAATACGCTGTCTAGGTTGGTCATAACTTTCCTTCCAAGGAAGGAAAAGCGTCTTTTAATTTCATGGCTGCAGACACCATCTGCAGTGATTTTGGAGCCCCCCAAAATAAAGTCAGCCACTGTATCCACTGTTTCTCTTTCTATTTGCCATGAATTGATGGGACTGGATGCCATTATCTTACTTTTCTGAATGTTTAGCTTTAAGCCAACTTTTTCACTCTCCTCTTTCACTTTCATCAAGAGGCTCTTTAGTTCCTCTTCACCTTCTGCCATAAGGGTGCTGTCATCTGTATATCTCAGGTTATTGATATTTCTCCTGGCAATCTTGATTCCAGCTTGTGCTTCATCCAGCCAAGCATTTCTCATGATGTACTCTGCATATAAGTTAAATAAGCAGGGTGACAATATACAGCCTTGATGTACTCCTTTTCCTATTTGGAACCAGTCTGTTGTTCCATGACCAGTTCTAACTGCTGCTTCCTGACCTGCATACAGATTTCTCAAGAGGCAGGTCAGGTGGTCTGGTCTTCCCATCTTTTGAGAATTTTCCACAGTTTATTGTGATCCACACAGTCAAAGGCTTTGGCATAGTCAATAAAGCAGAAGTTTTTCTGGAACTCTCTTTCTTTTTTGATGATCCAGCAGATATTGGCAATTTGATCCCTGGTTCCTCTGGCGTTTCTAAATCCAGCTTGAACATCTGGAAGTTCACGGTTCACATATTGTTGAAGCCTGGCTTGGAGAATTTTGAGCATTACTTTGCTAGGATGTGAGTTGAGTGCAATTGTGCAGTAGTTTGAGCATTCTTTGGCATTGCCTTTCTTAGGGATTGGAATGAAAACTGACCTTTTCCATTCCTGTGGCCACTGCTGAGTTTTCCAAATTTGCTGGCATATTGAGTGCAGCACTTTCATCTTTTAGGATTTGAAACAGCTCAACTGGAGTTCCATCACCTCCACTAGCTTTGTTTGTAGTGATGCTACCTAAGGCCCACTTGACTTCACATGCCAGAATGTCTGGCTCTTAATGAGTGATCACACCTTCATCGTTACTGAGTCTTGAAGATCTTTTTTGTACCATTCTTCTGTGTATTCTTGCCACCTCTTCTTAATATCTTCTGCTTCTGTTAGGTCCAGACCATTTCTGTCCTTAATTGTGCCCATCTTTGCAGGAAATGTTCCCTTGGTATCTCTAATTTTCTTGAAGAGATCTCTAGTCTTTCCCATTCTGTCGTTTTCCGCTGTTTCTTTGCACTGATCACTGAGGAAGGATTTCTTAGCTCCTTGCTATTCTTTGGAACTCTGCATTCAAATGAGTATATCTTTCCTTTTCTCCTTTACCTTTCAATTCTCTTCGTTTCACAGCTACTTGTAAGGCCTCCTCAGACAACCATTTTTCCTTTTGCATTTCTTTTTCTTGCGGATGGTCTTAATCCCTGCCTCCTGTACAGTGGCATGAACCTCCATCCATAGTTCTTCAGGCACTCTATCAGACCTAATCCCTTGAATGTATTTCTCACTTCCACTGTATAAGTGTAAGGGATTTGATTTAGGTCATACCTGAATGGTCTAGTGGTTTTCCCTACTTTCTTCAATTTAAGTCTGAATTTGAAAATAAGGAGTTCATGATCTGAGCCACAGTCAGCTCCTTGTCTTGTTTTTGCTGACTGTATAGAGCATCTCCATCTTTGGCTGCAAAGAATATAATCAATTTGATTTTGGTGTTGACCATCTGGTGATGTCCATGTGTAGAGTCTTCTCTTGTGTTGTTGGAAGAGGGTATTTGCTATGACCAGTGTGTTCTCTTTGCAAAACTCTATCAGCCTTTGCCCTGGTTCATTCCGTACTCCAAGGCCAAATTTGCCTGTTACTCCAGGTATTTCTTGATTTCCTACTTTTGCATTCCAGTCCCCTATATCATATGAAAAGAACATTGTTTTGGCTTTAGGTCTAAAAGGTCTTTTAGATCTTCATAGAACTGTTCAACTTCAGCTTCTTCAGCATTACTGGTCAGAGCATAGACTTGGATTACTGTAATATTGAATGGTTTGCCTGAGAAACTAACAGAGATCATTCTGTTGTTTTTGAGATTGCATCCAAGTACTGCAATCGAACTCTTGTTTACTATGATGGCTACTCCATTTCTTCTAAGAGATTCCTGCCCACAGTAGTAGATATAATGGTCATATGACTTAAATTCACCCATTCCAGTCCATCTTAGTTTGCTAATTCCTAGAATGTCGACGTTCACTCTTGCCATCTCTTGTTTGACCACTTCCAATTTGCCTTGATTCATGGACCTGACATTCTAGGTTCCTATGCAATATTGCTCTTTCCAGCATCGGACCTTGCTTCTATCACTAGTCACATCCACAACTGGGTATTGTTTTTCCTTTTGCTCCATCCCTTCATTCTTTCTGGAGTTGTTTCTCCACTGATCTCCAGTAGCGTATTGGGCACCTACCCACCTGAGGAGTTCATCTTTCAGTGTCCTATCTTTTTGCCTTTTCATACTGTTCATAGGGTTCTCAAGGCAAGAATACTGAAGTCGTTTGCCATTCCCTTCTCCAGTGGACCACAAGGCTAATGTTTTTCCAGTAGTCATGTATGGATGCGAGAGTTGGACCATAAAGAAGGCTGAACCCTGAAGCACTGATGCTTTTGAACTGTGGTGTTGGAAAGGACAATTGAGAGTCCCTTAGACTTCAAGGAGATCAAAACAGTCAGTCCTAAAAGAAATCAACCCTGAATATTCATTGGAAGGACTGATGCTGAAGCTGAAGCTCCAATACTTTGGCCACCTGATGTGAAGAGCTGAATCTTTAGAAAAAGACTGAAGCTGGGAAAGGTTGATGCCAGGAGGAGAAGGGGAAGACAGAGGATGAGATGGTTGGATGGCATCACTGACTCAATGGATGTGAGTTTGGGCCAGCTCTGGGAGATGGTGAAGGACAGGGAAGCCTGGCATGCTGCAGTACATGTGGTCGCAGAGTTGGACATGACTGAGTGACTGAACAATAACAATAAGTATCCATGTGCAGGTTTTTGTGTGGAGGTAAATTTTCAGCTCATTTGGGTAAATCCTAAGGAGCATGAGTGCTCATTATATGGTGAGAGCATGTTTAGTTTTTAAAGAAACTACCAAACTGTCTTCCAGTAGTGGCTGTACTATTTGCATTTCCACCAATAATAAATGAGTGTTCCTGTTATTTGATATCCACAACAGCATTTGGTGTTGTTAGTGTTTTGGATTTGGTTATTCTGATAGGCAGGAAGTGGATTTAATTTATTTTTAAAGTAATTTTTAATTTTAGAATAATTTTAGATTTAGAGAAAATTTGCAAAGCTAATACAGAGACTTCCTGTATGTACCTCACCTGGTCTTCCTCATTGTTAACACCTTAAATTATCAGGTACATTCCTTAAGATAAAGATCTCAACATTGATATGTTAATAGTAGGTAAACTCCAGGCTTTATTCAGATTTTACCAATCTTTCCATTAATGGCACACTTTTGTTCCAAGATCCCATACAGGATACCACACTGCATTCAGTTCATCCTGTTTTCTTAATCTCCTTTAATCTTTGACATTTTCTCAGTCTTTTCTAGTTTTCTATAACCTTGCCAGCTTTGAGGACACTGGTCAGACATTTTGTATTATACAATCCCTCAAATCTGGGTTTAATTGATATTTATTTGGGATTAGATTGAGGTTATGAGTTTAAGGGAAGAATATCACACAGTCAAAGTATACTTCTCATGATAATCGTACAATGGGGTACATGCAATGAACACAACCTGTCAGTAGTGATATTCTTTTATTTTGGATTAAGGTAATGTTTGCAAGATTTTTCCACTGTAACTGCACTATTCCTCCATTTCATGCTTTGGAAGAGAGTTATGAAGACCAATGGGCTCTTGAAGGTTGGAAATTATTTGTATCAGAATGACTCATGTATATTTATTTTATACTTTGGACTTTGTTGCCAAATTTTTTCCAGCTTTGACCTCTGGAGGCTTGTTTGGGGGTGCTTCCCTGTCTACTTGATCTGTCTCTGTGTTCTTGTTTTTTGAGCATTTCCTCACTTTCTGTCACTATAAGCTCTCCAGACTCATTTCACATTCTTCCTGTTTCAGCTATAGAGTCAGACCATTTCTTCGAGGAGTCCTGGTTCTTTTTATTTTGGAGTGGTATTTAGAAAGCAAGATCCAGGTTCCAGTGTGCTCACTGCCACAGTGACTTTTTTAAACCTAATAATCACTAAGAATAATCACTCAGAATAATCACTAAGAATAATCACTAACAATGTAACATGAAGAAGCACTCTGAAAATCCAACTTTTCTTAAACACTTGAGAAAAGAAAGAAAACTACCATGAATTGTTCTGTTTTATCTAGTGTCTTAGAAAAAAACCATAATACATTCCTTAATATTTTTATTTGAAATTTTACTCAGCCCTATTTTGTTCTTTATAAAAATAATTTGTTAAAGAAATGACAGAAACATCAGGAATAGTTGTAAATGCTCATATATCCATTCAGTTTTATTAGTGTAGTGTTGTAGTCATTTTTTAAAGCTGAAATACTATGGTCTTTTGGTATAATTATCTGTACTTCTCTTCTTAAACTTCTGAATACATTTCCTTAGTCTTTACCTACATAAGGTAAGTAAAATGAAGTCATTCATTAATTACCTTACTTTTGGAAGTGGTCAATAAAGCAAAAGTAGATGGTTTTCTGGAACTCTCTTGCTTTTTCATTGATCCAGCGGATGTCGGCAATTTGATCTCTGGTTCCTCTGCCTTTTCTACATCTAGCCTGAACATGTGGAAGTTCATGGTTCACGTACTGTTGAAGCCTAGCTTGAATAATTTTGAGCATTACTTTGCTAGTGTGTGAACTGAATACAATTGTGTGGTAGTTTGAACATTCTTTGGCGTTGCCTTTCTTTGTGATTGGAATGAAAAGTGACCTTTTTCAGTCCTATGGACACTGCTGAGTTTTCCAAATTTGCTGGCATATTAGGTGCAGCACTTTTACAGCATCATCTTTGGGATTTGAAATAGCTCAGCTGGAATTCCATCACCTCCACTAGCTTTGTTCATAGTGATGCTTTCTAAGGCTCACTTGACTTCACATTCCAGGATGTCTGGCTCTAGGTGAGTGATCACACCAGTGTAGTTATCTGGGTCATGAAGATCTTTTTTGTACAGTTCTTCTGTGTATTCTTACCACCTCTTCTTAACATCTTCCACTTCTGCTAGGTCCAGACCATTTCTGTCCTTTTTTGTGCTCATCTTTGCACGAAATGTTCCCTTGGTATTTCTCACTTTCTTGAAGAGAGCTCTAGTCTTTCCCATTCTGTGATTTTCCTCTATTTCTTTGCACTGATCACTGAGCAAGGCTTTCTTATCTCTCCTTGCTATTCTTTGGAACTCTGCATTCAAATGGGTATATCTTACCTTTTCTCCTTTGCCTTTCATTTCTCTTCTTTTCTCATCTATTTGTAAGGCCTCCTCAGACAACCATTTTTCCTTTTTGCATTTCTTTTTCTTGAGGATGTTCTTGATCACTACCTCCTGTACAACATCATGAACCTCCATCCATAGTTCTTCAGGCTCTCTATCAGATCTAATCCCTTGAATCTATTTGTCACTTCCACTATATAACCGTAAGGGATTTGATTTAGGTCATATCTGAATGGTCAAGTGGTTTTCCATACTTTCTTCAGTTTAAGTCTGAATTTGGCAATAAGGAGTTCATGATCTGAGCCACAGTCAGCTCCCAGTCTTGCTTTTGCTGAATGTATAGAGCTTTTGAACTGTGGTGTTGGAGAAGACTCTTGATAGTCCCTTGGACTGCAAGGAGATCCAACTAGTCAATCTCAAAGGAAATCAGTCCTGACTATTCATTGGAAGGACTGATGCTGAAGCTGAAACTCCAGTACTCTGGCCATCTGATATGAAGAACTGACTCATTGAAAAAGACCCTGATGCTGGGAAAGATTGAAAGCAGGAGGAGAAGGGGACAACAGAGGATAATATGGTTTGATGGCATCACTGATGCGATGGACATGAGTTTGAGTAGGCTCCAGGAGTTGCTGATGGACAGGGAGGCCTGGCAAGATGCAGTCCTTGGGGTTGCAAAGAGTCGGGCACAACTAAGCAGCTGAAGTTACTTGGGAGTGGTAATGAAGATAATTCCTACATACGTTAAAAAACATACAGAAAAGAGTAGCACAATTATAGTTGTATGGACAGCCCTATTGAAACCAGTAAAATGGTCTTGTGTTTTGAGGAATGAAAACTTACTGGGAATTAGGAAATGTTTTTCCTATGTAGATAAATGTGTGTTTAACATGCTTAAGAAAGAAATGAAATACTGAAGAAATATGTATGAAGAAGTCAAATTTCCTGAAATCACGTTACTCAGAGATAACCGCTTTCAATATTTTAGTCCATTCCAATGTCCATTTAGACTGTTTTTATTTATATACAACCACATTGGGCAGCACACTTAGGCTTGCTTCTGTGTATGCTCAGTCACGTCTAATTCTTTGTAATCCTACAGATTGTAGCCTGCCAAGTTCCTGTGTCCCTGGGATTTTTCTGACAAGAATTCTGGAGTTGGGTTGCCATTTCCTCCTTCAGAAGATCTTCCTGACCCAGGGATCAAACCCAAGTCTCCTGCATCAGCAGGTAGATTCTTTACCACTGAGCCACCTGGGAATCCCAATAGGCTGCTGCTGCTGCTAAGTCTCTTCAGTCGTGTCCGACTCTGTGCGACCCCATAGACAGCAGCCCACCAGGCTCCCCCGTCCCTGGGATTCTCCAGGCAAGAGTACTGGAGTGGGGTGCCATTGCCTTCTCTGCCCAATACACTAAGACAGCTTAAAAATAAATATAAAGAACTGAGCGACTTCACTTTCACTTTATATTTATATATAAATATATATAGTCTTAGTGTATTGGGACAGCTTAAATATAAATATAAAATGAAAGTGAAGTTGCTCAGTTGTGTCCGACTCTTTGCAACCCTGTGGACTGTAGCCTGCCACATTCCACCATCCATGGGATTCTCCAGGCAAGAATACTGGAGTGGGTTGCCAGTTCCTTCTCCAGGAGATCTTCATGACCCAAGGATCGAACCCAGGTCTCCCACATTTCAGGCAGGCGCTTTAACCTCTGAGCCACCAGAGAGGCCCAATATACAAGTATATGTAACGGTACATGAGTGGGACCACATGATGTTTGCTGTTCTATCTGCGATCTACTTTATTTATTGATAAGAATGGAGATCTGTCCTTATCAATAAATGTGAATATACATATATACCAGTCATTCTAACTCTGTATAATATCCCAAGGAAATTATTAATATATAATTTGTTTATTAGATTTACTGTTGCTGGATACTTAAATTGCACCCAAAATATTGTTATTATAAAATATGCAGAGATCAGCATCCTAGTTGTCAGTGTATAACCTTAGGGTAAACTCCTAAGGGTAGGGTCACAAGGTAAAAGACATGAACATTTTAACCATGAATAAATATTGTTAAACTATCCTTTGGAAAGCCTGATAAATGTGCACTCTCATCTCGAGAATATTCTCTTAAAACCTTACCTTTTTTCCTGAGTTTAAAAACACCACATGGTTTAGTGAGGATTCCTTACTTGTCTTGCATGAGTAATCATTCCTCAGTTCAGAGATGACCACTTTGAAATCTCCTTACTCATGGTTTGAATATTAGTTTTACCCTGTTTCTCCTGTTCTCTTCTTCGAGAGCGTAATTGGACATGTTAGACCCCTCTTTGTACCTTTCTATCTCACGTTATCCATGACTTTGTCTAGCTTCGCTGCATTCAGGACAACTGCTTCAGCTCTACGTTTGATTTACTCTCTCAGTTCTTTCTAACCTAATCTGCTTAATTCATTCCCAGCACTTTACGTTTTAATGATTATAGTTTTTATTTCTAAATGTTCAAATATTTTCTTTCAAGCATTTACCCGCTTTTAGTAGTACCTTTTCCAAATGTATCATGTTATGTATCCAATAATTCTAATATAGAAAGTTCCTGCTGCTGCTGCCGCTGCTAAGTCGCTTCAGTCGTGTCCGACTCTGTGTGGCCCCATAGACAGCAGCCCAGCAGGCTCCCCCGTCCCTGGGATTCTCCAGGCAAGAACACTGGAGTGGGTTGCCATTTCCCTCTCCAATGCAAGAAAGTGAAAAGTAAAAGGGAAGTCGCTCAGTCGTGTTCGACTCTTCGCGACCCCATGGACTGCAGCCTACCAGGCTCCTCTGGGTTCTAATTCTGTTGTTCTGTTTTTTGTGTTTTTTTTTTTTTAATTTATTTTTTGTTTGTTCATTTATTGTCCCGATGACTCTGATGACTCTTCTCTGCAGTAGTTTGTTTCTTGGTTGCATTCTGTTGTTTTGGATGGTGAACTAATGTTTGGCATTGCTTTATCTGTGTAATTCCTTGGGTTCAGTGTATATTTCTTCAAAGGAATTTGTGTCTGATTCTGCCAGTTGCTCTACACTATCAGTTTACTAACTTGGGACTACTTGAAATTAATTTATCTGCTTGGGGTCTTCAGAACCTCACTGATCATGCAGTTTCAAGTCTAATTTTTTCCAAGGAGAACTTGGTGTTTGAATTCCCAGGGCAATATATTTTGTTTTCTACTCAGAGTCCAAGCCGTGCCACACAAGTTTCTTGTATCCTTTTGCGGATAAGCATATTTTTCTTAGACCATTATTTCAGAGATTATAACCCTCCAAGAATGCCAGTGTATAGAGAGGCCTCAGGACCTACTCTTCATTTACACAGCTCCAAAACACTGTTTTCTGGCCTAAATGGCCATTCAAACCCAAGAATTTTGGTCACCATGCTTAGTAAATAATTCCTGTCATTTCAGGTTCCAGTTACCAATTTCTTTTTCATTTCCTCCCTTAGAGATTTCTTATCTTATGAATCCAATCATAAAATTTAAAGGATATTTTTGTTGTTGTTTTAAATCTCCACTATTTTTAGTTGTATGTTTTGGAGTATTTTTCAGATTACCTAGTGTTGCAAGAAACTTGGGATGAACGAAGTGTGGATTTCAGATATACTTTAGTGTAAATATATCCTAAATAATGCACGGGCCATACTTAGACTAAGAATACTCTTTGTTTACCTGAAATTTAAATTTGACTTGGCATTCTGTATTTTTATTTGCTATATCTGGCAGCTCTAGAACTTAATCCATCATATTGTTGAAAATGGAATTCTGGGTTATGTTTTAACTACAATTTTGAAAAGTCAGACATGGGTGACACATTCACTGAGTCACTATACATTTGAGAATATAAGTTTTTCTCAAATATATCCATTTGTCTTATGGTCACAGTTTTAACCTGGAAAATCTATAGACAATGTTTGAGGGTTTTCACATTTATAATTTGAAAAAATCTGAGTCCCTAAGTCTCCCTCCCCCTTTTAAGTGATCTTTCTAAATGCATTCTTTATCCTTGTAGTTTAATAACTTAAAATAGGCCTGGGGTTCAGCCACATGCTCTGTTTTCTTAGAAGAACCACCTAACAGACAAGTCCCATAACGACGTCTAATTGCACTAAGGGTTCTAACTGGGAAAATTCCCAAAGAAAAGCTCCAATGACAACTGAACCTCCAAAATTTAATGGTCAAGGTGCACGACCATTGAATCCCTTTTTGCAAGTCTCCCAATTGTGACTTCTGTAGGTTTTGCTTTTAAAAATCCCTCAAAACCTCTAACTCGCTCCACCCAGTCCCATCCCCTTCCCTGGAACGTAATTTTGGTAACAGTTTGCAAACCTTGTGAACAATGAAGCTGTCCCTTTGCTTTAAGAAAATAATAATCTTGGTATTGGGCATTCTTTATAAGCATTTTCTAAAGCAAACTGAATCTTTTTTATCTGTAGTTTCAGAGTTTTTTTTTTTTTTTTTTTACTCATGGGGACATTATATTTTTAAGGGCTTTATTTATTCTGTCCCCTTAGCATATAAAAACACATGTTAGCTTTCCATTTTTCTTCACATCTATTTCACTATTTTTAAGTGCTTGACACGTTATGAATTCTTATTTTTGTGCAACTGTTCACAGTCCTGTCCTCAACCCTGTCTGGGTTTTTTACATTGAGTCTCTTCTTTGATTTCTTAAGATAGATTAATTTTTTTCTTGTCTTGTTGTTTTCCTTATGTTTTTTCTCTAATCTACTTCCTTTTACCTTATCCCTTATCTTATCTCATATTTTATCTATTACTTCATAAAGCCCAAGTTCTCAATTTTTGTGAGTGTGCAAAGCATTTGCAAGATGTTTGTACTATTTTTGCACTTCATTTCCTCCCAAACTATTATCTATATATGAATTGTATTTGTTGTAATTCTTTGTTTCCTTTTTTTTCTTTTTGGTGGGAGCAAAATTTATTTGATAGCTCTCATTTCTGAGTGGGTCATTTTATCCAACCTGCTCTCATTCCACTATAGGTGCTTGTATTCCTCATTTTTCTTTTGTGAATAGGTAGGCACTCAGTAAATTTTGTTGGCGTATATGGAGTAGCCATAAAGCAGTGTTCAGTATTATTTGCTTTGTGTCTCAGATGTCAAAAGGGATGGGAGGAAGAGTAAGGGAATTTTGTTTTTGACACACTTCCATCTTCCTCCCCAAACATTAATAGAGTTTGGAGATGGGTAAAAACCCTAGGCTTCACTTTGTTTTCCTGAATACCTTAGACATTTTCCTGTGCAGTCTATCTGCTTGAACAACACATTTTCTCCCCTGCCTCCCTAACTTTGTTGGCTACTGTTTGTTCATTCAACATCACTAGTTATTAGAGAAATGCAAATCAAAACCACAATGAGATCACCTCACACTGGTCAGAATGACCATCATCAAATGTCTATAAATAATAAATGTTGAATAGGGTGTGGAGAAAAGAGAACCCTCATACTCTCTTGGTGGGAATTTAAATTGGTGCAGCCACTGTGGAGACCCGTATGGAGTTTCCTTAAAACACTAAAAACAGAGCTAGCATATGATCCAGCAGTCCCACTAATGTGTATGTATCTGGTAAAAATGAAAACTTTCACTTGAACAGATATGTGCACCTCAATGTTCATAGCAGCATTATTTCCAATAGTCAAGACATGGAAGCAACCTATGTGCCCATCAACAGATGATTGGCTTAAGATGGGGTTTACATAGACACAATGGAATATCGCTCAGCTATAGTAAAGAATGAAATATTGCCATTGCAGCAAAATGGATGTTATGCCTAGTGAGATAAATCAGTCAGGGAAGGACAAAACTGTACAATATCAATGTGGAATCTAAAATCTAACACAAATGAGTCCATATATAAAACAGAAACTCAAAGACACAGACAACAAAACTGTGGTTACCAAAGGCAAGAGGGATGGGGGAGAGACAAATTAGGAGTGTGGACCTAACAGATACAAACTATTATACATAAAATAGATAAGCAACAGGTATTTACTGTATAGTATAGGGGATCATACTATATGACTCAATGGACTCAATGGACATGAGTTAGAGTAAACTCTGGGAGTTGGTGATGGACAGGGAGGCCTGGTGTGCTGCAGTCCATGGGGTCACAACGAGTTGGACACGACTGAGCAACTGAACTGACTGATAGGGAATCATACCCAATATCTTGTAATAACCTATAATGGAATATAATCTGAAAAAAAAAACCCCACATTAACCACTATGCTATAACCTGAAACTAATGCAATATTGTAAATCAACAATACTTTAATAAAAAATAAAAATAAATAAAATAAGAACATATAAACATTTCCTTCTATCAGATTTGAAAAGACAAAATGTACTAACAATGTTGGCCAAGTGTGGGAGGAGTATGGTACAATATTTTTATAGGCAGTCTGGCAACATTTACCTTGATTCTTATGTTCTCACTCAGCAGTTTCAATATAAGGAATTTATCCTGTTTAAGTAGTTTCTAGAATGTAAGGACATTCATTCAAGAGAGTTCAGTTGCAGAAGTGTTTACAGTAGTAAAGAACTGTTAATAGCCTAGGTGTCCATCAATAGACAACTGGAGAAATAAATTATCATACACTCATCAATGAAATATCATGCAATCATGAAAAGGAATGAAGGAGTGGTGTATGTACAGATACGAAACAATGTCCATCAGTTCAGTTCAGTTCAGTTCAGTCACTCAGTTTTGTCCGACTCTTTGCAACCCCATGAATCGCAGCACGCCAGGCCTCCCTGTCCATCACCAACTCCTGGAGTTCACTCAGACTCACTTCATTAAGTGTGGAAGTAGGGTAAGTATAAAATGGTATGCATAAGAAAAGTTCTTCTTTGTTGTTAGGAAACCATTTAAGAATTCTTGAATTTTATAAGCTTCTATAGCTCCCCAAATTAAAAGGTAAAGATATTCTAGTGCAGAATCAAAAAAGATAAAGATATTAGCTAAAATGAACCCTTAAGAATTTATTATGGTAAGAATTTATTATGGTTTTATGGAGCAGAATTGAAGAATGAAGAGAAAGAAAACCATTGGAATTTGGTCTCCATCTTCAGCTGAACACCAGCTGCCCTTCGGAACCGACACAGAGGACTTATGCACGGATCTGGCCATAGGTCCACTCTGACAGCACTCCCTTCTCCCCACATCCCTCACCAAGTTCCAGCCACTGTTTTTTCCCCTCCTGTTTTCTAATATGCCAAATTTATTCCTAGCTCTTGCCTTCGTGCTATTTCTCCTGCCTTTAATGCTCTTAGAGATCTTTGCACGGTTGGCTTCTTATCCATCAAGTCTCAGCTAAAATATCACCTTTTCAGATAAAAGTTCCTTACCTGACCTCAGATTCATTCACTTTTATTTTCTTCATATCATTTTCTGAACATATCTTATTTGTCTGCCTATTTGTAATTGTCTGTAACCCCCTGGTGATGGTAGGTACCTACTATGTTTTTTTACCACTATACTTTTATGATTCCCCCATAGCTCAGCTGGTAAAGAATCCGCCTGCAGTGCAGGAGATCCTGGTTCAATTCCAGGGTTGGGAAGATCCCCTGGAGAAGGGAACAGTTACCCACTCCAGTATTCTGACATGACACTTTTATGATTCAGAATAGTACTCAGTGTACATGTGCATGCTAAGTTGCATCAGTTGTGTCCAACTCTTTGTGACCCTAAGGACTATAGCTCACCAGGCTCCTCTGTCCGTGGAATTTTCCAGGCAAGAATACTGGAGTGGCTTGCCATGCCCTTCTCCAGGGGATCTTCCCAAGCAAAGGACTGAACCCACATCTTGTATATCTCCTGCATTGGCAGGCAGGTTCTTTACTTCTAGAACCACCTAGTATTCAGACTAGTACTTGGTGTACAGGTGTACAGTAGGTGCCTAATATTTATTGAGTGAATAAATGAAGGGATGGTTAACAAAGAATCATACATCTAAGTGATTAGTCTCATTCTTCTGTCTTGTCCCAGATTGGGCCTTTAGGAAATTCAGGGATGTCCACTTCAAGAGCTGCATGTACTAGCAAACCTCTGTTCCCACTGAGTGAATATGGCAGGAAAGCTTCTCTGGTTTTTTGTTTGCAGGGGTAAGGCGATGAGGTGATAGTGGTGGTAGTGACAACAGAGGCAGTGTATCCCATTCAGCACACACCCCAGCCTAACTTCTGGGAATTCTCTGTCTCTCCTCCCACTTACCCCAAGTCTGCAAATTCCAACTGGGCTCACAACTTGGGTAAAACACTGTCGTGTCTATGGCTTAAAATTATATAGGTTCAGAACGCAGCCAATCCAGTTAACAGTAAGAATAAGAGACCAGTGGCTATTTGTTAATTTCTTTCCTAGCATGTGCTTCTTCCTTTCTAATATTATTCTGAATGTCCAAACTATGACATTTGAATGATACTGACTCAGCTTATAGACTGAAGCTCAATTTAGGAATGGGCATGTAACACTGGCTTAAGTAGATGAATCCATTACATTTTTATGGCCTTATCAATTGGAACAGAATTGAGCATGTGATCTAAACTGGATCAATGAAAGTAATTCAGTATTTTTGATGTGAAAATTAAGCTATGGATTCCTTCATTTCTACCTGAGCTTTCGTTATGGAGATATAAAGTCTGTAACTGCAATGGCAATGAGAAGAGAGATAGGAGCTGCTAAAACACCATATCAGGATGTAGTAAACCCAGGGGAAGTGGAGTAAGAGATGGAACCCAAATATATTGTGTGGATACAGGATCAGGCTGTATCTGAAGTGAAATCTATTCAATTTCTGTATCCTGAAGTCAAATACTCTTAATGAACATCAAGACATAGATCCTAAGTTGGGCACTATTTCCATCTCTGGTATCTAGGGTATAACCTGTTGCAGACAATATCAGTGCTCTGCCCAGAAACCCTTTTCCTCTATTTGTGTACTCACCCTTTGGTATAATAGCCACATTCTCTTGGGCTGCTAGAGTTAATTAGTCTACAAGTAGCAGAGACTTTGTAGTCCAGAGATAGGGAAGTCCATTTCCTTGCCTCAACTGAGACAACTCTATGGCACAACGTGTAATCCAGAGTTCTCCTGAGGCTGTGCTCTGCTAGCCTTCCGTCCATTTCCTATTTGTACTTCATTTACATGAACCCCTTGCATACAAATTTTCATCTCAGGGTCTGATTCTAAGACATCTCAGTGTGTGTGCAAGGATTATTCATTGGTAGAGTCTAAAAAGACCTTTTGTTTTGTTGTTCAGTAGCTAAGTAGCTACTTCTTGTTGCTGTTCAGTAGCTAAGTTGTTGCTGTTCAGTAGCTAAGTTGTTGCCGTTCAGTAGCTAAGTCGTATCCAACTCTTTGTGACCCCATGGACTGCAGCATGACTGGCTCCCCTGTCCTTCCCAGAGTTTGCTCAAACTCATGTCCATTGTGTCGGTGATGCCAGTCAGCCATCTCATCCTCTGTTGCCCCTTCATTCTCTTGTCCTCAATCTTTCCCAGCATCAGGGTCTTCTCCAGCGAATTGGCTCCTCCCATCAGGTGGCCAAAGTATTAGAACTTCAGCTTCAGCATCAGTCCTTCCAGTGAATATTCAGGGTCGATTTCCTTTGGGATTAACTGGTTGGATCTCCTTGCTGTCCAAGGGACTCTCAAGAGTCTTCTTCTTCACCACCATAAAAAAGCATCAATTCTTTGGTGCTCAGCCTTCTTTATGGTCCAGCTCTTATATGTGCATGACTACTGGAAAAACCATAGTTTTGACTAGATGGACCTTTGCTGGCAAAAGTATATGATGTCTCTGTTTTTTAATACGCTGTCTAGGTTGTCATAGCTTTCCTTCCAAGGAGCGAGCATCTTTTAATTTCATGGCTGCAGTCACTGTCTACATGATTTTGGAGACCAAGAAGAGAAAATCTGTCACTGTTTCTACTTTTCCTTCATCTATTTGCCATGAAGTGATGGAATCAGATGCCATGATCCTAGTTTTCTGAATGTTTAGTTTTTAAGCCATTTTTTTCACTCTCCTCTTTCACCCTCATCAAGAAGCTCTTTAGTTCCTCTTTCAGTTCAGTTCAATTGTTCAGTCGTGTCTGACTCTTTGTGACCCCATGGACTGAAACATTCCAGGCCTCTCTGTCCATCACCAACTCCCGGAGTTTACCCAAACTCAAGTCCATTGAGTCAGTGATGCCATCCAACCATCTCATCCTCTGTCGTCCCTTTTTCCTCTTGCCCTCAATCTTTCCCAGCATCAGGGTCTCTTCAAATGAGTCAGCTGTTTGCATCAGGTGGCCAAAGTACTGGAGTTTCAGCTTCAACATCAGTTCCTCTTTACTTTCTGCCATTAGAGTGGTGTCATCTGAATATCTGAGGTTATTGATAATTTCTCCTGGCAATCTTGATTCCAGCTTGTGATTCATCCAGCTCAGCATTTCACATGATGTATGGGCTACCCACTCCAGTATTCTTGGGTGTCCCTGGTGGCTCAGATGGTAAAGAACCCACTTGCAATGTGGGAAACCTGGGTTCCATCCTTGGGTTAGAAAGGTCCCCTGGAGAAGGGAACGGCTACCCACTCTAGTATTCTGGCCTGGAGAATTCCATGGACTATACAGTCCATGGAGTCACAAAGAGTTGGACATGACTGAGTGACTTTCACTCACTCACTCTGCAGATAAGTTAAATAAGCAGGGTGACAATATGCAGATTTGACACTCTTCTTTCTCAGTTTTGAACCAGTCCTTGTTTCAGGTCTGGTTCATGATAAGAGAAGTTTTTCTTTTGTTAATATGAATTGGCTCCAGAGAGAGCCTGACTATAAGACAATCTTACAGACTCTTCTCAAAAATTCAGTGTTGAGTGTGTTTATTTCCCAGAGTGTACAATGTTTTAAAACTTCAAATTGGTAAAAACATAGTATTCCAGATTTTAGCTTTTTAAAATAAAGAATTATTTTGTAAATACTTGAATTCTTACACACCAAAGTCAGTGCTTATACCGTTATTCTTTCCCACAGTGGGAGATTTGCTGTCTGAGTTGTAGGAAAATATACTGCCATTGCTGGATATTCAACTTAGAAATTACTGATTGTGCCTTCAAAGTTTTAACTCGTGGTATGGAATAATTTCTTAGTTAAAAAAGAAGCAACCAAAAGAACCATGTGACTAATACTTTACTGAAATAACACCACCACATACACCGATTTTAATGTGTGATTAGATGGAATTTAAAAAACTAAGTGCTTTCTAATCTAATATTTTTATAGAACCACAAAGACCTTTGGTTTAAGTGCTATATTCTTAGGCTCATTATATGTATAAACATTAGATGCCACAAATCTGACATATTAAGCCAGCATTACACTATCCATGGAAAACTAATCATTTCATTTTATAAAGTTTACTTTTATGTGGTCAAAACTAAAAAAATTCAGTCTAGATTTCGGTGAAATTTTTCAAATAGGAATAATTTTGCATGGTTAAAAAGTGATAATTATGGGCCATTCAATCTCTTAAAGGAATTTGCCATATTGTAATCACATGTTAAAAAAGCTTGTGTTGCTCATATTTAAGTATTTACTATATATATGTATTACATATGCATTAAAATAGTAATTTACTCAGAATTTTGAAGTTCTATAGACCATCACTACTTATAAGCTAATATAATTAGATGGGTTTAGATAAATAATCAGTAACAGGAATAGTTTCTTTAATTAAATAATACATTGGAAATCATTTAGTTATTCAATATCTTCAAGACCTGGATTCTTACATACTGCTTCCTGGGACACACTTTATATATTCTGTTAATAAACACTATTTGAAGTTCAGAGTGGAAAAAAATGGATGGGAAAATAATAAGTGGTTCACCCAAATTATATCCTCTGGTGAGCTGTTGAGAGTACTGGACCTGAGAGTTCACAGGTGAATAGTAATGTGGTTAAGAAAGTCTTAGGGACATTTGAATAGAATGCTACTTGTAAGTGGTATAAAAATTATACTCATCTGTGAGTTTCACTAGTGAATATCATGCTTTTGATAAAATATAATTAGGAAAGTTTTCAATCTAAGATTCATAAGGTTGCAAATATAATACTAATGTAAGAAAAAACATTGCCTTTAGGGTTAGACTTGAGTTAAAATCCATTTTTTTTCCTATTGTCAGTTTGTATGAGCTTGAACCACCTAGTTAACATCCTGTCTTATTTTGATGATATTAAAAAGGGGATTAAAATATCCTCTGTGGAGGGTGATTGTGAAGATTGTGTGAGCTAATGTATGGAAAACACCAGATTTGTAGTTGGCTCCCAATAAATAATGGCTATTATAAGTAACGCTCAAAATCCTCCAAGCCAGGCTTCAACAGCATGTGAACCGTAAACTTTTAGATGTTCAAAATGGTTTTAGAAAAGGCAGAGGAACCAGAGATCAAATTGCCAACATCCGCTGAATCATTGAAAAAGCAAGAGAGTTCCAGAAAAACATCTACTTCTGCTTTATTGACAATGCCAAAGCCTTTGATTGTGTGGATCAAAACAAACTATGGAAAATTTTTAAAGAGATAAGAATATCAGACCACATGACCTGCCTCCTGAGAAATCTGTACGCAGGTTAGGAGGCAACAGTTAGAACTGGACATGGAACAACAGACTGGTTCCAAACTGGGAAAGGAGTTCATCAAGGCTATTTATTGTCACCCTGCTTATTTAACTTATTTGCAGAGTACATCATGCAAATGCCAGGCTGGATGAAGCACAAGGTGAAATCAAGATTGCTGGGAGAAATATCAATAACCTCAGATATGCAGATGACACCACCCTTATGGCAGAAAGTGAAGAAGAACTAAAGAGTCTCTTGATGAAAGTGAAAGAGGAGAGTGAAGAAGTTGGCTTAAAACTCAACATTCAAAAAACTAAGATCCTGGCATCCAGTCCCATCACTTAATGGCAAATAAATGGGGAAATAATGGAAACAGTGAGACTACTTTTTGGGCTCCAAAATCACTGTACATGATGACTGCAGCCAAGAAATTAAAAGATGCTTGCTCCTTGGAAGAAAAGTTATGACCAACCTAGACAGCATATTAAAAAGCAGAGACATTACTTGTCCAACAAAGCTCTATATAGTCAAAGATATGGTTTTTTCAGTAGTCATGTATGGATGTGAGAGTTGGACTATAAAGAAAGTCAAGGACCAAAGAATTGATGCTTTTGAACTGTGGTGTTGGAGAAGACTCATGAGGGTCCCTTGGACTGCAAGGAGATCCAACCAGTTTATCCTAAAGGAAATCAGTCCTGAATACTCATTGGAAGGACTGATGCTGAAGTGGAAACTCCAATACTTTGGCCACCTGATGTAAAGAACTGACTCCTTGAAAAAGACCCTGTTGCTGGGAAAGACTGAAAGTGGGAAGGAGAAGGGGATGACAGAGGATGAGATGGCAAGATAGCATCACCGACTCAATGGACATGAGTTTGAGTAAGCTCCGGGAGTTGGTGCTGGACAGGGAAGTCTGGCATGCTGCAGTCCATGGGGTTGCAAAGAATTGAACACGACTGAGCCACTGAACTGAACTGATTGTTGTTTTTATTACTGATAGAGAACTCTTTAGATTAGAAAACTACTTAGGGGTTGAATGTTACTCTTGATCCATAGTGATACTAGTCAAACTGGAATGGTTGATAAGGATTTACAGATTGTTCACATGACTTTAGATGCAGTTGGCTACTTTGTCAACATCCATAAAATTCAAATCAGTAGTCATTTTTCAGTGCCTTGTATGTGCATGGTATATTTAGGTACTAATGGAATTCAAGAGAGCTTTACCTCCAAATAGTTTACAAGGAAGCAGGCAATAGATGAGCCTAAAGCAACCTATCATATAAGACAAAGCAAGATAAGTACTCATGTTTTTAAAGAAACAGTTATTCTCTGTTTTAGGAGTCATAAAGGGGGAATATGAAAGAAAAGAGCATTTGCTACCATCTTTTATTGTGATGTTAATACAGATGAGAGAGGAAAATCTTTGGCTATGCAGCTAACAAATGGCTCAGTGGTAAAGAATCTGCCTGTCAGTGCAGGGGACATGGATTCAATCACTGGTTGGGAAAGATCCTACTTGCTGCAAGGCAACTAAGCCCGTGTGCCACAACTGTTTAGCCTGGGTTCTAGAGCCCGTGCTATGCAATAAGAGAAGCCACTGCAATCAGAAGCCCGTTTAACCACAACTAAAAAGTAGCCCCCACTCACCACAACTAGAGAAAAGCAAGCCTGTGGAGCAATAAAGACCCGGCACAGCCAAAAACAACTTTCTTAAAATGAAAAAAAAAAAATGAATGGAAGAGACAGAATTAAAACCCTGTCTGTCCAATCCCCAAGTTGATGCTTTCAAATTCTATACTAAACACTACACACTGTCTCAGATGCTATAGATTTCATATTGTATTTACGATTAATATTGGTTTCCTTGGTTTTGAATGGATACACTTTATTATTGTTTGCTTGGGTTTTCCTCAGCAATTACGCTTTGATGATAATCCTTATATTGAATACCTACCAGTTTCTAACTTGAAAAGCCAGCATAGAAGGAGTGATTGCAAGCAGTAAATGAAGCCATGCTGTCAGGATTGTGTGGCAAGAATTACTTGCTGTTCACAAAATCACTTTATTGACAGTAGCTGCCTTTCTTTACTAATGGGTAGTATTTTATTAAGACATTTCAATATGTTTCCTGCTTTAATTAGTTATGCAAATGGTACATCACCTTTAGGAGCAAGTATAATACTACTGAAGACAGAGCTCCTTGGGAAGGAAATTCCCAGATCTGCAATTTAATAATAGATTATCTTGAAGAAACTTTTTATATTTTGGGTGGCTCTCTTCATGTTCTTGGAAATTTGAGAATTAGACAATGTTGCTTAAACAATCATGTCATTTAATTGCTTCTATTTTGCATCATATTTATTCACATACTACTTTTATTTGCCTTACCAATGTAAGCTACTTCAAGGCAGTAGCTAAAGGAGTATCTTACACCTAACCAACAATTATTGAACGAATGACCCATAAAACTGAAATATTTCCAATGAATGTTTGTATGTTTAATGTTCAATAGAAACAGCAGTACTGGATTGTAATTCAGTACAGTGATGAAAGTTTTGAGGAGAAAACACTTTCCAGCTTTTAAACTCCTCAAAGGTAGAAGCTATATACATTTGTCAATATTTTTATGCTCACATCAGAGTGGAATATACCAAATTATGTTTAATTAATGCTTTTGAGTCAGTATAAAATGAGAATGATTCGTAATACAATTAACATTTTTGAAAGTTCCAGGGGCTTCCCTGTGGCTCAGGGGTAAAGAATCTGCCTGCCAACGAAGGAGACACATGTTCAATTCCTGGTCCAGGCAGATCCCACAGCCTAGGACCAACCAATCCTGGATGCCATGACTAAGGAGCCTGAGCTCTAGAGCCCGGGAGCCGCAACAATTGAGCCCATATGTCCCAGTTACTGGAGCCCACACACTCTAGAGCATGTGCTCCACAAGAGAAGCCACCAGAATGAGAAGCCTGAGCACTGCATCCAGAGAGCAGCCCCTGCTCAACACAGCTGGAGGAAAGCCTGCATAGCAACGAAAACCCAGCACAGCCAAAACTAAACATAAATGAATAAAAAATTTAAGAAGCCAAACTATAGGCGTGCTATGGCATTCTGCTCCCTGCCCTCTTTCTCTTCCTCTCTGGGAACTTGAAGAGTCCATAGAATGACTTCTTTAGATGCTAAGCTTTCTCTATAGCACTGTACTGTGAAATCTTTTTCTCTTACTGAAAGCTGGAGGGAGCTTCCTGATGATTGATTGGCGAGGTGTCCCCTGGACACACTGGTGCAAACACCATGCAACCACTGATTGATGTGCTCGCTCTTTCACGAACACATTCATTTTCTCTTCTCTAACTCACACAATTTATTCATCCCATGATGCATTTATGCATCCATTATCAATGTCTTTCCATTTTCAAGCAGGTGAAAAGATGAAAAGCTAATGCTTATAAGGTTATAAGGCTTATAAGGCAGGCCTATCTGAAGTAAAAGAACTGATCTCAACATACATCCTGAAGAATAGCTCCTTTAGGGTTTCTTTTACTCTGATTAATCACAAATTTAAAACAACTTTGGAATTATGAAAGAAGATAGCATGTGATGAGGGGGTAAAGCTGGACTTCTACTATACACTTGGGTTGAATCAGCTATATACACCAGGGCTACAGTGGGGATCAGGAGACCAAAATTCTAGTTAGGGTCTTATCACTGCCTATGAACTTGGGAAGGTAAATCAAGCTTCTTGGAGATCAGCTTGCTTATGCGTAAAATGTGAGGACTGAACTAAATGGCTCTGAAAGTTCCATCTAGCTACAATATTCTATGATTTCTTAACTGCCACTGACAGGTAGTAACATCATGAAGAAATCTGATATTCATAAGAAATTTAGAGCAAAGTCAGTACACTTTGGGGGAGAGGTGAATAATGGTACACATCATTAATGTGGTTTAAATATGAACATGCCCCCTCAGGAAAAACATCGACAATTCATAAAATAATCCATCATATAACTCGAGTCTATTAAACCAGAAACATGTCTCCAACTCACATATAATTTAGGGGCAAACAATAGTCTTACAAATATTTCTGGGTCATTGTTTACATTGGGGTAAGGAAGAGAGATTATGAGGGAAAGTAGAAATTCAGTTTAAAAACTGGTTAGCTTCTGGGTTTACAAACCAGAGAAAGCCTAATCTGATGCAAGGCAGGGTTGCTTTTATTTTCCAAGAAGACTTATTTCCATGTGGCTTATCACTTCAATGAATTTCAGAACAACTCTTTCAAATCAACTAAATCAACACATTTTAACTTTTCATGCAATTAAGCATTTTTGAAATGTTTTACTTCAAGGGCCTCCAACAATAAAATAACTTACAGTGTTATCTACAGGAAATTAAAATCAGTTAAGAAGGCTTAAGGAATGAGACTTAGGACATTCAGAAGCAAATGCAAAGAGAGACTGAGAGATAAGTTTCATTAACAGTTTAAAATATACTGGTGAACATTAATTCTTAAACCACTAATTCAGATAATATTTGTTGAGCACTTAGTTGTCAGATACAATCCGTTGTTGATTTTGTGCATTCACATATCCTTACTAGAGATGGCACAGATTCAGACAATAATTTGTATATTGCGATATCAGTTCCCATGCTCCAGCAGTTTCCCTGTCAGAATCTCCCTTTTGAATAGTATTTTTCTTCAAAGCCCTGCCTGTCTTTTACTGAGCAATGGGATTAGTGCCAGACTTCGGTAAGCAATTTGTTCATCCTTGGAGAGCACATTTGCACTACCCCATGATACAGGCATTTAAACGATTTTATTCCTTCACCTGTGTTGAACATTAAGGGGGTAAATTTTCAGTCCAGGGATTTGGCTTTAAAACTCCAATTGATGTTAATGAGAATTGGTAATGAGCCCCTTCTTCTTAATTAGCGGCACCATACCTGTGACTGTAGGAGGCATGGTTCAGACGTGGGGAGCTTAACGAGGTGATAACAAGGAGAAAATGTTTAAGCCTGGCTTTTGGCCTGGTCCATACTTCACTATGCAAACATACTTTAGGAGCTGATGCTTTAAACTAAATTTATTACCTGGCTTATATGGCCCCATAGACCTTCCCTAAGAACAATCTGTCTTTTCTATAAAAATATTCTTGTTCCATAGAAAAAGAGTGACATGGAAGAAGCTAAATCAAAGGAGTAAGAATAGGATCAGATTTTCTATCCTTGTTCATGCAAAGCAAATCTGATGTTGAAAGAGACTATTTCTTGCTGTTCTGTTTGCTTCAATTAGAGAATACTACAGTTTATAAACCTCAATCCACACTGAGGGGCAAAATTCCTTTCTTTAGGTAAATTGAACCTTTCTTTAGGTAAATTGAACCTAAACATCATTCAAGATATTACAGGGATGATTTAAGGAAAAAAGAGTCTGACTTTTATAACATCTTTCCTTGAATATTATACGATCATTCTGGTATGAGGGTAAAAACACAAGTTTTGATCTTGCATATTCTATCTACTTGAGGTGCTTCTTAACTGCTTCAGCACATGACCTAATCCAGGAAGAAGAGAATGATCACAGAATAATAAAATTTTCACTGCAGCTAGAAAAGGACATAAAAGTTGGATTATTGATTTTGTTTGAATGATGTGCTATAATTTCATACGCCAACAGAGTGGAGCACAAATCCTGGCCTGCCAGCTTTCATTACTGGAACTCACTTTCTTGCCACCAAGTAACTTCTATCAAGTCACAAAATAAATCTGGATTTCTTAACTTACCGAAAGTGAATCTCTTTAGTCCCAAGTATTTAATAGGAAATTCAGGACTATCGTAGATTTGCTTCAGTGGGGATAGGAAGTGCATGAGTGCTTGTTCAGTTGCTTCAGTCGTATCCAATTCTGTGCGACCCCGTGGACTGTAGCCGGACAGGCTCCTCTGTCCATGGGATTCTCCAGGCATGAATGCCGGAGCGGACTGCCATGTGAGGCCTCCTCCAGGGGGTCTTCCCGACCCAGAGATCGAACCGTCATTGAAGGTGGATTCTTTATCGCTGAGCCAATGAGGAAGCCCCTCGAATGGGAAGGGAAATACTCAAATGCAGATCTGTTGCTATTTCTCTAGTTTTCAGTCATTTTCATGCCAAAAAGAAAATAACATGCATGAGATTTCTCAATCTTTATCTCTTTGACCCCTTGACATACTTGTTTCCGGTTTTTTGAACTGGTTTCACTGTGCTAGTTTAAAAAGTACTAATAATAAAAGTAAAAAAAAAAACAAACCTGTGCATTAAAACAATAAATAAAAAATAGGTAAAGGTCAAAGTGGTGAGGATTGATTACTGCATCTTCTGTTTTGCTTAGCAGTCATGCATTCACAGACCCAAATCTGAAATCTGGATTAACTAACAGTTAAATTTTACTGAATTTTAAGGGGAAAATGTGGATGACAGTATAAAATCAATGGTAAACAGTACAAAAGGCATAAAACATCAGTTTGTCCATGACATAATTAAGGACCTACTTTAAAAAATACATTGGAAATACACGTGTATCTAAAGGAATATGCTATGCAAATGACAAACTCTCTGACTTATTTAAATGACCAGACTTTTGTGACACAAATAATATATACCAGTGAAATTATAATTTTATCCATTCAAGAGGAGCTGTTTATATAATTCCCAATAATGATCATATATTTAAAGGGCAAATAATTCTCAAAGTTTTATGCATTACAATTTTTCTTCCTTCTTCTAGTAATACCTCTAATGAAAACATGTCTAAAGTATCAAAATTAACAATGAATAAAGATGATGAGCATGGAAGACTACAGGAAATGGTAGCATTAATACCACAAAATGCCAGATCTTTGGAGTATTTTATAATCATTTGAATAAATAGTCCATATCATTAAAAGGTTAATATAGTGGCTGAACAAATGAGAATTGTGCTTCTTTTACTGAAAAACAGGATGGCCTACATATTTGCAGGGACTATAGTCTCTAACTTCATGCCTTGAGAAAGCAGCCTCTTATGAACCATATTTATTAGTGGATGAAATTATTCTACTACCTGGAGAAAACCTGGCATACTATAGGGAGTTAGAAAAGACCTGTGATTAGAGAAAAAGTATCTAGATTGAAAAAGTTGAGTATCAAGGTTAAAAGAGGTTTGGGAATGAGAGAAGTTTTCAAGGTCATGTTTCCTTTTCAAGGTATAAATTCCTTTCCAAAAAAAAAAAAAAGAAATCTTAAAAATACTTAAGGAGATACATGGTATAAATCTATATTCTTGGGGGTAACAAAGGCATGGATAAATTATTTTATGTAAAATTCTTTATGGTATAATACTTTATGGGCTTCCCTGGTGGCTCAGCTGGTAAAGAATCTGCCTGCAGTGCAGGAGACCTCGGTTCGATCACCGAGTCAGGAAGATGCCCTGGAGAAGGGATAGGCTACCCACTCCAGTATTCTGTCCTGGAGAATTCCATGGACTGTATAGTCCATAGGGTTGCAAAGAGTCAGACATGACTGAGCAACTTTCACTTTTCACTTTTAAGGTGTAATGAATAATTATTAAAACTTTTAAGAACTTCCACAGTCTTTATATTGGTTATTTTTTACCTCTTGTCTCTCTGCAGGACAGATTTATAATCTTGGTACTGCTTAAATAGAGTGGACAGTAAAAAGTAATATGCTGCTCCAATTTGGGAGTTAAGAACAGCTTTGAAAATAGCTTAGGGACTTCTCCAGTGGTCCAGCGATAAAGATTTTGCCTTCCAGTGTAGCGGGCATGGGTTCAATTCCCAGTCAGGGAGCTGAGATCCCACTTGGCTTGTGGTCAAAAACAGAACATGAAACTGAGCAATACTGTAATAACTTCAATAAAGACTTTTAAACTGGTCCACATAAAAAAAAATCTTTAAAAAAATAATTTATTAATTCTGAGTATGGAGTTGGTGTCGTTTCTGCTATCTTTTAAGTTTGTGTAATGTGTCAGGGAATGGGGAAAACTGGCATGATATAAAATTAGATGAAAATACTGATAAGCACAGGATAAGATAATAGGAAGGACAGTGAACCATCTTCTGATAAAATTGTAGAAGATATAACCTAATGGCTTAACATCTCCAGAAGACTAGAGCTTCTTGGATCTTCAAATGGAAGGCCATTTCCACAAGGAGTCCCACAATAGGGAAGAGGGAAGAGAGGCTTATTGCTAAAACAGGTGACTTAAAATGTCAGTTTCTTTGGTATTTAATAAACATCAAACAAAGAGTTTGGGGTTATTGTTCCATTAATGTTCATTTAACATGGCAGCTCAAATTTATACTACATGCCAATATAGTCTCATGATTTTGAAGGCACAGGAAACACATTATGCAAAAATTCTTATATGATATTTTATAATTGATATTGCTGAATATATTTTTACATCTCTTTTTAGAATGAAATTATAATAATGGTGTTTTAAGTATTATGTATCTAAATCTCATTAAATATTGACTATGTGTTATTTGTGAAAGAATCTGGAAATACAAAGACAACAAGCAAGATTCAGCATCTGAGAAACTCAGAATGAGGAAGGAGGAGGAGAGTAGAGAAAAGCATTGAAATAATAAATTAATAAAAATACTAGAAGTGCTTTAGCTGAGCCATTTTGTAAAACTGTGGTCATGAACTTTTCACTATGATTTTTAATTTTGCATATGGCATTTTATGCTTAATTTTTTTTATATGCTTAATTTTTAAATGTGTATTTCCATATATTTCCAGTAAGTCACTTGGCGAGTTATTCACCTCTGATCTTTATGACTTGTATCAAGCAATCCATACATATATTCAATTAATTCCCTGGAGAAGAAGGTCATGGTTGTAAAACTGATGGTGGGCTATGGACACCTGGAAGTTTCTTTTAATAAAAGAATTTTTAAAAATAGTGTGTTTCTAAAACTAAATTAAATCACCATTTACACAACCTCCCAAACTATACATGCCAGGCTTATCCCTGATTTCCCCATTTTTAAGTTCCTCTTCCCCTAATCAGTTGGTCATGGCTTCTTGTCAGTTCTTCCTCAGACTTGTCTCCAATCTGGCAGCGACCTCCCTGTCCCCACTGCCATTGCCTCAGTCCAGACTCCCGCCATGTTTTCCTGCCTCCTTTTGCTCATGTATTCCCAGCCCCAGCTGTCAAATTTCCCTTCTAAAAAACAAGGCCGATCATGTCACATTCATACGTAAAAATTCTCTGCTTGTTTTGCTGTCTGAAGGGTAAAACTCAGCCTTCTGAGTGTGGCTACAAAGACCTTCACCTTGGGCTCCAACCCACCCTGCCAGCCGTGCCACACGCCCTTGCCACATGCAAGACCCTATGTCCTGCATACACTAGTCTGTTTCACAGAAACAAAATTGTCCTGTCTCTTTGGAGTGTCCCTGTTTCTTCCTCTGGAAGTTTCTGAGACATCTAATAGCTTGTCAGCTACTAAGTATAATCTTTAGTGTCTTTTTGAGTTGGTGATAGACTTGTGTCGTCAGCATTCCCATACTGCTTTGCAGCTTGTATTTATAGCTGCCTTTACCATTTTGCTCAATAATGTATCAGCTTTACTTATCTGTTTCCACTTATTTCTGCCTTATCTTACTGACTCACAATTCTAGGTCCAACTGGGCCTCACGCACAGTTTAATACACATATACATTCATCAAAACAAAGTAAGTGAAACTATGGCATTGGTCTCAATAGTAACACTGAGAATATTGCTATTAATAAATAATACCAATAGAGAATACTTACATAACAATGTGACAGACACTGTTCTACGTATTTTAGCTCACTTAATCCCGATGCCAATAGGTGCTATTATTACCTCCTTTTATAGAAGAGGAAACTGAAACATAGAGAAATTATTTGCCAAAGGACATTCAAGTACTCCCAAATTTCTGTGAATAATGCTCATTGGTTTTAAAAGAAATAAGCATATAAACAAACAAGCCAAGATCCTGTGTTCAAATTTTTTTTTTTTTTTCAATCCTGGGTTAAGTAAACAAGTTTCTTTCTTGCAGACTTTACAGTCTTTATTCTGCCAACAAGCATTGTGATAATGTGAAACTACATTAAGGGCATATATATGTGCCCAGATTCAGATTCTTTACACACAATCTTTTGGTCAACAAGCATCTTGCGGAACTAGTGATCCATGAAACACACTTTGAAAAACACTACTGGAGAGCTATTTAAGGTGACAAAATAAAATCTGCTATCAATTAATATTTGTATGCCTCTTTCTTTTCCTCTTCTCCCCCAATCGTGAGCAAGGTCACACGTTCTGTGGCTTTGCCCAAGGGCAGATGTAAACACACTGTCAAAGACAGTAGTTAATTTCCTTTCTTACTTCTTTCATTTCAATTTACAGAAACTTTAATCACATACTAAGAAATACATATTCTTCATGATTTTTTGTACTTATATCAAGTATAGTTCTTAAATTATAGTATAAAGGTTTTCACGTTATAGCTAGAAAACTTCAGCAACTTTCCATGTCCAGTTGAGAAATGTACCTTACAATTGCATCAATCTTCAATTGAGCTTCTGTGTATTTCTAAAGGTAGCAAGTGGGATGTGTATAGGGTTAGGGAGAAAGAGACATGGGTATGCACAAACTAGCTGTGAGGTCCTACTATATGCCTCAGTTTCTTCATCTATATATTAAACATTTTGAATAGCAATCTCTCAATCTACCATCTAATTCTAAAATTCAAATACATGCAAAGTGCTCCTCCAAATTTGCTGAAACATAGAACAGAAAAATATTAACTAAATATCTAAACTACATTGGTGAGAGTTTTTTCTCCACATTATAAACTTCTACCGAAGAAATTAAATATAAATAGTAGATCGTGGAAAGCATCATCAAGAGAAGGGAAGAACAGGAGGTAAAAGGAATAAAATTTTTACTGCTTCCTTGGTGAAGACAATTTTTTTTTAGGCTAGAGAAATGGCAGATTCTTATATTCTGGTGTACAGGAACTATATGAATAAAACATGGCTGTGCAAATGAACTCGCAACCTTATTCCAAAGCACCATTCGGGAATAATACGTTTAATGTCTCATCAACTTCCCCAGAAAAGTGAGAGTAAACCTGTGCACACAGACAAAACAACCATAACAAAAACCAAGGTAGAAATAAATCTGCTATGGGGAACAGATTTGATCGACATTTGAAGGTTTTCAAAACTCTAAGTAATATGCTAGTCACTTAAAAATATTCCCACATTTCTGCTTTCTCCCATCATTCTATGCCTTAAGATTCATCTGTCAACTTTGATGCAGCGTTTTAAGTACCCCTCCAAGCCTAAAAATCCAGACCACAGAAGAGCCCTCTTTGCTTTGAAACTATCTGATCAATTCATAGATCATTTACCTGCAAGGATTATTTGGTGAAGCTAAAGCGGCACATCAACCAGCGGCATCTGAGGGCTGAGGCGGCAGAACGTCAACAACAAATTGTCATTGGCATTCCATTTATGAACCTTCAAACGGCATCAGATCTTTTCCATGGGAAACCAGATCAGGTCAGACTAGAGCTGAATATTTCTTAACAAGCTAACCATCAAAAGAATTTACGTTTTGAATAAAAAGGCTATCATTTGTTGATTTGAATATCAAAGGGATCCACTGCAAACTCCCAGTCTAGAAAAACCTCCCTAAGCTACACTAGACAGGTGTTTAATAATCTATTATTAAGGCACTATTTTAGGTTACTCAGAATTATAAAAAATAGCTGTAACTGTGAAGCTGCAAATGGGACTGCACAAAGAAATGAATGCTATTAACATACTATTAACAATTCAAAAGAATGAGTTGACATACCAATCAAACTTGTTAATTGACTGTCAATGGCCTGTCCCTGAATATACAACATGACTGCATTATAGATTTCAAATGCTGACAGGAAGACAGTTCCATTTGCATTAACTTCATAAACTGATCAACAACCAAACTGCCACATACATTTATAATGGGAAGCTGAATCATTTCAATATTCATGGAGCTCTGTAATTGTAAATTAGGTACTGGCAAACAATACAATACTGTACATATTCTAAAATATCCTAAATTTCATTGACCTACTTTCATTCTGATTTTAAAAGACAGAAAAAAGTTTCATCGTGAAGTGATCATTACTTTAATTTGTGGTTTGTGCCTCAAGCAAAATTTGTTTGCAACCCAATTTGCAGCTGTGGTTTACAGTTGCAGTCTAGAGAAGTATCAGTGGTCTAGAAAATAAGAGGTATAAAAGGTGATGCAAAAGTGTTTCTGCCTTACTTGGGGTCTTTCAAAATGGAAATATGAAGCAAGACTGTATCATATTTCCTTAGGTGACAGTCAAATGATCCATTATGACAAGACATCTAGTGAATAAACATTAACATAATGAAAAGGAGGTTGCATATTAGTCCTGCACCGGGGCTTCCTCAAATCTACTTAAATAGACCCGCTGCTCTGAAACCATACTTCAAAATCTTCAATCATCCATCAGTTTAAGAATCAATAGAGTATAAGCGAAGATAAATGAAGGCTAAAGATTATGCCTAACAGAAGGCTTCATGAGAAATGATCTGAAATTCAATAGTTATCAGCATGGAAATATTCCTTTCAAATGCTTCTCTGACCTCTTCAAGAATTAATACTGATCTTTTCTTAAAAAAAAAAAAAAAAAAAAGGCTGTTTCTCCAAGAAATAACTATTACTTTTGTCTCATATTTTTCTCTGATCATTATCTATACATCACTTTTCCAGCCACTAGAATTCACTCAAACTTTGTTGAGTAATCTTGGAGAAGTAGAATGCGTCCTCATGATTTTGGATGCACCAATTTACTTTCATTGGCTTCAGTAAAATCTTTTTTCAAAATTTTTTGGTAACTTTTAAAATCATTGCCTGTTACTAAATAGTCAAATGAGTTTGTTGAATGAGTGAAAGTTGCTCAGTCATGCCAGCCTCTGCAACATGATGGATTGTAGCCTGCCAGGATCCTCTGTCCATGGACTGTGTAGCCTGCTCAGTTCCTCTGTCCATGGAATTCTCCAGGCAGTTCTCCAGGAGTGGGTAGCCGTTTCCTTCTCCAGGGGATCTTCCCAAACCAGGGTTCAAACCCAGATCTCCCAGATTGCAGGCACATTCTTTACCACCTGAGCCACCAGGGAAACCCAAGCATAGTGGAGTGGGTAGCCGATCCATTCTCCAGTGGATCTTCCTGACCCAGGAACTGAACTGTGATCTCCTGCATTTCAGGCAGATTCTTTACCAATTGAGCTACCAGGGAAGCCCTAGTTAAGTGAGGGTACCACTGAATAATTTGAATGTTATCCTTAGATTATCATTAATCCTATCAACTAGGGTAAATTTTGTCCAGTTAAACAATAATTATAATCCATAGAAGTAAATGATATACATGTGCATATACATTATTTGCTTTTCCATATAACTGCTTAATGTAAATAAATACATGTGTATATGGATATATATACATTATGTATATGTGTAAACATATAATAAAATTTTAATTGTAGAATAATTTTAGAGTTCCAGAAAAGTTGCAAAGATAGTACAGAGAGTTCTTAAAAAAAACACATCCAGTTCTCCTTATTGTCAACATCTTCCACTATCATGATACATTTGTCACAATTAGTGGACCAATATTGATACATTATTAAGTAAAGTTCCCATTTTGGGGAGCGTTCTTAGTTTTCATCTAGTGTTCTTTTTATGCTACAAGATTCCATCCAGGATACCACTTTTAATCATAGTATCTCCTTAGGCTCCTTTGACTGTGACAATTTCTCAGACTTGCCTTGTTTTTGATGACCTTGACAATTTTGAGTAGTACTTGTTTGGCACTTTATAAATTGTTCTTCAATTTGTGCTTGCCTGATATTTTTCTCATGGTTAGACCACAGTTATGGAGTTTTGCAAGGAAGATCATGGAAGTAAACTGCCATTCACATAAGTAATATATTTTTAATTTTGAAAGTTCTCAGGGTACTCAATGTACTTAAAATATATTTTTATTTAGAAATAAAAAGCAAATTATTTAAATCACCAGTAATAATCTACAAAAGGGACTGTGTGGATATATCAGAAAGTCCCCATTACTAATTAGTAGTAATTACTAATTAGTAGACTCCAAGGTCTGTATTCACTGTAGGCTCAGGCCATGTCTGGACATGTCCACAGGACTCATAGTTTGGGTCCACTAGGGATCCATTTGCAAAAGAGAGAGTCAAGAGGTTACAGATGGGAGTGGAAGAACATATATCTGACCTAAGGGGAAACAGGAAAGTTTTCAAATTTGGTGCAAAGTCAATGGGCAAGCTTGTCTATGTGTGTGAGTGTGTGCACAAGTTTGTGTGGTGGGGGTAGAATAGTGGTGGTGGTGATTTCAACCATATCACTTCTAAAGTTCAGGGCAAGAAATATGTAAAGAGAGCATAAGGAAAAATTAAATAGAGCCTGCTGATAGACATTAGAGGCAGTGGTGCCAGGCTACTTCAGCACTGATAGAATGCTAGCAGTTTGGTAGTGATTCTGGAGAGTGCTAGTAACTTGGGAAAAGATAGGCACCATCAGTATAAAGTTTTGTGCCCCCATTTTGTGTTAGTAACTACATGAGCAGGTATCACCCTTTAAAGACAACATCTGAATAGCAAACCAGGAAAGGAAGAGAAAAAAATGTTAGAAGTGTCATAAATAGCCAAGAATATTAGCTTTTCATGTTTATGTAAGCTATTTCTTAGAAACATGTAACATCTTTGGGGAAAAAAATTACAGGGTGGGATTTTTCTTAGAGAGAGTAAAGGATCTAACTAGAGATATACCAAATTAGAGAGTTCCTTACTTCTAGGCCTGGAAAATAATAGGCTAGAGCCAAAAAGCCCTGGAAGATCATTTAA
Source organism: Budorcas taxicolor (assembly GCF_023091745.1). Lineage (NCBI taxonomy): Eukaryota > Metazoa > Chordata > Mammalia > Artiodactyla > Bovidae > Budorcas > Budorcas taxicolor. Next base: position 29,229,735 of record NC_068919.1, read on the forward strand.
ACATTCTCTAAGTATCCATAACCATAACGATCTCTAATATACCTCAAGAGGTTGCTGTGAGACTGTGTAGATGTGGGAATGATTTGAAAAGTATACCAACTCCCTAAGTAAGTTCTTTGGGTCCTATTCAACTCAGGTGTAAGAAATGGGGATTTATTAATATATAGGAATACAAGGGGCCTTATAGGAAAAGAACTTCAGAAAAATGCTTCATGAATACTGGAACTCAAGTCTTATTTTGGATTGAAGACTGTTATAAGAACCTCTGTAGCAGTTGTTGAGGAATTTGTTATTCATTCAAATAAAAATATAGTTATTTTCTTGGTCTCAGATTTTTTGAGTGCATATTTTCTCACTTCTCCTATAATTATAATATTTGTATGGGTTGACTGGTGGTATTCTTAAATAATTTAAATGTGCTATCCTTAGAACACAAGTGCAAGCAATAAAGGGCACTTCTTCAAATGGCCATTTAATCCACATTCCATAGAGCTTCTCTACCTATTAGGTTCTGGTTTCTCATGAATTACAATGTTAGCTCTCCTATGCAACATTATGCTTCCCCCTATTTGATGACATCTTTTTATGCATTCTACTTTAGCAGCCTGATCTTCGCTCAAGCCATATCTTTTGGGGACAAAATTTCATAATTGTTGCTTTAAGGTGTGTGCCAAGCCAGTTGATGGGGCTTCCCCAGTGGCTCAGTGGTAATGAATCCACATGCAATGCAGGAGATGCAGGAGATGAGGGTTCAATCCCTTGGTTGGGAAAATCCCCTGGAGGAGGGCATGGTAAATTTCTTCAGTATTCTTGTCTGGGAATCCCATGGAGAGAGGAGTCTGACAGGCTACAGTCCCTGGAGTCGCAAAGAGTCAGATGACTAAAGTGACCGGGCAAGACATTTGATAAGATGACTGACGGAATGACTGTCCTGGAACCATTTGATAAGATGGAACCATTTGATAAGATGACTGACGGAATGACTGTCCTGGAACCATGGGCAAAAAGTCACTAATGGGGTGAGGGGTGGGGTTGGGAGTGATGGAGTGCACAAGCGGCCCAGAGCTCCTCTTAGAAGGGAACCGTGAACATGGCAACTTCCAGAATCGTAAAAAGACTAGTAACAGTATGAGACAAGAAAAAAAGACATTCTGATAGTGATATTAGTTTCCTATACAAATTCTAAGCCAATACTCTATAAAATCTTCTCCTCAGAAAATTACAGAAATTTTGAGTTGGAAAGGATATTAGAAATTATCTGCTCTAAACTTTTCATTTCATAATTTTTTATCATATAAATGTATAATGCAGCATATAATTATAAAATACATAATTTTTCATTATGTAAACTTTTCATTTCACTTTTAGTGAGAAAACTAAAGTCTGGGTTAAATGTTTGTTAAGTGTTAAAAGCCAGAAGTTTCTTTAGAATAGAGCTAGACTTAGAGCTTAATGTCCTTTCTTACTTATTTTTTAAAATAATGTTCCTTTTTCTATCCTGACCTGTCTCAGGAAGCTTAGAGATGCTAACATAGCAATAAACCTTTATCAAGATAGAAATTCAGTTTTCTATGAAATATTCTCACTTTTTCTTTTTTGCCAGTACTTGGACATTTATCTTTTCCATGGTTTCATAAACTGTTTTCGCTACTTGATGATATACATACCTTTCTTTACCTCCCAAGTCCTTCCACCTTCCCTTATATATTTACTTCCCCTAGTACTCCACATGGGCTTCCCCAGTTGATCAGATGGTAAAGAATCTGCCTGCAGTGCAGGAGACCTGGGTTCGATCCTTGGGTTGGGAAGATCCCCTGGAGAAGGGAATGGCAACCCACTCCAGTATTCTTGCCTGAATAATCCCTTGGACAGAGAAGCCTCGTTGGCTATAGTCCATCGAATTGCAAAAGAATCAAATACAGCTTAACGACTAAACAAGAATGACAGCTTGCTTTATGTATACTATACTTCCCACAAGGAGATGCTGTCTTTGACACATAACTTATCATATAAAGAAAAGATACATTCCTATAATTAATGATAGCATTTATTCACAAGAAATATAACATAGATGATAAAATTTCAATTATGAAGCACAGCTTCACAGAATCTTCTAGATATGCCATACTACGGGCTTTTCTGTTTGCAATAGTGAATACATTGATAATTTCCAACAAGTTAGTTGAAATACAGAAACAAGTAATGTTATGAGGTTTACTAAGCAGAATGCAGTCAAGAACATTGAATCAAGGACCTTTCCTCCTTCCTCTCCACAATAAAGCCACTGAGAAGCCCATCTCAGTCCTAAAATGGCCACATGCTAAGTTTACACAATCTTCGTACAGTTTCTCAGATAGCTTCCTCAAAACTCACTCTACTTTAGTTACAGTTACACCACACTTCTTCTTGCCTCTTTCTTAGGTTAGCAATAAGTTAGAAGCAACAAATTGGAAAAAAGCACTGAGGAAGTTACTAGACTCAAGCTCATGGATCATTCCAGGAAATGACAGCAGGTCAACTGGTAGCCAGGAAGGAGATATGAAGACTACATAAAGCAAGTACAAATACTAAGAAATCCAAGCAGGGATAAACAGTTCTTCTAACCTCAATTGCCTTTGGGAGAATTACTGTTTTGGAGTAAAATAATTAATATTCAAGTGACCACAAATCTTTAAGAACAAATAACATCTTCAGTATATTCTTTTTATCATGCAGAGTGAAGTAAAATATAATTTTAAAAGATTTTTTATTCAAAATATTTTAATCTCATAAGAAATCTAAGTAAATTTACTTACATAGAATATTTTTTTCTCTGAGTTTAGGATAAATGAAGTAGTTTTGTACAATGGTTCCTCAACTCACTTTTGATTTGGTGATACAAACTTTCATTTATTTTACCTAATTCCGTTTTTATCTTTCCTTACCTCAAGAGGAAACTTCCTTTGTTATCTTCTGGTTCTTATTGTTTAGCCTCTGACTTTAGGCCTTTTTTTTTTTTTCTCTTGATGAACTGGGCCTAAGGACATCATATGATGTGTAGAGGACTGTGGCAAAATTCATCATTTTTTTCTGGAAGAACTCTAAAGTTTTGTTTTCACTTTGTATATTTTCTATATAACATTTTGTTATTCACAGCTTAACTGTTGATTTGTGAAAAGAAATTCAGAAATCAAAGCCCAAATTCTATTAAATCATTTCCTCTAGGAATTCATTTCTGTATACATTCTTGTCCCATCTCCTACTCAGATGACTTAGCTTTCTTTTTTTCTTTAGCTGCTGCTAAGTCATGTCAGTCGTGTCCGACTCTGTGCGACCCCATAGATGGCAGCCCGCCAGGCTCCCGTCCCTGGGACTCTCCAGGCAAGAACACTGGAGTGTGTTGCCATTTCCCTCTCTAGTGCATGAAAGTGAAAAATGAAAGTGAAGTTGCTCAGTCGTGTCCGACTCTTCGTGACCCCATGGACTGTAGCCTACGAGGCTCCTCTGTCCTTGGGACTTCCCAGGCAAGAGGACTGGAGTGGGTTGCCTTTGCCTTCTCCGTTTTCTTTAGCAGGAGGTCCCAAATACATTCCTCATATGGTTTCACTAGACTTTTATAGAGAAATTTTATCCTCCCTGATGCAGCTCAGTGATAAAGCATGCCTTCAAGCATGGTGCCCATAGCCACACCACTCTCTTTGCTATCATGCAGAACTAGAAACATTCAGCTAATCTGAAATCCGGTATTACCTTGAAGTCTTTGTTGGCTTTAAGCACTTTCTCCCTCCTCCTCGCAAATCTTTTTTATGCCCTGTCTTTTAGTTTAGGTTGAACTTAATTCTCTTCATGATGTTTCTCATGTTAACTATCTTTTGCTGAGACTGCTGTATAATTTCTCTGTATTTAGTAGTTCCACCTGATCATTAATATAGTTACAGATATAGATTCAATTACTCCAAATTATTGGGATTCCCAGGTGGTGACTGGTAAAGAATCTGCCTGTCAATGTAGGAGACCCAGAGATGCAGGTTCAATCCCTACGTTGGGAAGATCTCCTGGAGTAGGAAATGGCAACCCCATTCCAGTATTCTTACCTGGAAAGTTTCCATGTACAGATGAGCCTGGTGGGCTAAGTCCATGGGGTCACAAAGAGTCAGACATGACTGAGCACACACATACAGATATACTCCAAGTTATTAGACATAAACTTTACATATATAATGGAAGGGCTTAGATAAATTGGTATCACAGGATGAAGTAGGAGTGTAAATCTAGAAAGTGAGAGGAAAAAAGAAAATTTCTCCTAAGAATTACAGAAAAGACATATTTTAAGTTAAAGTGCCCCACAACATGGATTGAAAAAGTTTCTGCTGAATTTATTTAGTGAAAGACAAGGGAATACCATGTATATAAGAAAGGTGATATGGAGTGGAGTCATATATGAAAGGGACCTCTTGAGAACTTCTGCGTATGGCCCTAAGCACTTTTCTGGGTTCACAATCCTGAAAGTTTTATGTAATACAACTAATAAATATGTTAGAAAAGCTACTTATAAGTCAAGATTTTATAACATTCAATACATTTATATACATTTGTGACTTTTTTTTCATTAAATACTTAGACTTATTACTAGGGCCCTTGCCAACTAAAGAATGTCACTTGCCATCAGTTCCACAAGAATTAGGTCACTAGCCACTGCAGATACTGACTCCAACGTATCCTGAAAGGAATTCAGAATGGCAATCAAGAGTGAGGCACTCTGTGCTCTGGGAAAAACTGGCTCACGGGGCCTTCAGGTAGATAATTTCAGAAGGGGATTTTATGAACCTAGTGTTTTGCATCTTCTCATACCTAGAAAAGCATTAAAATCATTAACAGAGACATCTGCTCCTTGGGACTACCAGAAAATTCTACCGATATGTGGGCTTGATGTACATACCCTCTTTGTGAAACCATATATATACCGAACCTATCTCCTATCTCTCCATACCAGTTCCTCAGAGTTATTTGAGAGGTTGTTTCCGGACTATAGTCCTCAATAAGTCATGAAGTAAAACTGAACTCACAGCTCTCAGGTTGTGAATTTTTGTCAGTTGACACTCTTAAAATTTCTAATTTTAATAGTAACTCAGAATATAATTAACTTTTTTATTTTATAATGTTATTATAAAATAAATATAATTTATTTTATAATGTTAATACAATTAACATTAACTTTTTCTAGTAATTTCATGAAAAAATTAACCAATATTCCCATAAATTTTCCTAATTCTTTAAAAAGATTTCTAAGTGATTTTTAAGAAATCTTGATGAATAGCCCATTACGCAAGACTTTCTTTACTTCCTAAAAAATATCTTTATTTTCTTGCCAACCTCTGTAGAGAGATCTTTACCAAGATAATTTCCAGGTGTCTCCCACTAGATTACTCTCATGCTTACATATCTGAAAGTAGAAAACTAAAATGAGAGAACCATGCAAACATTTCCCTTACAAATAATTAGAAAAGTTTACTCTCAGATAAGGAAAACCCCTTTAAAATATCCGAGTCTTGGGGAATTTCAGCTTAGTGTGGATGATTAAGTGCTAAAGGTAAGATCTCGATTTAACATGATAATGAAAAAAGACATGAACACTTTCTAATGAAGAGAGACAGCTCAATGGATTTGAATTCATTCCTCTTGTAACTGGAGAAGGCAATGGCACCCCACTCCAGCACTCTTGCCTGGAAAATCCCATGGACAGAGGAGCCTGGTAGGCTGTAGTCCATGGGGTCGCTGAGTCGGACACAACTGAGCGACTTCACTTTCATTTTTCACTTTCATGCACAGGAAAAGGAAGTGGCAACCCACTCCAGTATTCTTGCCTAGAGAATCCCAGGGATCGGGGAGCCTGGTGGGCTGCCATCTATGGGGTCACAGAGAGTCAGATATGACTGAAGTGACTTAGCAGCAGCAGCTCTTGTAACTAAGAAAGATGTTTTATTCACTAGTTTATCACACCAACTAATAATAATACTCTATCTACATATCACATTTCATCCAGATATCTCAGACTTTTTATAAACATTTCATTAATTTTCACAAACTCCCACTGAGAGTATGGTACCTTGGAATATTACAGGTATAAATTAATTCTAGAAAGATTCTTTCACACTTTCTCTAAATTCTTGAGGATAATACCAAGAAAATATTTTAAATGAAACATTACAGTTCATAATTTTTTAATGATACTTTTTCTAGTCCACTCTAACTTCACTCATATGGATTAAGCCTCATTTTGAGGCCAGAGGTAGATGGACCCTCTGAGAGTGAGTAATTTGATTTCATTCTCTGTGGAAAGAAACTCCAAAATATCAATAGCAAGACTATCAAGAGAGGAGGCTGGGCCCCGCCCTGATAAAGGATAAGGGACCACATATTTCTCATTTTCAAAGTCAAGGAGATCTTTCAGACAAAAAGCTCCTTGGAGGTCAGAAGTGGAGTGATGTCAAATCTACCCATAGGCCTCTTTGTTGGAATCTATTTTGGCTGAGAGATGTGTACACACACATGGGAGAATCCTGAGATATATCAAATACGGACCCAGAACCAAGCGAATCAAAATGACTGGCCAAAGGAAACCCATACAAAATGCCACATACAAGTGATTCAAACTACTGCGAGGGTGTGACTCTCTCTCTGAGTGTGCCCATGTGTCCCCCCACACATACCATTTTCTAATAACCAGTTTACTTGTTTCACTACTTTCTGTATTTGTGGGAATGTTTTTTTGCAAAGTCAAAGGGCCAAGGCCTTGTCATTGAACACTGGTCTAATGGCTAGGATTCAGCACTCTCACTACCATGGCCCAACCTCAATCTCTGGCCAGGAACCAGATGGCTGAGGCCATCTGAGATCAATTTTACAATTCAAGATAAAAGGAAGGATACAGATAAGTATTTCTCATAGTTTTCTTTTTTTCCTCTAGAGCAAGGAGAAAAGTCTTTCAAGAACATATATGGTGTGTTTACCAATGTTATATAAAAATAAAGAATAAAGCTTTGTTTGTTTTCTTCAGTGCTATCTGCTCATTATAAATTGGGTTTCATTTGACATTTATTCCATGTAAAGTTTATTTTTTATACTACAAACAGTGCCACTGTTCCCTTTTAATATTTTCAAAGCTTTGCTCAAAATAGCATTGAAGTTTCTGCTCTGACTTAACCCAATACTTTAATATCTTTTTCTATGTTACCCTGTGGCCATGCTGGAGAAGGCAATGGCACCCCACTCCAGTGCTCTTGCCTGGAAAATCCCATGGGCAGAGGAGCCTGGTAGGCTTCAGTCCACGGGGTCGCGAAGAGTTGGACACGACTGAGCAACTTCACTTTCACTTTTCACTTTCATGCATTGGAGAAGGAAATGGCAACCCACTCCAGTGTTCTTGCCTGGAGAATCCCAGGGACGGAGAGCCTTGTAGGCTGCCGTCTATGGGGTTGCACAGAGTCGGACACAACTGAAGCAACTTAGCAGCAGAAGCAGCAGCAGCAGCAGTGGCCATGCTTAAACCATCATGGACTCTCTTTTATTCTCAGGAAATACAGGTATACAAGTGTTTTTTGAAAAATAAAAAGGTTTACTATTTTTAATTTTAATTAAAGATAATAAAGAAATTCTTTAAGTAGCTTCTGCATTTCCCCATCATGTTGCTGAACTTACCCTAGACTCAGTGAGGGTAAGCAATATTGTTCAGTTTCCCACTGAGCAATAGTCATGTGGATTGGCCTTTAAATGAGGTATCAGTTTAACAAAACAAAGCACAACACACATATTCATTTGTGCACGCATCCATTTAAAAAACATTTACTGAGCTAGGTATTGAGAACATAGAAATTAAAATAACAGTCAGGACCATAATGGAACCACAATACAATGTCAATACTGTGTGCAAGTGTTCTGAGAGCAGAAAGACAGAGTGTCTAATTCAGTTGAGGGTCAAGGGAGACTTCTTTGATGAGACACTTGGCCTCAATCATCTGATTATGAGCATAATAAGAAACGAAGGGTTTGGAGAATCCTCCTGAACATTCAGAAATGATTGAATGAAAGTATACATCAATGTCCGTAATTATTATTGAGATATATAATTATTCCCTTCTAGACTGGGCCATGTTGTTTGTGGTCCACACAGTGAAAAATAATCCATCATGGTTACTAGAAAAATGATCCAACATAAGCTACAGGCTGTAGTGATCACAAAATGCAAAATAACAGTACTGTTTTTGAGATAAACATGATAACTTTAAATGTAGACTATAATGTGAATCAAATAAGATACTTAATTCTAAGTGCTTTAAAAAAAGAAAAAAGCACAATACAAATGTAAGAAACCATTATTATGAAAAAAGAGTAAACTTTCAATCTAGTCATAAAAAGCCAAAAAACTTCCTTTTGGTAATTCTTAAATTAAATTACATTTTTCAGAATGTGTCTTTTTCCTGAAGGCATCCACAATCTTCCACATGATGCCTAAGTGTAGCCAGACTGAAGTGACATTCTTTAGGCATTTCTTCAAAGAAAGGAATAAGATCTGACAGATTCCTTTGCACAAGGGGAAAAGGCATAGAAGGACAAGGTCTGGTGGGAATCTTAACATTACTCTCTCCATCTGCAAGATAGTCCTTCTCTGCTACACTGTGATAATAGCTTCTGAAGGTGTTAGCACCCAGAAAGACATCTCTCTGTCTTTTAAAAAATTGCATAGCTTTTACTTTTGGATTGGGACTGATCTATTGTCTTTAAAAACATACACATGTATACACATACTATGTTAGAGTTCAGTTTAGAAATACTAACTTTTACCACTTGACAGGTAAAATATGGAACCAATGCAAAAACCAACCAAACAAAAAACAAGTAAATTGACAAAGTAAAAAACAAACCAACCCAGCATAGTCTCTCTTTTATGCTGCTGTCTAATGACAGTTGTGGCATTATCACTATTTTGAAATAATGTAACAGAACACCGAAATGACTTTGTTAACGTTGAGTAGGGATGGCTACCTCAGTAGTCAAACAATTTTGTTTATAGTTTCAACTGGCTGAGTCTGAATACAAGTACTTTAGGGCACATATAAGGAATATATTTTTGTAAAAGTATGTGTAATATAAAAACATCTAGGCCCAAAGTAATTTCTACATAAAAAGTAATCCAAAACTTTATTCAGCCCTTAAAAAGAATGAAATAATGCTGTTTGCAGTAACATGGATGGACATAGAGCCTGCCATACTGAGTGAGGCAAGTCAGACTGAGAAGGGGAAATATAGTATGACATCCCTTTTATCTGGAATCTAAAAGGCAATGAAACAAATGAACTTACTTAAAAACAGAAACAGGCTCACAGACTTTGAGAATGAACTTATGGTTGCCAGGGCGATCAATAAGGGGAAGGGATAGACAGGGAGTTTAGCACGGAGATGTGCACACTGCTGTATTTAAAATGGATAACCAACAAAGACCTACTGTAAAGGGGAAAAAAAAAAAGAAAAATTTTGCCATTTAGCGGTTGCCAAGGTCTTTGGAGAAGGGGGAAACAGGGAGTTGTTAAATTGAAATTTCATGAGTGTATGTTATCTCCAAACTCATTAAACTTTGTGTATTAAGTATATGCAGTTTAGGGGAAAAAAGTTATTCAAAAGGATTTCATTATCATTAAAGCATAGACTGCTATTCAGTGGCATTTGCTATTGCACCAATCACATAATTATGAGAGTAGCCAATGGAGATGCTTATTATATACTGTGGACCATGACATCACAAATATGATTCTTATGGACAGTGTAATTCTTATGGAATAGGTAATCATACTATAGTATATATACATATACAGGAGAACTATGGTAGCAGGAGGGAGAAAAGAAAGCATGGTCAGATTAAGTATTACATTAGCTTGATTAGCATACATTGGTTTATAGGCAGATCTAGTGAAAAATCAGTTAAGATATGCCAGGTATGGCTACAGACCATTTGCTAATCTGTGGCAAAACAGGCATTAAAGTTCATTTTAGTTCTGAGCTAGCTAGCTGGATTTTGTACTTTCAATCGATAAATTTGATTCTGTAATATACTGGTCAAAATCCACTCTGATCAGTCTGTGCCTTTTCAATAATGATCGATATATTTTGAATATTATTCTTTATTGGTGTTCAATATCTAAAAGAGGTAAACCAGATGACATTTTCATTATAACTGCATTTAACAGTACTGTATATACATGATTTAAGTATCTGTTTATAAGGGCAGTCGGTATAAACAAACCTTGTTACTTTAGAAATTCACTACCCTAAACCCAAATCTTCGTCTTACTAGTTCTTCACAAATGTATTGTTTCTTTGTCTAAAATCGTCTGCTTTGTTCATTTCTCTAAGCCTTATTTCTATGAGACCTCTGTACGTATGAATTAATTTTTTTTCTCCTATGAATCTGTCTGTGTCTATTTATTATTTGGCCAGCCAAGAAAAACTCAGGAAAGGTAGTGGGGGAATGTCTCCTCCTCAGGCAAGTTCATGCACTCACGGAGTTTACTAAAATAGATACAATGGTTAGAGAGAAGTTAAATGCTTCACTGGGTAGAAATCATGAAAATCATAGATATTCATAGGATTTGCAATCGCAGTAGGGAGAGGGAATAGAAGACTTTAATTAAGAGGCCAGTCACAAACTGGTCTTGAAAATGTAAGGATCTGGATAAATAAACAGTTTAAATTTAACAATCCAGTAAGTGGAAACATGCATGGACAGGATAAAGCTCAGTGAAAACAAAACTGAGAGGACTGAAAAGTAGGCTGTCAGGGGCTTAATTCAAAGAGGTTTGTAAGCAGTGTTGAGTGGACAAGCAGGAGATGCTGATCCAGTTGGGTGAGATGCCCTGAACTGGTCTGGGCCCATTTTACTTAGGTGTATCAAAGGTCACTCAAGGATGGAAGCTCTTTGCTGCCTTTCTCCTACCCTTGGAATTTCTTCTGTAATAACAGAATGAAGGCCCTCCTCTTGGGTCAACCAGCACTCTCTCTGCTGCTCTGCTCTTTTCTCACCCATCAGGCTGAAGGGTAAGCTGTTTTCAAGACAGGTACTTATTCCCACCTATTTGTCTATCTGGCTCGGTCTTCCCTGATCTTACCAGCACTTAGCTTCCTCTAGGAGTTCTGATTATCTCAGACTTTATTCTGTGATTTATTTACAGCAATATCTGGCCTTTGCAGGGTGGGAAGCTGTGTTTAAGCCTAAACCTCCAATGGCTCATCAGTTTTCTAGAATAATTTAAACCTTTTGATACCTTGCCAGTATGACATATAATTCATATTCTTATTTGCTTTGCTCTTTGTGTGTTTATCTCCCTTAAGAACATCACAAGGGCAACACAGGACAGGATGTGAGAACTCTTGAGTTTCTTAGGCCAATGTGCTAACAGTTTCCTAATGCTACCAATATGATCTAACAGAAGCCAGGCAAAATAATTTGAACTTGATGTAGTATATTAAAGGAAACAGAAGGGATTTTGAACACTAGAATATCAATAATAAAATAATTTTGTAGTCATATTTCCACAAATAATTAGGAGGAAGGGAGATGGAACTAGGTTTACCAGATAGAAGACAACTGCAGCAATGTAGACATAAGGTCATAAGGATGCCGAGGGAAGGATGATGAAATATAGATCTAAGAGGCATGATTAAAGAAAAAGTGGAAGAACTTGCTGACAAATATGATGTGATGACGAAATATAAAATGACTTGAGGACTCCTGTTTTGGAAGCCTGGCAGATTAGTGATTTTATAGCTTTAAAGAGAACACAGGGGCAGAGGAGTCTTCTTGTTTCTCTCTTTTTTTCCTTTTTCTAAAAGGGAGATGTAGAAAAAAAAAAGAACTTAGAGAAGATGAAGTGACCACAGGATATATTATAATACCATATTTTTCTGAAACATAAGACTAGAAGGCACAAAGCCCTACATGAAGTCAAGCTTCGCAAACCATAAGGATAGATAGGCTAGTCAGTAAAAGCAGAAAAAATGACTAGGAGGTCTGGAAAAAACAAATGGCCAGGAATCGGACTTTGCGGCAGTAACCACAGGTAGGTCACATGAGGAGGAAAAGAGAAAAGGTGAGGTTAGTAAGGTAGAAGAAGAGCCAAGGAAGGCCATTAGTTAGGTAAAGGAGAATGATACACAATTAAAGAATATTAAGGAGGTTACATGCAAAACAATGTCAAGGTGGATGTTATCAGCTACCTTTTTGATTATGTAAATCCCTTAGCAAATAATTATATTGATGGATCATTTAAGATGACTTCTCCATGTCAGTCCCCCAAGTCCTTGCTGCTATTCAGACTCATCTCCTGTAGCCTGTAAAAGTAGAAAGCAGCTCATTAGAACTGATTCAAATAAACCAGAAAGAAAAACACCAATACAGTATATTAACACATATATATGGAATTTGGAAAGATGGTAATAATAACCCTGTATGCGAGACAGCAAAAGAGACACAGATGTATAGAACAGACTTTTGGACTCTGTGGGAGAGGGAGAGGGTGGGATGATTTGGGAGAATGGCATTGAAATATATATAATATCATGTAAGAAACGAATCGCCAGTCTAGGTTCGATGCAGGATGCAGGATGTTTGGGGCTGGTGCACTGGGATGACCCAGAGAGATGGTATGGGGAGGGAGGAGGGAGGGGGGTTCAGGATTGGGAACACGTGTACCCCTGTGGTGGATTCATGTCGATGTATGGCAAAACCAATACAGTATTGTAAAGTGAAATAAAGTAAAAAAAAAAAAAGTAGAAAGCACATTGCAAGGACCACCTAAATGAAATCCTTTCCTATGTTTGAAGAATATAAGTTGTTCTTAAAGTTGTTCCTTTCTGAATTAAATGATTTCAATTTCACAAGATCCATATTGTTTTCTTCACTGCTGTCCTATGAACTCTCCCAAATTTTAGCTTCTTATTGTTCGTAGGATTAAATATCTGATTATGCGATCTGTCTAAATCTAGAAGTAGTGAGAGTTAATGCAATCCCTGAAATCTTTCAATACAATAAGATGTTTAGAATTATTATTCAGTAAGAATAAACTTATTTCAATGAGCTTCAGGACCTCATTATCTGTATTTTCTCCCATTATCAAGGCTATGGTTTTAAATTTTAAAAAATGTTAACTGAAATATAAAACGTAGTAATCCATAGAGCTGTTAGCAATCAAAAGAACGGTATTCATTGGCACCAACAAGACAAAGAATAAATATGAAATAAAAAGAAACAATGGAAATAACATCTTGCCATGACCTTGCTATGATCTTCAGTCTGTGATCCTAACATTTGATCTTCAGTCTGTGATCCACAGTCTGTTGAAGTGGAAAGGCGTTTTCAGAGAAACAGTACAGACAGAGTGCATTCGGTACTGCTAGTCCTATTAAGCTATTTAGTTATTTGTATTATAAAGTAAAGGAAAGATAATTTCCAAGGTGAACAGAAATATCTGGGCTCTGGTTTCCAAATCTTACAAGGAAATATGCAGGGCTGAATGCTACAAAATTTTTCCAGTCTTAAAAATTGTGCCTCAAGTGGCAGTATGTTGATACTACAGTATGGCTATTTTTCAATACTTATTTTTAGTTTTTTTAATTAAAGAATTTGGTTCACAATAGTGGAAATTTTTTCTGTTTTATTTCTTTAAGGCCATTGAAGAAAAGTTTAAGTTATTTCTCCAATACTCTTTGATATCATGTAGTACTAAAATTTCCTTCAAACACTATTATATATGTAAGGGAATGGTAACTGCCTAGAAGAATCCAGTTCACCACATATTTTTATTTATGGTCATATTTTCTTAATAAAGAATTGGAAAACAAAGCCACTGTGGTTGAGCTTCTAAAACAGACAAGATACTAAGATATATTCTTATTCAATTTGCATAGCAGTTTTATGATATGAGCATCATTTCCATGTTCAGTTCAGTTCAGTCACTCAGTAGTGTCTGAATCTTTGCAACCCCATGAATCGCAGCACGCCAGGCCTCCCTGTCCATCACCATCTCCCAGAGTTCACTCAGACTTACGTCCATCGAGTCAGTGATGCCATCCAGCCATCTCATCCTCTGTCGTCCCCTTCTCCTCCTGCCCCCAATCCCTCCCAGCATCAGAGTCTTTTCCAAGGAGTCAACTCTTCACATGAGGTAGCCAAAGTACTGGAGTTTCAGCTTTAGCATCATTCCTTCCAAAGAAATCCCAGGGCTGATCTCCTTCAGAATGGACTGGTTGCATCTCCTTGCAGTCCAAGGGACTCTCAAGAGTCTTGTCCAACACCACAGTTCAAAAGCATCAATTCTTCGGTGCTCAGCCTTCTTCACAGTCCAACTCTCACATCCATACATAACCACAGGAAAAACCATAGCCTTGACTAGATGGACCTTAGTCGGCAAAGTAATGTCTCTGCTTTTGAATATACTATCTAGGTTGGTCATAACTTTTCTTCCAAGGAGTAGGCGTCTTTTAATTTCATGTTATGGTCAGTAAATAGACTCAGAGAAGTTCAGTACTTGTCAAAGATCACATTGCTTGTAAAATGGCAGAACTGGGAGCTGACACCAAGACTGTCTGTCTACAAATCCATTTAGTTTTTGTCTAATCAGATACAGAGAAGGATTGAAAGTTAAGGTGGGGTATGAACATGCCTGGGAAACCACTAACAGCCAAACAAAAGGCTGTGCTGAAAAGGGTTAGTTCAGCCAAATTTCTTTCACATATTGAAGGTAATACTTATCCCCACAAAGCTGCCCAAACCACAGAGAGTTCTCTTAGGAGCAGAAGGATTCAAATAGCTGTCCATGGAGCTAAACAAGCAAATAAGTTTTACCTATCTTCCTTGGTTTTTCCTTTTATAGTTGGATAACGTTTTTTTTTGACGATTTGAAAAAAAAGCAAAAAGAAAACATATCTTTTGCAAATATTTCCTTAGGCAGGACGACGAACACTTGATGAAAATACCCTCAACAGTTAAACTTGCCTCCAAGGAAAGCATCTGAATCAAGGTGTCATTTCAGGGGTAAATGACAGTAAAACAAGGTGAGTGTACCCAGCAGAGCAAGAGTCACCCATTTTGACTGCCAGTGCAACACATGTTGAGTATAAGCAGTTAGAGCAACGCATAGTCATTATTTTTCCTTGTCTTTAATCGATATTGTTAGGTACTGCACAGGACAAAGCTGATCCACATTGGTAGCACAATTCTCATTTGGGATGGGGCCTGAAAGATTTGTAAAATGGAAACTCTGGGACTAAGGGCTGCCTATATTCCTCTCTGTAAACTGAAAAAGCAGAGGAAGTTGTACTGCAAGATGAACAAACACTGACATAGAAGCAGAGATGACAGAGGGAGTCCTGTTGGTTTCCAGAGGAGGAGTTAAGCTCAGCGTTCAAGGGCATGCACCCTATAGCCAGACAGCTGTGTTTAAACTTGGCTTCATCATTTATAAATTATGAGACTTTGGGCAAGTTACTTAATCTTTTTTCAGCTTCCGTTTCATCATCTATGCTGCTGCTGCTAAGTCACTTCAGTTGTGTCCAACTCTGTGCGACCCCATAGATGGCAGCCCACCAGGCTCCTCTGTCCCAGGGATTCTCCAGGCAAGGATACTGGAGTGGGCCACCATTCCCTTCTCCAATGCACGCATACATGCTAAGTCAGTTCAGTCGTGTCTGACTGTATGTGATCCTATGGACAGCAGCCCACTAGGCTCCTCTGTCCACAGGATTCTTTAGGCAAGAATACTGGAGTGGGTTGCCATTCCCTTCTCCATTTCCTCATCTATAACAGTATCTAATTCATAGAATCCTTGAAAGCATTGAATAACCTATTATATGTAAAATGCTTATAATAAGGCCTGGTAACTAAGGAGTAACATGCTATGGACTGACTTGTGTTCTCTCAAATTCATGTGTTGAAGCCTTAATTCCCAGTGTGATTATATTTAGAGTTAAAGCTATTAGCAAGTAATTAAGGTTAAATGAGGCCGTAAAGATGGAGTCCTGTTTATAGGATTGGTGGCCTTACAAGAAGACCTCTCTCTCTCTCTCTCTCCTTGTATATATACAGAGAAAGGGCATCTGAGGACGCAGAGAGAAAGCAGCTATCTGCAAGACAGGAAGAGAGACTTTTTCCTGAATTGAGGCTCAAACCCTAAATTTTAGACAAAATTTAGACAAATGGCCTGGCATGAAGATCTTGGACTTTCCAGCCTTCAGCTTAAAGCTGCCCAGTCTATGGTATTCTGTTCAAGTGGCCTGAGCAGAGCAATACACATGACATAAACTTTTGCTATCATTGTTTTTCTGATTTTAGTTTCTGGTTCTAGTTCTCATTCCTGGTGATTTTCTGGGAGCTAGCAGATTCCTACCTTGAGGTTCCAGGGGATAGCACAGCATCATCATGATACATTTCTTATTGTTTGCCTCAATAGTGTAACTAGGCTTCTGTAATTGATCTCTAAAGAGTCTTAGCTTCCCTGGTGACTCAGATGGTAAAGAATCCACCTGCAATGCGGGAGACCTGTGTCAGATCCTTGGGTTGGCAAGATCCCCTGGAGGAGGGCATGGCAACCCACTCCAGTGTTCTTGCCTGAAGAATCTCCAAGGACAGAGGAGCCTGGTGGGCTGCAGTCCACGGGGTCACAAAGAGTTGGACACGACTGAGTGACTGAGCACAGCACACAGCACGAAGAGTCTTACCAATAAATGATACTGTAGTTTAAGGGTAGACGAAAGTCACTTGCAGCTCATGGCCGGGATGAAGGTATCATGGAAGAGATGGAATTTAAGCTGGAACGTAAAAAAGGCTAAATTTTTAAAAGGTAGAGAGAGTGAAAATGCACTGATAACAGAGACCACAGCATAGAGCTGTATGTGTTGTGCAGAGCACTGCAGTACACATCAGGCTCAATGGTAATAATCCAAATGGCTATGGAGACTTATTTCCCACTATATCTTAAAGGCATAAATCTCTAATTTAAATATTAAGATGTGCTAATAAAACCTAAAGCATCATTAACTAGGTAAGGTGAAAATTATTTTTCTGTTTTGTGTTATGTTCAGTGAGGATGCAAATGTTATGAGTTCTCTCAACTTTATTCATTATTCTCATTGCGAAGAACCAGTTTCTAAAAGTCCAAGCTTTTTCAGATATTATAGCAAATTTGTTAGCTCTACTACGTCTTTGTTGGACAGATAATTCTATGCCTTCTACTGATGAATACTTCAAATGTAATATTAAAATAAACAAACCGTTGCTTATCTATACCATTTCCTTTACAATTCTGAGTGAACTATCTTGTAAAAATCAAAAAGGCATCTAAAACCTTGTTCCCTCAGGCAAACTCTTATTTACAGGAGATCTCAAGGGCAAATATCATCACCACTTGCTTTTAAAACTTTAAAGACAACCCATTCTAAAACAAAATTATGGAGGTATAATCCCCCAAATAGCTCATAAGTTCCAAGAAAGACACTGCCTAAAAACTGTTATTTAAATATGCATGAACATATTTTGATCCCAAATAATTTTTTAAATTCAGAAAGCATGTTCTAATAATACATTTTTAGTGTTACTTAAAATATCCTAGAGGAGACATGTCTTTTGACCTGAGAAGGCAGCTGGCAGGCAGGGAAGTCATTTTCCTTTCTCTGACTTTTAGCAAAGTCATGACCTCTCAATTTCCATTCTTCTTTCCAAAAACTGGCCCACTGTTCAGGTGTCATTCCTTTAACTAAGGCATTCATGAATTCCCAGGCTGGGTAGGAAAAGTTCTCATTCATTCAGTCATCTGTTCATTCCTAAAATTCTTATTGATTATCCTGTTTGTGTCAGGCAAACACTCTAAGCAAGAATCTACAACTTAAGGAAGAATACTCAGTAGAGACATGTATAGCAGATATTTCAGGTAGCCTATCTCAGCCTTTCAGTATTCTTTTGTCAAGATACTCTCACAAGCAACAAATTGGTTTTTAATTGTTTGCATTAAAGTTAATTTCCTTGTAGATTGTCTTCAATTAATAGAAGAACAACCGGTATTATATTCATGAAAATGCTTCAAGATTTAGACAACATAACAATATTCAAGAATATAATATTGTTCAATTCATCTTACGAGTCCTTGCTTCTCTAACACAATCCCCAATTCTTCTGTCTCCCTCCATAAAAAAATAATATTCCAGATCTTTACTTGCTTTGGTTATTCACAAGGCCTGATGTAATTTCTGCACATAGAAGCTTAGTCTTTACTTTTTAAAATGATTTCCTTCCTTCTTTCCCAAAATTGAAAAATAATGTATGATAACAACATAGATCTGAAGTCAGCTAAAATTGAGGTTCAAACCCTTATTCCACCAGTTACCAGTTGTGTGCTTTGGACCAGTTACACAACCTTTCTGAAACTCAGTTTCCATACTTGAAAATGATAACAATAATGATAAATGTCTAGCTTAGCATGAGGAATATACTGAGTCTCCACGCTTTGTCCCTGGTCCCTGACCAGTTTCTTTATTAGGTCTGAACTAACTTGCAGGTAGGAATGGGCCAGCTACCTAGTGGACCCAGGCTTCTTCACTGTTGTTCTCATTTTTTTTTTTTTTTTGGATGTTGTCTCCAAACCGTAGTCATATGGCCTTTAAGGGGCATGTTTTCTTTTCCTGGCCCTTGATATTATCATACTGGCTCCCTTTCTTGCCCAGAAGCAAGCTTCATATATCTTCCTTTTACTGGCCCAGCTCTCCCCACTTCTCTTGGTTCTACTAAAGGACTCAGAACTCGTATTGTCCATCCACCCCCTCCAACTCCCAGGAAACGACCCTACAGAACCCCATCAGCAAACCAAAATTCACTTTCAACCTAAATTAAAACCAGTAGCCAGCATTTTTGCAAGAGAGGAGGTCTACCTACATTCATCAGGCATCTAGTATTGTGCTCATGCATGTGCATGAGCACACGATTCAGACAACTTCCGAATGTCTTGGAAAGCTAGTTTTGACATTCTGTATGTAAGATATATGCCATGGCAATATAAATTGATGGCAGGGAGAACTAGTTCTCCAAGAGTTACATTAGTGATTCTTTCAGCTCTCTCTGTGTTGTAGTAATTTCAGATGTTTTATTCTTTCATCAAGCATAAATTTTAGAATCCATTAGTTTTAATCCAGTTCCAAGGGGCTGACAGGACATAGGAACACTATTTCTTTTCTGGACACAATTCTGTTCTGTCAACAGGGAAGCTTTCCACTGTAAGTATGATCTGATCACCTTCCATAGTAAGTCTAGTGGCTTTTTTTCTTTTGTCATCTATTGTCACTCTTCAACTGAACTTTCGGAAACTTTGAGAGCTGGATAACATCCTACCCTAGAAAGTGTACAGTGCGTTCTTATTACATATTTACAAATAATACGTTTCCCACATAGTATATGCAAGGAGAAGTCCTCTAAATCATCTATGAGGTATAAAAATTACCATGTATGTGAAGGAAATAAAGTGATTTTTCCCCTTAAGGTAAAATGACTATCATTCTGCTAAATTCTTATCTGAAATTCTCCAAAGGGCCTTGTCTACATCATGGACTAACAGACTACAAAAATTATCTGGGCAATGAAAATGGTGGTTTAAAAATTAATAAAGAAAAAAAAAGAGAGAACACATTGGAAACTTCAGAAACACCTTATAATATAAATTATACATATATACATTATTTTGTAAGAGGCAATAGACCCCTACTTTTTTGGGGGGTGGGATAGATGATAAAGTTGTAAAAATAAGAATAAGTAAAGAAAGGAACATGCTGTTTCTCCTATAGTCTTAGTAGGTGAACCTCCAAAAGTTATGTACATTGAGGTGTATTAGACATATCTACCCCAGTGGTGAAAATGAAAACTGTATTTAAAATATGCATATTTTATTTCTTGCCTTAGTTTTTTCCCATTACTGACAACTTTTCAAGGAATTTATAGTAACCAATATTTTTTCTTTAAAACGTAACTTTTAAACAAAAATCCAATAAATATTAATTAATTACTTAATCTGTTTTCTTTATATTCAGAAATGAATAGTTAGCCTTAAATTCTGTGGAATAGAATAGTGGTTTAGCTAACATTCTAATTTATTCAAGGAAGTTATTTATCTACCTTAAAATAGCTACAATAGACAACTCTATGGCATATTCTTCCTAAAGCTATATTGGCTCAACAACATTCTTGGCTGACTCAGTCATAATTTTACCTTTGATTTTCTTCCTCAATATATCTGCCCACTATGCGTGCATGTATGCTAAGTCACTTTGTGACCCTATGGACTATTGCCCACCAGACTCCTCTGTCCATGGGACTCTCCAGCCAAGAATACTGGAGTGGGTTGCCACTGGAGTGGGTTGTTCTTCCTGCAAGGGATCTTCTCAATCCAGGGATCAAATACATGTCTTCTGCATTGCAGGTGGATTCTTTGCCACTGAGCCACTGGAGAAGCCCGTTGCCCACCATAGAGAATACTAAAGAACTCTAAAATGGTGGAGTTAGTAGGGACAACTATTGAAACAATGGTAAAATGTAAGAAGCATCCAAACATCATAATAATCTTTGAGGCATTAAGTGTATTAGAGAAGACAGGTCAATGAAAGTAGAATGGAAAATCAGTGATTTCTTCCTTAAGTCAACTGTCCTAGGCAAAAAAAAAAAAAAAAAAAAAATCATTTTTATTCTCCAATAAACCAGTGATTTCAGTTGTATCACGGACTAGGCAAACATAAAGCCATAGACTAGCTATCCTCTGTTAACATGTAGATCACCATGTACTTTGATAATACAATGAATTTTCCAGGCAAGCACCAAGACTGGATTGAGTCCAGGTGTGACAAAATCATGTTAATAAGCTTATTCCTTTAGTTGCCTCTTTATTTTCCACTCATTCCACTCATTCTCAGAATTTGTTGTTGTTCAGTTGCTCAGTTGTGTCTGACTCTTTGTGACCCCATAGACTGCAGCATATCAGGGGCCCCTGTCTTTTAGCTTCTCCTGGAGCTTGCTCAAACTCATGTCCAATGAGTCGGAGATTTCACCCAACCATCTTGTCCTCTGTCGTTCCCTTCTCCTGCCTTCAACCTTTACCAGCATCAGGGTCTTTTCCAATGAGTAGGCTCTTTGCATCAGGTACCCAAATTATTGAAGCTTCAGCTTCAGTATCAGTCCTTTCAATGAATATTCAGGGTTGATTTCCTTTAGGATTGACTGGTTTGATCTGCTTGGAGTCCAAGGGACTCTCAAGAGTCTTCTCCAATACCATTGTTTGAAAGCATCAATTCTTCAGCACTCAGCCTTCTTTATGGTCCAGCTCTCACACCCATACATGACTACTGGAAAAACCATAGCTTTGACTATGGCAACACCATTAACTCTGGATGAGGTGCTTTGTCTAATAAATATTTCTTGGTTAAATTCCTTGATTGGGCCTTCTCTGCTCACTCTCTCTCTCTCTCTCTCTGGGAAATAAACTCTTGGATGGTAACCTTCATAGGACACAGAGGAGGCACCATAAATAGTAGGAACATACATTGACTGAGTGAACAGATGACTGAATAAACAGTTCATAAGAGCAAGAGTTAAACTGCCACTGCTAGGGGAGCAGTCACTAGGTAGAGTAACAGAATAACAAAACGTAAAAATACTGCAAACGTTGATCTCGCTACTGCTTTACCCTGGTTCACCAATTTATAAAACTTTACATGAAAAATATCATTTAAACTCTTATTTTATGAAAAAAAATTAGGAGGTGGTGAAACTTCTATATTTGAAAAAAATGTTCATCATCTATCAGAAACAATGTCTTTGCTCTTTTGTTTGTTGGTTTCTTCCCTGAAGGTTATGTAAGGGTACTACGGCTTTGACATTTAGGGGAAAATGCTAAAAAAGTTCTAATCTAGGTAAACTATTGGCTACTAAAAGCACATTTCCTGCAAGGAAAGAAATTTCACAGAAGCAACAGGTGTCTTTTCTTTGCGCAGTTGTCTCCATTAAAAAGAAGACAATGGAAAAAATAGTTAAAATGTGGCATAGAGAATAAAAATGGAGTCTACAATCCCAACTCTGAATGCATCAAATATTGTACAGGATATCTACTTACGGGCACAATGCTGAAATTGGGCTGAAATGTTACAACCCAGCAAACAGAGTTCATTTAAAAAATCTTTTTATGAGCCAAGAGATGATATATTAGAGAAATAATGTTCATAAAAAACCTAACTTTGGACAATTGGCACCATAAAGCAGTTATTATCTCTGATTAGTAAAACAGTTTGTTTGAAAGCAATCAGTTTTGAAGAATAGAGACAGGAGGGCAAGTTTTAAAACATATGAGGTTTATATAGAGGGCTATTATTTTACAAACAACAAATGATTTAAAATGGTCTGAACTAACAATTATTCAGAGTTCCTTTCATGTTATAGAACTCAATAAATAATACTTTTTAAAAACTTCACACAGTTCTTCTTGATCTACTTGTAATTGTAGGGCATTATTAGTTTCATGTGTATCACATTTCCAGATACTGGGTGTTGAAAGATTTATTCATGTTGAGCTGTGCCCTAAGGTAATTTTAGTTTTCATAAAATCTAATTCTACAATTATAACCATCTGAGAAAATGAGTATTCTTCCTATCTAACGCTGTAGTAAGAAGAAACGTTTTTATTGCAAGCCTGATCCTCGCAAGTGATTTTTTTTCATTTTCCACAAACTCTTAAATTTTTTTATTAGACCCTCAACCCACAAATGTTCAACTGTCATAAAAGATCAGTGTTACTGAACTGCCAGCATTAATCTTTTGTTTGAAATGTATAAAGAAAGACAAATAAAGGAGACATTGCAAAATGTCTCTGTGAAGTAGAAGCAGATATTGAAATGATAAATAATATAACCTGCAAACACTAGCTATAATGTTCCTGAGTAGAAGAATTTCCTAAATATCAAAGACAGTGGCATCACTGTCAGGTGGCCCATAAATAAACCACAGACAATTCCTGACATTGGACCTTTCCTTCTTGCACCGTTATGCTAAATAAGCATGCTCTCCTTGCCTGTCTGAATTCTACATGCCCATTTCCAGAAACGCTGCTGCAAATAAGGAACACTGTCATGTTCGTTTTATCAACTACGTGCCGATTATGCTTTCCTATCTGCAGTTTGGGAACATTATCAAGGTCAGAAACAATCTCTCAGGAAACCTTTCCTAATGTGGCTGTATTTGATAATTTCTGCAATGAGCTTCCATCAATGAACTTTGCAGAAACACATATGTACTTTTCAAGATCTGACTCTTAGGCCAGGGAAAAACAAAAGACTTACCAATAGGCTTTGGAAATTTAAAGCCAAAAAAAGAGTGAAGTCATTCATTCTGTGCCTTTTCATTTATACGCTGAAAACGATTCTTCAAGATGCTTCGGCAATGACCCTACTTTCTCTACCTTCCTAACCTCTTCCTATTTATTCTATTTTATTCTGACAAATCGTCTATGAAGCATTTGCAACCGATGCACATATCACAAAATTATTTCTGCCAAGCTTCCTCTGTGACCTGCCCGTGGGACATGACATGCTCCAAGTTG
Source organism: Budorcas taxicolor (assembly GCF_023091745.1). Lineage (NCBI taxonomy): Eukaryota > Metazoa > Chordata > Mammalia > Artiodactyla > Bovidae > Budorcas > Budorcas taxicolor. Next base: position 29,253,380 of record NC_068919.1, read on the forward strand.
CGTCGCTCTATCAACCCGCATTTTTCCAGGACAATGCAAATTATGACAAATTCCATCATCCTGCATTAAGTGCTTCATGCTAATCTCACTAATTCTGAAGAATCAGGAGGGCTTGATGTTCTGCTGAAGGGCATTACTGTCTGATTGAATGATAGGAAAACATTCGCCATCTCCTTCTCACAACCCCAGCTGTGGCCACCACTGCCCCACTTCTGCCAAGCAACTGCTCTTGCGGTATAACTTCCGTACTTCACATGATTAACCTCACATCAATTGAGTTGTCTTACAGGAAAACTACCAAATCACCAGTCAAGATAGCTTTCAAGTCAAGAAAGTTAAAGGCGTTTGGTGGTAAAATAAAAATAGAAAATAGCATTTTTACTGACTGTTGAATAATCGTATTCATTTTTAGCTATTTAAAATGAAGAGTTAAGATCAAACATCATTTATATGATAAAAATCAGTTTTCAGATTGAAATCCTTTTGATTGGATGTTTTATGCTGCTGGAGCATGCAGAGAGCCACCTGAGAAGCCTCAAGTCAGACAGCTGACCTTGAGGACAATCCCTCTGTGCTTCAGAAGGTGGCAGTATTACTACATGAAAGAAGTCTAAAGTCTTCGTGCTAGTCCACGGCCACATTGCTGAAATAAACATGTTTAATTCCCAAAGAAACATATATTTTATCCGGTGGCATAATTTACTTATAACATTAAAACTCAAACATGGAGCAATTTGTAGCAATAACCATGATTATGCTGTTAGTGGCCCAAATGCCACTGTCTAGATTAGGCTAAATGATACCTAGCATGGAAGAGCTTCTATGATTTATTTTTTATGATCACTAGTAGAACTTGCATGCTTAAAAGGCTCACCAGAAAACTGCCTTCTATAAATAAAAAAGGATGAAAAGATTGAAAGAATCTCGTATTATTGTTTGGAGATGTGATTGTAAAAAATTTTCACGGGAATGAGGTAAATTTTAAATCTCAGAGACACACCTCCCCACCCCCCACAATAGGTAAATATCTTGAGCATTTCTAATGTTATATTTCATATTTTAAAACATTTCATTGCAAGCAAATAACTCACCTTATAGAATAGTAAATTAAAGTATATCTAAGCTCTTTTGTCATTTATGAGTGTCTTCTGAAAATGTCAGAACAAAATAAAGACTTTTAAATACATGTAATGCACTAAAATTGATTATTTGTAACTACTTCTAGAAGATGCAGTAAATATAAATCTGTTGATAAGTGTTAGGAGTAAAATAACCTATTCAAACCTTCAATAATTTACTTTTGGGGAATTCTGGTCTAATGTGCAATTCTACCTGGAAACTACATAATATTATAGATCATTTTTTGTCCATTATCATGTATCAAGTTGAAATTGCTATGCATAATCAAGGAAAAAAGAAGGTAAACCATACTATTTAAAGTAGAAAAGGGAATTTACAGTAAACACACATTTTACTAGTTACTGAAATAAGGGCACATTTAAGTCAGTATTTATTTACATCTGTGCTCTAATAAAATGTTGCATTACTGGCTTAATGTTTTAGTGGGTCCTTACAGAAGTTTCATAGCACAAAATGACATTAAAGTATTACTAAGAAGAGATAGGAAGACCTTTAGCTTTCTACTTTACTCCCAGTGAGACCCAGAGCCCTCAGAGGAATAGACAACGTGAGCATGGCTTCAGCAAAGGCACTGGGCACACCCTGTGCATGCAGTGGCTTGTTGACATGAACCAGGGCAGGCAGACACCAATAATACATGAAGTGCGGTTCAGAGGCAATTAGGATCAGTTGTCAAGGCCAGGCCATTAATGAAAGAACATGTCAGAGGAGCTGGAGACTTCAATGGTTGAGGGCAAGAAGGCGATTTAGTGTGACAGATCGAGTCCTTCCAGTGTCCTCAGTGGTACATGCTAATACCAGCCTTAACAACCTTTTGTGGCAGTGTATAATGTGACTAACATGGACTTTGATTCAGCAAAATGACTGCTGCCACTGTTAGTCTGTCTCATTCGAACAACAGTAAAAGCATTGCTGCAAACAATTATCCACTTCCGTCCCTCCCTCTGCCACCTAATGCATCTGCCCTTTGTGCATGCCACAGTGTTTGTTACTAGAAGGCTGAGGTGTTTAATACTTTTGTTTTATATGATACATGGAATTTTTTTTAAGTAGCATGTATAATCCCAACCAAGTAATTACAATGGATTTGAGAAGCTAAAGAAATAAATACTACATTCTCACATAGTTAACATTAAAAGTTCCCAACATAAGTCAAATTCGTCTAAAAGAAATAATGTCCATTATGTCAGTTACTTACAGGCAATAGGGGAAGTTGCTTACCTGGGCCCCAAAACCATTAGCAGAAAATTAACTTATTCCTCAAAGAAGTGAAATCGGGAGCATTACAGAAAATCACCTCACTGACATTTTCTTTTGTCTTTACAGTTTTATAGTAATTTAAAAATGAAAACCTATATGCTGATGACTTGACAACCAACAATGAATAGGAAATATGTTAAACACTGGTTTAGCAATCCAGGTAGACAAAAGCAAGGGAAACACAATATTCTAACATAATTCAGCCTAGAGATTTTTATGCTATGATAAAACTGCACAATACCCCACTCATAAATTGTTTTAATATAAATCCTGTAATTGTTAATTTTTGGCTATTTTATATTTTTTTGCTTGTTTTTATAAGATATGACTTAATGGAGGATAAGTGACATAAGTTTTCTTATAAACTCTTAAATATCTGCAGCCCCTCCCAATTTTCTAGGATTTACTTCAAGCATCTTGGCTACAAAAGATGCTGTGATACCTTAGGGCTTAAGGCAGATAGCTCACCAGACAGATATGAAGAAAGGTGCTTGGGCAGAGATTAATGGGAATCATGTTGTCAGATTGGTAACTTCTTGTGATATACACATTTTTTCCCCTGGGTCTTATTTTTTCTTTGTTTCTGAGATAGTTTTCACTCTATTTCTGATTTCATATCCCACTTTTGTCTTTCTTGTAATTTTGCTCAATTCTCTTTTCTCACCCTTTTTTTCTGGCTTCAGTGATTGCCACTCCTTTCCCCCTAATACTTCATTCATTAGCAGCTCACATGCCTCTTCACATAAGCACTTTTTCCCTTTCTCAGAAAGCTTTTAGAATTAAGCCCTAAAAGGAGTACTAGTGTTAAAAGGACAAGTGTTCAAATGTTCACGCAAACCCCAAACACATTTTCATAAATAAATAATTATTTTGATAAAAATATATTTAGGTTAACAGGTTACTGTGCTAAAAATACATTTCCTTATAGTTGCATCCAAAGTAAACACACTTTCTAAACATCTGGCAGTGTTATTAAGACATTATTACATTAAAAAATACACTACAAATATAAAGTCTACCTGGTCCTAACCAATAATGAATATATCTCCTAGAGAAATTTAATAGATGAATGATCAACTCCTGGTCAATCTATAGGACATTTAGCTTAAGTTCAGCCAGTCCTCCATGTCTGGGTCTCTGTGGTGAGACAAGATCTTTTGCAGACGGATACAAGAGTATTGGATACCTGTTTCTCTCCCTGAACTGTTAGCACTAATGTGATAATAGAACTGATTCAGCTGGTGATAGGAACTAGTTTTCATTATTTTTTTCAGGCTCCTAGCCTTCATGACACCGAAATAGATCTGAAGGGCTGAAAGTTAATAGCACAAAGCTAGGAGTGACACTATTCAGATTTTGCTGAAACAACAGTGACTTTATATTTATTCATTTGTATAATAAAACATTTCAAATCTATCAGAAGAAAATTCTGGGAAGCCTCCTATTTAAAAAATACAGTTTTTTGAAGTGACCAAATTTTTTGAGATGGCCTTTGATACTGTGTTCAGTCTCTCCTTCTTTGTTTGAAAGCCCGGCATTTGTCATCTGTCATAATGTGTTTACTTTGAGTATAATATTTTAAAGGTATTATTTTGTCTTCTGAAAACTCCTAGAAGGTTTGTTTTCCTTACAAGTACAATTATATCTAGTTTCTTCAATCAGAGCTTCATATTTTAATAATATGTTGCCATTTGGATACAGCTATAACCATAATAATGAACATAGGGTTCAAAGATCACTAGATATATAGATGGCATGAACCATTAGCAAGAAATATTCTGCGCCATAGAGACCACACATTAAAAGATCCTGAAATTCACTACAGAATTTGCTAATTTGACTAAGGCATCTTTCTGTGTAATTAACATAAATCTCTTTACAAAACATGCTAGTTCTAATAACAAATAGGGACATTTTACAGGAAAAATAAAGAATAGAATACAAATAAAATTATAATATGAATAATTTAGTTATTTCCTTCTCATATCTCATAATGATATTGTGTAGCTATAATGGACCTAAACTGGAACTGTTTCCCTTAAAAAATAAGCTTAACCATTTTTTCTATATGCCATTGAAATTCATATCATCACTTCCACACAAAAACACATAATTAATCCTAATCATTTCCAACACTCTGAAGAGGAGAAATGGAATACTTGGTCTCTCTTTTATGTGTGTTAAGCCTTTCTGGCCACGAAGTCAACATTTAGTAAATTGCTTCCTCTAAAAGGCTGCCCAGTGGCCTCTTGGCCTGAAGGAGTTAATTCAGTTACAAGAGGTGAATCACTGAATTCCTTTGTGACAGAAAGATGAAACTCAGTGATGGCTCAGAGGCGTCCTACTCTGCTATTGAACGATGATCCAGTAAGGAAAAAAATCACTTCTCACATGCAGGTCTTAACAAGAAAAATGAAGAGTATGCATTGTAAATGCACGGGGGCGGGTGAGGGGTGATGGGTGTGAAAGGAATGTAACGGTGTTCCTGACCAGTACAAAATTAAAATGGAAACAGAATGAAATCTTCCCTAGAGGTAATTCTTCAACTTTGCTATGACTTTTGTCAAAGATGACCTAGCTATGTATTATCGCCTTATGATATTTGTCTTGGATGACATTTGGAAGCCCAAGGAAGAGTACAGGTCCCACAAACCTTTGGCATTTCAACCTCTGGACTCCAAGTACTACTCAGGTAGGAGAGAGCCCCAAATGATAGGTAGCTAAGTCATTTGCTCCAACTTTGACTAACTCCCTCTTTCCCAAATAGCTGTTTTTGGCGCGGCCATACTTCCCAAAGTGCCTCCATTTCTGAATCTACTTCACTGCAGTCCACTGCCTCCCTGCTTCAAAATGTTTCAATGCTGCTTTCAGTTCTCTTCTTTCATTCTCTTTGCCCGACTCTGTGCTGTATGTGTGTGCTAAGTCGCTTCAGTCATGTCTGACTCTTTGTGATCCTATGGACTATAGCCAGCCAGGCTCCTCGGTCCATGGGATTATCCAGGCAAGAATACTGGAGTAGGTTCCCATGCCCTCCTCCAGGGGATCTTCCCAATCCAGGAACTGAACCCATGTCTCCTGTATCTCTCCCATTGCAGGTGGATTCTTCACACACTGAGTCCCTTGGAAGCCCCTTACCCCACTCTGCTGCTGTTGCTGCTAAGTCGCTTCAGTCGTGTCCGACCTGTGCGACCCCACAGATGGCAGCCCACCAGGCTCCCCCGTCCCTGGGATTCTCCAGGCAAGAACACCGGAGTGGTTTGCCAATTCCTTCTCCAATGCATGAAAGTGAAAAGTGAAAGTGAAGTCTCTCAGTCGTGTCTGACTCTTCGCGACCCCATGGACTGCAGCCCACCAGGCTCCTCCGTCCATGGGATTTTCCAGGCAAGAGTACTGGAGTGGGGTGCCATTGCCTTCAAAGCATCTCTTCTCTACTAGGTTCACCCTGCTTTCTCAGACACTTATAGAAAGGTAAAAATTCTTATTTCCTTAGGATTGAGTCCTTGCAGGAGTTATCTTTGAAGCTGTCTCCAGATTTCTGCCCTCTCCCCCAGATTTCCATCTAATAACCCTTCTGGTGGTTATTGGTAATTAATACAGTCTTTAATTAATTCTGTGCTTTCAGACACTAGGTTCACAGTATTTTCCTCTCAAGATCAAGTAGGTCATGTCCTTGAGAACTGAGCTGTAGATTTTTAACAGAGGTCTCACTAACTGCAGCAAGTTGTCCTCCTTGCAAATTCAACATTATCTCCTGCTGGTTCTCTCTAGCTCCCTTTATACTGCTTTGCTCCCACCCACAATGCTTGTTTGGTCATTAACAATTTCTAGCTCTGATTTGATTAAATTATTCAATTTATCATTGCTAAGCACCTACTATATGTCATACACTGTGCCTAAGAGACAATAGTGAATAAAAGGAGGGATAGCCCCTTTTGCGTAGTGCTTAATCTAGTAAAGGAGTCCAGTTTGATTCAACAATCCCACAGATAGGTATAAAATTGCAATTGCAAAACATAGATAAACGGATTAAAGGGGAAGTACAAGGTGACATAAAAGTCTTGTCAGGGAGGTCGTATAGACTGACCACCCACCTCTTATATTTATCATCAAGACTACTCAGATCCATGTTCATTTCACTCCAAGCCTAAAAGGTCATTTTCATTTGACCTCATCTCCTACCCATATCTGACCTCCAGAAGTCTTTTCCTGGGCTCTATAAAAGGCCCCCAAATCTGACAGCAGTAAAACCCCCATATCCATAACCCCTTCTTTGAAATTTCTCTTCCCCTTATTACTTACAGTGCAACCAGGCTATATTTTAAGTCCATGTCTTCCCCTGAGACTTTCAAAATGAAGCTTTTTCCTTTTTCCACCCCACATTCTAGGGCTTCAGCTGGTGTGTCCTCCTCGGTTTCTTAAAACCTATGGCCTCTTAGAAGCACAAACAACCACCAGCCTGTATAACCACTTCCCTTATTTTATATCATCAAGCACCTTGGCACCAAACTCCTTCATGGGCTAAGTTAGCATTTATTTCACTGTCTTCCACTGTGCCATGACCCCTGTCATCCTTGGCAGTTTCCATGTAGAGACAGATAATCCTTCTGCCCCTGTGGACTCTCAGAAGTCTGAATCGTACATTTTTAACAACATTTGGCCTCACTCAATCTTAACTACCTATTCTCAGGGTCATTTTTGTTGTTGCTGTTCAGTTGCTAAGCCATGTCTGACTCTTTGCAACCCCATGGACTGCAGCACACTGGGTTCCCCCGTCCTTCACTATCTCCTGGAATTTAGTGAGTTTAGCTCAAATTCATGTCCATTGAGTAGGTGATGCTATCTAAACATTTCATCCTCTCCTGCATCCTTCTCCTTTTGACCTCAATCTTTTCCAATATCTGGGGCTTTTCCAATGAATCAGGTTTTTGCATCAGGTGGCCAAAGTACTGGAGCTTCAGCTTCAGCATCAGTCCTTCCCATGAATATTCAAGGTTGATTTCCTTTAGGATTGACTGGTTTGATCTCCATGCAGTCCAAGAGACTCTCAAAAGTCTTCTCTAGCATCACAATTCAAAACCATCAATGCTCCAGTGCTCAGCTTTCTTTATGGTCCAACTCTCATATCTGTTCACGACTACTAGAAAAATCATAGCTTTGACTATACGAATCTTTGCCATCAAAAGATAGCTCTGCTTTTTAATACACAGTCTAGGTTTGTCATAGCTTTCCTTCTAAGGAGAAAGTATCTTTAATTTCATGGCTGCAGTCACCATCTGTAGTGATTTTGGAGCCGAAGAAAATAAAATATGCCACTGTTTCCATTTTTTTTCCCCTACCTATTCGCCATAATGTGCCATAATAAAATCTATGGCACTATATTCCATAGTGCCATAGTGCCATAGTGCCATAGAGATCGTGCCATACCAGAGGCCATGATTTTAGAGTCATTAGAGCTGTGCTTTCAAACTGCAAGTTTGGGTCCATTAGTAACCAAAACAATAATCTTTGATTTGAGTTATAATCAGTTTTTTTTCTTAAAAGTTCAACACAGATTAAATTTAAAATATCAGTTTATTAAGTAAGGTAAACATTGTTTCATAAACATTTCTTTCAGATACATATAATATATGTATGGGCATTCTATGTTGTTTTGAAAATCATATTATTTACTGTGTCCAGTCCAAAAAAACATGAGAAACCCTGACCAACTTTGTCATCACCAGTAACCAAATTATTTCCCAAATCTTTATTTTAAACATTCCATTTGTTAACTTCCACCTTCTAATTTTAGAGCCTACTTGTTCTAGCCTCCTCTTTCCTTGGGGAAAAGACATTACTGACTCTCTAACCCAAAAGTGATACCTCTCCTAATTATTATCTATCTCTGTCTCCGAATTAATTTTCTTCACAGTACTTAGTAGAATCTGAAATTATTCTATTTGTGTAGTTAATGTCTGCTTCTCTACTAAAATATAAATGTATAAGGCCAGGACTGCATATTCAGTTCCTAGAATGTAGTTGAATGAATGAGTGGGAGCTGACATTGTGGTTGAATTGGAAAAAATAGTGATGGAGAAGGGGTAAAGGAGTCGGCACTATCAAATATGCACTTTTAAGGAAATATTGTTCTAGCTGGAGAGCTAGAATTGATACCATGATCAATGAGGTAGCTACTCACATAATCTGGGTGAGTGATGATGGGAGCTTGTACTACGACCCGGGGAAGAGATGACAAGACGTGAATGGATTGCAGAGATATTTAGGAAGATCAAATGATATCCCTTACATTTGGATATGAAAAATGAGGGTAAGTGAAAGGGAGATTTGAAGGATGTCACCAAGTGTTTCTGTGTCACTTACTTAGGGACAGTGGGAGAGGCCAAGGTTTAAGGGAAAAATCATAAGTGGTTGTTCGGGCTTGCTAAGTTTAATTTCTCTTGACATATTTGGGAAGAGATGACAACACGACAGGTATAAAAGTCTGGAACTCTCCATATGATCCAGCAATCCCACTCCTAGCCATATACCCATATGAAACTATAATTGAAAAGATACATGAACACCTCTGTTCACAGTAGCACTACTTACAATAGCCAAGAATGGAAATGGCCTAAACAGCTCAACAGATGAATGGATAATGACGATGTGGTACATATATATCATAGAATATCACTCAGTAATTTAAAAGGATAAAATGATGCCATTTGCAGCAACATGGATGACCCTAGCAATTATGATACTAAGTGAAGTAAGTTAGCAAGAGAAAGACAAATACCATATGATATCACTTACATGTGGAATGTAAAATAGGACACAAATTAATATATCTATGGAATAAAAACAGACTCACAGATACAGAGAATAGACTTGTGATTGTCAAGGGGGAGGGGAATGAAGGACAGAAGGATCAGGAGTTTGGGATTAGCAGAGGCAAACTAGGGCTTCCCCGGTGCCTCAGCGGTGAAGAATTTGCCTGCAATGCAGGAGATGGGGATTCGATCCTTAGGTTAGGAAGATCCCCTGGAGGAGGGCATGGCAACCCTCTCCAGTATTCTTGTCTGGAAAATCCCATGGACAAATGAGCCTGGTGAGCTACAGTCCACAGATTTGCAAAGAGTTGGACATAACTGAAGCAACTTAGCAGGCATGCAGAGGCAAACTATTGTATATAGGATGGATGAACAGCAAGGTTTTACTGTATAGCACAGGAAAGTACATTCAATATCTTGTAATAAAAGATAATGGAAAAGAATATGAAAAAGAATATACGAATACATATGTACATGTATCTGAGTCACTTTGCTGTACAGCAGAAATTAACACAACGTTGCAAACCAACTATACTTCAGTCAAAAAGTCTGAAGTTCTAAGGAATGATCTAGATTAAAGGAGATAAATTTATAAGTCATTTCTCTATACATAAGTAGTGAGGGGTGGGTTGAAATCGTACTCAATAAGATAGTCAGGAAAGGCCTCATGAAAGATCATCTGATGACCAGGGAACCAGACATGCATAGGCAATATCAAGGTTTGCTGGATGGACTTAAATAAAAGATAATGTGGCTAGAGAATGGGGAAAAAGAGAATGACAGGAGATGAGGAAGACAGGTTCTATCGTGTAGTGTTCACAAACCACAGTGAAGAGCTTGGATTTTATCCTCAACATTGATGGAAACTACTGAATTATGCAATCAGATTTACATTAAAAATTTTTACAGTATTATGGTAAGACCATGTAGCATGAGATCTACCCTCTTAATATATGTCTAAGTGTACAATGTTTTCTATAGGCGCAACGTTGTACAAGAGACCTATGGAAGTTATTTGCCTTGTAAAACCAGAAGTGTGCATCTGTTGATTAGCAACAACCCATTTATTCTTCACCTCAGCCTCTGGCAACCAACATTCTCCTCCCTGCTTCTATGAGTTTGACTATTTTAGATACCACCTATAACTAGAATCATGCAGTATTTGACCTTTTATGAGTGACATTTTACTTAGCATAATATCTTTAAGGTGCATACATGTTGCGTCACATACGGCAGGAGTTTCTTCTTTTTTAAAGGTTGGATAATATGCTATTGTATGTATATACCACAAGCTTCTTTTCTATTCATCCATTCATGGAATGATGTATTTAGGTTGATTCCACATATTGATTATTGTGGAACATGGGAGTGCTGATATCTCTTCAAGATGTTCATTTCCATTCTAATGGATAAATACCCAGAAGTGGGACTGCTGAGTGATATGGTAGTTCAATTTTTATTTTTTTGAGGAACCTTCATACTGTTTCCCATAGCAGGAGTACCATTTTGCATTCCTACTAACAGCATACAAGGGTTCCAATTTTTCCACATTCTTGTCAATATTTTTCATCTTTTTTTTTAATGGCCATCTTAATAGGCATGACATGATATCTCATTGTGATTTTTGTTTGCATTTCCCTGATGATTAGTGACATTACTTTGGTCATTTGCATATCTTCTTTGAAGAAATATGTATTTAAGTCTTTAGACCATTTTAAAATTCAGGTTACTAGTTTCTTTGCTATTGAGCTGTAGGAATTCCTTATATATTTTAGAAGTGTAGCCACTATTAGACACATGATTTGCAAATATTTTCTGCTGTTCCAAAGTTTGCCTTTTTATTATGATGACTGTTTGCTATGCTGTGTAGTAGCTTTTTAGTCTGATGAAATCTCATTTGTTTATCTTTGCAAGTTTACCTTCTTAAAAAGTCACTCTGTCATTGTAAAGCAACTACAAAAAAATTTTTTTAGATAAATAAATATGTTGAAATTTTCTTTTAAAGAAAGGTCACCTTGAGTATGGCATGCAAAATGAATTGTGGGGGTGGGGGAAAGCAGGAGGAGAAGTGGGGAAAATCAGGTAACACAGCTGTTGTAAAACCATAGAGAAGGATGAAGGTAGCTTGGGCTAGGCTTCTGAGGGTGAGGAAGAAAAATAGACTCTGACTGAAAAGAGGGGATTAGAAGGGGTAGAATTTGTTGGTACAAACAGTGGGCAAAAGAAGAAACGTGGACAACCCCAAGGTTTGGGGCTTGAGCAACTGGGTGAATATTTATGAAGTTTCCTATTGAACAATAAGAGGTAGGTGTAAATTAGATCAGGTTAAAAAACTATTATGTTGCTTATTGTCTTTTATCCTACATGAGAAGTTTGGATATGACTCATATAATTCTGGTGACAGTTTCTTAATGTTAGTCCTGAGGATCAGGGTTCTCAGATATTCTTTGCAACATTAGAGGACTACAGCATTTCCTTGATCATGATTTCCTGTACCCTGTAAGGTCACAGGAACTTACAGCATCATTACAATGGACCCTATACTTTATACAACTATAATACATTGCCTGCTTCATAGAGTACCCCTAGTACAATGCAACAACCTATTCTATCACTGTCGCTCAGCCTGAGAAAAATCATGTGCTTTCTAAGTGTTAGAATTGAATGATCACAACGGAGTTAGTCAAGCCTATTTCTTACCTGAGCAACAACAAAATGCTCTTGTTTCCAAGTCAAAAAAAGAGTATGAGTCAAGAACCAAGAACTTTTATGAATTTAACACTAAGTCACACTAATTCTTTCAGATAGTATCTTTAGGTTTCAGGAAATTTAAAATTAAATGTATTACTAAAAAATCCATTCCAATATTTATTTGACAACATGGTTCAATAGGTCATGATATACTGTGTCACTCAAGGCAAACATTTTTTGAGAGTGAGAATAATTATTGATAGCTACAGGTAAACAATGGGACTATCTTGGCATATTAGGACCTAGGGTCACTACTTTTTATAAACCATGATATCTTAAGAATGAAAGTCCAGAACAGTATATGGTTTCACTGAACTAAATCAAGTGGCAAAATACAAAGAATAGAATGAAAGGAAAATCAGGAATTCCGCCTCTACATAATGGTCCTTCTCTTCTTTCTCTTCTATTTCATTGATTTAAATATATTTATTTGATTGATTTAAAAACTGATTATATTTATTAAAGTCTGATTACATAACTGTGAATTAAATTTGTGGCACAAATTCAGGTAAGATACTCATTTCATTATGTCAATCTAGATCATATATTACAGTACAGTACAGTACAGTTGCTCAGTCATGTCTGACTCTTTGTGACCCCATGGACTGCAGCACGCCAGGCTTCCCTGCCCATCACCAATCCCCAGAGCTTGCTCAAACTCCATCGAGTTGCTGATGCCATCCAGCCATCTCATCCTATGTCGTCCCCTTCTAATCCTGCCTTCAATCTTTCCCAGCATCAGGGTCTTTTCCAGTGAGTCAGTTCTTCGCATGAGGTGGCCAAACTATTGCAGTTTCAGCTTCAGCATCAGTCATTCCAGTGAACACCCAGGACTGATCTCCTTTAGGATGGACTGATTGGATCTCCTTGCAGTACAAGGGACCCACAAGAGTTTTCTCCATCGTCACAGTTCAAAAGCATCAGTTCTTTGGTGCTCAGCTTGCTTTATAGTCCAACTCTCATATCCATACATGACTACTGGAAAAACCATAGCTTTGACTAGATGGACCTTTGTTGGCAAAGTAATATCTCTGCTTTTTAATATGCTGTCCAGGTTGGTCATAACTTTTCTTCCAAGGACCAAGCGTCTTTTAATTTCTTGGCTGCAGTCATCATCTGCAGTGATTTTTGAAGCCCGTGAAAATAAAGTCTGCCACTGTCTCCCCATCTATTTGTCATGAAGTGATGGGACCAGATGCCGTGATCTTAGTTTTCTGAATGTTAAGTTTTAGGCCAAGTTTTTCACTCTCCTCTACTACTTCCATCAAGAGGCTCTTTAGTTCTTCGCTCTCTGCCATAAGGTCATATATTACTGCTTTAAAAATATAAAGAGGATGCTATAGATAAATCATCTATACATTCAAAAGAAAAATTAAATGATTTCAAAAACCAAAATAATAGTCATTAAAAATTTAAAAAGCAATTTCAACATTTATTTTACTTAATAAATATATGTTAATAGGTTAAATATATGCATACAAAGGAAATATTGTTTATAAATAGAATAAGAATATCATATCTAAGCTAAATCAAGTTGAATGCCAAATCTTTAGTAACCAAAGAGAAAGTGTTTCCCATAATGTAAACATATACTTGGAGATGTTTGTTTTCTCATTTCAGTTTCATTTTCAAAATATGCTGTATTTTCTGTGTAACCCATTTTTCATCCGCCCAATTACTAGCAATCTTTTTTCTACTATCAAAAATGATCATTTGTTTCTTTATTGTAGTAGATAAAATATCCTTTCATTGTTTCAGCTCACAAGCTGTGCAGATCCTACCCACTGTTCTTGCCTCCAGCACTTCACATTATTGGTGTATTATTTCATGCATGCCCTACTCTTTTATCAATTGCTTTTGAAGTAATGTTAATAGACTAGAAAATTGAGACATTTATGAAGTATAGGCAGTGTTTATGAAAAAATCCATAAAATATGACACAGGCAAGACAAGATAAAAGCGGCATTTTAATAGATTATGGCAAAGAGATCCTGTCAGAGTTGACAACTGACTCCTTCGAGATCACTAATTTTTATGGGATTAATTCTGTGGTATAAAAAATGAAGTTAAATGTCCTAATTAATCTGTAAATAGCACACCCACAATTAAACCTTGTGGCCCCTTCTTGGATTAGGGCTGCAATTTTTGAAAAGTAATTATCTCACATTCATAATGAAGAAGGTTTTGCTTTTTTCATTTTTTTTTCCTCATGCCATTTCAGTTAAAAATCCACCTGGATTCCAACTTGAATAGCAGCCTTCTGATAAGGAAATCAGTTCACAGCTTGGTGTGCAGCCACATCCATTAGACTTTTAGGCTATATACTTATGAATGGTTTATATATTAAAAAAATAAAATTTGGAGAAATGGAGTGAAAGAGTGGAGGGGAAAAAACCTGGAATTTCTCCATATTTGAGCAGCTATTCTTTATTCCACATTTATAGCACCCAGAAAGATTTTTAGTTCCCTTCTCTTGTGGAGTTGAAAACATGCAAGGCCATTTCTAACACAGAAGTTAGAAAGTACTTTATGTAGGAGTTAGAAATAAAGCTATCATCTGACTTCCTGATGGTGTGGCAGAGTGCTCAAGAAATGTCTGCTCCATTTCCTTTCTTTACTTCCCTTTTAATATTCAAATTTTAATAATATTACCATAAACGTATGATGTTATCTGTATGTAGGCAAATGGAAATAACATGATTTATGAACTATTAATTATTTTGAATATTTTTAAGGAGTTAATGTTAACAATGCATACCAGCCTTTATGATTCATTCGTTATTTCATTGCATTCAGACAACACCTCCAGAGACAAGTATTACTGCTTCCTTGTTAAAAATAAGGAAACTGAAGTTCAAAGATGCTGAATTACCCTAATCATATGTATATGATAGGTGATAGAATAGATTCTTGCATCCAAATCTCCTGACTTGAAATTCTGTGCTTTATTTCATTATAAGAATACTGTGAGGTTATGTCTGCAATCAGAAATAATCTGTTGACATAGTAAAGTATCCTATCAGTTCTGGTGAAGAGAAAATTATTCAAATAAGTGGGCTATCAAGTTAATAAAAGGGTTTAACGACCCTTTCCATTTGGATATTCTGCTTTTTGGAGGAATAGGAATATATGTAACCACTCCTTTTTTTTAAACAAGGAGGACAGATATTTTCTTCTTTGAATCCCATGGGAAAGTAGGATTGTGAAAGTTAATCACTTTTACATTTATAGTCTATGGCCCCAACAATAAGTAAGCTGTGATTATATTCTTTTAGATAATACTGAAGGAAAATGGTATACTATTACAATTTTTGACAGAAAGATCTTTTAAATTGCTATTACTTGGCAAGGTAGTACCAATATTAAGAAAGCAGATAGTTCTTAAGCTATAACAATGAAGTTTTCTGATTGTTCATAGTCTTATTGTAAATTGTTTAAATATTTTGGCTGAACTAACCAGCTGATGTGGTTAACATAATTAAATGACTTGTTTATTTGATGCCTAATTAATGGAATTAATTTCACACTGAGGAAACTTACAACCTACCTCTTGCATTTCATATGAGAAAATAGGGACCTGAGAGGAAGTGATTTGATTGAGATCAACACAAACTATGTTGCAGATTCCTGATTAGAACTCACTTATGATCCCAAGTTCAAGTTTTCTTCCAATAAATTACCTTAGCTGATTTTATCAGACTACTATTCAGACAAAACCTTGGATACACATTGAATGGAACATTCTTCAACAGGTAAGACATTTAAGAACAGTTATGCCTAGTATTATAAACATGATTGCAAACAGAAGTCCTAAGCTGACAGAAAGAGAAAATAATAAATGGCACCTTTTTCATCTCTAAACTCTCTAATACCAAGAAAACACCTTAAAGCCCTTGCCTTGGGTAAAAAATATTTGAAATGCCAAATCCAGTTATCAATTCATCTCTATGTGTGTCGGGAAGGATTACTACAGTTAAGTATATTCTAAGCCTGTTTATACCCAGCATTATTCCTAAAGTTCCAATAAGAGTGCTTATTTTTATTTTTGAAGTGACACTAACCTTAGAAGAAAGAAAAAAAAGAGTATGTTTAAGCCGTGCTTCAAAGCTCATCTCCATGAAACTATTTTGATGTTTTCTTTTTAAAAAAGGAAGCAAGCTGCAGTGAAATTAGATAGCCTCTCTTTCACGTTCTCTGAATACAAATAACAAAATGAACGTGATATACTTACAGATTTTGATAATCAAATTTGAAATTCTGCTTATTTATGCAGTTACTCTGTCCTAGAATTGAAAATGGAGACAACTAGTCACAGAGGAACACTTTTAATATTATTATTTTCACATCTTCATGTAAGAACAAATGAGGAAGTCTCCATGTATGGCATGGTGCATGCAACGAGGAATTTTCACATGGCCAACCCATGTACTCAATAATGCCACAGAGACAGGCATAAAAGCTTTTTATTATTGTGTACTTTATGCTGTAGCCGCTGCTATTTAGTTGCTAAGTCATGACGGCAATCCCATGGACTGTAGCTTGTTAGGCTCCTCTGTCCATAGGATTTCCCAGGCCAGAATACTGGAATGGGTTGCCATTTCCTTCTCCAGGGGTCTTCCTGACTCAGGGATTGCGCTCAAGTCTCCTGCTTGGCAGGCAGATTCTTTACCACTGAGCCACCTGGGAAGCCCCCAAGTATTTAATACTCCTTGCTAAATAAAGTTGGGTATCTTTGAGATAGTTGATTCTACTATATATGGTGAATGATTCATTTTAAATATTTTTAAAAGGTAGTACATAGTGACTCTTTTCTAGGGTACGTAATGCTTCCGTGTAATTATCAGTAACATTTCTTACACTCACAAAATATTCAGTGTCATTGATAGAAGATAATGGCCACAGTCTTAAAGATGGAAAAATAACTTTTACGGCTTATATGCAACATACTCTGCGCTAGCAAAATGAACATTTTCCAAACCACTTTGTTTTCAGTTCCTGATTATTCCCATGACTCCAACCGCTTAGATTTTATGTGTTAGATTACTCCCTTTTACATTCAATAACCACATCAAAAAGTTCATAATTGATGTGTGATCTAACATCTCTCTACTTGCCACAAAACCACCTGTGTTAAGAGTTCGAGGAATTTTGATGCAAGCATAAAGGAAATTATAGATTCTTAGTTATTGTGCTTAGACCATTTAAAAAACCTACTTAAAGATATCACATCAACAGGATTATATATATATATATACATATGTTTCTAAGAAAGATCAGCTATGCTATATATATATATATTTCTAAGAAAGATCAGCTACATTTTTTCAAGTTTTATAATAAATTCTGTTCTTTCTCACAGTCATCAACCAGAAGACACAAAATAAAATAACATTAAAGTAGATATGGTACTCAAGAATCTTCTATTGGATGTTTTCTTTTTAGGAATGAAGGAAAATTCTCCCATTTTTGAGCCATTCTTTTATACCAATTCTAAAAAATTGCATGTAACTTAATAAGTGTTTTTAAAAAGATATACAGTTTTGTAAATATTTAAGATTCTCCTAATTTGATTGTGAATTGTAAACGTCAAGTATTCTGTTTAGTGTTTTTTTATGTTTTATTATATGGTATTAAAAAGGGAAAATTGTACATTTTTAGAATGTTCTTATGAGTAAATTTAATGTACTGAAAATAAAAATTAAAAAAAAAGAAAATTAGTATGGCAGAACAGAAATACATATATTGTTAGATCCCAAGGGTCAACGTGGTAAATCAAGTTTTGTTACTTTTTTTTTTAATGGTTATTCTGTTCTTCTTGTGTCAGTAACAGTATTGTTGGAACAGTAAGCCTTTAACATCTGTGCACTTTGGATCACCTTAAGCCAGCTGGTTCCTCTCAAAATTGCTCATCTTTTGTTCTTATTAAGTTCTGACCTGGGCCCCTAGCCTTAAGACAGCTCCGTGCTTTCTGCAGCCAGGATATCCTCTTCAGGACTGTCAGACAATTTCAAATGATTGATGTGCTAGTCTGGTGCTCTGGTATTTTTCCCTTTTGTGTCTCCGTAAATCTACAGCTCATTCTATAAGAATGCTAATTAGGTCTCCTCTTACTTAACTCCAGGCACATTTTTCTTGTTTTCCTGTATCTTTGGAAGCAAGCTTTAAATTTATAACACAGTGTTTCTAGTTTTTTTTACAAATAATATTTTGTATAAATAAAACACATTTTCTACCAAAGGAAACAACTTAAGCAGCAGACTTAGATGACTCTCTTCCCTCCGGAACTGTGCATCCATTGGACAAACCTGAAGCATGTTTCCTAGGTCCACTCTGAAAATCAGAAATCATTTCCCCACCTGTCTTTTACTCCTTTCCCCTGTTACTTCTTACTATTTTGCTCTTATTTGGATGGCTCTCTACCCTTTCCCTCATGATCAGAGGCAACGAGTACAGGAGGTCTTGAACTCCTTTATCTCTGAAGCACAGTTCAGGTTCTGCTCCAGAGTGTCACCGAGGGAATCGCATCTCACCTAAGTAAGCCATGCCACTAACTGAGTCACAGTCTTCTATCAGGCAAAGCCCAAGCAAGGCAGGCTCTGGCTCTTTTAGGCTATCAAGCTTGCTTCCTTACTATAGAGATGTTTTCACATGAAGACAGACCTCCATCAATCTCGGGGCATTAATTCTAAATCTCTTGCCTTAACACATATTGTATCACGTTTCCCAATCTCATGATTGATTGTCCTTTGGGGGCCTTGTATGACCTCTCATTCTGAGGCTTAGAACTGAATTTCTGGCTTCAACTTTTTGCTTTCATTCCTGACCATATTTGGATTTTTCCTCTAAATAAGTTTCTTCTTTCAGCAAACTGCTGGGCCACTAAAGTTTCCAGGGCCCTATAACTATCTCAACCTATCCCCTTACTGGTATCGCATACAACACATGCAACCTGACTCCAAAAGTAAAACCTGGATACCTTGTAATGAATATCACTGGGTCAACTAACACAACTGGAATACAGATGGAAGATTAGGGGGAAAAAAGTCTATTTTAAATCTACTTGTATGTAAGATAATATTCTTATTTGTAGAAAAAATACACGTTGAAGTGTATGAGTAAAAGACCATGCAACTAATATTTAAAAGGTTTAGAAAAAATGCATGTGTGCATATAAACACACGTATATAAATATATTCATAATATATACATGTTCTCTCTCTCTATACACACACACACACACACACACACACACACACACACACACACACACACATACACTATGCAAAGAGAGAAGGAGAGTGCACATTCATCCGATAAAGGAAATGGGGCAAAATATCAACAACAGGTGAATCTGGCAAGAAGATGTATGAGTGTTTTATGTATGATTCTTATTGTCACTATTCTTCAGTGAATTTGAAATAACTGCAAAACAAAACCAAAAAGAAGCAAAAATTGTGCTCAGAATGCCAATAGCTTCTACATATCAAGATACAGTCAACTATGGTAAGGGGGGTGGAGAAGACTGGAGGAAGGCAGGGGAATTTGTGTAGGAGACAGAAATCTCTTAATTGAAGTGGCTGGTGGTCAAAAAGAGAGGAAAAAAAACCTTGGAAAACTCAGAATTGCAAGGGCAATTGCTATAGATCTGAGAATATATTCATATGCCCTGAGATTTCTTTCTTCTTTATAAACCATAAACAGTTAGGAGTTGAAATATTTGTATTTTATGGAGAAATGTAAAAAATGACTTTGTGTATTAGCATCTATGCTATTTGTACTTCTACACACTAAATGAAATACATTTAATTTGAATGTAACAATTACAGGATCAACACTATGGATAGAGTTAATATGTGCTTATCTGAAACTTAGCAGATAAAGAGAGACTGACAAAATAAACAAGTTGAAAGTGAGAAGGGACATTCAAAGTCCATTATTGTGTTACTGGAACATCTGGTACTAACACTGTCAAGTTTACATATGTTCTCAAATACTTATTTATGTAACAATCAAATGCTAAGCATTCCAGCTGCACTTGTAAACTTTTTATGAGCTGAAGTCATATGCACAAGCTCAGCTGAACATATTTGACAGAGGGAGGAGCGTGAGGAAACTATTAACTCTGAGAACTGAAGTTTCATTGTAATGTGACCTTCTGGCAGTTTGGTATGAGAACTAAGCTGCTGGCTCATGTGAGATTCATTTCATTTGAGTAAGTAGAATCAGAAGTATCTACTCAGTGGGTCAAAATCATGATTTGGTAGCTACCTTTAGGACATATAATTTATTCAGGAAAGAAAATCGTATACAGATTTCAAAAATAAAGCAAAGGATATGATGATACTGAGTCATTAAGGAAAGAGTATTTGATACTAAAGTGAAAAAAATATTTTCCTTAACACATCCTAGAGCTAGTACAGGTAGGCTGATGGATTGTGGCAATGTATAAATTAGAAAAGATAGCATAAAAAAAGAAGAGGTACTTTTGTATGAAGATATCTGATATTGCTCCTATGAAAATTATTTGCGTGTACCTTGCTTCCTTAGTGACAGGATAAATGGTAATTATCTTAAATCCATTTTAAAGAGTACAAAGGCAAGAACAGTGGCAAACAAGTATTTCTATGCTGTTTTTCTCCTTTACTAACAAAAGGAAATAGATATTGTTTTCCCCAAAGTTTACCTAATCACTGCTTTGATCCAATTTCTGTAGTATACAATGCTGCAAAAAGGAAATAACTCACAAAAGTCTTTATTTTATGAACAGAAGAAGGTCTAAAGTGATTTCTGCCAGGTTGAGGTTAAAAGGACATATTTTGAGGGAAAAATAAGAATCTCCTCCCCTTTTGATCTGACCAGCAAGATTCTGAAAGTTTCCTTTAGAATCAACCAGATGTTTCAGAGTAAGGCATTGATCTTGAGATGTCAAAGTTTGGAATCTATGTGATCCTCCTGCTCTGTTCAGTCACTAAGGCGTGTCTGACTCTGCAACATTACAGACTGCAGCACACAAGCCTCCCCTGTCCTTCACTATCTCCCAGGGTTTGTTCAGACTCATGCCCTTTGAGTGGATGATGCTATCTAACCATTTCACGCCCCGCCATCCCCTTCTCTTTTTGCCTTCACTATGCTAGCATTTGCAATCACAAATCTTAGACCTAGAAAAAAAAAAACCTTTTTTCCCCGTTATGTAGGTTTAGAATAATGGCTTTCAACCTGAGAGATATACATCAAAGTCTCACACCTAGGTCACACCCCAGACCAACTAAGGGTGAACCAGCCCCATGTGATGGTGCAGCTGAGACTGAGAACACTGCTTAGAATGAGGATGGGTATTCTTTATTGATCATGGGATTAGTTTTGCAAAAACAGCACTTTTACAAAATAATCTGGAAGCACTAGGTGCTCTCCATATTCTGACTTTTAATTAGGTTGGAAATTTGGGATTACTAACACAACAACTCTGATTCTTCAAACTCTACGTCTTTTCTCATTTTGAGAACATCTTAAGGCTGATAGGGTTCTGTTGGAGGATGGTGGTCTAGACTTCTAAACCCTTCTATTTCCTCCATTTTAGATGAGGAAGAGTGGAATAAGAACAATGGATTGTTTTCATTTTTGACAAATTATGAAAAAAGTAGTAAATTTTGCTTACAAAACTACATTGTTCAATGGAGAAGATGGGGTTTAAGTGGCAACTTAATTCATAAAGTGGACAGGACATAATGTTTTAAAAATGCCTTTTAGAGTTTTTTGAAACAATGTGGCATGTTTATGCAAATTTCTAGACAAATGGTATCAGCCAATGTAATAACTGGAATTTAACTTCAAGAAGAGTGACTCTAAGTCCCCCTCTGCCTGGACAGTTCAGATTATACAGTTGTCTCAGAGTAGCTATTAATAGCACCTTCTTTGATGCTCAAAGCATCTTGTTTGGACCATAAATTATATTATAAGGGATTAGAAAGTTCTTATTGAGAGAGAACTCACTCTAAATGTAGAGACCAGGTACATGAATTACATATAGCAAGTACCCAACAAATGCTAGCTGCTACAAGATTATTGTCATCATTAATTCACAAGCAATAAGTTTTAATGACAGTCTACATATGAAAAGGGAACAAGAATGCACACCCCCAGATTGTAATCAGACCTCTATAATTGAATTGGTTTTCTCTACATTCCCACATGTGGTCACGTAGTTTCACCTTTGAAAATAGATGGCAGTCTTCTTACTCTTTTTGTTGTTGTTGTTGGTAAACAAAAATGTAATTCAAGATAATTACAAAAGGATTTTTGTCTTCAAAATGTCAGAGGGGTTTATATAATGTAAAGATAGCTTTTAAATTATTACCAAATAGGTAACTTTTTTTATAATTATTATCTATTTTTAGCAAATTATGCTTAGTGCTTTGGGACAAGAAAGCAAAAATAAAATAAATAAAAAAGATAGGAATGGCATTTAGATGTATTTTAAATACAGCTCTCTGGAATGTTCTCTTGTTTTGACTTATTCCAGAAGGAAAATTTAAAACAATGAGTAAATGAGTATAAGTTACAAAGAAACATATTTTAGCTCAACATAAGGATTTTTAAAATAGAGTTGTCCAACAGAATGGTTTGTTTTAGGAAATGATGAGCTCCTTTGCTGAAGATATCCAAGTTGAGACTGGATAAGCATCTGCCAAGGATGCTGCAGGAAACATTTCTGTACTGTGTGGGAGATTAGCCAACAGAAGACGATGTCTTAGGTTCCTTCTAATCTAAATTTTAAAATCTTATGACTATTTCAAATATGAATAACGACTTTAATGACACAAACTCTGAGGACCTGGTTAAGAAAATGAAAAAGAATAAAAACAAAATAACTTTACTTGTGTTCCAGGAAAAGCAGACTATATGAAGAAGCTTTTTTTTTTAAAGAAGCTTTTTTTTTAAGCTAAGAAAAAAATTTAAGATCGTACTAAGAGAGTACATTTTAAAAGCATATGCTTTATCATGCATGCAGTTTTTTATAAGACTTAGTACAAATAATAAAGCATGCATTTCTAAAAAATAAGTGAAGAATAAGAAATCATTTGCTGAATTATTAAATTATACAAAATAAGGTAATAAGAAGCTCGGCAGAAAGCCAAAGAAGGACTGGCTGAGTAAGGTTTTCTATAGACTCACAGTCCTAGGGGGACAAAAACTATAGTTCAGAAGTTTCCAAGAGGGAGAGATCCTGATGAAAAAGTCCAGTATATCAATTAGCAACCCAGATGTCCACATACCAGAAAAGCAGAGACAAACAAAAGGTAGATTGGCCATCACCAAATCTGCAATTGAATCCTAGAATTAGAATACAGTAATCTGCCAACATCTTACTGGTAAACTAGGTCCACAGAGAAAGATAACATTATCCAAAGTCACTATACTTTAGCAAACACAATCTTTGATACTAATAAAATACTAAGAAAACAGACATGACACAAAATAGGAGAAAAGATCAGATCAATAGATGACCCATTTATTAGAATTATCAGCTTGGATAAAAGGGGTATAATTAGGCTTAAAAAATAACATGGAGAATTTATAGATTTTAAAAAGAATAAATAAAAATTCTAGGGCTAAAAATGTAATAACTGAATTTAAAAACTAAATCAGTTCAGTTCAGTTCAGTTGCTCAGTCGTGTCTGACTCTTTGCGACCCCATGAATCGCAGCACGCCAGGCCTCCCTGTCCATCACCAACTCCCGGAGTTCACTCAGACTCATGACCATCGAGTCAGTGATGCCATCCAGCCATCTCATCCTCTGTCGTCCCCTTCTCCTCCTGCCCCCAATCCCTCCTAGCATCAGAGTCTTTTCCAATGAGTCAACTCTTCGCATGAGGTGCCCAAATTATTGGAGTTTCAGCTATAGCATTATTCCTTCCAAAGAAATCCCAGGGCTGATCTCCTTCAGAAAGGACTGGTTGGATCTCCTTGCAGTCCAAGGGACTCTCAAGAGTCTTCTCCAACACCACAGTTCAAAAGCATCAATTCTTCGGCGCTCAGCCTTCTTCACAGTCCTACTCTCACATTCATACATGACCACAGGAAAAACCATAGCCTTGACTAGACAGACCTTTGTTGGCAAAGTAATGTCTCTGCTTTTGAATATGCTATCTAGGTTGGTCATAACTTTTCTTCCAAGGAGTAAGCTTCTTTTAATTTCATGGCTGCAGTCACCATCTGCAGAAAACTAAATAGGTGTGCTAAATAGAACATTGAAAGATGAAGAGACGATAAGTGATCTGAAAGAAAGTATTAGGGTTAAAATTTGGTGAATAAAAGAGAAGAAATACTAAAAAGTTTGTCACTTTAATACAAGTAAAAAGTATACACAACTGGCATCCCAGAGGAAAAACAGAACAGGTAAAAACTTGAAGAAATAAAGGCAAACAATGTCCAAATTGATAAGACACCAAATCAAAGAAAACTGCAATGAGTCACACACGTATAGTAGTTTGTATCTATTAATCTCATATTCCTCATTCATCTTTCCCCTCTTCATCACCCTTTTGGCAACCACTAGTTTGTTTTCTATGTCTGGATTCTGTTTTATATATGAATTCATTTGTGTTATTTTTTAGATTTCATACATATGTGGTATCATATGGTATTAGTTTTTCTCTGACTTATTTCATTAAGCATAGTATTATACTAGCTCCAACCTTATTGCTGCAAATTGCAATATTTCATTCTTTATTATGGCTGAGTAATATTCCATATTATATGTATGTATGTGTATATATACATGGGATATATATATATATATCTTCTTAAGACATCTTCTTAAGCCAGTCATCTGTTGATGAGTACTTGTGTTGCTTCTGTGTCTCGGCAATTGTAAATGGTGCTGCTACGAACATTGAGGTGTATGTTCTAAAGAATGCTTTCAATAAACCTCCCTTAATTGGCATATATACAATCCTGCACCAAACAATAAAAGAACATATATGTATATGCATCATTCACCAAAACTGACCATGTGCTGGGCCGTCAAGCAACCTTAACAAATTGCAAGAGGCTGAATTATCTAGAGCACATTCTTTGACCATCAGTTAGTTAAGCTAGAAATCAATAATCAAAGAATTACAAATATCTTTGTTCCATATTCTAGACTAAGACTATAGCAAATAGGAATAAATTTATATTTACTTTCAGTTAATTGCCAAAAAATCTAAAGTGTCTTAACTTTTCATAGATGAAATAACATATAGAATTGCTTTTCTTAATTATTTTTGCCTATATATCAAATTTCCTCTTTTAAAGACATCACTATATATACTTGGGATAACTAACATGATAAAGATTAGAGCTGAACTGAAAATTTTTGTTATTAAAAAATAGCCAGCTTGTCAACTTCCTTCATGTAGTTAGACGATTGCCACAAAAACACGAATACATGTCTACTAACCTTAGTAGAATGACCTTACAGTCCAGTGTTTTCAGGTGCCCAATAAGAAACTCTGAACATGCAGAATCTATTCAGGATGAAAGAGACCATGGCTGATTTTCATGTCACTCTGGTGGAAAAAACAATCTATGGAGAAACGTACTTCTGGCAACATAGTTTCTACAGATACTCCGAAAAGGAAACCACATTGAGAGAAACAAGGTAAAACACCAAAACCAAGGAAATAACTGTGGAGAGGATCTTCTCTCATCGTTGTCCTTTAAGGTCACTCATGGAACCTAAACATTAACTTCTTGTCTCTCTCCAAATTCTATGTAAGTGATGGTAGAAATATAAATCTAAAAATATATCTTTAGCAATGTTTTAAAGTTAGAGGAGTGCTACTAGCATAGAAGAATAAGAAGAAATTTCTGGAAGGTATAAAACAAAATCGGGGAAAAAAGATTAAGAAAGAATTGCAACAGAGTTGAGAACTTGCAAATCCAAAAAGGGATCAAGAAGGACATTATGTACAATAAATTCTTATACTTTTCACCTCTTTGCCATTTTGCCTGGGATTATATAAGAATTAGTTCATTCACTCTTTTTCACTAAGCTGATCTTTAGCTATTATGTCTACTATTTAGCCTGAGTAATTTTTAAAAAAATCACTAATCATTTCATTTTCACAGCAGCTTTTTAAAAAAATGCTATTGTCTACCTGAAGGTCACTAAATATATTAAATAAAATAATTGTGAAGTTTTATTTGTTTCCCAATTAACTTTGTTCCCACAAAGGCTGCATTGTTTTATTGTTGAATCTGATGCCTCTTTTTGCTTGGGTTGGCTATTCTTGAATATTTGGTTTTTGGTTATCTATTTATATTTACAAGGAAGGATCTTGATTACCAAGAACTGTCTCCTGGAATGTATCAAGTGACAACCTTCACCTGGTTCTGAGATTGACAGTGATCACATGCTGCTGGCCGCACTGTCAGGCTGTTTTGTGTACACTGCATATCTTCTACATGGGGTGCACTTTCTTGTTTGGGGGCCTATTAATCAGGGGAGACACTATCTCATCAAAATCTCTTTTGGGACTCTCCCACATCATATTTGGATTTCCAAATTTGTGGCTTTCTCCTGTTCACAGTAGAATTAGTTGCAGTGAAGGCAGGACACTGGTGCAATTGTTCTACCATCATGGCCAACCAGACACAACCTATTTTCAGTTCCCTGAAGCCTTTAATTTTGGGCTTATTTATAGGCTCCTTTTGTTCTGGAAGATATTTTCCATCTCTATGGAGGTACAGGCTCCTTCGTGCTGGGATATGCTTCATATCTATTATCCTATTCGCTTTAAGTTTTTCCAGAAATTTGCATTTCTGATGGCACCCTTACTTGCTTTTTAAAGTTTCTATGAACTTATTACTATTTTACATTTCTTATGTCATTTCAATGAAATTTTGGTAGGGTGGAAAGAAAAAAATCTGTCAGAATGTTAGTCATCCTTCTTGAACCAGTATATAAAAACATTTCTATGTCATTTCACTTGAATTTTCTGAGCAATTAAACAAATGTAATCTGATAGCACTTCCTAGTTTACTCAAATGGGAGCTATTCATCTTAATTCTGACTGTCTGTTAATATTTTAGTAAATTCATCCAGACTCTGCTTTCACAATCTTGCTTCAGCATAAGAAGTGTAACCCATCCCTTCCTCACTCCTTCCCTTTTTTGTATCTCCAATCTTTCTCCTGTGGGCTCTTCTTTTCTCTTAAATTTAAATTTCCCTATTCTAAGTCCTTCAGCTTCATTAGAAGGACTGATGCTGAAGCTGAAGCCCCAATACTTTTGGCCATCTGATGAGAAATACTGACTCATTGGAAAAGACCCTGCTGTTGGGAAAGATTGAAGGCAGAAGGAAAAGGGGACAACAGAGGATGAGATGGTTGGATGCATCACCAACTCAATGGACATGAGTTTGAGCAAGCTCTAGGAGTTGATTACGGACAGGAAAGCCTGGAGAGCTGCAGTCCATGGGGTTGCAAAGAGTTGTACATGACTGAGCGACTGAACTGAACTGTTCTAAAAATTATCTCTTCCTGGCTTACTTCAATTAACCTCCAATTAAAATAAATAAATTTATATTAAAAAAATAAAAATTATCTCTTCTGTTTCACCTCCCTCCTATCCTTCATAGCCCTCTCATTAACTCTTAAGCCCAAAGAGAAATAAACATTGCCAAACACTCTCTTGAGGAAGCCCTCCTCGGGGTTCCAATATGTTACTCTACTGTAGTCCTTGTCCTGCTTCTATTAAAATTAAGTCTGAAGGTAGTAGGGCATTGGTGATTCTCTCAAGGGTGATACTAATGGCAAAGATAGGGAAGAAGCATGGAAACTGATCAGAAATAGGAGGAAAAGAATTGAAAACAGTGCTGAGGACTTCATAAGTTAAATCTGTTTTCTTAGTCTTCATCTGCAGTAGTGAATACTACTACTGAACCCTGACTCTCACTGAAGCCATCTTCCTTAGGATTCCATGATCCTGCTTGAATGTGGTCCTCTTTCTACCTCTTGGATAATTCAATCTTAGTCTAAAGGGAGTCACAGAGTGGGGGAGATTTCTACAATATGGAGGGCAATCTGTTGGAGTGTCAATTTTTTTTTAATTCCTTGAAATTAATCAGAACTTTGAAGGAACAGATTGAAAAAAAAAAAAAAAAACAGGACAAAACCCAAGAAAACAGGGTCAGAAACAATATGAATTGAAAGGTGGATCTAACCAGTTAGCTGAGAAGCAAAGCAGAAATAACACTGGGTTTCAAAGCCAATGATTTCTGAATGGGAAACTGTAATCTTAGTTTGCCTCCATGATGGAAGGGCTGATAGATGTCAAGTGCTTAAGCCCTTAAGTGTAGCAAATCAGAGGAACATTGTTAATTTCATCTGCCTAAGAGGAAAAAAGCTTGGTCATACTTTGGGTCACTGTACTTTAGTGGTTCTGGAGGCAGATGAGTCAGCCTGCTCATGGCTCGATGCTGCTCACTGTGGCTACCTGGAATGGGCCAAAAGCAAGGCAGAGATCCTGCAGAAAGTACAAATTTCCCAGGTCACTGTCACAATACTCTATTCCTTTATTCCATACCTAGTAAGTATTCAAGTATTTTCTTATCAGTAAATTATCTTCTATTTATTTACTTCTGAGGCAACTTGGGTTGTTTTATAGAAAAAATACTTTTTACCTCTAAGCTTGTCATGGAAAATGTCTTTTAACTTTCTTTCTTTTTTAAAATATATGTCCCTAGTATATGTTGTATTCTGCATCAAAATTCAATATCCATTTATAGAAAACTTCCTATAAAAGTTAACTTCTCTGTCAAAATACTGTAATTTCCTGGAAGCAATTTCCATTGTACAATCAAAACTATTCTTATTTTTTTCATCTTTTAATTTGAAAGTTAAATATCTAACAAAAACTGGAAAAGATAATTAAATATTAGTAAATTTTCCTGATTAGTCTTGTGTCGGCAAAACAACAACAAAACATTTGATATTTGGTTGTTTAAGACTGTGTCTGAAACCATTTTCTTTATGAGTAAGAAAAACAGGGCCAAATTAGACTATTTGGAAATGACCATAAGCTGAAGGTATAGAGTTGAGCTGAGGAAGTAAGATTATCCTAGTTCCACTAAGATTCATTCTTTACCTCACTGCTGATGCCACTTTCCAATGTTACTTTTTCTGTTCTTATATCTCAGAATCCCTTTATTTCTTAAGCCTTACCATGAGTGTGTACCTCCATTTGTGAATTACTGACAATTGTTAAGAAGTGGTAAGAAATGGTTAAGAGAGGGGGGAAAAAGAAACTTACAACAATAATCCATGCTAGAAAACATGAAAACCACAGAAATTTGAAAAACAACACAACCGCTATACCAATGAGAGACAGCATGATAAAAAACAGCTTTCAGAGTCAGGGATAGCAGGGCATGAAACTTGAGTGAGGATTAAAGGAGATAACCATAGAAGTGCCTGGCATCAGGCATTCAGGAAACTGTCCCTTCATGAAAAAGTAATAGTTATATAACTTGCAGGCAGACAGTGCTTGAAGGTGGTCACATATGTTGAGCTAATAATTGAGAGATCTTACATGTTTTTCAGATAGAGATGGACTAAAATAATATCTCTCAATTCTGATCTCTTAGATTTAATAGTATCTGAAGAAGGAAAGATACATCTATAAATTTAGGAAAATTATAACTCTTCTAAGAAAATTATTAGTGATATCTTGAGTAGATGTTATACAGAGTATATTCCATTTATAATATTTATATTCTTGATAATGGTTTAGTGTGATTGTAGCATTTGGTGATGGTATAATGCAGAGGTTAGGAAACTTTTTCTGTAAAGGTAAAGAGTAAATATTTTAGGCTTTGCAGACCAAGAGGTAAAATAAAGAATATCATATGGAATATAACAAATTATAGAAAATATAACAAATTGCTTTATTAACAAAATTCAAAACACAATAATAATTGAGAACATTAAAAATACATATCTACTAATGGGAAGAATAAAGTTCTCTTTTTTTTTTCTTTTGGGATAATATTTCACTTAATAAAGTTTCAAAGTTAGTATTCTCTGCCATCAATATGGTGGCAAATGTTCATTGGTAGGTAGTATCAATATGGCAGCAAGCTGGCTTTGGTTTGTAGGCCTTAACTTATTGATCTCTACAGTAATGATCATTAAAGCTATTATAACTTGGCCTTTTATTTTAAAAAAAATGAAATGACTTTAAACTTTAGGTTTTAAGAAATAAATCATCTTCAACTTATCAAGATTTTTTCTGTACAAATTTCATGTAAATAAGATTAAATCAATGAATATACTTTAAAACGTTATGTTAAAAAAACTATCAGTTTTAATTTCAGAATTAATACTTCCAAGAGTATTATCATTGGTGATATCAATGATTTTAATACCTTTTTCTTAGCAAACAATAGACAGAATAAGGAAATAAACAATTATCCAAATTTTAGTTAAAACAAATTGATCTAATTTCTGACCTCTGAAATTGTTGATAATGTCCTCTACACTAGATTTGAGATTTGTACACTTCCTAGTTAGATCCACTGTAAAAGATAAGTTGTAAATACTAAAACATTAATACTATATGCTCAAGGATTCTTAATTGTTTTCATATATTGTTATTCCTTACTTTCTCCAAAGCTCTAGAAAGGAGATGAATCTTCATTGAACCAAGAAACTAAGAAGATTTAACAAGACAAAGAAGTCAGAAGCCAGAATCATATCTGATGAGGCTGAGGATTACTAATAAAATGGAAAAGGGCAGTAAAATTCCTGAGGTGAACAGAATCCTGGGATGATCATTGAATTTATGGGACTTAATTAATAAGGAACTTGGGGGGAAATTACCTCTCTCTAAGAGTATTCCAGGTAAAACAGAAACATTTAGGCAAAGAATGCTTAGGAGAAAACTGAGCAGCTAGTCATCAATAAAGCAGATAAAAGAAGTCGGTTTTTTAAAATATATTATATATTTTGAATGGAAGAAAACAGAAATTGAAATAACCATCAAAGAGCTTCATATGAAGATCTTAAGCCACTTTTGAAATTAATATTATTTCATTCATATACACTGAAAAGTTAAGTCAAATACAATAAACAATTTGCATTGCATGCCAGCAGCCATTCTTGAGATGCTACATCCATTTCTTCCCCACTGTGGACCACTAAATCACTTATTCAACACTCACTGGATATGTTCTTTCTTGAAGTACTAAGAAAATGAATTTAAACTATTTTGAAATGTTACATATTGACATGCAAATTAATACTTAAAAGTGAACCAAAGATTTTAAAAAAAGGTAAAGGAAAATTCCTAAGCAAATAGTAAAGATTTAGTATCAAAATCTGCCCCCCCGGAAAAAAACCCCATTTTTTTAAGGAATTTCTTGCTTCAAGAATTATGAAACATTTGACTGTTTTCACTTTTTATACATTTCAAAGAAAAATTTGTTATTGTTGTTGTTGAGTCATTAAGTTGTGTCCAGCTCTTTGCAATACCATGGACTGTATCTCACCAGGCTCCTCTGTTCTCGACTGTCTCCCAGAGTTTGCTCAATTTCATGTCCACAGAGTCAGTGATGCTGTTTAACCATCTCATCCTCTGCTGCTCCATTCTCTTTTTGCCTTCAAAGAAAAATAAACTGCAATTTTTCTGAGGTCTAGTAAAATTCTACAGAAAAGTAGAGATTCGGCCCAGATGAGCTTTTCCCATTGTTTTCTGTTTCGTGATCCTTGGATAAATATGACACTCAACAGCATTTATACCTAGGAGACAGAGGATACCAATAATAGGCAAAAGATTTAGAGTTTCCATGTTGGAATCCTTCTATAACTTCTCTTAGTTTAGAAGTAACAAAGAGAATTTGAAACTTCCCTTACTCACATCTTTGGTTTAGATAGTGTCTGATAGCTGTAGAGAGACTTTGACTTGGAACTCATGTTATGTAAAATGTGTCTATGTTGGGATTTGGGGTTCCTAATCCTTTTCTCCTTTGCTTTTCACTTCTCTTCTTTTCGCAGCTATTTGTAAGGCCTCCCCAGACAGCCATTTTGCTTTTTTACATTTCTTTTCCATGGGGATGGTCTTGATCCCTGTCTCCTGTACAAGGTCACGAACCTCATTCCATAGTTCATCAGGCACTCTATCTATCAGATCTAGGCCCTTAAATCTATTTCTCACTTCCACTGTATAATCATAAGGGGAATGCAGAGTTCCAAAGAATAGCAAGAAGATAAGAAAGCCTTCTTCAGCGATCACTGCAAAGAAATAGAGAAAAACAACAAAATGGGAAAGACTAGAGATCTCTTCAAGAAAATTAGAGATACCAAGGGAACAGTTCATGCAAAGATGGGCTCAATAAAGGACAGAAATGGTATGGACCTAACAGAAGCAGAAGATATTAAGAAGAGGTGGCAAGAATACACAGAAGAACTGTACAAAAAAGATCTTCACGACCTGGATAATCACGATGGTGTGATCACTCATCTAGAGCAGGACATCCTGGAATGTGAAGTCAAATGGGCCTTAGAAAGCATCACTATGAAAAAAGCTAGTGGAGGTGATGGAATTCCAGTGGAGCTATTTCAAATCCTAAAATATGAGCTGTGAAAGTGCTGCACTCAAAATGCCAGCAAATGTGGAAAACTCAGCAATGGCCACAGGACTGGAAAAGGTCAGTTTTCATTCCAATCCCTAAGAAAGGCAATGCCAAAAAATGCTCAAACTACCGCACAATTGCACTCATCTCACATGCTAGTAAAGTAATGATCAAAATTCTCCAAGCCAGACTTGAACAATATGTGAACCGTGAACTTCCTGATGTTCAAGCTGGTTTTAAAAAAGGCAGAGGAACCAGAGATCAAATTGCCAACATCTGCTGGATCATGGAAAAAGCAAGAGAGTTCCAGAAAAACATCTATTTCTGCTTTACTGACTATGCCAAAGCCTTTGACTGTGTGGATCACAATAAACTGTGGAAAATTCTGAAAGAGATGGGAATACCAGACCACTTGACCTGCCTCTTGAGAAATCTGTATGCAGGTCAGGAAGCAACAGTTAGAACTGGACATTGCACAACAGACTGGTTCCAAATAGGAAAAGGAGTGTGTCAAGGCTGTATATTGTCACCCTGCTTATTTAACTTATATGCAGAGTACATCATGAGTAACGCTGAACTGGAAAATACACAAGCTGGAATCAAGATTGCTGGGAGAAGTATCAATAACCTCAGATATGCAGATGACACCACCGTTATGGCAGAAACTGAAGAGGAACTAAAAAGCCTCTTGATGAAAGTGAAAGCGGAGAGTGAAACAGTTGGCTTAAAGCTCAACATTTAGAAAACGAAGGTCATGGCATCCGGTCCCATCACTTCATGGGAAATAGATGGGGAAACAGTGGAAACAGTGTCAGGCTTTATTTTGGGGGGCTCCAAAATCACTGCAGATGGTGATTGCAGCCATGAAATTAAAAGATGCTTACTCCTTGGAAGAAAAGGTATGACCAACCTAGAGAGCATATTCAAAAGCAGCGACATTACTTTGCCGACTAAAGTCCATCTAGTCAAGGCTATGGTTTTCCTGTGGTCATGTATGGATGTGAGAGTTGGACTGTGAAGAAGGCTGAGCGCCGAAGAATTGATGCTTTTGAACTGTGGTGTTGGAGAAGACTCTTGAGAGTCCCTTGGACTGTAAAGAGATCCAATCAGTCCATTCTGAAGGAGATTAGCCCTGGGATTTCTTTGGAAGGACTGATGCTAAAGCTGAAACTCCAGTACTTTGGCCACCTCATGCGAAGAGTTGACTCATTGGAAAAGACTCTGATGCTGGGAGGGATTGGGGGCAGGAGGAGAAGGGGACGACAGAGGATGAGATGGCTGGATGGCATCACGGACTCGATGGATGTGAGTCTGAGTGAACTCCAGGAGTTGGTGATGGACAGGGAGGCCTGGCGAGCTGCGATTCATGGGGTCGCTAATAGTCGGACACGAATGAGCGACTGAACTGAACTGAATCCAAAGTCATTCCTTGAGGAAGATGTGCAGGTTATAAGGGTTTCCTGCTCCATTGTCTGCACCAGGCTGGTTTGCATGCCTACTAATAACCCTTGGAAAGGAGCTGCTTTGAGGTCTTTGCATTACCATGTGGGGAAAACTAGGTGTCCTACTTATGCACAGCTACTCCCAAACTGTAGAAGTGATAGATAACAGATGAGCTGACAGAATCACTATTACACATATTTCCTAGAAGTTGAAGGTCTTCTGTTATTGTGGCTAATCTCTTTTTCTCTGAGCAAGCCTATAGTAGGTAAGTGTGCCAAGGGAAGTTATTTGGGAACCATCAAGATATTCCATTGCTTTCTAATTCTTTGGAGATTATCCATCCCATTATTGTACTGGACTATCTAGGTTCATGGCATTTTAAACCAAAGACTTTTAAACTGAGGGATTTCCACAAAGAAATATAATTTTCATCTTAGAAATTAATTCATAAGAAAATTTTATTTATTTATGCACACATAAAACTCTTACTCTCAAAATGATTTGAGACAGCCACTTGTGAAAATTTACCTTACCAGTAACTTTATTAGAATTTGTTATCACACTAATGTGATAACTGAACAGGAGACGATTGGCTAAGACTCTGAAAGTACTCAGTCTCTTGCATTTAGAAGATTATTTCAACTAGCCTATACTAAAAGAAACCTGGGTTATGGATATTTGAATGTGTTTTTTAATACGATAATTTTGGCTAATTTTTTATGTCTTGAGTATCTCAAAAATTTCAATAACAATAAAAAGCTATACCATATTTGCCATATTGATAAAAATAAAAGACTAATAATAACCTGTAGTATCCATATACATTGGTTCAAATTTTTTGAATAGTAATTTAACAAAATGTTCATCAGTTCAGCTCAGTTGCTCAGTCATGTCTGACTCTTTGCAACTCAAAGGACTGCAGCACACCAGGCCTCTGTGTCCATCACCAATTCCCGGAGTTTACCCAAAATCATGTCCATTGAGTCAGTGATGCCATCCAAACATCTCATCCTCTGTCTTCCCCTGCTCCTCTTGCCTTCAATCTTTCCCAGCATCAGGGTCATTTCAAATGAGTAAGCTCTTCGCATCAGGCGGCCAAAGTATTGGAGTTTCAGCTTCAGCATCAGTCTCCAATGAACACCCAGGACTGATCTCCTTTAGGATGGACTGGTTGGATCTCCTTGCAGTCCAAGGGACTCTCAAGAGTCTTCTGCAACACCACAGTTCAAAAGCATCAATTCTTCAGTGCTCAGCTTTCTTTATAGTTCAGCTCTTATATCCATACATGACTACTGGAAAAACTGTAGCCTTGACTAGATGGACCTTTGTTGGCAAAGTAATGTCTCTGCTTTTTATTATGCTCTCTAGGTTGGTCATAACTCTCCTTCCAAAGAGTAAGCGTCTTTTAATTTCATGGCTGCAGTCACCATCTGCAGTGATTTTTGAGTCCCCAGAAATAAAGTCTGCCACTGGTTCTAGTGTTTTCCCATCTATTTGCTAAGAAATGATGGGACCAGATGCCATGATCTTTGTTTTCTCAATGTTTAGCTTTAAGCCAGCTTTTTCACTCTTCACTTTCACTTTCATCTTCACTTTCACTTTCATCTTCACTTTCACTTTCACTAAGAGGCTCTTTAGCTCCTCTTCAGTTTCTGCCATAAGGGTGGTGTCATCTGCATATCTGAGGTTATTGTTATTTCTCCTGGCAATCTTGATTCCACTTTGTGCTTCATCCAGCCCAGCATTTCTCATGATGTACTCTGCATGGAAGTTAAATAAGCAGGGTGACAATATACAGCCTTGATGCACTCCTTTTCCTATTTGGAACCAGTCTGTTGTTCCATGTCCAGTTCTCACTGTTGCTTCCTGATCCGCATAGAGATTCCTCAAGAGGCAGACCAGGTGGTCTGGTATTCCCACCTCTTTCAGAATTTTCCACAGTTAATGTGATCCATACAGTCAAAGGCTTTGGCATAGTCAATAAAGCAGAAATAGATGTTTTTCTGGAACTCTCTTGCTTTTTCAATGATCCAGCGGATGTTGGCAATTGGATCTCTGGCTCCTCTGCCTTTTCAAAACAGCCTGAACATCTGGAAGTTCATGGTTCACATATTGCTGAAGCCTGCTTGGAGAATTTTGATCATTACTTTACTAGCATGTGAGATGAGTGCAATTGTGCGGTAGTTTGAGCATTTTTTGGCATTGCCTTTCTTAGGGATTGGAATGAAAACTGACCTTTTCCAGTCCTGTGGCCACTGCTGAGTTTTCCAAGTTTGCTGGCTTATTGAGTACGGCACTTTCACAGCATCATCTTTCACGATTTGAAATAGCTCAACTGGAATTCCATCACTTCCACTATCTTTGTTCATCGTGATGCTTCCTAAGGCCCATTTGACTTCACATTCCAGGATTCTGGCTCTAGGTGCGTGATCATAGTCCATGTTTGTTATAAGAAAGATAAAATACAGCCTTTAGAAGACCACATGGTCTTCATGTTCCTGAGATAGGAAAGCTTTTTCCTAAATGAGACACAAATAGCATTAACCTTAAAAGATAAGAAAAGGAGTGAGTTGTCATCAAAAGACATCATTAAGAAAGTAAAATGGGAAGCCACAGTACAGAAGATGGTGCTGTAACACTCATCTGACACAACTTATTTCTAAAATGGAGAAAAGAATTCTTATTAATTAATAGTGACAGATTATCCTATAAGAGAATGTATAAGAGACTTAAATGTACACTTCATGAAAGAAGATAATCACATGGCTAGAAAACATGATCAGAGACCTACAGATGAAAAATACAATGAAATACCATTATATACTCACTAGGAAGGCAAATATTTAGAAGATTGCCAATACAAAGTGTTGGTGAGGCTATGGAACAAATGGGAACTCTAATACACTGCTAGTGGAAGTGTAAATTATTTTAACCAGTTTAAAAAATTCAGCAATTCTACTCAATAAGGTGCATAGATATATGAACCAAAGATGTGTAGCAGAATATTCACAGTATTATTTGTAAAACCATAACATACCTAAATAGCTATCATAGAATATATTACAGTACATACATACAATAGAATACCTTAAAAAAAAAAAGGAAAAAGGAAAGTAAATCCCTGACAATTTCTACAACAATATGGATGAACTAGAACTCTCCACTTTCACTTTCATCAAGAGGAACTAAAGAGCATCTTCATGAAAGTGAAAGAGGAGAGTGAAAAAGCTGCCTTAAAACTCAACATTCAAAAAAATAAGATCATGGCATCTAGTCCCATGACTCCATGGCAACTAGATGGGGAAACAATGCCAACAGTGACAAACTTCATATTCTTGAGCTCCAAAATCACTGCAGATGGTGACCACAGCCATGAAATTAAAAGACATTTACTCCTTGGAAGAAAAACATGACAACCTAGACAGCATATTAAAAAAGCAGAAACATTATTTTGCAAACAAAGGTCTGTCTAGTCAAAGCTATGGTTTTTCCAGTAGTCATGTATGGATGTGAGAGTTGAACCATAAAGAAAGCCTAGTGCCGAAGAATTGATGCTTTCGAACTGTAGTGTTGGAGAAGACTCTTTAGAGTCCCTCGGGCTGCAAAGAAACCAGTCAATCCTAAAGGAAATTCTAAAGGAATATACATTGGAAGGACTGATGCTAAAGTTGAAGCTCCAATACTTTGGCCACCTGATGCAAAGAGCTGACTCATTGGAAAAGACCCTGATGCTGGGAAAGACTGAATGCAGGAGGAGAAGGGGACGACAGAGGATGAGATGGTTGGATGGCATCATCACTGACTTGATGGACATGAGTTTGAGCAAGCTCTGGGAGTTGGTGATGGACAGGAAAGCCTGGCGTGCTGCAGTCCATGGCATGACTGAGGGACTGAACTGACTGAGAGGTGAATTGTATAGCCATAATGTTGAGTGAAATAAAGTGAAAGAAGCCAGGCACAAACAGAATACATAAGAGTAGATAATAAATGTTTTATTGCATTTAAAAAACAATTATCTGTGGTATTATTTGTGAGAATGGTGTTTTCTGTCACAAAAGGGAGAAGAAATAGTTACTGAGGACACAGGCTGTGGGGAGGACTTCTACACTCTTTATAATGTTTAACTTTTTGATGTGGGCAGCAGTTACACAGTTGTGATCACTTTATGAAAATTAATTAATTTGTATATTTGAATTGTCCTCTTTTTGGCTATGTTAACACTTCAATAGTAATTAAGGAAAAAAACAGTTTTATAGACATCCTAACAGAGATCCTCTCAATATCATTTCCTTAATCCTGAGGAGATTCTAAACAGACACATTTATTTCTTGCTTCCCACTTTGCCCTGCCACCATCTTCTGGTTATATACGTTTTGGTTATATTTCACCTCATTGCCATTTTCTTTCACTGACATTTCGTTATTATTTAGTATTTTCTCTCACTGCCATTTCTGTATTACTGCATTTCTCTTTTTCCTTAGAGTGGAAGAATGTAACCCTGATAGTATCCAAGAGTCATTTTGGGTGGGAGTTTTTTCTGAATACCTCTATTTTTGTGTGTGCGTGCTAAGTCCCTTTAGTTGTGTCTGACTCTTTAGTGACCTATGACCAATTCATGTTGATGTTTGGCAGAAACAACAAATTCCATAAAGCAATCATTCTTCAATTAAAAAATAAATAAAATGCCACAAAGGAAAAAACAAATCTTTTTTACCATCTATTTCTGTTTTGTTTATTTGAAAGTAGGACCTCCCAGATTTTTCTTCCACATCTCATTTTTTCTCCTGTATTTTCCAAACTTTTTGTTATATATCTGGAACACATCCTTGACTGATAGGAAATTATCAGATTATTAACTTATTCTTGTGTTTTGAACTATATTACTATAGTTCATTATAATATATGCCTCTGAATGCCATGTTAATCTCAGGTTAAATATATTTGCTTGTAGGAATCCAAATAATTTTTGGAATGAATTTATCAATATGTTTAAAAAATCTTAATTTTCACTGAATTTTAAAATTTTCACTCAGGTATTGTTATTTAAACATAGTGAAAGAATAAAGAAAAAATGATGAGAACCTTGATTCTAGATGAGTTTGAGAAGAATTTTAAACTTTCCCTCCTCAAATCTTGTATACTGCAGACAAAAAGCAATTAAATTGGATTTAAAAAAATCAGTATGTCAATTTCTGAAGATAACATTTAAAAGACATTCTATTTAAGGGTGATGTACTTTAAACATGTTATTTTCTTATGAACACCTTAAAATCAGCTTTGTTACAGAGAATTTTGGTTTTATGTCTGGATTGAAAGATTTTTTGATTGTGCTAAAATGAACATATTTGTGGGAAAAAAGCCAAGAAAATGTGTCACTTGAAAATATTTTGTTTTATTTCTTTCTTGGGATATTTTTGTTTACAGAATGAGCATAGGTTGCTATCAAACTTCCAAATCTGAACAGCAAAGGTGACTTTGTCAGCATCACTTTGTTCCCAAAGTCAATAGCTTTCCAAAACGGTGCAGTTGCCAGCTTACCTTTTTAGTTACTACTACATTTAGACACTTTAATTAAAGCCTATTTTTCACCTTAAGCAGTATCACTTCATTTTTATGTATTGTCTGTCTAAGGTGAATTTATTTATAGGTAAGAATTAATGTTTTAAAGTGATTCTACTACTGAATTGCTTTAACAACAGTGAGAAATTATTTTCATAATCACTAATTAAAAATAAAATGCAGCTCCAGAATCTATCCAATATTTGTTTTGCTTCAGCACTGAGAAACCATTGTTATTAGAATTCCACTAAAAGTAATTTATTTTATAACCTATGACAAATGTCTACTCTTAAATTTCTCACTAAAAATTTTAAAGCTAAGTAGCTTGAGAAACAGAAAAGGCAATGGCACCCCACTCCAATACTCTTGCCTGGAAAATTCCATGGAGGGAGGAGCCTGGTAGGCTGCAGTTCATGGGGTCGCTGAGGGTCGGACATGACTGAGTGACTTCACTTTCACTTTTCACTTTCATGCATTGGAGAAGGAAATGGCAACCTACTCCAGTGTTCTTGCCTGGAGAATCCCAGGGACAGGGGAGCCTGGTGGGCCGCTGTCTGTGGGGTCGCACAGAGTTGGACACGACTGAAGTGACTTAGCAGTAGCAGTAGCTTGAGAAAAGTACCTATACATTTACTTAATCCTTCAGCAACAGAATTAAAATATAGGTATATCACTCACTTAGCATGAGGCCATACAGAATAGAGACTAAAAGCAGAAGCATAAAGGCCATTTGCTGATGTGTATCTTACCAACTGACTACTTGTATAACTTGGCCTGGATAACTTCTAGGTATCGTAGTCTTATCATCTGTAAAATGGGGATTGTTGCTGTTGTTGTTTAGTTGCTAAGTCATATCTGACTCTTTTTCAATCCATGAATTATAGCCAATCAGGCTCCTCATTCCATGGGATTTCCAAGGTAAGAATACTGGAGTGAGTTGCTGTTCCCTACTCCATGGGATTTTCCCTACCTAGGGACTGAACACATGTCTCTTGCATCTCCTGCACTGGCAGGCATAATATTTACCACTAGCACCACCTGGGAAGCCTTAATAAAGAATGTTGGAACATGTTAATCAGCAGAGATATGAGTGTATTGTATAAGGTCATGTCATCTTCCAAAGATCAACACATAGGAAT
The DNA here is from genome assembly GCF_023091745.1 of Budorcas taxicolor. Taxonomy (NCBI): domain Eukaryota; kingdom Metazoa; phylum Chordata; class Mammalia; order Artiodactyla; family Bovidae; genus Budorcas; species Budorcas taxicolor. The sequence goes on from NC_068919.1 coordinate 29,294,096, forward strand.
TTATAGGAGTAAGGGGAATGGGAAGAATATATAGATCCCTCACTTTTCCTTAAATCCAAAAAAAAAATAGGATGAAGACTATAATAAAGATATGTACATCAGTTAGTTGAATACAAAACCATTTCTTCTCCCTGTGCCTTTTGTTATTCTCAAAGGTTTCCAACAATTCCCTTTATGACCTCAAACATTCCTGTGTCTTATCTCCCAAAGATTAAAGATATACATGTAATCACATGAAGCTGAGGAACCTGTAAACCTTAAAAAAAGAAATAAAGTGTACCAAAAATAACAAACTCCTATACTTTTTCATCCCTTTGTGATTTTGCACTGGATCATGTAAAAATGTCTCAAGTTAAGCTTCCAGTTCCCTAAGCTGATGTTTGCGTGCATGCGTGCTGATGTTTATGTGGGTGCATGCTCAGTCCTGTCTAATGGACTGCAGCCCGCCAGGCTCCCCCATCCATGGGATTCTCCAGGTAAGAATACTGGAGTAGGTAGCCATTCCCTTTTCCAGGGGATCCTCCCAGACCAGGGATCAAATCCATGTCTCCTGCGTCTCCTGCACTGGCCGGCAGGTTCTTTACCACTGGGTCACCTGGAAACCTGTTCTTTTTACTATTCATTCCAAACCAGTATTTTTAATTTTTTAATTTAAGTATAATAGAGTTACAATATTATAACAGTCTCAGGTTTACAACAAAGTGATTCAATATTTTTTATAGATTATACACCATATAAAGTTGTTATAAATATTGGCTATATTCCTGGTGTTGTACATTACATCCTTGTATCTTCTTTTACACCTAGTAGTTTCTTTGTCTTAATCCCCTTCCCCTATCTTTTCCCAATCCAGTCCCTCTTCTCACTGGTAATGACTAGTTTGTTCTCTGTATCTGTGAGTCTGTTTTATTATATTCATTCATTTTATTCTTTAGATTCCACATATCAGTGAAAACATATAGTTTTTTTTTCCTCTAACATTTCACTAAACATATTACCTTCCAGGTCCATCCACATTGTTATAACTGGCAAAGTTTCATTCTTTTTTATAGGCAAATAATATTCCATTTATATAGACACTGCTGTTAAGTCACTTCAGTTCAGTTCAGTTCAGTCACTTCAGTTGTGTCCAACTCTTTGTAACGCCATAGACTGTAGTGCGCCAGGCTCTTCTGTCCATGGGATGCTCCAGAATACTGGAGCAGGTTTCCATGCCCTCCTCCAGGGGCTCTTCTGGACCCAGGGATTGAACCCACATCTCTTACATCTCCTGCATTGGTAGGCAGGTTCTTTTCCTTTAGCACCACATGGGAAGCCCCATATAGATACAGATATAGATATAGATAGATAAACACACACACATACGTATATATATCTCACATCTTCTTTATTCATTCAACTGCTGTTGAACACAAGTTGCTCCCTTGTCTTGCCTACTGTAAATAATACTGCTATTAACATGAGGTTCATATGTCCTTTCAAATTTGTGTTTTTGTCTTCTTCAGATATATACCTAGGACTGAATATTTGTGGGTCATATGGTCGTACTATTTTTAATTTTTTAATATAAATGGCAAGAGTAGGCATTCTTGTTCCTGATTTTAAAGGAAAGGGGTCAGATTTTCAACACTGAGAATGTTAGCTGTGAGTTTGTCATAAATGGGCTTTATTACCAGGAATATGTTCCCTTTATGCTAACTTTGTTGAAGTGTTTTTGTCATGAATGGATGTTGAATTTTGTCAAATGATTTTTTTGTGTATCTATTGTAATAATCATGTGATTTTTATCCTTTGTTTTCTTAATGTGATGTATCACATTGATTGATCTATGTAGGCTGAAACATCCTTGTATCCCTGGAATAAATTTCACTTGGTCATGGTATGTAATACTTTTTATGTATTGCTGAATTAGGTTTGCTAACATTTAGTGGGGGATTTTTGCCTCTATGTTCATCAGGAATATTGGCCTCTAATTTTTCTTCTCTAATATCTTTGGTTTTGGTATCAGGGTAATGCTGGCCTTCTAGCATGAATTTGGGAGTGTTCCTTCCTCTTTAATTTTTTGGAATAATTTGAGAAGGATAGGTATTAACTCTTTTTTAAATATTTGGTAGAATATACTTGTGAAGTTATTCAGTCCTAGACTTGTTTGTTGGGAATTTTTAAAGTACTTATTCAATTTTAATACTAGTAATGGTCTGTCCATATTAGCTATTTCTTCCTGATTTAGTATTGAATGTTTGTGTGTACCATATGTTTATAGGGATTTCTCCATTTTTTCTAGGTTGTCCAATTTGTTGGTGTATAACTTTTTGCAGTATTCTCCTATGATTATGATTGTACTTCTGTGATATCAGTTGTAACTTCTCCCTTTTCATTTCTCATTTTGAGACTTTTTTTTTCTTGATGGCTTGCTAAAGGCTTATCAATGTTTTATATCTTTTCAAAACACTAGCTGTTGATTTCATTGATCTTTTCTACTATTTTTGTTTGGTTTGTACTCTATTTTATTTACTTCTCTTCTGATCTTTACTATTTCCTTCCTTCTGCTGACTTTGGGTTTGTTCTTTTTTTCGTAATTCCTTTAAATGATATTTGTTGAATGTCATGCTTGGGTTGGTTTTCTTTAAATTTTTGGTGATTATTGGTTATCAGTTTATTTATGGATAAGTATATAGTCTCTTCATTGTTTTTCACTGCAAATATGTCCTCAGTCCAAGTGACAATCTCTTCTTTCATGATTCTGAGTATAGGTTCTGATTATATGAACTCTAACCATATCCCTAGGCCAGTTCATGTAGGTCACTTATCTCTTCATGTAGGTCACTTATTCAGTTCATGTAATCACTCCTCTTTGGAGGACAATCTCTGGCATCAAATTCCCCTCTGAGAATCCCTCCATCAGAATTAGATTCACATACGTGTGGCTTTGGTCTAGAATTAGATGGCAGATTTGGTTGCTTTGGCAGCAAGGGACTAATGGAATTATTCTACTGCTGCTGCTGCTGCTAAGTCACTTCAGTCGTGTCTGACTCTGTGCGACCCCATAGGGCAGCCCACCAGGCACTATCTGTAATTAAATAACTAGTCAGCCAGCCAAAGCCTATTCTTCCCAGTTTACCACTGCCTCTACCTTTGGTTGATACATTTCATGCTACATATTTTATATATTGTTGAAGTTCTAACATAAATTATATGTGATGAAAAACTCTCAATATGAGATACACACCTTGTTCATTAATTAAAAGTCTCAGTACTTCAGAACGCTCAATTCTCCTCTAACTAGCTTCTATGTTTAGTGTATTCCTGATCTAAATTCTAGTATTATTTTTGAATGAAGCTGAAACACTCATTCTAAAATTTTCAAGAAAATGCAAAGGACTAAGAAGAGCTAATAGAGACAATTTCAAAGACGAAATCTGGAAAATTTTTTCTAATGGGTATCAAGACATTGATATAGTACTTAAAAGCTACTGTAGTTCAGATTGTGTGGGACTATGACTGAGCAACTTCACTTTTACTTTTCACTTTCATGCATTGGAGAAGAAAATGGCAACCCACTCCAGTGTTCTTGCCTGGAGAATCCCAGGGACAGCAGAGCCTGGTGGGCTGCTGTCTATGTGGTCACACAAAGTTAGACATGACTGACGTGACTTAGCAGCAGCAGCAGCAGAAAAAGATAGACCAATCATCAGAATAAAACAAAGAATTTGGAAGCAGGGACACAATTATATAAATACTTAGTTTATGAGAAAGGTAATGTTACAGAGCAATGCAGAAAGAATTGTTCTTTCAAACAATAGTGATGGTCCAATCATATATTTTTATGGAAATATTATGAATTTTATGAATCTGAACCTTCAGTTCAATTCAGTTGAGTCGCTCAGTTGTGTCCGACTCTTTGTGACCCCATGAATCGCAGCATGCCAGGCCTCCCTGTCCATCACCAACTCCCAGAGTTCACGTAAACTCATGTCCATTGAGTCGGTGATACCATCTAGCCATCTCATCCTCTGTCATCCCCTTATCTTCCTGCCCCTAATCCCTCTCAGCATCAGAGTCTTTTCCAATGAGTCAACTCTTCGCATCAGGTGGCCAAAGTACTGGAGTTTCAGCTTTAGCATCATTCTTTCCAAAGAACACCCAGGGCTCATCTCCTTCATAATGGACTGGTTGCATCTCCTTGGAGTCCAAGGGATTCCCAAGAGTCTTCTCCAACACCACAGTTCAAAAGCATCAATTCTTCAGCACTCAGCTTTCTTCACAGTCCAACTCTCACATCCACACATGACCACTGGAAAAGCCATAGCCTTGACTAGACAGACCTTTGCTGGCAAAGTAATGTCTCTGCTTTTTAATATGCTATCTAGGTTAGTCATAACTTTCCTTCCAAGGAGTAAGCGTCTTTTAATTTCATGGCTGCAGTCACCATCTGCAGAGATTTGGGAGCCCAAGAAAATAAAGTCTGACACTGTTTCCACTGTTTCCCCATCTGTTTCCCATGAAGTGATGGGACCAGATGCCATGATCTTAGTTTTCTGAATGTTGAGCTTTAAGCCAACTTTTTCCTTACTCCATATACAAAAATCACGTCTTGAAGGGGTTGTAGATATTAGATATAGATATGAAATGTAAGCAAGAAAGCTTCTAGAAGAAAACGAACATTTCTTCATGCTATTGGACTTGGAAATGTTCTCTTCAATAGGACACCAAAAAGCATTAATTATAAAGGAAAACATGGTAAATTGCATTACACTAATTAACAAATTCTCTGTATGAAAGAAACACAGCATTAAGAGAGTGAAAAGATAAGCTACAGAACAGGAGAAGGTTTTGCAATCAGTTGCTAAGTTGTGCCTGATTCTTTGCTTCACCATGGACTGTAGCCTGGCAGGCTCCTCTGTCCATGGGATGTCCTAGGCAAGAATACTGGAGTGGGTTGCCATTTCCTTCTCTTGGGGATCTTCCTAACCAAGGATTGAACCCGAGTCTCTTGCACCTCCTGCCTTGGCAGGCTGATTCTTTATCATTGAGCCACCAGGGAAGCCCTTTTTGACAAAGGTGTCATATATAGGATGTATAAAGAACTCTTCTAAATCAACAAAAAAGGCAAATAACCCAATACAAAAATAGACAAGACAGGCATTTTTTTCTGCCTCCTTTCTCTGCCACTGTTTTCAGGTCCTCTCTGGCATCATGATCTCTTGCTTCTAGGTCTCAAAATACTATTTATTGCCTCTGACAGGCAACATTTTTCACCTTCTTTCTCCTTTCTTCACCTGGTAACTCTTTGTGCATGTGAGCTAAGTTTGACATCCTATGGACTGTAGCAGTTTGTCATGCTCTCCTCCAGGGGATCTTCCCAACTCAGGGATTGAACCTGTGTTTTTTATGTCTCCTGCATTGGCAGGTGGGTTCTTTACCACTAACACCACTTGGGAGACTGGTAACTCCCTAGATACTTGGAGAACAATCTAGGTGAGGTGTATGCATCTCTTTCTCCCTTATCTTTTTTGCATAATTATGGGTATTATTTCCACTAGACTCTAAAATCTGTGAGTACAGAAAATAAATCTATTTGATTCTCTGTAGTAAACCCAGCATGTAGCACTGTACTCAGCTGGGCACTAAAAAATGTTTGCTGAATATATGTTATGGAAAGAAAAAATCCTAGGATGGGGCTAACCAAAAGAAGAAAAGGTGATAAATGAAAAAGGTGATGAGGAAACAAAGACTTAAAATTAAAATTAGTTATCAAGAAATACAAATCAACTAATAAGATCATTTGATGGCCATATTATCCAAAGCCATCTACAAATATAATGTGATCATTATGAAATTATCCCATGACATTTTTTATAGAACTAGAATAAATAACCCTGAAATTCATATGGAAACATAAAAGAACTAAAATGGCCAAAGTAATCCTGAATAAAAAGAGCAGGAGGCACAACCCTCTTCTGACTTCAGACAATACTACAAAGCTACAGTAATCAAAACAGCATGATGCCGGCACAAGAATAAGACATATGGATCAATGGAACAGAATACAGAGCCCGGAAATAAAGAGACATGCTCATGGTCAATTAATCTTTGACAAAAGATGCAAGAATATACAATTGGAAAAAGACAGTCTCTTCAGCAAGTGGAATGATTTAGAAATCACTCTCTCACCATACACAAAAATAAACTCAAAATTGCTTCTAGACTTAAACATAAGATACGACACTATAAAACTCCTAGAAGAGAGCATAGACAAAACATTCTCTATATAAATTGTTCCAATATTTCCTTAGATCAGTTTCCCAAGGCAATAGACATAAAAACAAAAATAAACAAATGGGATCTAATCAAACTTAGAAGCCAAAGACAAATATCACATGATATCACTTATATATAGAATCTAAAAAAAGGGTACAAATGAAATAAAGTTACAGATGTAGAAAAAAAACTTATGGTTACCAGGGAATAAGGAGTGATGAGGGATAAATTGGAAGACTGAGATTGACATACTACTATATATAAAACACTACTGTCTATAAAATAAACTAATATACTACATATATATAATAAATTAATAGGTACCCACTGTATAGCACAAGGAACTCTACTCAATATTCTGTAATGACCTATGTGAGAAAAAAAGCTAATAAAAACCAGTTGATGTATGTCTATGTATAACTGATTTACTTTGTTGCACAGCAAAAACTAACACAATATTGTTAATGAACTATACTCCAATAAAAATTTATAAAAGAATGTATATATATGTATGACTGAATCACCTTGCTGTAGATCACTAATTAACAAAATGTTGTAAATCAACTATACTTCAATGAAAAAATAATTAGAAACTGTGTTATAAAATAATTGCTAAAAATTAAATTAAAGAATCCTCATAGATCATAATCTTTAATATTGAGATTTCTTTCCTATTAGTTATTTCAAATGGGTAAGACAAAAAATGCCATCAATCAAAGCAAGGATATTTCCTTTTGGGGTCAGTAAAATATACTAGAATGTATAAATTAAAGGTTATTGAGGAACACTTAAGAATGCATGGCAAACTACAGTATCAGATGATTATAATATTCATTAGCTATATTCACACTGAGAATATATGATTTTAAAGACTGTAACACACAAATGTGATCTGGTAATATTTGTTATTGTTTAAAATCTAGGAAATAGATTTGTGAAGAATGGGAAGAGTGTCAGCTTTGAAAAAAAATTAATACAAGACATATGCATTCTCCAAAAACTATTTATATTAAGAAGAAACTCAGTCTTAAAATATTACTTAAGTTCACTTGCAAAATTTTAAATTCCTAAATTTAGATTCCTAAATTCCTCTGGCAAAATTTATCTTCCTTGGGGGTTATTAAATCAATTAACTTTGCAAGGAAAGGTTAAAAGGACTTCTGTAGGCTACAATCTCACAGTATGAAAGAGAACAGGCAGCAGCTTGAGTGAACTGCTGGTAGGGTTCAAGGAAGGGCTTCTACGAGCAGATGATCAGCTCTGTTTTTGCTAAAATTTGGCAAAGAATTACACTGTGGTTTCTTCAGATGACAGCATCATAATTCATTTAGCTTTCTCCTACCTTTTCACAAAAAGGCCAAAACCCCACAGGAAATGTGAGCACTGACATTTTCTACCCAGGATCAAAAACTGACTATTTCACCAGAAATTGAAAATAATATAGCTCAAACCATAAACACACACCAATGCATTGAAAGAAATAGGCTGCTGGACCAGCCAGTGACACAATCTATCATTTCTATTTTAATTTCTGATGGATAGAAAGGTGAAAAAAATAAAGATATATAGATGTTTGGATTGGCAGATTTCCATGTGGGTATAATGAAAACCAAATAAATTTTAAAGAATCCCTTTGCATTAATTTACAGATTATGACCTAAAGATTTACACAAAACATTGTGCCGTTAATGGCAAGTTTGATTATACATTTCTAGCTGGTTTCCAGGCAGTTAAAAGCTAGCTAAGGGCCAACTAGAAGGCATGATTTCTTTTCTTTCCACAAAATGCTAAAGCTTCTTTATCATTCGTATTCAGTCATGAACTCAGCTGCACAAGCCAAATGTAAAGATTTTATGGGGTGATCTATCATGCGAATTCGTGAACAAGAATACAAGCCTACTCATGCAGTCACTAAGAGTGATTTCCATTTTTATGAATGAAAAAGAACCTTGCATAAACATTCTTTATTTAAAGTTTTAAATGAAGAAAGATGCAAAACAAAATGGGAGCATTTTGTTTTATATGTCAATATCTTACAAGAGGGGCAAAGTAACGAATCTGGCTCACACGATTCCCAAGACAGCACTATCTCCTTTGCATTAAGTACATAAATGAGATTTACGGCCACTGACCTAATCTTAGATGCCAAAATGTACAGCAGGAACAGCTTTCTGAAAAACTTAATTTAAAATTATGGTGTTAACAAAAGCACTTTAGGAAGCAGACAACACACTCGGCATACATACACACGTGCACCTTAGACTGTAGAAAGAAGCCACGGTTATTTGCATAGAGCTTTAGAATACATTTCCGAGATAATTCACATCCACAGATTTTACTTTTTTCCCCTGTCACATTGATGTTTGTTGTTGTTTGGTCGCTCAGTCGGGTCTGACTCTTTGCGACCCGACAGGCTGTAGCACACCAGGCTTTCCTGTCCTTCACCATCTCCCAGAGTTTGTTCAAACTCATGTCCTTTGAGTCGGTGATACCATCCAACCATCTTATCCTCTGTTGCCCCTTCTCCTCCTGCCTTCAATCTATCCCATGAAAGAGTCTAAAATAAGAACTTGGATGTAGGTAACTTATTTGGGAGGCAAATCCCAAGAAGTTGACTGAGAAGGAATGGGGAGCAAGAGAGGAAAGGAGATGCCAACAATGAGATTGAGTGGGTTAACGATCTGAACAACCAAGGATCAATTCTACTAGTCTGTAGAATGTGGCTCAGAACTGCTCATTTGAAGGCTAATCAGGCTGGTGTGTGTGTGTGTGCTCTGTCACTCAGCTGTGTCTGACTCTTTGTGAGCCCATGGACTCTAGCCTGCCAGGGCTCCTCTGTGTATGGGCTTTTCCAGAGAAGAATACTGGAGTGGGTTGCCATTTCCTCCTCCTGTGAATCTTCCTAAGGGATTAAACCCAGGACTCCTGCATCTCCTGCATTGCAAGTGGATTCTTTACCACCGAGTCATCAGGGAAGCTTATCAGGCTGGTGTATTTATTCACAATATCTTGTCTTTCATTAGTTGCACATTGCTGCAAGTGGCAATATCTTCCTCACTCTTCCAAGCTTCCTTGGCACAAGGGCTGAGTAAACTCCCCTGGCTTCAGAGAAAGCCCTGAGGCAGAAGGATGGAGAAATGCACAGCCCGAACAGCCCGAGTTTTGGTAGAACATTGTCAGTGTGCCCAGAGCTGTTTGACAGTGTTCCACAGGATGTGACAACGGCACCAAAACCCTGTGCCTCAGATGCCAGGTCACCTACAAAAGCTATCACTACATTACTCTGAATCAGCTCACAAGATGAAGATTAGGAAGACTCTTCATAAGTCTGAAGTTTTTCATTCTAAAATATATTATTGTTCCTAATTTAAAAAATTGGAAGGCAACTTAATTTATAAAAATAATTTATGTGTTCATATAACCAGTACAATTTCCTTTCCAAATAACTTTTTTTGGTGTGTGAGTGTGTGTGTGTACTTTCAGAAGAAATTCATGTTAAAACTAAACAGATTTAGGCAAAAGCATAAATCTGAGGTTTAAAGAAAAAGAAGCCAACGATGTCAAAAGAAAGAAAAAGCATCACAGAAATAGATATTATGACAACTAATTTTCATATTGTTTCTATACTACAAAATTACTTAAATGGAAAAAATGTAATTTGGTCAGTTTTATTCTTTTTTATCTCAGTAAAGAACAAGCTGGTTTGGATTAATTTCACATTTTTCAACTAGCTGTTTTAGCATCATGAACAAATACATTGTCTTAATTGTACATTTTTAAAGGCCATATATCATAGTGATTAAAATTGCTCATGCCTTGGGGTCAGCTGCCTGTGTTTGAATTCTCACTTTTCAACTCACCAGCTGTGCAAAATGGTGACAATGACAATACTTAGTTATATATTCATAATTGGTACTTTAGAATTAAATCATATAATACATATGAAACCCTCAGAAATATGTCCATCTCGAAAACTGCTCAGTAACATCGCTGATTATTATTGCTATGTATTGTTAATAATCTGCAAAAATTAGGAGGTAAAAGTCATAACAGAAAGTTTGTAATTATGTGTGAATTCATACACAATTATACTACAAAGCAATAAAGGAGGAAAAGAGACTCTGAGTAATGACTTCCAGATGAGAGGTGGAGTTTTCATTTTGGTCTTCTTTCTCATTACAGTTCACCTCACACAAGCAGTTACCCATAACAGCTTGTCTGAGGATGTCAAACGCTAAGAATAAAGATGAGTGAGCAGAAGAAATGATGAATCAGGAAACTAAAAAAAGGATGAAATTGGATAGATACATGCAGTTTATATTTACTCGAGAAAAAACTGAAAGGAAAAGCAAGAATTTTACCCATTAATAGGAAAATACAATATCTGAAAATGGAAAACAGTAGATATTGGTGACACAGTATACACTGAATTTCTAGTTTGGTTAAAATAGGGGGGACATACATAAAATATATCTTGAGGGTAAATTTGTATACCATAATATAAAAAAGCATACTCCCCAGTTTTAAAAAGTGCCTTCCAAGCAGTTTTCAAAACTGAGTTTTCATATCAAAACATAGTGTTCTCATTATATGGGTTTTCATAATACAAATGTGAGGAAAAATGTTGATGCTTTTCCTATAAAACTTCACTTATACTTTCATCCACTTATCCTCACTGTGATACTATTGAAGGAAATCTCAAATATCCTAACATTTCATCTGTGCATATTTCAGTTGGTAAACCACTAGTTTTTTATGAATAGAACCACATACAATTATCACACCTAAAAAAGATTAATTCCTTAATATCATTGATTTTTTTTTGTCAGTGTTCCCAACAAAATTTGATGAAATACAATAAAATGTGAGATATCTTAATGCCTATCTCTTCTCCAGCGGATCTTCCCAACCTAGGAATCGAACCGGGGTCTCCAGCATGACAGGTGGATTCTTTAACAGATGAGCTACCAGGGAAGCCCAACATATAGTACAATAAATGGTTAAAGCAAAATCGATATCCAATCCGTCTATTTGTCTTAATTTTTAAAATATATTTGGTAATTATTGAATGCTGTTTTCATATGAATTATCAAGCAAAATTAAATATCCATTATTATTTAATTTAGAATCTCCATTAAGCAATACAGAAGGATTTTGACCTTAAAATTTAATATCTTAATGGGTTATCTCCAATGTTCACTTTTTTCTGTGAATAATCACTGTAATTTTTATTTGTACATGCACACAAACTGAAATGGGATAATGTTACTTCTATGGCCCCAAACAAAAGTACATGATGTCTTTCCAGTTACAGTGCTGTCTCATTTTCTATTATATACCACCTCATGTTCCAACAACTACTTTATTTACAGTAGCAATGAATAGGTAAGGCCCTGGACTACTTTCAGGTAGGATTGTATTGCTGTAAACTTCCCTCTTAGAACTGTTTTAGCTGCATCCCATAGGTTTTGAGTTGTCGTGTTTTCATTGTCATTTGTTTCTAGAAATTTTTAATTTTCCCTTTTGATTTCTTCAGGAACCTGTTGGTCATTTAGAAATGTGTTGTTTAATCTCCATGTGTTTGTGTTCCTTACAGTTTTTTTCTTGATATGTAGTCTCATAGCATTGTGGTCAGAGAAGATGCTTGATATGATTTCAATTTTCTTAATTTACTGAGGTTTGATTTGTGACCCAAGATGTGGTCTATCCTGGAGAATGTTCCATGTGCACTTGAGAAGGAGGTGTATTCTTCTGCATTTGGATGGAATGTCCTGAAGATATCAATGACATCCATCTCATCTAATGTATCATTTAAGGCTTTGTGTTTCTTTATTAATTTTGTTTTGATGATTTGTCCATTGGTGTGAGTGGGGTGTTAAAGTCTCCTACTATTATTGTGTTACTGTCAATTCTCCTTTTATGTCTGTTAGTGTTTGTCTTATGTATTGAGGTGCTCCTGCATTGGGTGTATAGATATTTACAATCATTATGTCTTCCTCTTGGGTTGATCCCTTGATCATAATGTAGTGTCCTTCCTTATCTCTTGATATCTTCTTTATTTTAAGGTCTATTTTGTCTGATATGAGGATTGCTACTCCAGCTTTTTTTTGCTTCCCATTTGCATGGAATGTATTTTTCCATCTTCTCACTTTCAGTCTATATGTGTCTTTAGGTCTGAAGTGGGTTTCTTGTAGACAGCATATATGTGGGTCGTTTTTGTATCCATTCAGCCAGTCTGTGTCTTTTGGTTGGAGCATTTAATCCATTTACATTTAAAGTAATTGTCAGTATATATGTTCCTATTGCCATTTCTTCTGGAACCCCTATAATTTGAATGTTGGTGCATTTGATATTGTCCCAGAGGTCTCTGAGATATCCTCAGTCCTTTTCATTCTTTTTACTTTATTCTCCTCTTCAGAAGTTATTTCCACCATTTTATCTTCCAGCTCACTGATTCATTCTTATGCCTCAGATATTCTGCTATTGATTCCTTCTAGAGTATTTTTAATTTCAGTCATTGTGTTGTTTGTCTCTGTATGTTTATTCTTACATTCTTCTAGGTCTTTGTTGATTGATTCTTGCATTTTCACAATTTTGTTTTCAAAGATTTTGATCATCTCTATTATCCTTATTCTGAATTCTTTTCCAGGTAATATGCCTATTTCTTTTTTATTTATTTGGACTTCTGTGTTTCTAGTTTGTTCCTTCATTTGTGTAGTATTTCTCTGCCTTTTCACTATTTTTTTTAAACGTATTGTGTTTGAGGTATCCTTTTCGCAGGCTTCAAAGTTGAATTCTTTCTTCCTTTCTGTTTCTGCCCTCCTAAGATCTTCACGACCTGGATAATCACAGTGGTGTGATCACTCATCTAGAGCCAGACATCCTGGAATTTGAAGTCAAGTGGGCCTTAGCATCACTATGAACAAAGCTAGTGGAGGTGATGGAATTCCAGTGGAACTATTTCAAATCCTGAAAGATGATGCTGTGAAAGTGCTGCACTCAATATCCCAGCAAATTTGGAAAACTCAGCAGTGGCCACAGGACTGGAAAAGGTCAGTTTTCATTCCAATCCCTAAGAAAGGCAATGCCAAAGAATGCTCAAAATACCGCACAATTGTACTCATCTCACATGCTAGTAAAGGAATGCTCAAAATTCTCCAAGCCAGGGTTCAGCAATACGTGAACCATGAACTTCCTGATGTTCAAGCTGGTTTTAGAAAAGGCAGAGGAACCAGAGATCAAATTGCCAACATCTTCTGGTTCATGGAAAAAGCAAGAGAGTTCCAGAAAAACATCTATTTCTGCTTTATTAACTATGCCAAAGCCTTTGACTGTATGGATCACATTAACTGTGGAAAATTCTGAAAGAGATGGGAATACCAGACCACCTGGTCTGCCTCTTGAGGAATCTCTCTGCGGATCAGGAAGCAACAGTGAGAACTGGACATGGAACAACAGACTGGTTTGTCAAGGCTGTATATTGTCACCCTGCTTATTTAACTTCCATGCAGAGTACATCATGAGAAACGCTGGACTGGAAGAAACACAAGCTAGAATCACGATTGCCGGGAGAAATATCAATAACCTCAGATATGCAGATGACACCACCCTGATTGAAGAAAGTGAAGAGGAACTAAAAAGCCTCTTAATGAAAGTGAAAGAGGAGAGTGAAAAAGTTGGCTTAAAGCTCAACATTCAGAAAACGAAGATCATGGCATCCGGTCCCATCACTTCATGGGAAATAGATGGGGAAACAGTGTCAGACTTTATTTTGGGGGGCTCCAAAATCACTGCAGATGGTGACTACAGCCATGAAATTAAAAGACGCTTACTCCTTGGAAGAAAAGTTATGACCAACCTAGATAGCATATTGAAAAGCAAAGACATTACTTTGCCAGCAAAGGTCTGTCTAGTCAAGGCTATTGTTTTTCCAGTAGTCATGTATGGATGTGAGAGTTGGACTGTGAAGAAGGATGAGCGCCGAAGTATTGATGCTTTTGAACTGCGGTGTTGGAGAAGACTCTTGAGAGTCCCTTGGACTGCAAGGAGATCCAACCAGTCCATTCTGAAGGAGATCAGCCCTGGGATTTCTTTGGAAGGAATGATGCTAAAGCTGAAACTCCAATACTTTGGCCACCTCATGCAAAGAGTTGACTCATTGGAAAAGACTCTGATGCTGGGAAGGATTGGGGGCAGGAGGAGAAGGGGACGACAGAGGATGAGATGGCTGGATGGCATCACTGACTCAATGGATGTGAGTCTGAGTGAACTCTGGGAGTTGGTGATGGACAGGGAGGCCTGGTGTGCTGTGATTCATGGGGTTGCAAAGAGTCGGACACGACTGAGCGACTGAACTGAACTGAAGGTTTGTCCAGTTGTTTCCGTAATCTTCATATAGGGCAAGATTTGTCCTGAATTTTTGCTTGTTGGTTTGTTTGTTTTTCCCCCAATGGGCAAGGTGGTAATCCTGTCTGCTAATGACTGGTTCTATATTTTTGTTTTGTTTGTTGTTTAGATGAGGCATCCTGCACAGGGTGCTACTTACTGGTGGTTGGGTGACAAGTGGTTTCTTTTGTGTGAGTTTTCACTATTTGATACTCCCTAAGGTTAGTTCTCTGGTACTCTAAGGTTTTGGAGTCAATGGTCTCACTCCAAAGGCTCAGGGCTTGATCTATGCAGTTTAGCCACTATTAGTTTGGATTTCTCTAAGACTCAGCCAAGGCAAATACGAATCAATGTTCTGGTCATTAAACTAGGGAGAAGGGTCCCATTGTCTTGAAGTTAAACCACCTGTACCTTGATGCCTGTCTTAATCTCAGTTCATCTTTGCAAACATATTGGATGAGGTGAGAGTTGCCTGAAGCCTGCTACCAGCCTCAAGATGACCCTCTTTCTTGATTTGTCTTTGAACTGATTCCAGTTGACTCTGAAGAATGAGCATCCCAGCAGCCCAGACCAGGACCTTTTCACTCCCTGGACTACTTTAAATCAATCATTCTTCCTTTGACAAATTAAGAAGTTGGCTAATTTACTTCAATTTAATAAATATTTATTGAGTGCCTAATAAATGCTAGGCTCCATGATGTTATATGTGCTGTTATATGAGCAGTCAACAGGTGAGAAATGATCTCCATTCTCATCAAGTTTATCATCTAGTCCAGTAGGAGAACTGTAAAATTATGCCAAAGCAATAACTATGTAACCTATTTCTAAAATTACAAAATGTGATATTAAAAAAAAATCTCTAGCAACATTTGTTTCTCATGTGGAAAATATGATTTTTACTAAGAAAAGAAAAGAGGGGAGGCAGAAAGTTTTGCATACAGAAGGTCATTCATTTAATAGTAACAGGACTAAAGTGATTAACCTAGTGTTTTTCTGGATAAGGCATTCATTACTTTTCCTGTTTAATAATAGTTAGCTGTGTTTAAGGTGGGTTAAACAACTTTTATTTAAATCTAAAGTAATCAATTAAGATAAGTTTGAAACATCAAGTCTGTTTTCTTACTAAATAGCTTTCTTTTTTAGAGGCTTATGATTACTACTGATGATAAAGAGAAACTGACTGGAAGGAAGGACTGGAAGAAGCACATGCAGTAAGTTCAAAGAGGACACGTAAATTGCCAATCTTAAATCCATTAGGAAATGTTCTCTCTCTTTAGAAAAATATTTGTACCAGGCTGAAAGTCCCATTATATGCAATGGAACTGAACCTTAGCTTATAATTAGGGTTGGGTCAAAATTCTAAACTGGAAATTCAAAATACACATAAATACTTAACCTGAACAAGGAAAGAAAGTCTCCAGCGAAGTCAAAGCTATATGTTTGAAAGTTCTCAGGGGACTCCACTACTACTACTCATTCTTTTAGGAAACATAACTCAGGAGAGGTTTAAAGGGAAGTTAAAAAGATGCTAAAATCCCCAAGGATTTTACTTTCTCTCATTAGATAGTTACTTATTTAGGCAAATAAAGTGATATAAATTGAATGAAGAAAAAGAAGCAATTAAATATTATATAACACATTGTACAATATTTTCCTGTATGTGGACCATGTTATAAATTATAAATAAAATAAGAAGTACATTATTGGAATATATAATTCTGTTCTCTTTAACATCAGTAGTAATCATAAGCCTCTAAAAAAGAAAGCTATTTAGTAAGAAAACAGACTTGATGTTTCAAACTTATCTTAATTGATTACTTTAGATTTAATTGAAAGTTGTTTAACCCATCTTAAACACAGCTAAAAGTGCAATTGTACCTATGAGTGTAGATATGTAAAATTTATGCATGGACTGAATAGAAGTGGTGATTCTAGGTACCCTTATCCCGTCCTTAATTTTTCACCAGCAATTTGTTCAAAACATTGCTAACTTCACTTGGGGTTTATTCTTTGTGCCATGAGTTATTTAGAGATTTGTTTAATTTCCACATATATGATGATTTTCTAGCTATCTTTTAGAGTGGGAAATGGCCACCCACTCCATTATTCTTGCCTGTAAAATTCCATGTACAGAGGAGCCTGGTGGGTTACAGTCCATGGGGTTGCAAAGATTTGGACACCACTGAGCATGCACACACACACACACAAATCTATCTTTTATTAAAGACAAGTAACATAAATTTTACAACCTTAACCATTTTTAAACATGTAGTATAGTAGTGTTAAATATATGCACATTGTTATACAACAAATCTCTAGAACATTTTCTCCTGGTAAAATTGAAACTGCACCCATTGGACATCTTCTCTTTCCTTCCCTACCCCCAGTCCCTGACAACCAATATCCTATGTTTTGTTTCTGTAAGTTTGTGTACTTTAGATAGCTCATGTAAGTGGAATCATACAGCAATTATCTTCTTGTGATTAGCTTATTTCATGTAGTATAATGTCCTCAAGGCTCATCCATGTTACTGCATATGACAGAGTTTCCCTCTTTTGTAAGGCTGAATAAAATTCTATCATATGTATACACCAATTTTTGTTATCTGTTCATCTGTCAATGAACATTTAGGTTGTTTCCACATCTCAGTTACTGCAAATCATGCTGCAATGAATGCAGGAGTGTGAACTCTTTAAGATCCTGCTTTCAATTATTTTGGATATATATCCAAAGGGAGGATTGCTGGGTCATATGGTAGTTCTGTTTTTCATATTTTGAGGAAACTCCACACTTTTTTACATAACTGCTGCACCATTTTACATTCCCAGTAGAGTACACAAAGATTATAATTTCTTTGCATCTTCACCAACACTTGATACTTTTTTTTCTTTTTTTTTGATAGAGGCTATCCTAATGTTTTTGTGAATTGGTATCACGTTGTAGTTTTTTTCCACACCCTTAATAATAGTGATGATGAGAATTTTTTTTCATCTGTCTGCCATTTGTAGATGTTGGAGAGATGTCTATTCAATTCCTTTGCCCATATTTTAACTGGATTATTCTTGTTGTTTTGTTAAGCTGTGGATGTTTTTATATATTCTGCATACTAGGATGACTGGCAAATATTTTCCCCTATTTTGTACATATTTTATTGACTGATTTCATTGCTGTGCAGAAGTTTTAAAGTTTGATGTCCTATTTGTTTCATCTTCTTGCTTTTACTGCCTATGCTTTTGGTATGACATCCAAGAAATCACTGCCAGATGCAATGTCATAAAGTTTTCCCCCTATATTTATTTCTAGGACTTTTACAGTTTCAGGCCTTATGTTTTGGCATTTAATCCATTTTGAGTTAATTTTTGTACATGGTTAAAGGTAAGGGTCTAAATTTATTCTTTGGCATGTACAGATCCAGTTTTCCTAGCACCATGAAAATGGCATGAGTAGCCTTGAGTATTGAGTAGCCTTGGCATTCTTGTTGAAGGTCATTTGACCATGTACATGAAGGTCCACTTCTGGATGCTCTATTCAGTTCCATTGACTTACATGTCTGTTTTTATGCCAGCACCATAATGTTTCAATTACTGTAGTTTTGCAATATGTTTTGAAACCAGGAAGTGTAATGCCTCTAGCATTGTTCAGCATTCTCAAGACTGCTTTGACTATTGGAGTTCTTTAAGATTCCATATGAATAATATTTTTTATTTCTGAAAAACCAGTGCCATTTGGATTTTGATAGGAATTGCACTGAATCTGTGGATTGCTCTGAACAGTATGGATAACTTAACAATATTAAGTCTTCTAACCTATGAACATGAGCTGTCTTCTCATTTATTTGTATCTTTTATTTTTTTTCAGCAATGTTTTGTAGTTTACCATCTACTTTTTAAAATTGCTTCTAAGTTTTTTTTTTTTTGAGGCTACTGTAAATGGGACTGATTTCTTAATTTCCATTTCAGATTTTTTATTGTTGGTATACAAAATTGCTACAGCAGTGTTTTGTATGTTGATTTGTATACTGACATTTTATTGAACTTATGCATTAATTCTAACAATATTTTTGTAGAATCCTTAGGGTTTTCTGCATATAAGACCATGTTACCTAGCAACTGAGAAAATTTTACTTCCTCCTTTCTGATCTGGATGCCTTTACTTCTTCTTCTTGAATAACTGCTCTGATCAGGACTTCTAGAACCATGTTGAATAGAAGCAGTGAGAAGGCACTCTTGCCTTTTTCCTAATCTTTGGGGGGAAAGCTTTCAGTTTTTTATCACTGAGTATAAAGATAGCTGTAGGTTTTCACCTATGGGCTTCATCATATTGAGGTAATTTCCTTCTCTTCCTAGTTTGTTGAGTGCTTCGTCATGAAAAGCTGTTGAATTTTGTTAAATGTTTTTTCTGCATCAATTAAGACAATCACGTGGTTTTTGTCTTTCATTCTCTTAATGTGGTATGTTATATTGATGGAGTTTCATATGCTGAGCCAACTCTGCATCCCATGAATCCCATTTGGTCATGGTGTAGAATTTTTAAAATGTATTATTGAGTTCAGTTTGGTTGTAGCTTGTTGAGGATTTTTGCATCAACATTCATCAGGGGTATTGGATGACAGTTTCCTTTTCTTGAAGTATCTTTGCCTGATTTTTTTTTTTTTTTCTTGGAGTATCTTTGCCAGGGTATTGCTGGCTTCATAAAATGAGCTTGGAAATGTTCCCTCATTTTCACTTTTGTGGTAAGAGTTTGAGAAAAATTGTTAATTTTTTAAATGTTTGGTATAAATCTTCAGTGATGCCATCTGGTCCTATGCTTTTCTTTGTTGGGAAGTTTTTGATTACTGATTCAATCTCTTTATTAGTTACAGGTATGCTTAGACTTTAAATTTCTTCATGATTCAATCCTGACAGATTGTATGATTTCTAGAAATTTATCCATAACTTGTGGTTATACAACTTGGGGCATATAATTTTTTTTTATAATAGTCTTTATTATTCTTTATTTCTAGGATACTAGTTGCAACATAATCTCTATTACTTTTTATTTTTGAGTCTTCTATTTTTCTTAGTGCAGCTAAAGAGTTGTCAATTTTATTGATCTTTTTCAAATAACCAACTCTTAGTTTTGCTGTTCTTTTCTAACATTTTCCTGTTTTAAATTTTTTATCTAACATTTATTTATTATTTCCTTCCTAAGGTTAACTTTGGGTTTAGTGTGTGTTTTTTTCTAGTTCTTTGAGGTGTAAAGTTAGGTTGTTGATTTGAGATCCTTCTGTTTTCTTCCCGTCATCTAAAATAATTTTTTTGAGTCAACACTAGTTTATAACATTATGTAAGTTTCATGTGTACATTGTATTTTTACTTCTGTAAATACCACCAAACATTTAGTTTCCATCCCTCACCATACAGTCGAACTCTTTGACCCATTTCACCTTCTCTCTCAATATCTTCCCCTTTGATAACCACTACAGTATTCTTGCCTGGAAAATCTCACGGATGGAGCCTGGTAGGCTACAGTCCATGGGGTCGCAAAGAGTCGGACACGACTGAGCGACTTCACTTCACTTCACTTCACTCTTTACTTTGGCCACCTGATGCGAAGGATCAACTCTGCTCTAGATCTATGTTTTATGGTTATCATGTGGTTTGTATAAAACATTATAATCATAAATAAAATAGTCATTTTCCTGATAGTATCTTATCTTTATTTGCCTATAAAAGTCCTTTTTTTCTATCTCTTTTATGTTATTGCCTCAAATTATTCTTTTTATGTTGTGGATTTGTTACTAAATTGAAGTAGTTGTAATTATTTTTACTGATTGTTTCTCC
Organism: Budorcas taxicolor; assembly: GCF_023091745.1. Taxonomy (NCBI): domain Eukaryota; kingdom Metazoa; phylum Chordata; class Mammalia; order Artiodactyla; family Bovidae; genus Budorcas; species Budorcas taxicolor. The sequence continues at coordinate 29,314,564 of NC_068919.1, forward strand.
TTTAACTTTTATGTTATACTAAGTGTTTACAAATCTATTCTTAGAGTTGCAATTTTCTGATTCTTTACTCAAAGGTTTGTGTATATTTGTCATTTTGTTTCTGATACAAGAGTTATTTGTTTCTGATACAAATGTTGTTCTTTCAACATTTCCTGTAAGGCAGATCTAGTATTGATGAACTCTCTTGGCTTTTATTTGGGAAAGACTATTTCTCCTTCATATTTGAATTATAACTGCAGGATAGAGCATTTCTGGTTGATCAGTTTTTATTTTTCAGTATTTTTAGAGAGCTGTTCCATTCCCTCCCAGTGTATAGTTTCTGATGACATATCTGCTAACTTTATGGGGGTTCCTTTGGAACTTACCAACCATTTTTTTTACCAGGCTGCCTTTAAAATTCTTTCTTATTGACTTTGACAATTTAATTTAATGTATCTTGGAGATCTTTTTGTGTTGAGGTAATTGGGTGTTCTCTTGGCTTCATGGGAGTGTATATCCAGTTCCTTCTCCAGGTTTGGGAAATACTGAGTTATTAAAAAACAAAAACAAACACTCTCTTCTCCCTTCTCATTTTCTTCTTCTGGAATACTCACTTATTGCTTTATGTTCCCTACCTAAAAGAGTCAGATAGGCCATGTAGAATTTCTTCATTTTTCTTAGATCTTAATTGTCTTTCTTCTTCTACTTGTATCTTTTCTAGATTTCTGTCTTTGAGTAATATTCCATGACTTCTTTACATTTGGTTTCTGGAGAAGTATTATTTTTGTGATACAGTGTTATTGTGATTCTTTATGATGCTTGATGACTTGTTCCTCATTTGAAGCAGTGAATAATTTTCTTCTTTAGGTAAAACTTTTTTTTCTTTTTACAATAAATAATTCAAGATTAGCCATTAAAGGCCTTTCTTTTATTTTTCAGTAGGTGGTGCTATAGCACACGTTGTTGGTTATTCTTACTTGAACAGCCTCTGGTTATATATTATAGACATATATATGCCTACATATAATATTGTAGAGATGGCACTTTCCACCCTCTATTGCCTCCATCATTCAGAGGTGTCACCCAGTGCCCTTTGTCACTACTTGTTGGTGCTTTGCTGCTGCTGGTGGTGCTGTCAACCTCTGAGGCACAGGGATGACAGGTGCTACTCCCGTGCTGGGGAGCTCCACTGCTATAGCAGATGAGGAGCACTAGGGTTTTGGGTGCTTCTGCTGTGCCTGGAGTTGTTGAATTTGTGGATGCCACTGCTGAAGGTGTGGTGGCAGTGGGGCAGGAGGGCCGAAGTCGTGGGAGCATCTACAGCTAGAGACATAGGGTCACAGGCCCTGGACCCTCTTGCCCACATGTACTGGCCTCTTCAGACAGCCATTTTGTTTTTTTGCATTTCTTTTTCTAGGGGAGGGTCTTGATTCCTGTCTCCTGCACAATGTCATGAACCTCCAACCATAGTTCATTAGGCACGCTATTAGATCTAGTCCCTTAAATCTATTTTTCACTTCCACTGTATAATCGTGAGGGATTTGATTTAGGTCATACCTGAATGATCTAATGGTTTTCCCTACTTTCTTCAATTAAAGTGAATTTGGCAATAAGGAGGCCTTACAAATAGCTGTGAAAAGAAGTGAAGTGAAAAGCAAAGGAGAAAAGGAAAAATATACCCATTTGAATGCAGATTTCCAAAGAATAGGAAGGAGAGATAAGAAAACTTTCCTCAGTGATCGGTGTAAAGAAATAGAGGAAAACAATAGAATGGGGGAAGACTAGAGATCTCTTCAAGAAAATGAGAGATATCAAGGGAAGATTTCATGCAAAGATGGGCTCAATAAAGGACAGAAATGTTATGGACCTAACAGAAGCAGAAGATTTTAAGAAGAGGTGGCAAGAATACACAAAAGAACTGTACAATAAAGGTCTTCACGACCCAGATAATCACGATGGTGTGATCACTCACCTAGAGCCAGACATCCTGGAATGTGAAGTCAGGTGGGCCTTAGGAAGCATCACTACGAACAAAGCTAGTGGAAGTGATGGAATTCCAGTTGAGCTATTTCAAATCCTAAAAGATGATGCTGTGAAAGTGCTGCACTCAATATGCCAGCAAATTTGGAAAACTCAGCAGTGGCCACAGGACTGGAAAAGGTCAGTTTTCATTCCAATCCCAAAGAAAGACAATGCCAAAGAATGCTCATATTACTGCACAATTGTACTCATCTCACATGCTAGTAAAGTAATGCTCAAAATTCTCCAAGCCAGGTTTCAGCAATACATGAACCATAAACTTCCAGATGTTCAAGTTGGTTTTAGAAAAGGCAGAGGAACCAGAGATCAAATTGCCAACAGCCACTGGATCATTGAAAAAGCAAGAGAGTTCCAGAAAAACATCTATTTCTGCTTTATTGACTATGCCAAAGCCTTTGACTGTGTGGATCACACTAAACTGTGGAAAATTCTTCAAGAGATGGGAATACCAGACCTCTTGACCCATCTCTTGAGAAATCTGTATGTAGGCCAGGAAACAACAGTTAGAACTGAACATGGAACAACAGACTGGTTCCAAATAGGTTAAGGCATACGTCAAAGCTGTATATTGTCACCCTGCATATTTAACTTATATGCAGAGTACATCATGAGAAATGATGGGCTGGATGAAGCACAAGCTGGAATCAAGATTGCCAGGTGAAATATCAATAACCTCAGATATGCATATGACATCACCCTAATGGCAGAAAGAGAAGAACTAAAGAGCTTCTCAAAGAGCCTCTTAAACAGTGAGTTAATTAGTTCAGTCCCTCAGTCGTGTCCGACTCTTTGTAACCCCATGAAAAAGCAAACTCTTTTGCTTTCGGGTTCCCTAGGGCTGTAGGTTCAGCTGTTGCAGCAGGGATTAGGATCACAGGCACCGTTCTTGCTTTTCCTTGATTTTGCCTTCCCTATGTGCTTGAGCCCACCCACCTTTAAATGTACAGATGTGTGAAATTCTCAAGTTCTGGTCTGTTTGGCAGAGCCATCTTTGCCGAGTTGGATACTTTAATGGTTGCAGATTAAAGGGGAGTGACAAAAGAGGGTGTCTCACTCCACCATGATGCTGACATCACTCTGTTTTTATTGTATATGTTTACCACTATAAACTTCCCTCTTGGTACTGCTTTTGTTGCAGTCTATAAATTTTGGTACATTCTGCTTTCACTCTCTTTTGTCTGAAGATATTTTCTAATTTCTCTTGTGATTTATTTTGGCCCATTGATTGTTTAACAGTGTACTGTTTAATTTCAACATATTTGTGAATTTTTCAGTTTTCTCTGTTTTTGATCTCAAGTTTCATTCCATTCTGGTTTGAAAAGATAATTTGTATGATTTCCATCCTAAATTTGTTAGGAAGTGTTTTGTGGCCCAACAAGTGATCTATCTTGGAGAATGTTCTTAGTACAATTGAGAAGAATGTGTATTTTGTTGTCGTTGGGTGAAGTGTTACTTTAATGTCTATTAGATCCAATTATTCTACAGTGTTGGTCAAGTCCTCTGTTTCCTTACTGATCTTTGATCTGATTGATTTTTACATTACTGAAAGTGAGATATTGAAATCCCTACCATTATTGTGTTATGATCTATTTCTCGATTCAATTCTGTCAATGTTTGTTTCGTATATTTGGATGCTCTGTTCTTAGGTGGATACAGATTTATAGTTTCATACCTTCATGGTGAACTGACTCTTTTATCATTATATAATGTCTTTCTTTGTTTCTCGTGACAGTTTTTGACTTAAAATGTATTCATCTGATCGAAGTATGGACACTTGCTCTCTTTTGGTTATCATTTTCATGGAATGGCTTTATTGAAACTTCTACATTCAGCCTATGAATAACCTTATAATCGAAAGTGTGTCTCTTGTAAAGGGCATACTGTTGTTAATGTTTTAATACATTCAACCACACTATGTCTTTTGATTTTCTGAGTTGTTCCCCATGTAGATATAATTTTGGTGTGTTTATAAGAAGAGTTGAGCTCCAGATTCTCTGACTCCACCATCTTGATCTCCCAGTGTGCATCCCTCCCCTGTCTTTTGATTGGGAGTTTAGTCTATTTAAATTTAAAGCACTTACTGGTAGAGAAGAATTTAGTGTTATCATCTTGTTTATATCTTCTAGTCTTCTAGTTATTTTGATACTCCTTTCTCTTTTGCAGTTGTCCTCTGTATTTTTTTTTTTTTTTTTTTTGGTGACACACTTTGATTCCTTTCTCATTTTCTTCTGCGTATCCTCTATAGGTATTTTCTTTGTGGTATTACATTGCATCAAACATCTATAATAATCTATTTTAAACTAATAAAAACTTAACATTAATCACATATATAATTGTACCCCTTTATGCTTCTCTGTCCTACTTTATATTATTGATGTCACAAATTATATTTTGTATATTCTGTATCCTCTTACATAGCTTTATAGTTATACTTTCATGATATTATTTGTAACATTCTATGACAGAATTATAAGTAATTTACATACCATCATCACAGTATTACAAAACTCTGTATATGTCTATATATTTATTTACTTGTATCAGGGAGTTTTACATTTTCAAGTGCTTTAGTGTTGCTGTCTAATATCTTATTTTTCAACTCGAAGAACTCCTTTCAGGAATACACGTAGGGAAGACAAGTCTAGAATTCTCTGTTTTTCTTTAACTGGGAAGGTGTTTTATTTCTCCTTTTTGACTTTTCTGTATGTTTAAAATTTTCCTTAATAAAATACTGTAGTAAAATAAACATAAAGTGAAGAAATTTTACAAAATTCAGAAAAATTATTACTAGCAGACATACCAAAGCATAATAAAGTATGTTAAAGTTTTAACATAAATGTTATTAACTAGAGTTAAATACTTGTTAAATATTTCTTGTGGAGAAAAATCACAGTGAAATTGACAAACTACAAGTGTACTATCAACGAGTTTTGACAAATGCATTACTAACATTCTGAAAGTAACTCCACTTTAATTTTTGAAGGATATTTTTGCTGGCTACATATTTTAGAATGAGAGTTATTTTCATTTAGCGATGCAAAGGGTAGAGCTCCATTGTTTCGGATTCCATTTTTTGTTTGTTTAAAAGTTAGGTTTCATTCTAACAGTTGTTACTTTGAATGTGGCCTTTTAAGAAAATGTATTTTGACTATTTCTAATTTTTTTCTTTGACTTTTTTTCAGCAGTTTTATCATCACATACCTAAGGAAATCAACTCTGAATATTTATGGAAAGACTGATGCTGAAGCTGAAGCTCCAATACTTTGGCCACCTAATGTGAAGAGTGGAGTCATTGGAAAAGACCCCAATGCTGGGAAAGACTGAAGGCAAAAGGAGAAGAGGGCAGCAGAGGATGAGATGGTTAGACAGCATCACCAACTCAATGCATTTGAGCAAACTCTGGGACATAGTGAAGGACAGGGAAGGCTGACATGCTGCAGTCCATGGGGTCAACAATAGTCAGACATTACTTCAGTTCAGTTCAGTTGCTCAGTCGTGTCCGACTCTTTGCGACCCCATGAATCATAGCACATCAGGCCTCCCTGTCCCTCACCAACTCCCAGAGTTCACTCTGATTCACATCCATCGAGTCCGTGATGCCATCCAGCCATTTCATCCTCTGTCGTCCCCTCCTCCTCCTGCCCCCAATCCCTCCCAGCATCAAACTCTTTTCCAATGAGTTAACTCTTCACATGAAGTGGCCAAAGTATTGGAGCTTCAGCTTTAGCATCATTCCTTCCAAAGAACACCCAGGGCTGATCTCCTTCAGAATGGACTGGTTGGATCTCCTTGCAGTCCAAGGGACTCTCAAGAGTCTTCTCCAGCACCACAGTTCAAAAGAATCAACTCTTCGGCACTCAGCCTTCTTCACAGTCCAACTCTCACATACATACATGACCACAGGAAAAACCATAGCCTTGACTAGACAGACCTTAGTCGGCAAAGTAATGTCTCTGCTTTTGAATATGCTATCTAGGTTGGTCATAGCTTTCCTTCCAAGGAATAAGTGTCTTTTAATTTCATGGCAGCAATCACCATCTGCAGTGATTTTGGAGCCCCCCCCAAATAAATTCTGACACTGTTTCTATTGTTTCCCCATCTATTTTCCATGAAGTGATGGGACTGGATGCCATGATCTTCGTTTTCTGAATGTTGAGCTTTAGGCCAACTTTTTCACTCTCCACTTTCACTTTCATCAAGAGGCTTTTTAGTTCCTCTTCACTTTCTTCCATCAGGGTGGTGTCATCTGCATATCTGAGGTTATTGATATTTCTCCCGGCAATCTTGATTCTAGCTTGTGTTTCTTCCAGTCCAGCGTTTAGTGACTAGATAGGAACAAAAACTTAAATGTGGATCTCCTTTTATTTCATTTGTGGTTCATGAGATTTGTTGAATCTCTACCTTAGTGTGTCTAATTAATTTTGTAAAGTTTACAACTATTACCTTCTCAATTATTGCATTTTTTCTCATTATACGTCTCCTGACACCTTAATTATATATATTTTAGACCTTTTCACTGTTTTTATTTCTCAACTTCTGTGTGTGCTTAGTTGCTCAGTCATGTCTGACTCTTTGAGACCCCATGGACTGTAGCCCGCCAGGATCCTCTGTCTATGGGGATTCTCCAGGCAAGAATACTGGAGTGAGTCACCATGCCCTCCTCCAGGGGTTCTTCCCAACCCGGGGATCTTGCCAACCCAGGTCTCTCTCATTGCCGGCTGATTCTTTACTGTCTGAGCCACCAGGGAAACCCACTCAACCTCTAATGTGTATTTTTTATCTTTGTTTCTCTTCATGCTTCATTCTGAATATTTTCTTTTGACTTCCAATTCACTGAAACACTCTTTGGCTGCATCTATAGCCTTCTGGCAAGACTCTTAGCCTTTGCCTACCCAAATCCAACCACTCATAGTTTATCACTACCATCTGCTATATGACCAAAAGAATTAGTCTTGTTACCCTAAATCTGGGTTTAAAAATGTCACAAGAGCAGCCTCAGATTCTCAGATCATGTTTATTCCATAAACTCCAATCTTCATCTCTATGGGCAGTGAGGCAACACTTCCCCATCCCCTCTTTTTTACATATTTGATTAATCTGTCTCATTCCATAGAATAAGGGCTCCATGAAAGAAATAATTTTTGGTTGTCCAATTCACTATTGTTTCCTCATTGAATGAAGAGTGCCAGCGTTTAAATGTAAGCACTAAATAAATGTTAAATGAATAAGTAGTATGCCATCTTTTTAATGAGAAACTACCAGAGTGAAATTTAATGAAAATACTAACTAAAAACTTTATTTTTCAAAACAACACCAAGAACAAAAAGCTACATAGAAGAGCATAACAACCAAGTAAATATTAAGGGAAAAAAGTCACTTAGAATTTGAAAGAGGGAAGGAAATCATTTGATTGGTTATTTTTATGATCCTCCCCCAAACTGATTAAGTCTATCAAGATGTGGATTCAAAAACTCTTCTACTGTCCAGTTTGATTCATGACTTCCCGATACAGTGATAAATTGTTGGTAGTACTGAAATATATGCATTAGGGGCAGAAATGCATTAAGTAGCTCTCTAAATTTGGGTGAATATAATGCTTGATTTATTAATCTCTTCCAAGGATCATTTATGGCAGCATTAGCACAGGAGTACCTAAAGCCAAAATTTATCTGAATCCCAAGCTGTATTGGTAAGGTTTATAGAATAAGGTTTTAAAACCTGTTAACTGCCTTGCTGTCTCTCACCAGATCAGTTTTCTGCTCATTAGCTTCAGGGCAAAGATGGGGAAAGGGTGGGGTTGGACAGGAAAGCTGTGCTGAACCAAATGTTGATGAATAGAAGTCATCTTTTTATCTTTCTCCTTCTTTTGTCCCTCCGTAAGGAGGGCTATTATAATTGTATAAAATATAAAATTGTCCCATGAATTATTTCAACAAAAAGCAAAATTAAGTGCTAAGTGATAGTAGGGTACCTTAGTAAAATTGGGGCTAAATTTCTGTGAACCTTGCCCTCTTTATAAATGCAATGGCTTTGCCAACCATTAATTTGAAATATTTCTCATAAAACTGTTTGAAAAATCTAAAACAACTATGAAAGGAAGAAAGAGCTTCTGAATAGTTAAAAGTCTTGATTCTTCTGTTAAAGGTTATGCATTTTAATATGATCTTTTGGTTGATTTATGTAAAGCTTTGTATTTTTCATTTTCTCAAGCCTGTCACGGTAGTGATGTATGGTGTATTTTAGCATCAAGTTTGCCATAAGCAATAAAGTCGGAGCCCTAAAAGAAATTTTAATATATTTCTTCACTTTTAACCTGGAGCTTTCCATTATTCACTTATTTTGTTTGGGATCCTATGTTTAGTTGATATAATTTTTATACTCACATAAATAATTTAATATTTAATTCAAAGGTAACATTTAAATAGATTATTCAATAAAAAAGTTAAAGGATCATTATATATAAGGTGAAAATCTTAGCAATAACTTAAATTTCATACTAACAACCTCTCTAAAGGTTGTATTCTATGTTCCAGTTTGCTTGGAGTATTTTATCTAACAACAAGTAAAAGAAAAATAAACAAGAAAGTGACTTTCATTACACAGTATGAAGCATGAAATGGAAGCATATTTATAAAACCCTACAAGAAGAAAAAAAATGAAGTATGAAAATAACAGTTAAAAATTCTTACTGCAGAACTAACTGCTGTTGTAGGAGCTATGAGATGAAAAAAGAAGAGTCCTTAGGAAATGTTCATCCTAGTATAAACAATAAGAGATACCTCACATCAAAGGTAAGAGAAACCCAAGTAAGACGGTAGGTGCTGAGAGAGGGCATCAGAGGGCAGACACACTGAAACCATAATCACAGAAAATTAGTCAGTCACAGAAAACTAGGACCACAGACTTGTCTAACTCAATGAAACTAAGCCATGCCCTGTGGGGCCACCCAAGATGGGCGGGCATGGTGGAGAGGTCTGACCGAATGTGGTCCACTGGAGAACGGAATGGCAAACCACTTCAGTATTCTTGCCTTGAGAACCCCGTGAACAGTATGAAAAGGCAAAATGATAGGATACTGAAAGAGTAACTCCCCAGGTCAGTAGGTGCCCAATATGCTACTGGAGATCAGTGGAGAAATAACTCCAGAAAGAATGAAGGGATGGAGCTAAAGCAAAAAAAAAAAAAAAAAAAAAACCCAGTTGTGGATGTGACTGGTGATAGAAGCAAGGTCCGATGCTGTAAAGAGTAATATTGCATAGGAACCTGGAATGTCAGGTCCATGAATCAAGGCAAATTGGAAGTGGTCAAACAGGAGATGGCAAGAGTGAACGTTGACATTCTAGGAATCAGAGAACTAACTCAGATGACTACTGCAGGCAGGTATCCCTTAGAAGAAATGGAGTAGCCATCACAGTCAACAAAAGAGTCTGAAATGCAGTACTTGGATGCAATCTCAAAAATGACAGAATGATCTCTTTTCGTTTCCAAGGCAAACCATTCAATATCACGGTAATCCAAGTCTATGCCCCAAATAGTAATGCTGAAGAAGCTGAAGTTGAACGGTTCGATGAAGACCTCCAAGACCTTTTAGAACTAACACCTAAAAAAGATGTCCTTTTCATTGTAGGGGACTGGAATGCAAAAGTAGGAAGTTAAGAAACACCTGGAGTAACAGGCAAATTTGGCCTTGGAGTACGGAATGAAGCAGGGCAAAGGCTAATAGAATTCTGCCAAGAGAATGCACTGGTCATAGCAAACACCCTCTTCCATCAACACAAGAGATTACTCTATACATGGACATAACCAGATGGTCAACACCGAAATCAGATCGATTATATTCTTTGCAGCCAAAGATAGAGAAGCTCTATACAGTCAGCAAAAACAAGACTGGGACCTGACTGTGGCTCGGATCATGAACTCCTTATTGCCAAATTCAGACTTAAATTGAAGAAAGTAGGGAAAACCACTAGACCATTCAGGTATGACCTACATCAAATCCCTTAGGATTATATAGTAGAAGTGAGAAATAGATTTAAGGGACTCGATATGATAGAGTGCGTGATATACTATGGAATGAGGTTCGTGACATTGACAGGAGACAGGGATCAAGAATATTGCCATGGAAAAGAAATGCAAAAAAGCAAAATGGCTGTCTGGGGAGGCCTTACAAATAGCTGTGAAAAGAAGTGAAGTGAAAAGCAAAGGAGAAAAGGAAAGATATAAGCATCTGAATGCAGAGTTCCAAAGAATAGCAAGAAGAGATAAGAAAGCCTTCCTCAGTGATCAATGCAAAGAAACAGAGGAAAACAACAGAATGGTCGAGATCTCTTCAAGAAAATGAAGAGATACCAAGGGAACATTTCATGCAAAGATGGGCTCGATAAAGGACAGAAATGGTATGGACCTAACAGAAGCAGATGATATTAAGAAGAGGTGGCAAGAATACACAGAAGTATAATAAAGCTCTTCACGAACCAGATAATCACGATGGTGTGATCACTCACCTAGAGCCAGACATCCTGGAATGTGAAGTCAAGTGGGCCTTAGGAAGCATCACTACGAACAAAGCTAGTGGAGGTGATGGAATTCCAGCTGAGCTATTTCAAATCCTGAAAGATGATGCTGTGAAAGTGCTGCACTCAAAATGCCAGCAAATTTGGAAAATTCAGCAGTGGTCACAGGACTGGAACAGGTCAGTTTTCATTCCAATCCCAAAGAAAGGCAATGCCAAAGAATGCTCAAACTACTGCACAATTGCACTCATTTCACACGCTAGTAAAGTAATGCTCAAAATTCTCCAAGCCAGGCTTCAGCAATACGTGAACTGCGAACTTCCTGATGTTCAAGCTGGTTTTAGAAAAGGCAGAGGAACCAGAGATCCAATTGCCAACATCCACTGGATCATGGAAAAAGCAAGAGAGTTCCAGAAAAACATCTATTTCTGCTTTATTGACTATGCCAAATCTTTGACTGTGTGGATCACAATAAACTGTGGAAAATTCTGGAAGAGATGGGAATACCAGGCCACCTGACCTGCCTGTTGAGAAACCTATATGCAGGTCAGGAAGCAGCAGTTAGAACTGGACATGGAACAACAGACTGGTTCCAAATAGGAAAAGGAGTACGTCAAGGCTGTATATTGTCACCCTGCTTATTTAACTTATATTCAGAGTACATCATAAGAAATGCTGGGCTGGATGAAGCACAAGCTGGAATCAAGATTGTGGGAGAAATATCAATAACCTCAGATATGCAGATGACACCACCCTTATGGCAGAAAGTGAAGAGGAACTAAAAAGCCTCTTGATGAAAGTGAAAGAGGAGAGTGAAAAAGTTGGCTTAAAGCTCAACATTCAGAAAACAAAGATCATGGCATCCGGTCCCATCACTTCATGGGAAATAGATGGGGAAACAGTGGAAACAGTGTCAGACTTTATTTTTGGGGGCTCCAAAATCACTGCAGATGGTGATTGCAGCCATGAAATTAAAAGATGCTTACTCCTTGGAAGAAAAGTTATGACCAACCTAGATAGCATATTCAAAAGCAGAGACATTACTTTGCCAGCAAATGTCTGTCTAGTCAAGGCTATCGTTTTTCTAGAAGTCATGTATGGATGTGAGTGTTGGACTGTGAAGAAAGTGGAACATCGAAGAAATGATGTTTTTGAACTGTGGTGTTGGAGAAAACTCTTGAGACTCCCTTGGACTGCAAGGAGATGCAACCAGTCCATCCTAAAGATCAGTCCTAGGCGTTCTTTGGAAGGAATGATGCTAAAGCTGAAACTCCAGTACTTTGGCTACCTCGTGCGAAGAGTTGACTCATTGGAAAAGACTCTGATGCTGGGAAGGATTGGGGCAGGAGGAAAAGGGGACGATCGAGGATGAGATGGCTGGATGGCATCACTGACTTGATGGACGTGAGTTTGAGTGAATTCTGGGAGTTGGTGATGGACAGGGAGGCCTGGCATGCTGCTCCTCATGGGGTCGCAGAGAGTGGGACAGGACTCTGTGACTGAACTGAACTGAACTGAGAAATAGTAAGCCTGTTTCTCATAAGCTGCTTAAGTTAATTATCACAAGAAAGGACAAAACAAAGTGTTAGGGCAGTTTATCTGGTATGGTTTAGTCTATGTCAGTCTTATATCATGGACAAGGTGTACACATTTAAAGAAAGGGAAGAAGCAAGTAAGATAGGTAAAGTAGAATAATCAACGGCAAGGGAGGAGGAACCAGAAGGCCTGGTAGGACATTTATTCAATGGTTCTGTATTACTAGAGCAAAGGTACATGTGGGAGAGTCCTTGGAACAAGACTGAAAAAAAATGCTATGGCAACATGTGAGGAGGCCCTCAGTTCATGGCTAAACATCTTATTTATTAAGAAAACAATGGGGCACCATTATGGATGTTTGTGTAGAGAAACGAAAACTAGAAAGAGAAACCTAACGTGGCAGTGGAGTAGAATGCGGGGAGAATAAAAGCAATGAATCCACTTAAGTTTTATCTTGTCCAAGAGTTTGAGCAAGATACAACTTTAACTGGTGAGAAGGGCATGGAGATGGAATAGTGTTTGTGACATTAAAACTAGTTTACAAGGAATTAGATAATCAACTGAATGTTTATGGTAAAGGAGAGAGAGCTCTGATAGATGATTCACTTTTTTGTGTGCCTGAGTTACTAGGTGGAAAACAGTAGTGCTAAATAACAAAAAGGAACAGTGCACTTGCAGGGGAAAATGAGTTGAAAGTTGGTACATAATGAGCTTGATCCTTTTTGGCAGTCATGTCCAGCAGCCAGTCAGAAATACAGAGGTAGAGTTAAGGAGGAAAAACAGATATTAGTATAAAGACCAGAAAGAGAGTGCCTTGAGAATTATCTATAGAGAGGTCAAAAGCAAACTAGTAGGACAAGATACAAATGTTCGATGCAGGATACAGGATGCTTGGGGCTGGTGCACGGGGATGATCCAGAGAGATGATATGGGGTGGGAGGTGGGAGGGGGGTTCATGTTTGGGAACTCACGTACACCCGTGGCGGATTCATGTCAATGTATGGCAAAACCAATACAGTATTGTAAAGTAAAATAAAGTTAAAATAAAAATTTAAAAAAAAAGAAAAGAAAGAAAAAAAAATCTCAGAAAAAGACTAACAGCAATTCATCAAAGCAATTGACAAAGCTAGACTGCAAATATGTTATAAAGTGTATAGAAACTAAAGACATTTTGGGAACAGATACAGATTTTCAGAGTGGTATTCAAGGTATACATTCACAGTCTCACTATTATTGGGGTAGAGTGTTAATTAATTTGTTAATATGAGTTTGAAATGACAATGTGATTTTGATAAAACATGTGGAAGTGTATCTGTCATTTTTTTTTTGGCCATGCTGTGTGACATGTGGGATCGTCTAATGACTAGGGATCAAACCTGCATTCCCTGCATTTGAAGCACAGAGTCTTAAACATTGGATTGCCAGGGAAGTCCCATAGCTGTCATTTTTGCCCTCCAGCATTTAATCATCTTTCCTTTGTTAATGACACTTTATTTTTGTTGTATAACATCCCCTTCTCTACTACCTGAGTGAGCTCAGGGGTAGAGCTGGTGACTTGGCCAGTGCTTTACCCAAGCCGTTGATATATAATACAATTTCTGGAAAAGGAACTCTTACTTCTTTCTTTCCTGATTCACACTAAGAATGCTACCTTGATATCTGTCATTTGCAAAAAAAAAAAAAAAAGTTGAAAGGAGGCAATATTTAACATATTAGGTTAGAATGATGAAAATAAAAAGGATATTCAAGCATATATACATATATACATAAAACTCTGATGAAAGAAATCAAAGAAGAATAAAACAAACAGATACCCCAAGGTCATGGGTAGTAAGATTCAATACTATTAACATGTCAGTTCTTTCCAACTTGATCTATAGATTCAATGTTATTCCATTCAAAATCTTACCAAGTTATTTTGTAGATATAAAAAATGGACTCTAATGCTTAAAGGGAAACTTAAAAGGCCTAGAATAGTCAATACAATATTGAAGGAGAAGAACAAAGTCAGAGTCTGACATTATCTGACTTTAAGATACAGTACAAAGTTATAGTAATTAAGACATTGTGGTATTGGCAAAAGAATAGACAAACAAATCTATGGAACAGATAGAGAGCTGAGAAATAGGTCTACACAAATATAGTCAACTGATCTTTGACAAAGGAGCAAGGAAATATAATGGGGAAAATACAGTCTTTTCAACAGATGATGCCAGAACCACCAGATATCCACACATAAAAAATGAATCCAGACCCAAACCTTATATCCCTTTACAAAAATTAAGTCAAAATGAATAACAGACCCAAATGTAAAATGCAAAAGTATAAAAATCACAGAAGATAAAATAGGAGAAAATCTAGATGATCTTGGGTTTGGTGATGACTTTTAGATATAATACCAAAGACATAATTTATGAAAGAAATAATAACCCGGGCTTCATTAAAATTTAAAACTTCTGCTTTGGCAAAGTTACTGGCAAAGAATGAGAAGACAAGCCATAGATTGCAAGAAAATATTTGAAAAAGATATAGCTGATAAAGAACTATCAGCTTTCCAAAACATACAGAAAATTCTTAAATCTCAATAATAAGAAAACAGAGTTCAAATAAAAAATGGGCAGAAGATCCAAGCAGACATCTCACCAAATATAATACAGAGATAGCAAATAAAATATATGAAAAGATGTTCCACATCATATGTTATCAGGGAAATCCAAATTAAAACAGCAATGAGATACTATTACATACCTATTAAAATGACAAAAGCCCAAAACAGTGACAATATCAAAAGCCAACAAGGATGCAGAGGAATGCAAATAGTGAACAGAGGGACTAGGAATAGAGAATAGTGAATCTCATTCACTGCTGGTGAGAATGCAAAATGGTACAGACACTTTGGAAGACAGTTGGATGGCTTCTTGTGAAATTAAATATACTTTTAGCATATAATCCAGCAATCATATTCCTTGGCATTTACCCCGAAGAGTTGAAAAGTTAAGTCCATACAAAAACTTGCACATGACTGTTTTATAGCAGCTTTATTCACAATTGCGAAAACTTGGAAGCAACCAAGATGTTCTTAAGTAGGTGAATGTATAAATAAATCATGGTATGTCCAGACAATAGAATACTATTAAGCATTTAAAAACTTATGAAAAGACACACAGAAACCTTAAATGTATATTACTAAGGGATAGAAGCCAATCTAAAAATGGCAACATACTGTATTATTCTAACTCTATGACCTTCTGGAAAAAGCAAAACTATGGAGATAATTGAAAAGATCAGTGGTTGCCAGGGGATGGAGGAAGTACGTGATGAAAGGTGGGGCACAGAGGATATTTTAGGGCAGTGGACATACTCAGTATGACATGTATAATGTTGGATACATGTCATCCATAGAACGTGCAATACTGAGTGAATTGTCTATGGACTTTGGGTGATAATGATGTGTCAGTGCAAATCCCTTGATTGTAACAAATGCACTGTTGTGGTGGGGGATGTTGATAATTGGGGGGCACTGTGCATGTGTGGGGGTTCAATGTGCCTTCTGCTCAATTTTTCTGTGAATTCAAAAAACAGCCTGAAGTCAACATAGGTAATGCTGAAAAACTGCATGTTTTTAATCAGTTATAAAATAATCAATAAGAGCTAATGGTATTCTTCCTGATTGTCCAGTAATGTTGAAGCAATGAATATATTCAAAACAAAAATGATGACACCCAGTAAACGTGATTAACTAAATATAGTGATTGCCTTTTCATCTTCATTTTCAAATGCCTTTACATCATGATATCATTGTCTGAGATGAGAGCAGGAACAAGAAAAAGATAATAAATCAGGGTGATAAAGGCAAAGACATGTTAAGAAATGAGGACTGCAGATGAAGTAAAAGGGAAAAGAAAAATCTGCCAGAGATGATGCACAGGATGTGTTAACCAATCAATGGTTCTATTAATTTCTGATTAAGTAAATATTTCTAAGAATTAAAAAAAAGGGTAATGAGAAAAAGTGGCACAAAATAATTAGGACAATGCTATATAATTTTAAAAATTAAATAGAAATAGCAGGTTAGTAACAAAAATGTTTTTCAAGAGTTATGTATATAATTAGATGTTCTGCAGTTGTCAGGTACTGGGGACACCTAAAAAAAAAACAAAAGAAACACACCATATTTATTCAGTGTCAATGAGTACTGTACCTCAAAGAAGTAACATTGTTTTCCCAAAGAGGGCAAATGGTCAGTGAAGACTAAGGAAATAGCCAAACAGTGAATAATGAGCTATTTAGGTAGAGCTGAACGTATATATGTACATTGGCCAGTGTATCTAAACCAGAATTTGGTGGTTTTGATTTTTGTGTGTATGCACATGGCAGCAAAAGTAGCAGAGACCTAGAAATAAGAAGCTTCTTTCAGCGGATCTGAAAGAAGTCTGGATAGTTTAGCTTCATTGTCTCCAGGGTTACCAGCTTTTGGGTAAAAGGTCACTGAAATAGCCTCCTTCCAGGCCAATTCAATGATCTATCTTCAACCCTGTCTATCCTAATTTTTCTGGAGAAATGACAGTAAATATCATTCTCTACTTTTGGAAACTCCTGCTGACTAAGAGATTTCTGGGGTTCCCATTTTTCTCCTTTTGTCAATCATTGAATCTCTTGATTCCTCAGATTATCTATTATATATTTAAAACTCTGGGTTTGCATCAAGACTTGGTGATAGAACACGAAAGATACAGAAGCCTTTTCCTAATCCTTTATGTCTTAAGGAGCAGAACTTTTAATCAAAGGGTCTAATCTAGACCGTAACTACTTTATAAAACATTTAAAAATAAACTTTCTGCTGTATCTTGACAATATATTTAAAATAAAACTCATAGTTTTTGCTTTTTTTCCATCTTTTATTTGTACTTCTGTTCTCTTGTTTATTTTTGGAATGGCTATAATTTCTCATTCTCCTCTTAAATTTTGTATGAGTATTTAATTTATCCTCAAACCCTTCCCCTATAGCAAACGCTCAACAACCTAACTCTTAATTTACTAGATGATTTAATATTTGGTTATACATTGTCCTGTCTTCTCCTTGATTAATGTATATATGATTCCCTTTTCAGATGAACTACAAACTCTTTAGAAATGTAATGTCTTTTGTATCATATAGAGCTCTCAGAATCATAAACATTTGAAAAATTCTTAGTTATTGACTTAGGATCTGAAAAAAATCATTTTTTACCTTTCATTTGTTGTTATAGAATTACATATATAGAGACAATGCATATATCCCAATTTTCACTTTAAATCACTGCAAATTTTAGATTACTTGCCTTGTCCTCCAAGTGCAATTCTAAAAAGCGTAGGTAAGCCACAGGTGCAAATGCATCAGCTGAATGTGTGACTACTTCTGATGAATCTCTGAAATAAAATAAAAATTCTAATTAGTTTATATACTATGCAAAATCTGTCTTGTGGCAAACTAACTCCTACTAGTGACTAGAAAAGACCAAAAATCCTCATTTATTTCTACTGGAATACTACTGTATACATATTTACTTCACAATTAGTGATTAACATCTACTTTTAATAATTAAACATTTAATTGGGGAAAAGATGGAGGGAACTAAACTTTCAAGAGTAAGTAAAGAAGGTTTTCATCTTTATGAGGACACACAGTTCAACTTTCAGGTTCACTCAAAGCTCTCTGAACAGTTTTACAACTTGAAGGCTCTATTCAATTTCATTTCCACAAACTTGGTTGGTATGGGCTAACCATTAAACAATAGGGCTTTATCTTCATTATTCTTTTCATTTTCAAGAGGTAATTCATTCAGTGTTTCACACAAAATCTCAATTATCCTTCACAAAAGCTGTACTGGTGATGGTTTTAAGCGCTACATGAACTCTTCACACTGTAATATCATTGCTATTAAAATTGACTGTCTGACATAGCAATTACCACATTCAGGTAAAATAGGATGAACTGCTTGCTGGCACCATTTGGATACATGTAAATTAAATCAACTTTTATCAAAGATACCCTGTAAAGCACATGTAAATAAATAAGATTATGTGTGAAGTTCTAATAACTGATTATTTTTATTGTTGTTTATTAAGAAATTGTTTTTGCATTTTAATTGAAATTCTAAAAGCAGAAATTGCTCATCTCTTTTTAAAGCCTCAGGAACTAGTTGCAGTGTTCATACTAGTACATTGTCAGCATTTTAACCATTGTGGTTCAGCTAAATAGATTCTTACTTTTCATCTTTTCCACTTATATAAAATAATTTTGAATCGTGTTTGTAATCAAAAGTTATTTAGTGACAATAGAAGAAATCTCAAAATACTAGGATCCAGTATATTAAGTTTTCATGGGCAAAATCTGTTTACTTTTCACATGAAAATCAGAGAGAGAGGAAAAGCAGTCTGATCATACCATTCATGAACCTTTTGTATCAAATATGAATCTTGTTAGTGCTTTAACAAGATGGGCTTCTATGACATTAAAAGAAAAGTAACACATTACAATAGAAATAAAATCATTAAAGAGTTGTGATCAGGAAAGAAAGTAATAACCTGTCTTCACAGACTACCTAAACCAAACGATGCCTCCCTGTATAATGAACAAGAGGAGGAGAAAAAGAAAGTAAAGAGCAGACCTCTTGCTTTTTACCACTTGCCTCTCTGCCTTGTTAACCTTAGTTAAGTTGTCCTGCTTATTTACTTCATACTTGTCTGTCTTGGTTCTGTCTTGCCTCATCAGTTCAGTTGCTCAGTCGTGTCCGACTCTTAGAGACCCCATGGACTGCAGCACGCCAGGCCTCCTTATCCATCACCAACTCCCAGAGTTTACTCAAACTCATGTCCATTGAGGTGGTGATGCCATCTAGTCACCTCATCCTCTATCGTCCCATTCTCCTCCTGCCTTCAATCTTTCTCAACATCAGGGTTTTTTCCAATAAGTCAGTTCTTCGCATCAGGTAGCCAAAGTATTGGAGTTTCAGCTTCAGCATCATTCCTTCCAATGAATATTTAGGATTGATTTCCTTTAGGATGGACTGGTTGGATCTCCTTATAGTCCAAGGGACCCTCAAGAGTCTTCTCCATCATCACAGTTTAAAAGCATCAATTCTTCGGTGCTCAGCTTTATTTATAGTACAACTCTCACATTCATACATGACCACTGGAAAAACCATATCTTTGACTAGACGGACCTTTGTTGGCGAAGTAATGTCCCTGCTTTTTAATATGCTATCTAGGCTGGTCATAACTTTTCTTTCAAGGAGCAAGTGTCTTTTAATTTCATGGCTGCAGTCACCATCTGCAGTGATTTTGGAGCCCCGAAATAAAGTCACTCTTTCTACTGTTTCCTCATCTATTTGCCATGAAGTGATAGGACCAGATGCCATGATCTTAGTTTTCTGAATGTTGAGCTTTAAGCCAGCTTTTTCACTCTCCTCTTTCACTTTCATCAAGAGGCTCTTTAGTTCTTCTTCACTTTCTGACATGAATGTAGTGACATTTGCATATCTGAGGTTACTGATATTTCTCCTGGCAATCTTGATTCCAGCTTATGCTTCTTCCAGCCCAACGTTTCTCATGATGTATCCTGCATATAAGTTAAATAAGCACAGAGACAATATACAGCCCTGACATATGCCTTAACCTATTGGAACCAGTCAGTTGGTCCACGTTGAGTTCTAACTGTTGCTTCCTGACCTGCATACAGATTTCTCAAGAGGCGGGTCAAGTGGTCTGGTCTTCCCATCTCTTAAAGAATTTTCCAGAGTTTGTTGTCATCCACACAGTCAAAAGCTCTGGCATAGTCAATAAAGCAGTAATAGATGTTTTTCTGGAACTCTCTTGCTTTTTCCATGATCCAGTGATGTTGGCAATTGGATCTCTGGTTCCTCTGCCTTTTCTAAAACCAGCTTCTACATCTGGAAGTTCACGAATCACATACTGTTGAAGCCTGGCTTGGAGAATTTTGAGCATTATTTTACTAGCGTGTGAGATGAGTTCAAGTGTGTGGTAGTTTGAGCATTCTTTGGCATTGCCTTTCTTTGGGATTGGAATGAAAACTGACTTTTCTAGTCCTATGGCTACTGCTGAGTTTTCAATTTTGCTGACATATTGAGTGCAACACTTTCACAGCATCATCTTTTAGGATTTGAAATAGCTCAACTGGAACTCCATCACCTCCACTAGCTTTGTTTGTTGTGATGCTTTCTAAGGCCCACTCAACTTCACATTCCAGGATGTCTGGCGCTACGTTGGTGATCACACCATGGTGATTATCTGGGTCATGAAGATCTTTTTTGTATAGTTCTTCTGTGTATTCTTGCCACCTCTTCTTGATATCTTCTGCTTTGGTTGGGTGCATACCATTTCTGTCCTTTATTAAGCCCATCTTTGCATGAAATGTTTCCTTGGTATCTCTAATTTCTTGAAGAGATCTCTAGGCCTTTCCATTCTTTTTTCCCCCCCTCTATTTCTTTGCATTGATCCTTGAGGAAGGCTTCCTTAGCTCTCTTTGGTATTCTTTGGAACTCTGCATTCAAATGGTTATATCTTTTCTCCTTTGCCTTTCGCTTCTCTTCTATTCACAGCTATTTGTAAGGCCTCCTCAACAACCATTTTGCCTTTTTGCATTTCTTTTCCTCAGGGATGGTCTTGATCCCTGCCTCCTGTACAATGTCAGTAACTTCTGTCCATAATTCTTCAGGCACTCTGTCTATAAGATCTAATCCCTTGAATCTATTTGTCACTTCCACTGTATAATTGTAAGGGATTTGGAATGGTCTAGTGGTTTTCCCTACTTTCTTCAATTTAAGTCTAAATTTGGCAATAAGTAGTTCATGGTCTGTGACACAGTCAGCTCCCAGTCTTGGTTTTGCTGACTGTATAGAACGTCTCCATCTTTGACTGCAAAGAACATAATCAATCTGATTTTGGTGTTGACCATCTGGTGATGTCCATGTGTAGAGTCTTCTCTTGTGTTGTTGGTAGAGGGTGTTTGCTATGACCAGTGCATTCTCTTGGCAAAACTCTATTAGCCTTTTCCCTGCTTCATTTTGTACTGCAAGGCCAAATTTGCCTGTACTCCAGGTATTTCTTGACTTCCTACTTTTGCATTCCATTTCCCTATAATGAAAATGACATCTTTTTTGGGTATTAGATCTAGAAGTTCTTGTAGGTCCATTCAACTTCAGCTGCAGACTTGGATTATTGTGATATTGAATGGTGTGCCTTGGAAATGAACAGATATCATTCTGTCGTGTCTTGGCTCATCAATAGATTAAAATTCTTACTCCTGTGTATGATCTCATTTTTATGTTAAATTTCAATCTCTCGGGGTTACCATTTCCAGCTTTGGAAACTGACCCTGAGCCTGGATTATGCCTGATGTAGGAGCTTGGTCTTGATATACTTGACAATGGATACACCAAAACTATGACTAACTCAAACCAATGTTGTGTCAGTAGAAAGGGTTTTGGGCCCTCCCTTCTCATGCCAGTTATCCCCACTAGAAACAGAAGGTTGGCAGCATATGACTCACTTAATTGATACAATTATCACATTTGAATCAAGACCATTTTCCAGAGAAAATACATAACATTCTAACTATACTATATAACAGAACTAAATGAAGAGGAATATGATTTTTATGGATTCTCTTAAATCCACAATTGACTAATATAATTTCATTCTCTTATACAAAGCCAGAATCAACTGGAAAATAGATAATAGATATCAAATAAATAACTTCTAGCTTCAAAGAGCATAATGCCACTACTGCTCTTCTTTTCTTTCATAAACTGTCAGTTGAAACTCAACTTTCAAGGGTCTCTGGTTTCTGTCAGCTTCTGAAACCCAGAACAGGATCTGCTGGAGTACCCTCAGAGAAACCCCCCAAATTAAGAACAACTGAAGCACAGCAAAAATGCTTTTCAGTTGGCTACCCTCCTCCTCTGTCCCTACTGATACAAGTAATCAGTGCAGCCTCGACCTCTTACAGAATGGAGATTTCTCTATAGCAAAGAGCTGGATCTGACATTCACTTTCAATATGCTACATTAGGCTTATCCCCACTTACAACTTCAAAAGGGCAGCTACCTGAGCCAGGTTTGAGTCTCTCTCATCTGAAGCAGACTCCCTCTCAAGGTATGAGATCAGGCCCTACCCTCTCACTTCAAAAAACTGATACTTTCTCTTGGTTCCTACTTCCCCTCGAAAACACAACCACACATAGATATCCCCCATGAACTCACACTTATCCTCACATTTCTGTGAAGCCTTGCCTGACATCCTCACACAGTGCTAGTTTTCTGCTTTCTGTGCTTTGGTCATGCATTTGTGTGTGTGTGCGTGTGTGCACACACGCACACACACATTCAGTTGCTCTGTCGTGTCCGACTCTTTGTGATCCCATGGACTGTAGCCCACCAGGCTCTTCTGTCCATGGGATTTTTCCAGGCAAGAATACTGGAATGGTTTGCCATTTCCTCCTCCAAGGGATCTTTGCAACCCAACAGCCCCTTCATAATACATCTACTATATTAGAACTATGTGTTTCTGTGCTTGTCTTCATTCTCAATGAGGGACCACGTTTTGTTCATCTTTGTCTGTCTGTTCCTCCATACTTCCTTCACCTCTGGCTCAGAGAAGAATATATTGCCAGGTATTCACTCATTTGTTGAATAAAAAAATTACTGTATAGTTTAACTTCATTAAACATATTTACTATCAAAAATCCACACAGATTTTTCAATAACCTATCTTTACCTGAATATATACATTTTCATACATGCATATTACTTGTATATGTATAGATGAACATAATCACACATATATACCAATAACATCATATAGCACCTCTAGCATAATAAAAATAATTATATAAATTTAAATACAAGGAAAATTAGTTCATATATTTTAATTTCCCAAGTGATATAGGAGAGACATGAGAAAGTAGATAAGGAAAGTTCTTGATTCATCCCCACTGCTAAATGTGATATTAGGATGCTCTGGGCTGAGTTATGTCTTGACTTGAATAGGTAGAAACCAGGAGTGAGTGGGGAAAATGAGTGCATAGTGTTTTAATCATCGAATTTAGTTCTTTTCATCCCTCCTTCCTTCCCACTGTTTCTTCTATCCATCCACCCATCCCATACATAGCAACTGTCTAGTAGTAGTATATTAACATTGTTAGTTCAAATGGAAATGTGGGGTTGTATCAAATACTGACATTAAAGATGTGTTCATCAATAGCAAGAAGAAAATTATCACTTTCATTAATACAGTACTGAGACTTTAGTTTTTACTTTTTTTCCCCAAAATATTGGCTATATTTCTTGTGTTTCAATTCTTACTTTCAATATACATACATACATATTTCAAAGTAAGAAACAATAGGAAAATAGGTTTATTATTTTACGACCCACAAGTATCTTCTTCTCTTAAAGACTAAGCCATAATTCTTTTTATCAAGGCTCCTCAGGAAAAAGCTATTTTCTGATCTAAAAATTTGTATCTAGAGGTGGGTAGGCACATCGTAATTGATGTGAAACGTGTATTGTAAAATGGTCTAGTAAAATTTTTTCTAAATTACTTCCAGGCCAAGACTGGTATGCTAGTCTTTCCTACAAGATTTTTAAATGTTAATATATCTCATAATAAACTTCTAGCAAGTGAAAGTGAAAGCCACTCAGTCATGTCCAACTGTTTGCGACCCCATGGACTATACAGACCATGGAATTCTCCAGATCAGGGACACAGGAGTGGGTAGCTTCTCCCTTCTCCAGGGGATCTTCCCAACCCAGGGATCGAACCCAGCTCTCCCAAATTGCAAGTGGATTCTTAACCAGCTGAGCCACAAGGGAAGTCTAAACTTCTAGAACCACCCCATTTGTCTAAATTACTTCATTATACAAGAGAGTTAATCTGTGTTTTTTTTTAAATCACCAATTATAATCAAATAATTTTACATGAAAAAGTTTATATTTTTCTCCTGTTAGATGTAATCTCCTTTTTAAAAATAAAATTTTGAATCAGAAATTTAAAAGGGGACTCCTAATAATCAACTAGTTGTATGCTAATTGCGGAAGATCACTACTATATCAAATAGAATAGGAAATAGCATAAATTTGTCTCCCAAATAAAGTCCAATTTACAGGATCCATGATGATTAATAGTCATTTGTTAACAAGTAGTTACCTGGTCTAAACTTACCTTTTAATTTTATCACAAGGACAACCATCTCTAAGTGAAATAATTTACATAATGGTTTTAGAATGTGCGATGCTTGTTCACTCATATCATCACATTCAGTGCTTATCAGATAGGTATGGTAAGGAAATTTTCTATTTTAAAGTAAAGGAAAGATTTTGTACATAGTGGGTGATATTCTTTTTCCAGTCAACTACTATAACCTGTTATATACTATAACTTAAGTATAACTTAAGAAAGAAATGCATAAAAGTGAAATAGTATATATAAAAATAAACAAGTGAAATTAATTCAATGATATCCAACATTTATTAGTGTCTACTGTATGTTCTAATAAATGTTGAATATCATTGAATTAATTTCACTTATTGTTTATTTTTTTATATATACTATTTCACTTTTATGTATTTCTTTCTTAAGTTATACTTAAGTTATAGTATATAACAGGTTATAGTAGTGTCTACTGTATGTTCTGGGGACTTCCCTGGTGGCTCAGATGGTAAAGCATCTGTCTACAATGCGGGAGACCTGGGTTTGATCCCTGGGTTGGGAAGATCCGCTGGAGAAGGAAATGGCAATCCACTCCAGTGCTATTGCCTGGAAAATCCCATGGACAGAGGAGCCTGAGAGGTTACAGTCCATGGGGTCACAAAGAGTCAGACACGACTGAGCGACTTCACTTTCACTGTATGTTCTGAGAGTTCAGTTATGAAAATAGGCACTGGGGGCAAAAACTACCAAAGTTTTTAAAAATGGAAGGATTTAGCAAAGTAGGGATAAATGAGAAGGCAATCTAGAGAAAAGAATTTAAATAAGAAAGCTGTGAAGCTGAGGTGAGGCAGAACATATGAAGAAAACAAAGCAAAGAATTTGCTTAAGCATCAGATTTAGATTAGTGATTAGCTGATAAGAAAGAAATATCCTCAGCACGTCTTCCTCTGTTCTTAAGGGGTACACATTACAGTATTGCTGATTAGCCCCTCCATTCTCAAAGAACTCTTACAGAGCAGGGCAGCAGCCTGCAGAGTTCCACCCACATAATTTTCCTCAACAAATGATTACCCAGTTCAACTGAACAGCTCATTTTGGCACTAGAGGGTTCTAATACACCTCCCCCGACTTCCCTCTCTTCAACATCATGACTAACTCCCATCGTGCCATTGTCTCAGTTAGGTTGAAGTTTCCTTATCTACAAAACGATAAGAAGAAAGATTCATTTTTCAGGTCTAAAGTTTACTATGATAAACAAACCCTCTGGTTATGTAATATAAAGCAGTACATTTCTTATAATTCTAGGTTGTCCATAAAGACTTCTAGGTGCCCTAGGACCTCAAGTTGTCAAATAAATAGGAAGAATATTCTTCTTTGGCCTTTTTTTCTCTGTGCTTTTTATTTTTTTCCTAATTTTGTTAGTCCCATATGAATAAGTAAGTATACTGAACGTTTCCCATTATACTGTAATTTCACCCTAGCATGGAAATGCTCTTCTTGAGTAACAAGACAGTATTTTTTCATAGAAGCAATACCTAATCCACAATTCAATTATGAATTGTTTTGTAATCACTGAAGTCAGGAGAAATACCTCCTATTTATGAAATTTTTCTTGTGACTTATTCTCTACCATTTTGTGTCAAATTCTATGCAGATGCGTCTTCCTCCCATCATTTTGGAGACAGGAACTATGTCCAACATCCATGGTGCCCAGTAGAATGTTTCAGGCGTAATAGGTAGTAGGTGCATATTTGCCAAATGAATTGTTATTCTGATGATTATTAATGGGAAAGAAGTTAGAAGAAACAAGAAAAGAAAGAATGGGCAAATATTGCAAAGATTGAGGTCTTGGCCGTGTTTCTGAAGATAAAGGTATTTTTTTTAGAAAATTCACCTCGAGTTGTCTTTACTTCTTAGAACACTCCTTCCTTCATTATTAGTATGTACAAAGAAATACCTTTCAGTGTTGAAAACATTGAACCTGTTTATTCAATCCAAGATTCTAATCTTTTAGCAGATGAGGTTTCTGAAATCAAGCATAATTCTGACAACCTTTTCAAGAAGCTAAAGGGCTTAGGAAAAGCAAATAAAATGCTCTATTAGCATATGAGAAGAGTGACATAAATTAAGAGTAAGGGTAATGATGTAACGAACTGAAGAAAGTCCCTGTCTTTCACTACACAAATTTTTAACAATTTATGGCAAAGAAATCACACTACTCACCATAAACAGAATTCATTTTTAAGAAGTTTATATGTAAAAATAACCCCAAATAATTGAAGAGAACTGTTTAGTATAACCATTCTAAGTTATTAAAGCCAAGAAAAAGGAAAAAGAGGATGGAGTTAATGGAACCCACAGGCTACTGATGTGGCAGTTTATCAAATGTAGCTGTAATGAAAGATAAATAATACAGGCAATTCACACTTCATGAAAGGATAAAAGTGTCAGTGTGTAGGTACCAGTTTTACTGCAGGCCATAATCAGCAAGTAAACGAAAGTGCAATGTCTAAAAAGTTTATAGGCTTCTATGAAGGCCTCGTCTTGTCAGGTATTGATTTAGGTATTCAGACGACTTCACTGGTATTACACAAATTGAGTGTTCGTGAACTTGGAGGACATGTTCTATTTCTCCCAACAAAAGTTGCCTCCAGCTTAAAATTAAGTTGCTTCCATCACTTAAATTTGAGGAAGGGGAAGAAAATGCTGAAATCATATCTTACACAATTATTTTCTTCTTAAATAGAGGGCAATCCAAAGTGAATGTTTCATATTCTCCACCTTCTCCACAAACATGGACTCCATATTTCTTAGAAAGCTGAAAATAGAAAAAAAAAAGAGAAAGAAACAGGAAACTTAAAACTTAGATAACAAAAATGTTCCCTTAACTTATTTTGTCCTAAAAAAATATCCATGTTGGAAACTTTAATTCCAAAATAGATTGTGAGCTATAGGAAAATGATTGTATATTTCTGTTTAAAAACTGTTAAAAACCATTTGAAGAATGTTATCATAAAGCATAGCATTTTAAATAATTCCCAAATCCTTATAAAAAGATATATTAGACCAACATTTTTATGTATAATGAAAAAGCTTAAAGATTACTATAAAGTTTGACACTAGCTTTAGCTTCAAAAGGAGGAAGGATACTAAGTCATTTTGTACTAAATGAGAATATATGCAGCCAAATTGTGCTTTCCCTGCCCTTTGACCTATATGTGGAAGGGGAAAAAATGCGCTTAGAAAATTTCTCAGACAACACAAGAGAATGTAATCTAAGGCCTTTCCTTGGGCTTATGAATGAAAGGAAGTCATAAACATGGTTATTATGCTTAAGACTATTATTAGTAGTAAAGTTCTAAGAATATCAAGATCTAATGAAGTTCTAATGCTTCAAACAAGCCCTGGAAGGGTCTAACTCCAAGAAAGGTTGGAATAGCTTATAATGTTTGTCTGATTAAACCTGAAATTTAAAAAAAAAACAAAAAACAGCAAAGAAACAACCACTCCCCACCCTGACCCTATGCTTTGCATCAAATACAAGTTGTTATTTAAATGATCCTGATACTGAGAGTAAAATCCTCTCTTATTGGGCTGGTACAAGGCTGGAATCAGAGCTGGGGAGCACTCTCACTGGCTATGCAACAGAATCTTTCTGGTCTTTCATGGAGGCTTTATCACTATGATTCTAGCTCCTTCATTCTGAATTTTACAGCTTTTCCTGCTTACAACCTCTCCTAGCCCCAAATCCTCATAGCCCAAAGGAAGAGTGACTCCACTGATGTTCTCTGAAACTGCCAGTGCTGGGACTGTGGCCTGAGTTTTCAGTTTTACCTGCATAAATATTATACATTTATTTATTTGGTTATTTTTATAGTTGTGCTACCATTCCAACTCCATTACATTTCATCTATTGACTATGTGCCCTTAGGGATTGAAAGGATGGATCTATGAAAATTCTATTCCCTCTAAGGATCAGTGGTAATGTGAATGACCTATAAAGCAAAACAGCAAGAAAAGTGAGGGAAAGAAAATGAGATGGCATTTAGTATATGAACTTGCAAAAATGTAGTAGATAAATTTTCACCGTGGTGGGTCATGAAGTAGAGAACTGGCAAGGCAGAATTATGGCAGCCGGCCATTATGAGAGCAGATAACAGGAATAGATTACAGTAGTAAACCAAATTAAATTAATGTCTGCTTTGCAGTAAAAATGTAGGAATAATAATGGGGTATGGATTTCAAGGGCGTTTCCTTGTTCTGTCAGCTAGTGCCCGACCCCTTCTCATCTCCCTTCCTTGGTCTTTTCATTCCAGTGACTTTCTGCCAAGGGAAGCTTCTACTCTCACCTTTATGGTCAGTCTTGTTTATGTGGGAATATATCTTAATAACCACAGACTTCTTTTTTTAGAAAATGTATAATTGAAGCTTTGCAAAATTTCTATAATCTACCACAAAAGCATAATTGGATTTTTTAAAATTAATGTTGGCATAGCTGTTATCCTACTGAAGTAATTCTGTTAGTCCCTAAGTAAAAATAATGTAAGCTGCTATATTAAGCCAGACAGCACTAGGAAATCTAAAATTTGGATATATCCAGTGATATTTTCAATTCACATAAAATATTTCCATAATATTCATCCAGTCAGTTCTTCCACAAACATTTACTGAATAGTGATTATTGGGCAGGCTTTGTTAGATGAAAAAGTTCCAGGAGTAAACAAACAATGTCCTTGGTCTCTGGAAGCTTACTAAATATATTACACCCTATATTTCAATACCACAGTATGATGAAACAGTGATGTTGATTCTGTAAATAATATGTGCAATTTCTTCCCCCTCTACCACTCATTGACCAGCAGGGACACAGATTCCAAGTCAAGGAAGATTTTACACAGACAGATTTCAGAATTCCAGAATCCATGGGTTCCAGATTCCAAGAGTGCAGTGCATTTTATGGCTGATGAACCACAAAGTAGCCTATGAATCCTTATGATGTCTTTTGCAGACCCTCTAAACTCTATTAGCTTAAAGCTCTAGTAGACATAAGTATTCAGAAAAATACTGGCTTACGTTTGGCCAGTTCCAAGGCCCCTTGATGTCCTGAGAGAACCTCCTCAAGAAGCAAAGCCTAAGCTAGCCACTTTCTTTAAGGAATCTTTAGCTAAGGCATAGCACTATGTTAGAAATCAACAACCTGGTAGCACAAAAGCGTGATGTGTGCATTTGATTGGGCTTCCCAGGTGGTGCTAGTGATAAAGCACCTGCCTGCCAATGCATTCGATCCCTAGATTGGGAAAATCCCTTGGAGGAGGGCATGGCAGCCCACTCCAGTATTCTTACTTGGAGAATCCCATGTATGGAGGAGTCTGGAGGGTTATAGTCCAAGGGGCTGTAAAGAAATGAACATGACTGAAGCAACCTAGCAGGCATGTGTGATTTGATTTTTTAAAACAGGGGTCAGTTAAGGTAAGTGGAGAATCCAGAGACATATTTGTGGTATGAGACGTTCAATCTGCTTTTCTAAAACATGTAAGCAAGTGTTGCTCATATCTACATTACTCATAGAAAGTAGCAACTTTATTCTAATGTATCTCAGGTCTGTGTCTGGGTTCCAACTCAGAATTAGTATTAGTGTAGGCCAGCACCTCCTCATTCTAAATACAGTTTCTGTAGTTCACTTTGATAGTTTCTCTGTCAATATCATTGTAACTGAAAATACTGGATAGGTTTTCCTAAGGTTTAGTTCCTTACTGAATTATCATGATTCTTTCCATAATTTAAATGAATAAGATAGCAAACTATATTGAAAAATTAAAAAAGTGTTTTTCAAGTTGCTTTTTTCCCCCTAAAGTATGATATAAAGGATTAAGACATTTATTAAATAGTATCAGTTAGTATATAAAAAGTGGAAGCAGACAATTGTCACCATAACACCAAAAATATGCCAGATCAGCTACAAAACCACACCTTTGTGTTTTACATACAGAGATCTGAGAATTCACAGGCATCTGGATGAACTAATAGCAGATCAGGGTAAGCTTTTCTGAGATGAGTGAAGACTCATGGCCACTTTCCTAATGGGGGAACAGACAGAGTAGAAGCAAAGCTTCATGGATGTGGGGTGTCTATCAGTGTATGTGGAAAGCCAAACTCTTGTGGACCTCTGTGCTGGATTATTAAGAGTCCTGAAGAGCCCAGGGAGTATGTATAGCCTGCCAATTCTTTTTCAGAGTCTTAACTAAGTGCACAGAGTGGCTACCTTCAGAAAACTGCTCCTCTCCAGGGCAGGAGAGGGGAGAGACAGAGATCCCTTTGAGAACACCTGCCCAGTAAGTCTTTGCTATTGAACTTTCAAGGTACCAAGGGGTGGTTACAGGGCAGGAAGATTGAGAGATTTCGGCCAAGACTTGGAAAGCCAGAGAGAGGGCAGAGAAAGGCTGAGAGTAGTAAGGCCCTGAAAAGGCACAAAACAGTGGTGTAGGACTTTAAAACATGGGGACAGGGTAGGAGGAAGAGGAAGAGATCTCTAGACTCATTGGAGAATAGATTACATGCCCTGATAAACGGAGAACCTTTATCCTGCTTTCAAAACATTTCAAACAAGTAGCAAACTGAAATGAAACAAAAATCAAACCAGACTCACCTCAACTGGAAAATAGACTAAAAAGAATAAACACCTCAGACTAGCTGTCACAGAGAGGAAGTGGTGTGACTTTTCTGGAGTAAACATTTACTTCAGTCTCTGTTGTTCTTATTTATTCATTATCTACCATAAAATATATAAAACAAATTAAGAAATAAAAAGTGAAAAATGTGACTATAATCAGGAGAAAAACAAACAAAATAGAAACAGACCCACACATTAATCAAATACTGAACCCAACAGACAACGAGTTTAACATAAAAAGGAGAGTGAAAAAGTTGGCTTAAAGCTCAA
Organism: Budorcas taxicolor; assembly: GCF_023091745.1. Taxonomy (NCBI): domain Eukaryota; kingdom Metazoa; phylum Chordata; class Mammalia; order Artiodactyla; family Bovidae; genus Budorcas; species Budorcas taxicolor. The sequence continues at coordinate 29,345,782 of NC_068919.1, forward strand.
CATTCAGAAAACGAAGATCATGGCATCTGATCCCATCACTTCATGGGAAATAGATGGGGAAACAGTGTCAGACTTTATGTTTTTGGGCTCCAAAATCATAAATGCAGATGGTGATTGCAGCCATGAAATTAAAAGACGCTTACTGCTTGGAAGAAAAGTTATGACCAACCTAGATAGCATATTCAAAAGCAGAGACATTACTTTGCCAACAAAGGTCCGTCTAGTCAAGGCTATGGTTTTTCCAGTGGTCATGTATGGATGCAAGAGTTGGACTGTGAAGAAACCTGAGTGCCGAAGAATTGATGCTTTTGAACTGCGGTGTTGGAGAAGACTCTTGAGAGTCCCTTGGACTGCAAGGAGATCCAACCAGTCCATTCTAAAGATCAGCCCTGGGTGTTCTTTGGAAGGAATGATGCTAAAGCTGAAACTCCAGTACTTTGGCTACCTCATGCGAAGAGTTGACTCATTGGAAAAGACTCTGATGCTGGGAGGGATTGGGGGCAGGAGGAAAAGGGGACAACAGAGGATGAGATGGCTGGATGGCATCACTGACTCGATGGACGTGAGTTTGAGTGAACTCTGGGAGATGGTGATGGACAGGGAGGCCTGGCGTGCTGCGATTCATGGGGTTGCAAAGAGTCGGACATGACTGAGTGACTGAACTGAACTGATAATTATATATTAGAGATTTACTGGAAAAGATAGACAAAATTTATGAACAGAGATTAATTTGAGCAGAATTAGAAAACTAGGGGGAAATATCTTTAGGTTCATATTCTAGTTCCAACAATTATTGGGCAGGGGACCTGGGATGAATTACTTGTTCTCTGAATTTCCATTTGTTTAGGGAAAGCCTGCCCTCAGGGGGATGCTCTATTAAAAGATATAATACATATAAAGCTTTTAATCCAATGCCTAGTGCACAGAAAGTAGCTGACATATGTCATCCTTTCTCTATTAATCTGCTCTTCCCTTGGACCTTCTGCTCTTTATCTACATATACCTTCTTTGAGGATCATGACTCCTATTATATCTATCATCTCTATTGCAAAATGGCTCTCAAAGTGAAAAGCTTAGTCATTAAACTCTCTCCCATGTATCTCCTTCCCCCACAACTCCAAATACTTATTGAGTGTTTTACATGGGAGCATTGATGGGAAAGACTAGAGATCTCTGCAAGAAAATTAGACACATGAAGAGAACATTTCATGTAAAGATGGGCTCAATAAAGGACAGAAATGGTATGGATCTAAGGAGCAAAAGATATTAAGAAGGGGTGGCAAGAATACACAGAAGAACTGTACAAAAAAGATCTTCATGACCCAGATGATCACGATGGTGTGATCACTCACCTAGAGCCAAATATCCTGAATGTGAAGTCAAGTGGGCCTTAGAAAGCATCACAACAAAAAAAGCTAGTGGAGGTGATGGAATTCCAGCTAAGCTATTTCAAATCCTAAAAGATGATGCTGTGAAAGTGCTGCATTCAATATGCCAGCAAGTTTGGAAAACTCAGCAGTGGTCACAGGACTGGAAAAGTTCAGTTTTCGTTCCAATCCCTAGGAAAGGCAATGCCAAAGAATGTTCAAACTACCACACAATTACACTCATGTCACACACTAGTAAAGTAATGCTCAAAATTCTCCAAGCCAGGCTTCAAGAGTACGTGAACCGCGAACTTCCAGATGTTGAAGCTGGTTTTAGAAAAAGCAGAGGAACAAAGATCAAATTACCAACATCCACTAGATCATCAAAAAACCAAGAGAGTTCCAGAAAAAACATCTATTTCTGCTTTATTGACTATGCCAAAGCCTTTGACTGCGTGGATCACAATAAACTGGAAAATTCTGGAAGAGATGGGAATACCAGACCACCTGACCTGCCTCTTGAGAAATCTGTATGCAGGTCAGGAAGCAACAGTTAGAACTGGACATGGAACTGGTTCCAAATAGGAAAAGGAGTACATCACGATTGTATATTGTCACCCTACTTATTTAACTTATATGCAGAGTACATCATGAGAAATGCTGGGCTGGTGGAAGCACAAGCTGGAATCAAGATTGCTGGGAGAAATATCAATAACCTTAGATATGCAGATGACACCACAGTTATGGCAGAAAGTGAAGAAGAATTAATGAGCCTCTTGATAAAAGTGAAAGAGGAGAGTGAAAAAGCTGGCTTAGAGCTCAACATTCAGAAAACTGAGATCATGGCATCCGGTCCCATCAGTTCATGGCAAACAGATGGTAACAGTGGTAACAATGGCAGACTTTATTTTTGGGGGCTCCAAAATCACTGTAGATGGTGACTTCAGCTATGAATTAAAAGACGCTCACTTCTTGGAAGGAAAGTTATGACCAACCCTGAGAGCATATTAAAAAGCAGAGACATTACTTTGCCAACAAAGGTCCATCTATTCAAGGCTATGGTTTTTCTAGTAGTCATGTATGGATGTGAGAGTTGGACTATAAAGAAAGCTGAGTGCTGAAGAATTGATGCTTTTGAACTATGGTGTTGAAGACTCTTGAAAGTCCCTTGGACTGGAAGGAGATCTAACCAGTCCATCCTAAAGGAGATCAGTCCTGAATGTTCATTGGAAAGACTGATTTTGAAGCTGAGACTCCAATACTTTGGCCACCTGATGCGACGAACTGAGTCATTTGAAAAGACCCTGATGCTGGGAAAGATTGAAGGCATGAGGAGAAGGGGATGACAGAGGATGAGATGGTTGGATGGCATCACCGACTCAATGGACAATCGTTTGGGTAAACTCCGGGAGTTGGTGATGGACAGGGAGGCCTGGCATGCTGCAGTCCATGTGGTCACAAAGAGTTGCACACAACTAAGTGACTAATCTGAATTCTTGTTTTAAATAAAACATAGTTCTTGATTTTTCCTCAAAATCTTCTTTCCCTGCTCAATTTCTATAATAGTTTAATCAAGCTTGAAATACTGGAGTTGAGCTTAACTCCTTTTCCTTCTGCCACACAGCCTACATTTAAAATTTTTCTGGAATTCATTTATTGAATCAACAAATATTCACTCAGGACTTATTACGTGCTAAATCCTATTCTATACATAAGGCATCTGGCAGTGAATGAGACAAAGTAAACACTCTCTTCCTTTCTAACACCCTTCCTAATCATTTTGGGCTTGAACTATTACAGTAATCTCTTGTCTCCCTGCTTTATTTTCTCATCTACCTACATGTTATCAATACACTAACTTTCCTTAACAATATAAGAGATGGCATTCATCCACTCAAAAACTTATGGTGTCGACCATTGCCTACTCAATAAAAATCAAGCTCTATAAACTGAGAGTCAAAAGACTTCAGGCATTTGATCCCACCCTTCACAAGAATACTAAGACATAAAGCTAATACAATAGGAAAATGAAATGAAGATTCAAAAGAATCTTGACTGGCTGAAAAAAAACCTGAAGACTAAATCTTAAAAACTGAAATAAAAAGTAATAAACATAAACCGTAACATGCAGCTTCCTTCTGGTCTACTTACAGAAATCACTATTATTGCCTGTGGAGTTGTCCTGTGCTGCCTTGTGACATATTTCTGTATTGCATCACTATGAATTTCAGTGTTTGTCATGAGACTATAAGTTTCTAAATTTCTTAAACCCTCTGAAACCCATAGTTCTCTCCCAGTAGTGTGTGTAGCACACAGTACTCAAAGACCAAATGACTCTCTTCTCCATGGTCCAGACATCCTGCATACTTCCAGAAAAGAGTCTAATTGGCTTTGTACTCACAGAAAGTAAGCCACCACCAAACAGAATTATCAAGTAAAAGGGAGGAGAGAGTTACTGATTGCTTTTGTTATGCCCTTGGAAATAGGACAAAATCAGATCAACATTTTCTGTTTTTTGAACTCTAAAACTAAATAAAATTTACACAAGGTAGTCAATACTTTTCTCATCTAACCCACTGAATCAAGAATATTACTATTTTTGCCCATTTGGGGAATGTTATACAGAAAAAGATTCAAATCAGATGACTATTTTATAAACTTAATATACCTGCTACTTTGTCTGACATTAGTCAAGTGGTCTCATCCTTCATATAAATGCAAATAAATAAAGCTAATAAAATCAATAAAATAAAACAAAATTTCAAAAGGATTTTGACCAGCTGAAAAGACCAGAAGCAATAAAATCAGTTTTTACTTGTGTCACAATATAATTTTCATTGTATAAAAGCATGCTCTTTGCTTCATATACATCTAAATTATGCTACGCTCTCTTTTGGATAAAATATTTGGGGAAGGTGAACATAAATTTTTCAACTGACTATTGTTAAGATAAACTTTCTAAAACACATTTTGAACAGATGTGTTTGACTTGGGTCATTTCATGACTTATAAGAATGCCTTGGAGACTGAGCATTTAAAAAGTGAATTCCTAGAGTAAATGTAAAGGAAATTACTTATATGATTCTATTTTTTTCTGGTACATTTATTCACATAAACATTCATATTCATAATAACGCCATTTGAACTCTACTGATTATTGAACTGAAAAGGTAATGGGGCATCATGATTTCCCTGTTTAATTTTCTATCCCTATAAAAGATTGTAATGATCATAGTTGTGAGAATTTCTTATTAAATCAAAATATTTCTTCTTTTAAACCTGTCTCATTTGCTGTTAGTAAACTTAAAACTGGAAAAAATAAAAGAAGGGCCAAATGAAACTGCAGTTCCTTCATCCCTCCTACCACCTAGATAAAACCATGATGTTTATAGGAGTCACCATAATTTCTTATATAAATGATGTATTTAACATATAAAATAATTTCACCCTGCATATATTCATTCATAGCAGTTACTGAAGAAGTATTTATTGAATGTCTACTGTAGGTTTGGCATTGTTTTAAGTGCTGGGAATAACAATAGGAACAGACTTTAATTTTGCATAAAACAGCTTACTGTCTGCAGGTACAGGAGGAAAGTCAAACAAGCAGTTACAATAAAGGGTAGGGGTGGGTTTGGTGAATGCATGAAATGCAGTGGGACTACAAAGCATGGGATCTAACTGGAAGGACCTCAAAAGGCTTCTCAAAGAATCTAAAGGATAAATTAACCAGGAAAGTCTGGAGGGAGAGATGAAAAGAGAAAGAGGGAGGGAGAGGGGGAAGGGGATGGGAAGGGACAGAGGGAAAAGGCAGGAGAGATAAAAACTGTTCCAAAAGGAAGAGCATGTGTTAAGTCCCAGAGTACATGATGGGTACTAGAAACAGAAATAAGTTTGGCATCTGTAGTTCAGTTGCTAAGTTGTGTCTGATTTTCCGTGACCCAGTGGACTGTAGCACACCTGGCTCCTCTGTCCTCCACAGTCTCTTGGAGTTTACTCAAACTTATGTCCATTGAGTCAGTCATGCTGTCTAACCATCCCATTCTCTGCAACCTGCTTCTCCCTTTGCCTTCAATCTTTCCCAGCATCAGAGTCTTTTCCAGTGAGTGACCTTCCAATGCATATTCAGGGTGAATTTCCTTTAGGATTGACTGGTTTGATCTCCTTTCAGTCCAAGGGATTCTCAAGAGTCTTCTTGAGAACCACCATTCAAAAGCTTCAGTACTCAGCCTTCTTTATGGTTCAATTCTCACATCGGTACACGACTACTGGAAAAATCATAGCTTTGACTATATGGACCTTTGTTGGCAAAGTGCTATCTCTGCTGTTTAACATGCTGTTTAGGTTTGTCACAGGTTTCCTTCCAAGAATCTTTTTAATTTTGGCATCAGCTCAGTTCAGTTCAGTTCAGTTGCTCAGTCGTGTCTGATTCTGTGAGCCCATGAATCGCAGCATGCCAGGCCTTCCTGTCCATCACCAACTCCTGGAGTTCACTCAGACTCACATCCATTGAGTTGGTGATGCCATCCAGCCATCTCATTCTCTGTCGTCCCCTTTTCCTCCTGCTCTCAATCCCTCCCAGCATCAGTCTTTTCCAATGAGTCAACTCTTCGCATGAGGTGGCCAAAGTACTGGAGTTTCAGCTTTAGCATCATTCCTTCCAAAGAAATCCCAGGGCTGATCTCCTTTAGAATGGACTGGTTGGATCTCCTTGCAGGCCAAGGGACTCTCAAGAGTCTTCTCCAACACCACAGTTCAAAAGCATCTTCTTCAGTGCTCAGGTTTCTTCACAGTCCAACTCTTGCATCCATACATGACCACTGGAAACACCATAGCCTTGACTAGATGGACCTTCGTTGGCAAAGTAATGTCTCTGCTTTTCAATATGCTATCTAGGTTGGTCATAACTTTCCTTCCAAGGAGTAAGCGTCTTTTATTTATTTTTTTAAATTTTATTTTATTATTATTTTTTTACTTTACAATACTGTATTGGTTTTACCATACATCAACATGAATCCACCATGGGTGTACACGTGTTCCCAATCCTGAAACCCTCTCCCACCTCCCTCCCCATACCATCTCTCTGGGTCATCCCAGTGCACCAGCCCCTAGCATCCTGTATCCTGCATTGAACCTAGACTGGTGATTCATTTCTTATATGATATTATACATGTTTCAATGCCATTCTCCCAAATCATCCCACCCTCTCCCTCTCCCACAGAGTCCAAAAGACTGTTCAATACATCTGTGTCTCTTTTGCTGTCTCACATACAGGGTTATTGTTAACATCTTTCTAAATTCCATATATATGTGTTAGTATACTATATTGGTGTTTTTCTTTCTGGCTTACTTCACTCTGTATAATTGGCTCCAGTTTCATCCACCTCATTAGAACTGATTCAAATGTATTCTTTTTAATGGCTGAGTAATACTCCATTGTGTATACGTACCACAGCTTTCTTATCCATTTGTCTGCTTATGGACATCTAGGTTGCTTCCATGTCCTGGCTATTATAAACAGTGCTGCGATGAACACTGGGGTACACGTGTCTTTCAGTTCAGGTTTCCTCGGTGTGTATGCCCAGCAGTGGGATTGCTGGGTCATAAGGCAGTTCTATTTACAGTTTTTTAAAGGAATCTCTACACTGTTCTCCATAGTGGCTGTACTAGTTTATTTCATGGCTGCAGTCACCATCTGCAGTGATTTTGGAGCCCAAAAAATAAAGTCTGACACTGTTTCCCCATCTATTTGCCATGAAGTGATGGGACCAGATGCCATGATCTTCGTTTTCTGAATGTTGAGCTTTAAGTCAACTTTTTCACTCTCCTCTTTCACTTTCATCAAGAGGCTTTTTAGTTCCTCTTCACTTTCTGCCATAAGGGTGGTGTCTGAGGTTATTGATATTTCTCCCAGAAATCTTGATTCCAGCTTGTGTTTCTTCCATAGCTGAAGCATAACTAGATGAGTAATAGTGGAGAGACGAGGCTAAAAACCTAGAAAGAGGACAGATGTTATAGAGCTTTATAAGCCATACTGAGTTATTATCCTCAGGTCAATGAAAACCCATGGGGATGTTTTAAACAGAGAATTGACCTGATCTCATTTGTCTTTTAGAAACATCATTCTGGCTGCATATGGAGAATAGGCTGGAGGGCAGTGAGTCAAGAAGCAGAAAGAACTGAGAGGTTGCTGGAGGAATCTTGGCAGGAGGTAAAGATTTCCTGAAACGGGGAAGGAGCACTGAGGATGGAGTGGAGAGGACAGATAGGTTGAGAGAGATTTAGTAGGCTGAAATAAGTGAATGGAGAAGTGAGGAAAGTTTTTTTTTTTTAAATTAAGACAAATTTGCAGCTTTCTGCATTGGGAAACTGGATGGATGGTGGTTCTGTTTACTGGTATTTCAGTAGAAACAGCAATGGGCTGGGACACTGTCTAATGACTTTTTTTTCAAATTTTATGTATCATGTCATACGACTGATGTCTCAAATCTTTGTGATTATTTTCCTGAGGTTTCTATGTTACTGTGTTTTCTAAGCTACTGCTAGGCTTTTCCAACTCCTTTCCTTCCTGCTGCTCCCAAATTATAAATATCCTTCATGATTCTCTCTATGCTATATTCTTCTTTATCCATTTATTCCTCCTGATAGCTTATGCAGTCCATGGGTTCAGCTAATCACCTTTATGTTATTCTGTTACTGCAAACTGTTCAACTGACGAACTGATGATTCGTCAGTACTGATGAATACTGTCACTACTAACTAAAGAAAATTTGCTTTATGCGTTGAAGTTAAGAAAATGATAAAATTATCTTATTTAATCTTCAAAATGACTTTTAAGAATAAAAAAGAGCATAGGCTCTGAAATCAAATAGATTTAAAGCATAAATTCCAGTTCTGAAACTTCCTAGCTCTGTGACTTTGGAAAAGTAACTCACCTAAGTGATCCCTCATTTTTAAAATGTAAAAATTAATAGCAGCAACCTCATAGGCTTGTTAGATAATTAAATAACATAATGCATAAAAAGTATTTAGGTCAGAGCTATAATACACAGCTTAACTATAAGAGTAGGTAAAGCACATATTGTAGTGAGGTGCAGTGAAAGCAGGATTGTGTAATATATTGGTTAAGAGCAGTAACTCTTGAGGCAAATTGTTCTCGGTTCACATCATCCTTCATTCAACTCATAGCTCTGTCACTTTGTAGCTATGCAGTCTAAGGTCATGCAAACTCTCAGAGCCTCAAATTACTGATCTGTACAATCGAGAAGACAACAGTACCTACCTCACAGGAGTGCTGTTTTCAGTAAGAAAACCATGTGAAGAAAAGGTCTAATATATTACACAGCACACAATGGATACTCGATGAAATGGTTACTAATTTTTTTTTCCTTTTCCAGAGACAAAAACTAAACTGATTTGCAAAGGATATGTAGCTTAGAACTAAACAACTCATAAAGTTGCATCCTCACTCATACTAATAAACCTTAGTCTTTAGCCTGAACACCTCAATTGTGTGCCAACCTCATAGTTTTAAAAACACATGCTTCTGGTTTATAATTTAAAACTCAGTATATTTAAGACCAATCTTATCAATCCTGTTCTCTGCAAACATGTATGCTTCTTAATTCCCCAATTATTTGTGTGTGGATTAATCTTTGATTCTTCCTTTTCCAGCTTCTGGCCATTTGGTGCTAATTTCTTTTTCATTCTTCCATCGGAATCTTTGTTTTGTTCTGTGTCTCTATCCCTACTGTCAGAGGTTTCATGCTTTAAGCCCTCAGACCTGTTTCAATAAGAGCATCTTAGACACTTTTTGATTTCCAATTTCTTCTCTCCCAATCCAGGAATACTGCCACCACACTAAATTTCCTGAGATATGTTTTAATAATAAACATCCCTGTTGATGAGCCTTCCATATCTTATTTCTCACCCCAAATCACTTGGTCTGTCTCTCAAGGCCCTTAATGACTGGGGCCTAAATTCCCACCTCACCTGTTTCTTATTAATCTATCAACATAAGCTGTTAGTTTCATTTAAATAAAATTCCTTATTGTCCTTGCATGTCTTCTTGCCTAGGAATCTACAGATTGATTCACTTTGTTGCCACCACCAATACATAAAAGGTCTTAATGATCCAGAAAACCATGATAGTGTGATCATTCACCTAGAGTCAGACATCCTGGAGTGTGAAGTCAAGTGGACCTTAGGAAGCATTACTACAAACAAAGATAGTGGAGGTGATGGAATTCCAGTTGATCTATTTCAAATCCTAAAAGATGATGCTGTGAAAGTGCTGCACTCAATATGCCAGAAAATCTGGAAAACTCAGCAGTGGCCACAGACTGGAAAAGGTCAGTTATCATTCCAATTACAAAGAAGGGCAATGCCAAAGAATGTTCAAACTACAGCACAACTGCCCTCATTTCACATGGTAACAAGTTAATGCTCAAAATTCTCTGAGCCAGGAAACAATGGAAACTATTGTGGCAGACTATTTTCTTGGGCTCCAAAATCACTGCAGATGGTGACTGCAGCCATGAAATTAAAAGACATTTGCTTCTTGAAAGAAAAGCGATGTCAAACCTAGACAGTGTAGTAAACAGAGACATCACTTTGCCCACAAAAGTCCATATAGTCAAAGTTATGGTTTTTCAAGTCATCATTAATGGATGTGAGAGTTGGATGATAAAGAAGGCTGAGTGCCAAAGAATTGATGCTTTTGAATTGTGTTGGAGAAGACTCTTGAAAGTCCCACGGACTGCAAGGAGATGAAACCAGTCAATCCTCAAGGAAATCAACCCTTCCAATATTCATTGGAAGGACTGATGCTGAAGCTGAAGCTCCACTTTGGCACCACCCGATGCAAAAAGCCGACTCAGTGGTAAAGACCCTGATGCTGGGAAAGATTGAGGGCAGGAGAAGGGGGCAACAGAGGATGAAATATTTGGATGGCATCATCGACTCAATGAACATGAGTTTGAGAAAGCTCCATGAGATACTGAAGGACAGGGAGACCTGGTGTGCTGCAGTCCATGGGGTACAAAGAGTTCGAGATGACTGGGAGACTGAACAACAAAGTATAAGTTTCATCCATCCTTTAGACCAATTTAAGTTCTAAGACTCTCATGACATTGCTTTCAACTATTCCAGGTCAGATGGTCATCTTCCATTTTTAGCTTCCAATTATACTTATAGTAAATACCAACTAGGCTTTATCTGATCCAAATTATTAGGATCTCTCCCCCTAAGACTCTAAATTTAATGCAAAAAATAACTTTTTTACTTATTTTACAATACACACTCAATGAGATGTGAGGAACATGTTCATGATAATATATTGGAACAGCCACTAACTATGGAGGACCTTCATTTCTTCTCTTTAACTGCAAATATTAATGGGCTCTACTGCTGAGTCAAATTCCTTAAAGTACACCTTTCAGAATTTTCCTCCCTTCCTCTAAAACCTTCGGTTGCTCATTGCTTAGATAATTAAATCCTCAATTCAGTATTCAAAATTTCTCACAATACGGCTTCTAAATTTTTTCTCAGTTTCCTCTCCAAGTACTTAAGATATACGCCAAACAAGCCAGCCAGTCAAAAGTTCTATCCCCATTCTTGAAGTCCAGTATGGCTATCAATTTACCTCTCAATTTATTCAGAATTCTCTCAACAACATACAATGTTTTCTTTGAAATTCTTTGGTACATATTTTATACTATCTTAGGGTATGTTTTTTAATTTAACAATGTTCATTATATTTTTAATTGGAGGATAATTGCTTTAAAATATTCTGTTAGTTTCTGCCATACATCAACATGAATCAGTCATAGGTATACATATGTCCTCTCCCTCTTAAACCTAGACTATGGCCTCACTGACACAATGAACATGAGTTTGAGCAAAGTCTAGGAGACAGTGAAGGACAGGGAAGCCTAGAATGCTGCAGTTCATGGGGTCACAGAGTCGGACATGACTTAGTGTCTGAACATTTTAATACTTCTTGTAAGTTGTAAGAGTCACTGAACATCTCAGCTATAAAGCTCCACATATCCTTCCAACTCTGTTATATTCAAAATCTAAAATTTCCTCTCAAGGATATTCTACCTTCCTCTTAACTTTCAAGGTCAGTTATAGGTTTTCTTTTCCATAAGTTTAGCAGTGTAGGGAATAAGGCTTAAAGTTCCATCTGTCACTCACAACATCAAATCAACTTTAGTGAAATCCTTTGTCTTTTGCGTTGTTAAGTGATAGGTAGCTGGGACTGTAAATTGTTCTTTTGTCAAACTCATAAGGAAGACAAGTTAACTCATATAAAAGAGAACTTGAAATAGAGCTTTAAGCTTGAAGTTAGCATTACAAGTATCCTGCTTTAGCTCTTATAGCAGCCAGCTAAGCAGTATACTCCTTAGTCAATACATATCTGCTTACCTTTGACTCAAGACTATAAGTCAGATTTCCCAATTCTATGTGAATAGTTCTGGAAAAAGCAACCAGATCCACATATTTACCATTTTTATATAATATGATTTCATCTTCCATTTAGCAAAACAACCTTTACTTGGAAGATCTTAATAAATATCTTGATTAAAGAGTAACCATTGCTGGTAAAGATAGTGATTTGAATCCATGCACCTACTCCCACCCCCTTCTAAAACTTCCATGGAAGGTATTTCATAAAAAGGCATAAATTCAAAAAAGATGGAGAAAATCAGAGCACAAAACAACAGAATCAAGAACATTGGAACCTAAGCCAACAGGGGAGCATGCAAAGGACTGATCCAATTTATACAGGAAATTAACTCTTTACTCTAAAGCAATAAAGTAAGGGATTGATGGCACCAGTTACTTCTGGAAGTAAAGGGAAAATGTGAAAAGGACACCAAAATAAGAGGGATAGATTGGCAGTCTGTTTAACAAGCAGTCAGATTCCCTAGATCCTTTCCCTATAGGCTGACAACCACTTCTACTTGCCCCTGTCAGAACATTGAAGGTTTATTCTCTGCAAAGGGAAAACAAATGAACTAACCTGGGAGAAACAAGACACAGCTGAGGACAGAGGTACTATAACAAAATAGAGGGATTCAGTTAATGTATGCACACAAGATTCTAAGACCTCTAGCCATTTTCCTTGTCAACTCCAACAACAACAACAGCAAAAACCTGCAGCATGTCTTCACGTTAAGAGGAGGCTGGAGAATCATTTTCTTTGGAATATAACCAGTTCAGATTAAATGACCCATATATACTCCCTTCCAGTGAAACTCAAGGTCACACAGCTCCATCCACACACTTAGTGCTTGCAATAAAACTTTTAGGTCTCCACTTTTAAACACGAGTAGAACACCAAAGATTAGCAGAAACATCTATAAGATGAAAGATAGAGATCAAAATAAACAAAGGAAAAGACTGACTATGAAGGAGAGAAGAAAAATTATTTAAGGATAAAGCATTACAGATTAAAAAAAACAAAATGTGCTTTTAGAAATTAAAAATAAGATATGAAAAAATTTAACTAGAAGTTTAAGTGTAAAATTGTGAAATTCTCCCAAAAAGAGTAAAGTGATGTAGGTGAAAATTAAGAGAAAAGTTAGTAGTTCAAGGAACATCTAAATAATAAGAATCCAAAGATGCAAAATTGGGACTGGTTCAAAATTGGGAAAGGAGTACGTTGAGGGTGTATATTGTCACCCTGCTTATTTAACTTATATGCAGAGTACATCATGCGAAATGCTGGGCTAGATGAAGCACAAGCTGGAGTTAAGACTGCAGGGAGTCAACAGGTTATATCAACAACCTCAGATATACAGATGATACTACCCTCTTTGCAGACTATGAAGAAGAACTAAAGAACTTCTTGATGAAGGTGACAGAGGAGAGTGAAAAAACTGGCTTAAAACTCAACATTCAGAAAACTAAGATCATGACATCCGGTCCCATCACTTCATGGCAACTAGGTGGGGAAACAATGGAAACAGTGGCAGACTTTATTTTCTTGAGTTCCAAAATCACTGCAGATGGTGACCGCAGGCATGAAATTAAAAGATGTTTGCTCCTTGGAAGAAAAGTGATGACAAAGCTAGACAGTATTAAAAAGCAGAGACATTACTTTGTCCACAGAGGTCTATATAGTCAAAGCTATGGTTTTTCCAGTAGTCATGTACAGATGTGAGAGTTGGACCATGAAGAAGGCCGAGTGCCAAAGAATTGATGCTTTTGAACTGTGGTGTTGGGAGAAGACTCTTGAGAGTCCCTTGAACTGCAAGGAGATCAAACCAGTCAATCCTAAAGGAAATCAACCCTGAATATTCATTGGAAGGACTGATGCTGAAGCTATAATACTTTGGCCACCTGATGTGAAGAGCTGACTCATTGGAAAAGACCCTGATGCTGGGAAAAATAGAAGACAGGAGGAGACGGAGAAGACTGAGGACTAGATGGTTGGATGGCATCATGGGTTCGATGGACATGAATTTGAGCAAACTCCAGGAGATGGTGAAGGACAGAGGCATGCTGCAGTCCATGTGGTCATAAAAAGTTGGGCATGACTGAGTGACTGAACCACAAAAAGAAATAAAGAGTAGTAAACACCAGTGAAATAATTCAAGAAAATTGCCCAGAACTGAAATTTTCAAGCTGAAAACTCCACCTGTCTCAGCACAATGTATAAAAACATTCATGCCTAAGACACAGCACATATGACTTTATAATTCTTTGGGCAAAAGAAGTATCTTACATACTCTTACACAGAGGAGATGGAGAGAGAAATAAATAAGGTTGCATAGAAATAGTCAGGAATCAGAATGACTTTGGGCTTCTCAACAGCATACCAAGCTGCAAGGGAATGAAGCAATACTATCAAGATCTGGAAGGGAAAATATTCCTAAAACAGAATTTATGACTTGCTAAAGAACCAATCAAATGAAAGGAAAGAATGAAGACATTTACAGATATGCATACTGTCTCAAAGAGTCCTGTGGACTCTTCCTTAAAAAGAACGTGCTTCACAAAAATGAGATGGAAACAAAGATAAAGAAAGACACTGGATCCAGGAAACAAGGGATCTAACAAAGAAGAAAGGTGAAAGGGTCTCTTGGATTATGAGAAGATGATGGATGATAGCCTTGTAACAGGCGTAGAATGAAACTGACCCAGATTATGTACATTAGGTGATAAGGCCCTGGAAAAGACTTCAGGGAGAGGAAACTGAAAAACTATTTAGTATGTCTGAACATCTGGCTAAGAGACTAAGAAACTGTCAATGAGTAAAGCACTGAATTAGTGATTAGTACATAGAATACTGAATAAATGAATAAAGCAAGACAACTATAATTCACATGAAAACATAGGATCAAGAGGCAACAGTTAAGAACCTTGTATCGACCAGCTGGTTGGTTCAGGATTGAGAAAGGAGTACAGCAGGGCTGTCTGCTGTCACCCTGTTTGTTTAATCTATACACTGAGAACATCATCAGAAATGCTGGACTAGATAAGTTACAAACTGGAATCAAGATAGGTAGGAGAAATATTAACAACCTCGATATGCAGATGATACCACTCTAATGGCAGAGAGTGAAGAGGAACTAAAGAACCTCTTGATGAAGGTGAAGGAAGAGAGTAAAAAAGCTGGCTTAAAACTAAATATTAAAAAAATTAGATCACGGCATCCAGCCCCAGCACTTCATGGCAAATAGAAGGGTAAAGGTGGAAGCAGTGATTTCCTCTTCTTGGGCTCTAAAATCAGGGTGGATGACTGCAGCCATGAAAACAGAAGACAATTGGTTCTTGGCAGGAAAGCTATGACAAACACAGACAGTGTGTTGAAGAGCAGAGACATCACTCTGCTGACAATGGTCCGTATTGTTAAGGCTTTGGTCCCTCCATTGGTCACGTATGGTTGTAAGAACTGGACTGTAAAGAAGACAGAACTCCAAAGAACTGATGCCTTCAAATTGTGGTGCTGCAGAAGACTTCTGAGAGTCCCTTGGACAGGAAGGAGATCAAAGCAGTCAATCTTAAAGGAAATCAACCCTGAATACTCTTTGGAAGTACTGATGCTGAAGCTGAAGTTCCAGTAAGTAGTTTGGTCACCTGATGCAAACAGTCGACTCACTGGAAAAGTCTCTGATGCTGGGAAAAACTGAGGGTAGAAGGAGAACAGGGTATCAGAGGATGAGATGGCTGGATGGCATCACCCATGCAATGGACATGAACATGGGCAAACTCCAGGAGATGGTAAGAGACAGGGAAGCCTGACGTGTTGCAGTCCGGGGGGTCACAAAGAATCAGACATGACTGGGAGACTGAATAACAACACAGGAAAGGTTTACTACCAGAGTTTACTACCTAACGAGGCTGTGTTTTGAGTTTTTATAGTTATTGTAATTTAAACACTGACTGTTCATACAACCAGAACTGCAGTATTATGCGGGAAGATGGAATGAGGAAAAGGGTACACATATTTGATGGAGACAAAGGGAGAAAGATAGCTAAATCTGCATAATCTAGAGTGAGAAATCAATAAATAGTACTAAATTTGAGGGAAGTCATTAAGTAATACAAAGACATAGAGGTAAAAATCAACCATAAGACATGAAAGTGAGATGATGAAATAAGTAAGAGGCAAGAAAGACTCAGAGGGTTGTTTACATAGCAAAGTATGAAGAATCATTTGAAAGACTGAGTTCAACAAACATTGTAAAATATCACAAAAATAGGAATACTCTTCAAAAACATTTAAAGAGCAGTTCAAAGCTTTTAAAATTTGATGTAATTTTATATTAAAATTAACTCCTTTTTTGAACAATGAGAAAATAATCCTGGGGGAAAGAAGCACAAAAGATAAAATAATTTTTTAATCCATTGTTCATGTATCAGATAATAATTTAGGAACTTGCAGAAATTTAAGGAGCAATGGCTAAAATGATTTCATAGTTAATTTAGAGTAATAAATATATAAGCTTTGATGTTTTATTTTTTGATACAGAAATTATGATTTCTAGGAATTTATCTAAAGAAAGTAATAATGAAAAATATACATGAAAATTTACTAGGAAAGATAATAATCAGAATAGTATTTATAATAATTTAAAAAGAAATAACTTTTTAATAACTTAGGGTATTGAAAAAGTAACTGTGGTTTCAGACTATGAATTTTAAATCATTATAACTAGACTCAAACACATCTTTATTAATTAAAATAGAAACGAGTACAATAAACACATTTTTGGTAATGAGGTATAAGTTTGTTTATTCCTGTAGCATAAAAAGCCATGCTTTGGGATTTGATAAACTCTTGGAAAGCATTTTCTGCCTCCTGCTGGTTGTGGAAGCATTTTCCCTACAAAAAGTGGTGGAGATGCTTGAAGAAGTGGTAGCTGGTTGGTGAGCGGTCAAATGAATATGGCGGATGAGGCAAAACTTCTTAGCCCAATTTGTTCCAACTTTTGAAGCATTGGTTGTGTGACATGTGGTCAGGCATTGTTGTGGAGATGAATTAGGCCCATTCTGTTGACCAATGCTAGCTGCAGGCATTGCTGTTTTTTTCAGTGCATCTCATTGGATCTGTTGAGCATACTTCTGAGATGTAATGGTTTTGCCAGGATTCAGAAAGCTGTAGTGGATCAGATGGGCAGCAGATCACCAAACAGTGACCATGACCTTGTTTTGGCGCAAGTTTGGCTTTGGGAAGTGCTTTGGAGCTTTTTCTTGGTCCAAGCACTGAGGTGGTCATCGTCATTTGTTGTATAAAATCTACTCTTTGTCGCACGTCACGATCCAATTGAGAAACGGTTCATTGCTATTGCGTGATATAAGAGAAGATGACTCTTCAAAACAACAATTTTTTGATTTGTGTGCAGCTCATGAGGAACCCACTTAATGAGCTTTTTCACTTTTCCAGTTTGCTTCAAATACCAAATGACCTTAGAATGGTTGATGCTGAGTTCTTTGGCAATTTATCCTGTCATTGTAAGAGGATTAGCTTTGATGACTCCTTTCAATTGGTAGTTGTCAATTTCTGATGGCCAGCCACTATGCTCCTCATCCTCGAGGCTCTCATCTCCTTTGCAAAACTTTTTGAACCACCATTACTGTGTATGGTCATTAGCAGTTCCTGGGCCAAATGCATTGATATTGAGAGTTGCCTCCCTGCTTTATGACCCATTTTGGACTTGAATTAAAAAAATTGCTTATATTTGCTTTTTGTCTAACATCAAAGTTATAGTCTAAAGTAAATATGAAATAAACATCAAGTAATAAGTCTTTAGCAAAAAAACATAAAGTAAGACATGCATGAAAATGATGTATAATATAATCACAGTTAAGGAGTATTCCAATCAAATGGAGAAGTTCAACAATGCAAAACCGTAATTACTTTTGTACTAATCAAATAGAGACAAATATTCCCAACAAGAATATATTCATATGTAGAATATGAATATGATAGAATCTACATAGCCATTGTATTTTCAAATAGATTTAGTTTTGTGGGAAAGTAAACACATCATAGAAGACTCTTGAGAGTCCCTTGGACTGCAAGGAGATCCAACCAGTCCATTCTGAAGGAGATCAGCCCTGGGATTTTTTTGGAAGGAATGATGCTAAAGCTGAAACTCCAGTACTTTGGCCACCTCATGCGAAGAGTTGACTCATTGGAAAAGGCTCTGATGCTGGGAGGGATTGGGGGCAGGAGGAGAAGGGGATGACAGAGGATGAGATGGCTGGATGGCATCACTGACTCGATGGACCTGAGTCTGAGTGAACTCTGGGAGTTGGTGATGGACAGGGAGGCCTGGCGTGCTGCGATTCATGGGGTTGCAAAGAGTCAGACACGACTGAGTGACTGAACTGAACTGAACTGAAACACATCATAATATTATGAGAAAAAAAGGAGATAAACTATATGTATAGTTGAACCAAATTGTGCAAATACAATATGTACAAATATTTAATGACATGAACTTGAGTGTACAACAAAAGCTCAGGAAATAAAAATAAGGGAATACACCAACACATTAGCAACATGCATCATGGGGCAGAAGAACTATGCTTTTTTTTGCTACCTTGTACTTTATCATATTGCAAATCTGCAATAACAGTCAGGTATTCTTATGTCTTATTAAAAATATTTATTTACTTATTTGTTTGGCTGTGCCAGGTCTTGGTTGCGGCACACAGAATTTTGATCTTCGGTATGGCATGCAGGAACTTAATTACCTGACCAGGGACTGAACCTGGGCCCCTGCACTGGGTGTGCAGTCTTAGCCACTGAACCCAAGAAGTCCCTTATGTTGTTATTTTAAAATTTTCCATTTATTTATCAATGAGAAAAGGAATGGGGGATGGGGAACATAGTGGTGGAGAATTAAGAGCTACAAACTATCATATAAAATAAGCTATGGGATAAATACAAGAAATAGAGTCAATATTATTTAGAATAACTGTAAATGGAGTATAACTTTTAAAAACTGTGAATCACTATATTGTACATCTGTAACATAATACTGCACATCAACTTTACTTCAATAAATAAAAAAATAAAAATTCCCATTTATCTCTATTCCTTATCCCCTTTTCTTTATCACAGGAAAATATTTAAAAGTATTCCATGTGTATCTTTTGTCTATGTCCTTGCAAATGTATTATTATTTCATGTTCCTGTATTTTTTATTTATTTCAATGGTGCTTTTATTCATTCAGCACTTTGCTACCATTTGTACATTGACAGTAAAATGTGAAGGGATTTGAAACTTGAGGAGCAGAGAGGGAATAAAATGGTCATTATGGAGAAAAGGCAGAGAATTTTTCTAGTGAAATGTAAGACTGTCAGGTCTTGTGAGGAACTTGCTGAAGTAGAATAAAATAATTTCTGTGTTTAAACATCTTATGGTAACACACAGGTTAATTCACAATCAACATCATGGTAATCCTAAAGCTTTACTTGCCTTTTCTAAAAATAATCTACACATGCTTGAGAGCTGACCTCACAACTTCAAGTTTTAGAAGCATCTTTTGCCAAAATTCCAGTCTCCTATCTCTGAAGTACCCTTTCTTTCACCCTCATAAGCTTAATCACATTATTTATTTACACTGCTTTTGTAGAAGCAAAATTGCCCGATGGTAGTGAATGGATATGAACATAGATATGCTGGGCATAGAACAAATTACTGTGAAAACAGTCCTATCAGAGGGGCATGGAAAGTAACCATGTCCATCATAAATGATATCAAACTATCTAGAAATCAAAATAGTTTGTCACAATTATACAATCATTTCAATTTTAATCTTTTACTATTTTCCTAGCTCATCTTCAAATCTTTTCCTAGCTCATTTCCAAATCTTTTACTATTTACGTCACTCATTGTAAAAGACACTGATGCTGGGAAAGGTTGAAGGCAGGAGGAGAAGGAGATGACAAAGGATGAGATGGTTGGATGGCATCACCAACTCAATGGACATGAGTTTGGGTAAACTCTGGGAGTTGGTGATGGACAGGGAGGCCTGGCGTGCTGCAGTCCATGGGGTCACAAAGAGTCAGACACGACTGAGTGACTGAACTGAACTGATTTTCCTAGCACATGTTAGATGCTTAATAATGCTTAATAAGGGGCTTCCCTGGTGGGCTTCCATGGTAGCTCAGCTGGGTAAAGAATCTACCTGTAATGCAGGAGAGCGTGGCTAATTCCTGGGTCAGGAAGATCCCCTGGAGAAGGGATAGGCTACCCACCCTAGTATTCTTGGGCTTTCCTGGTGGCTCAGACAGTCAAGAATTTGCCTGTAATGCGAGAGACCTGGGTTTGATCCCTAGGTGGGAAGATTCCCTGGAGGAAGACATGGAAACCCACTCCAGTATTCTTGCCTGGAAAATCCAATTGACAGAGGAGCCTGGTGGGCTACAGTCCATGGGGTTGTAAAGAGTCAGACACAATTCAGTGACTAAGTACAAGCATAATGCTTAATAAAACAAGAAATGAGCATTTAAGGGATTTCTAAGCATTTGGTACATATTGATAAGCCATAAAATCATCAAATATCTGAAAGAAAAATGTGAAACACATACAGTTACTGAAGGGTATAACTGCTAACAGTTCATATTACAGTACTGGCATTAACAGTGTTCAGAGACAATTTGATGAAGAACATGGGAGGGAAAAATGGTAACTTAATAGAGGAGTTTACTTCTTTCACAGAAGTAGGGTGATTTTCTTTTTCATTTTTTGTAACTGTAAAATTTCAAAAATCCAAGTTACACTATTCTCATTAATTCAGAATTGCCATACTAATCCTAACATTTGACCCCTAATCCTAATAAAATATAATACAGTTAATAGAGTAAAAATAACAAGATCTTTCTTTAATATTTAAAATACATTTAGACTTTGACAATGATAAACAGTTGTAACCTGAAGCCTTCGGATAATTTGTTTCCTTCTCAGCAAGTTAACTTCCTAATTGGTAAAAGAAAAGAGGCTAGATATGATAATCTCTAAAGGAAATTTTCCCTTCCATTTCTGATGGAAATGCACCTGATCATGGAGACCATCAGGGACTGTACTTTGAAAGTGAAAGTGTCAGTTGCTCAGTCGTGTCCAACTCTTTTCAGGCTGCAATGGATTGCAGCCTGCCAGGCTCTTCTGTCCATGGAATTTTCTAGGCAAGACTAATGGAGTGGGCTGCCATTCCCTTCTCCAGGAGATCTTCCTGGCCCAGGGGTTAAACCCAGGTCTCTTGCATTGCAGGCAGATTCTTCACTGTCTGAGTTACCAGGGAAAACAAAAGTAAACTTTCTGACAAACAATTTCCTTTTTAATATAGCTTACTTTATTCTTTTAGTGAGCTCAACAAAGTAGTCATAACTTTTGTAATTAATTTTAAACACTTTTATACCCATCAGAAGTTTAATTTTTTCACAAAGTAGTATCATCAATGTATCTGAGAATTTCTAAAAATTGATTGTATAACCAGCATATCATGGCATTGTTTATTTTCCTCCTTTAGATGCCTGTATTTTGAGAAATACTCTAAATTCTTACCTCTAAGAGATAGGGCTCCATTTGATCCAAGGTTTTTCCAAGATGCTTCTCTGGATCTAAACCTGCCAAGAAAAGTCAAATATCTTTTTACATAACTATTAAACCAGAGGTTTAAAAACACATTTCCATTCCCTTGGTTCCTCTTTGCCTAGGAAACTAGTGTATATATATTTTAAATTGCGCTGATCCTAAAGTAAAATTTACTTTGCTAGTATTTATTTTTCTATTCCCCTTGGGTAACTGCTTTTCTTGCTCCTGAAAAATAAGCTTCATTCCAATTCATTTTAATTGCAGTTCATCAACTACTAGAGGTATTGTTTCAATTCCTTTTTCATTTTTGAGGAACTATAATTAGGATAGGAAAAAACTATCATTTCAAAGATATGAAATTTAAATCCAAGGCATTTTAATTATTATAATTTGTTTTTACTCATGGAGACAACAGTAAGAATTTTTCTGACACACCTATTTTGTATAAATTTCAAACTTACTTGGAGAATAAAAGTAGAAAACAAGAGAGTGGTAGACTGTAAGCCTATATAATTAATTCACTTAATAACATATGAACAGAAATATTACCAAAGTAAATGATAGCTTATTTTAATGACCACTTGTGTGACAGTGTTTTCTAAGAAAAAAAGAAACTCTGAAAAATCATTACAGTACCAGTAGCATATGCATAATCTCTGATGAAAGTGTTCCAACTGATAATAGCAGAGTTTATGTGAGTGATGGGGTATAGGTAGACTACTGTGGACAACATGAACTCTTCCCACATTCCAAAATTCATCTTTCAGGGGAAAAAAATCATATGCCACAATTCAGCTATGAAATGAAAGAACTTATTTTAGATATTTACATCCATAGTATTTGTAGTAACTTAAGCTTATTTAAATATGCTATTTTTACATTTTTATTGGCTTAAACCATTTAGCTTATTGAGTATACAAACTGAGTAACAATTTTCTGCTTCTAGTTGGATGCCTGTTTTGGTAACATGATATTTGTTATAATCACATACAAGATAATAAAAGGGAAGTCAGATAAAGATTGAGGATTCTTACAAGGTAAAGCCAAAGCAAACAACTCAAATTAGTAGCACTAGGTAAATTAAGTCAACTCCCTTCATGGCACCCTTATTGTGGTGTATTCACTAAAAGCAAAATTTCAGTTGGCTGGCTAAACACATTGATGAAGTAATCACTGACTTATTCTAGTCTCTATTCATGTAGAACACTTTTCAAAGTTTAAAATGAATAAGTAAATGAAATATTTTGAGACAAACACTTATGTAATCATCACTCAGATTTAATAAACATTAATATCTTGCCATATTTCCTCCACAACTTCAAGAAATAAACACCATAATAGAATTTCATAGTATTTCTACCCCTAATTAATCTATTTTCCTTAGTCTTTCAACATGAATAACCACTCTTATCGAGTATTTCCCAACTATGCTTTTATAATTTTATTACAAGTGTACATATCCAAAACAATATTTGATATTGTTCATGTATATCAAATTTTAACATGAATGATAACTTTTGTTTTTTTCCAGTTCCCTTTGTTAATGAAAGATTTATTTATATTGATTACTGTGGCTCTGGTCCATCCATCTTTACTATTCTATTTCATTATGGAATTTACATACCCATTTTCCAGTAGGTGGACAGCTGGGCAATGCCTTATTTCTAATGTTTGTTTTTCTACTAGGAAGAACTTTCTATGCTGCATTAAATATGCATATATGTAAAATTACCATGATAGTGTAGAAAAACTATAATTGCTATTTTATATATATATATTTATACCTATATATGTAATCTTCAAGTCTACTATATATTGCCAAATTGCTCTCCAAATAAGTATTATTACTTTGTACTTTCACCATCAAGGAAATATATCCCTAGTTCCCATAATATGAAAACAGTTTAATATCAGATTTTTCATCTTTGCCAATCTGATATACACAGACATAAAAAATGTTTTGGATACTTGTATTAATTTTTAACTTATGATTACTATTAAAAATAAGCACTTTTCCATATTTCATTGCCCATTCATTCAGGTTTTCACTTCCGTGAACTGCTTATTAAAATCATTTGGTTTTTTAAATGTTGTTTTCCCTTTTATTTGATGATTCATTGTTCTTGATATATTCTGAATGCTAATCCTTCATCATATGGGCACAGTAAACATTTTTCTAACCAGTGGCTTGTTATTACACTTTTTTATTGGGGGAAGGTCTTTTGATAAACATAAAAATTTTAACCTTATAGTGGTCAAAAGAATTGTTACTTAAAAATGTTTTTCCTTTCTTTGTAATAAATTCTTTCCTTCCCCAAGGAAATAATGTGAGTCTTTTTTATATTTTCCTTTTGAAGTTTTAAAACTTTGTATTCACATTGAGATATTCAACTTATGTAGTATTTACTTTCAGTTATCATAGCTAGAGTGTTATAATTTTATCTCTTATTTATGGGTAAAGTATTGTTTATGGAATCCTTTTCCTACCTCTGCCAAACACAGCATCTCTATCAGTTCAGTTCAGTCGCTTAGTCGTGTCTGACTCTTGCCAACCCCATGAACCATAGCACGCCAGGTCTCCCTGTCCATCACCAACTGCCGGAGTCTACCCAAACCCATGTCCACTGAGTCAGTGATGTCATTCAACCATCTCATCCTCTGTTGTCCCCTTCTCCTCCTGCCCTCAATTTTTCCCAGCATCAGGGTTTTATCAAATGAGTCAGCTCTTCGCATAAGGTGGCCAAAGTATCGGAGTTTCAGCCTCAACATCAGTCCTTCCAATGAACATACAGGACTGATCTCCTTTAGAATGGACTGGTTGGATCTCCTTGCTGTCCAAGGGACTCTCAAGAGTCTTCTCCAACATCACAGTTCAAAAGCATCAATTCTTCAGCGCTCAGCTTTCTTTAGCGTCCAACTCTCACATCCATACATGACTAGTGGAAAAACCATAGCCTTGACTAGACGGACCTTTGTTGGCAAAGTAATGTCTCTGCTTTTTAATATGCTGTCTAGGTTGGTCATAACTTTCCTTCCAAGGAGTAAAGGTCTTTTAATTTCATGGCTGCAATCACCATCTGCAGTGATTTTGGATACCCATAGTTCACAGCAAATAGAAGGAGAAAAGCTGGAAGCAGTGATAGATTTCTTCTTGGGCTCTAAAATCACTGTGGCTGGTGACCACAGCCATGAAAACAGAAGACGATTGGTTCTTGGCAGGAAAGCTATGACAAACCTAGACAGTGTGTTAAAAAGCAAAGATATCACTTTGCTGACAAAGGTCCATATAGTCAAGGCTATGGTCTTTCCAGTAGTCATGTACAGATGTGAGTGAAGTGAAGTGAAGTGAAGTCACTCAGTCGTGTCTGACTCTTTGCGACCCCATGGACTGTAGCATATCAGGCTCCTCCGTCCATGGCATTTTTCAGGCAAGAGTGCTGGAGTGGATTGCCATTTCCTTCTCCAGGGGATCTTCCCGACCCAGGAAATGAACCTGGGTCTCCTGCATTGCGGCCAGACGCTTTACCGTCTGAGCCACAAGGGAAGTCCATAAAAAAGGCAGAGTGCCGAAGAATTGATGCTTTCAAACTGTAGTGCTGGAGAAGACTCCAGAGAGTCCCCTGAACAGCAAGGAGATGAAACCAGTCAATCCTAAAGGAGATCAACCCTGAATACTTATAGGAAGTACTGATGCTGAAGCTGAAGCTCCAATACTTTGGCCACCTGATGTGAACAGGGGACTTATTGGAAAAGACCCTGATGCTGGGGAAAACTGAAGGCAGGAGGAGAAAAGGGTAACAGGATGAGTTCGTTGGATGGCATCACTGATACAATGGACATGATTTGGGCAAACTCCAGGAGATGATGAGGGACAGGGAAGCCTGGCATGCTACAGTCCGTGCGGTTGCAAAGAGTTGGATACTAACTGGCTACTGAACAGCAACTCTTGTATGATTGCAGTGGAACATGTGTTTCAGAAATTTGCAGCCAGATTTATAATTTTTATTTTTTTACTGTGAAATGACTCTTCATATTCGACCATTTTTCTAATAGACTACTCATCATCTTTTCTTAATAATACTGAAACATCTCTAAACAAAAGCTATTTATTTCATGAATTCACAAAGGGTAGAAGACTTTATTGGTGATTGGTCTTTTACTTTAGATAGATTTTGTCACATATTTGGCAATTTGGGGAGTTTCATGAAGGTGCCAGTTTTTTGCTGTTTTTAATATTTTCTCCAACTTTTAATTTCATAAACTTTACTCATACTTTTATTACTTCCTTGCTTCTATTTATATTTGTTCTGTAGTTTATTCTAGATTCTTGATTTGAACACTTGATTCATTTATATTTACATATTTCTTATTTTTTACATAGAAAGATTTTAAATAACAATTTAGCTGCATCCCAAAAGATTTGAAAGTGGCACATTTGTTGTCATTCAGTTGTCAATATTTTGTCATTTTTATTGTTATTTAAGATTATTCTTGTATCAAACGTTTGTTTACTTCTACTACTTTTTTCTTTCTAATTTGACTGCATATGGTCAAGACTATATCTTTATACTATAATTCTTCAAAATTTGGTAAAGTTCCTCCATGACTTTTAGATAATTAAATATTATACATGCCCCATCTGTGCTTGGAAAGTGGATCTGTTGAGAGCAAGTTTAGTTCAGTCATTCAGTCGTGTCCAATTCTTTGTGACCCTGTGGACTGCAGCATGCCAGGCTTCCCTGTCCATCACTAACTCTCGGAGCTTGCTGAAACTTATGTTCATCGAGTCGGTGATACCATCCAACCATCTCATCCTCTGTCATCCTCTTCTTCTCCTGCCTTCTGTCTTTCCCAGAATCAGAGTCTTTTCCAATGAGTCAGTTCTTCAGCTTCAGCATCAGTCCTTCCAATGAATATTCAGGACTGATTTCCTTTAGGATGGACTGGTTGGATCTCCTTGCGGTCCAAGGGACTCTCAAGAGTCTTCTCCAACACCACAGTTCAAAAGCATCCATTCTTCCGCACTCAGCTTTCTTTATAGTCCAACTCTCACATTCATACATGACTACTGGAAAAACCATAGCTTTGACTAGACAGACCTTTGTTGGCAAAGTCTCTATTTTTTAATATGCTTTCTAGGTTGGTCATAGCTTTTTTTCCAAGGAGCAAGTGTCTTCTAATTTCATGGCTGCAGTCACCATCTGCAGTGATTTGGAGCCCCCCCCCCCCCCCCCCCCCCGCCCAAATAAAGTCTCTCACTGTTTCCTTTGTTTTCCCATCTATTTGCCATGAAGTGATGGGACTGGATGCCATGATCTTAGTTTTGCAAAATAAGATTTTATACTTAAACACACAAAATTGTGACCTTGTTAATTCTGCTGTTCAAATCTTCTATGACCTTACAAATATTTTATTTACATGAACTATTATTTCAAATAAAGGGGTGGTATAACCTCTCAGTACGATTTTGGTTTTAATAGTTTGTTATAATTCTGTCAGTTTTGTTTTATATGCTTGAGAAATAAGTTGTCACATACAAATTCATAATATCTAAAACTTTTGAGAGTATTCCTTTATCAAGAAGCTTTTCATCTCCACATATGACTTTTATCATACATTCTATTTATCAACATTATAATATCAGCTTTCTTTTGTTAATATTTTTCTGATTTATACATAACCAGGGTTTGAAACATTTTATTCTATCTTATAAATACAAGTTCACAGAATTGAGCTTAAATATTTTATATTTTTTATATTCTACATTTTTTTTTTCTGGACCTGTTTCTGTCACCTTATTGTGGACTTCTTGTTATATTAAACTTTATATATCATTTTTCCTTTGCCACTTTCTGCCTCATACCAAAAAATAAACAAACAAACAAAAAAGATCAAAACAGTGTTTTGTTTGTTTTCTCGGCTGATTAGAAAGCTGTATACTAGATTCCTACTCTTTCAGTAATCACTGGTAATTTTTAACACACATTCAAAACCACAGAATAGTGTTAGTCACTCAGTCAGGTCCAGCTCTTTGCAATCTCCATAGACTGCAGCCCTCCAGGGTCCTCTGTCCATGGAACTTTCTAGGCAGAATACTGGAGTGGCTATCCATTCCCTTTTCCAGGGGATCTTTCTGACCTAGGAATTGCCTTCTGGGTGAATTATTTTTTTCTGCTTCACTCATTCTCTCTTTGACTTGGTTCATCTAGAGTTTATTCTGCCCACTGAATATTTTGTTTTTTAAATGACCATATTTCACTGCCGAAATTTCTAATCGTCTCTTTTCACATCATACAGTTTTGAGTGATTTAGTTTTCTAACTGATTGCTTTTTTTTTTTTTTTTTAGTGGATGCTTTATTTTTATCTTTTTCAGGTTCTCCCTCATAGAGGGCTATAATTGTCCAATTACTTTTGCCTATTTCCCGACCCTTGGTAGTACAGCCCCACAACTTCAGTTCTGAACTATTTTGTATTCTATTCATTCCTAATTCACAGTGATGTTTATAATGCTTTCAGTCTCTCATGACTGAATCTATGAATTTATGTTTTGTGTTCTTAATAAGGATCTGGGAGTAAATAAATGCCTATCTAAGATGCATGAAAAGTATTTTAAGAGCACATGGCTTTATATAGGTGGGCATTGAAAGATCAAATCCAGAGTCTTCCCATTTTCCTTGCAGTCTTTAAATTCACTGCAAAATCATCAGGCCCCAGGTCTGGACTATTAGAGAAATATCTGTTATATCTCATTTCAAAGATGGCTGTATTCCATGACATACTGGTAAAGTGATTTGGCTTGCCTTTAGATAAGAGAGTCAGTAAAATATGTAAACATAAGTCACATTGAGAACATTTTTTCCAGATGAACCCATATTCATCATAGAAGCATACCATGGTAAAAATTAGTTGATTATTTCAAGATTTTTATATATTCAGAGAAATATTTTCAATTTATTTATTCCTAGGATAAGCACTGAAAATTCTATGGAGCTGAAACAATTAGAATAAATAAAACTTTAAAGCTTTGGGGGGCGGTCCTAATATGGTGGAGGGATAGGATGGGGAGACCACTTTCTCCCCCACAAATTCATCGAAAGATCATTTGGACGCTGAGCAAATACCACAAAACAACTTCTGAACACTCGCGGAGGATACCAGGCACTCAGAAAGGCAGCCATTGTCTTCAAAAGGAGGTAGGACAAAATATGACAGATAAAAAGAGAGACAAAAGAGTTAGGGACAGAGATCCATCCTGGGGAGGGAGTCTTAAAAAAGAAGTTTCCAAACACAAGGAAACCCTCTCATCGGCGGGTCTATGGGGAGTTTTGGAATCTCAGAGGGCAACATAACCAGGAGGAAAAAATAAATGAATAAAACCCACAGATTAAGTGCCTAACTGCAACTCCCAGCAGAGAAGTAGCCTAGACACTCGCATCAGCCACCAGAAAGCTGGGGCTGAACAGGGAGGCACTGGTTGCACTGCTTAGGGTAAGGACTGGGCCCGAATGCCATGAGGGCAATCTGAGGGAGCTAACATGAAATAGTAACCCAAACTGTGGGATAGCCAGAGAGGGGAAAAAAAAAAAAGAGGAGAGAGAGAGAACTTTCCTGCAAAAAGCTCTAACCTAAAGCACTGCCAGGCCACTCACAGAACAAAGGACTGAGCGAATACCAGAGGAGAGTTAGCCAGCTGTGGACCAGCTGATCCCCTGCTGGAGACAGGGAGGCAGGCTGGTGACAGTCAGAGCCTGAAGGAAAGGGGCAAACTCAGCCCCAGAGACAGCATCCCCTAGCAAACTGTGAGCAGGTTCCCAGTTGCTAACCAAGTCTTCCTGGGAACCCGGACGGTTGACATCTGTCAGGAAGGTCGCAGCCAGAGATGAGTGCCTCAGAAGAGACAACGGCACACCTGAGACAGTGTTCCCACTGCGCACCCAGGACACCGAGCAGCTGGGACCTGGACAAGGTGATAAGACTTACCGCCCAGCTGGGAAGAGTACGCTCGCCAAGCTTCTGATCGCCTGAGCTGCTCGGGCCTGGGAAGGGCACAAAATGCAGGCCCAACTGAGTCTGTGCCCTTGTGCAGTACCCGAGAACCTGAATCTGAGTGGCGTAGATCTGGGAAGTGCATGCAACTCAGGGCCCACTTCCCCGGCAGAGCAACCTGGAGCCTGAACAGTGTAGACCGGAAAAGCACATAGGCCGTGAGTGGGAGGCAAACCCAGTGTGGCCCAGGCACTGTGAGCACTTCCCACACATGCCAGTGATATTTGTTTCCAGTGTTCCTCCCTTCCCGCAGCACAACTGAACAAGTGAGCCTAAACAAATGAGCACCTTTGGCCCCTTGTGTCAGAGTGGAAGTTAGATACTGAAGAGATTTGCAAACAGAGGAAGCCAAAATAAACAAAGAAGAGGGAACAGCTTTGGAAGTGACAGGTGCAACAGATTAAAACCCTGTAGTTAGCACTGGCTACACTGGAAGGGACCTATAGACCTTGAGAAGAAGTATAAGGTGGAACAAGGAACTATGTGAAACTGAACTGCCACACACTGCCCACAACAGCACCAGAGAAATTCCTAGACATATTTTATTATCATTTTAAAATTAAAAAAAAATTTATTTTATGTTCTTTATTACTCCTTTAATTTTCATTTTTAAACCTACTATTACCTTAAAAAAAAAAGGCCCTATTTTTAAGGCAAATTTCATATTTTTTTATATGACTTTCACGATTTTGTTTTGCTTTTTTAATATTGTATTTTTGAGAGTCTAACATCTACTCTAGATTTTTAACCTTTGCTTTTTGGTATTTATCAATTCTGTACTTTACGAAACCAAAATCAGTACCCATTTTAACTTAGAAGTGTGATTACTGGCTTGATTGCTCTCTCCCCTTTTGACACTCCTTTTTCCTCCTCCAGCCCCCCTCTATCTCCTCCCTCCCCCTTCTCTTCTCTACTTAACTCTGAGAATCTCTCTGGGTTTTCTGGGCTGTGGAGAAAACTTAGGGAACTGATCACAGGCTAGGTTAGTCTCTCTCCTTTTGACTGCCCCTCCTCTCCACCTGGTCACCTCTATCTCCTTCCTTCCTCTTCTCTGTGGAACTCCGTGAACCTCTCTGAGTGTTCCAGACTGCGTACACAAATAGGGAATTGATTACTGGCTAGACTAGTCTCTCCCCTTTTGATTCCCCCCCTTCTCCTCCTGGTCACCTCTATCTCCCCCCTCCCTCTTCTCTTCTTCACGTAATTCTGTGAACCTCTCTGGGTGTCCCTCAATGTGGAGAATCTCTTCACCATTAACCTAGATGTTTTATCATTGGAGCTGTATCGATGGAGAAGTCTTGAGGCTACTATAAGAATAAGACTGAAAGCTGGAGGCAGGAGGCCTAAATCTAAAACTTGAGAACACCAGAAAACTCCTGAATTCAGGGACCATCAATTGACAAAAGCTCAACCAAAAGCCTCCACACCTACACTGAAACCAAGTTCCACCCAAGAGCCAACAAGTTTCAGAGCAAGACATACTAAGCTAATTCTCCAACAAAGCAGGAACATAACCCTGAGCACAAAAATACAGGTGGCCAAAAGTCACATCAAACCCAGAGGCACCTTAAAACTCACTACTGGACACTTCATTCTACTCCAGAGAGAAGAAATCCAGCTCCACCTACCAGAACACCGACGTGAGCTTCCCTAACCAGGAAAACTTGACAAGCCACTTGTCCAATACCACCCACAGGGTGGCTAACAAACACATGAAAAGATGCTCAACATCACTCATTATCAGAGAAATGCAAATCAAAACCACAATGAGGTACCATCTCACGCAGGTCACAATGGCTGCTATCAAAAAGTCTACAAACAATAAATGCTGGAGAGGGTGTGGAGAAAAGGGAACCCTCTTACACTGTTGGTGGGAATGCAAACTAGTACAGCCACTATGGAGAAGAGTGTGGAGATTCCTTAAAAAACTGGAAATAGAACTGCCATATGACCCAGCAATCCCACTGCTGGGCATACACACTGAGGAAACCAGAACTGAAAGAGACACGTGTACCCCAATGTTCATCACAGCACTGTTTACAATAGCCAGGACATGGAAGCAACCTAGATGTCCATCGGCAGATGAATGAATAAGAAAGCTGTGGTACATATACACAGTGGAATATTACTCAGCTATTAAGAAGAATGCATTTGAATCAGTTTTAATGAGGTGGATGAAACCAGAGCCTATTACACAGAGCAAAATAAATCACAAAGAAAAACATCAATACAGAATATTAATGCATATATATGCAATTTAGAAAGATGGTAACGATGACCCTATATGCGAGACAGCAAAAGAGACACAGATGTAAACAACAGACTGTTGGACTCTGGGAGAAGGCGAGGGTGGGCTGATTTGAGAGAATAGCATTGAAACATGTATATTATCATATGTGAAACAGATCGCCAGTCCAGGTTCAATGCATGAGGCAGTGTGCTCAGGGCTGGTGCACTGGGATGACCCTGAGGGATGGGATGGGGAGAGGTGGGAGGGAGGTTCAGGATGGGGAACTAATGTACACCCATGGCTGATTCATGTGAATATAGGGCAAAAACCACCACAATATTGTAAAGTAATTAGCTTCTAATTAAAAAAAAAAACTTTAAAGCTTTAAGGAAGATTTTCAAATATTTTTCTGAAACACATTACATATCATTTCACTAGGAAAAATAGCTAAAATAAAAGCAGTACATTTTTTCCAGAGCTAATAATGAAATACGCTGCATGTATAAGTCTTTATATTTTGGCAATAGGGTCTACATCATGTTTGGTGAGGATGGTAGGTGTTATTTTCAGCCACAGTCTGATGATTTAGATATTTCACACAGGGCAGACCAATTAGTAATGACACTTCACATACACACATTAGTAGATTATTCCAATGGACATGTAATCGCAAGGAAACATGGGACCTGAGAAACAAGCAATTTTGACACATCATAAATATATCAGAGATTATGTCTGGTGACTTTGGTAGGCATCCTTGGCCTACCAAATAATTTAGCAATTTTTATTATATCTCATGAGATGATACTATTTAAATAGGCTAAATTTCATTTCCAAAAAGATCTAAGTTTTAATAATGAAATAGCTTGTCTAGATTTCACACAATAGTGCACATATTTATCTCAATTAATCTTTCTACTTTAAATTAACACTATATATAATACACATTTGTTACTGTGGTTGGTAATGTCTACTCAAGTCTTTTTCTTCTGATGCTGGTTACTCAGCCCAAGTGCAATCTGTCTTTCCTTTCATTTTTCTGTTCATTATAAAGTGACAAATTACTGGGGATCTCATGATCCTTATCCATAAGACATATACTTCAAATTGTTTTTATAAAATATTTTCTTGGATTAGATCCAGAGATCCCTAGCAATTCAAGCTCCTGACCTTGAGAAATAAATGGCCTAAAGACACCCTCATCTCTGAGATCTCTTCTAAACTGGTATACCATCACACGTGGGATGATGCTAGTCAGGGATGTGCTAGGAAGATTATTCATACTACCCTGGAATATACTCAGATATGGAACTTTTCTCAAGAAATTTTTTACTGCCTAAAACACTGATGTTTCCATAAATACTAAACTATATGCAAATGAAAACTCTTTGTAACTTATTTTTATAAATATAATAAATGAATATTTAATTTTCTTACACATTTTTTTCACAAGTTTCTTCATTTAGAAACATCTTAGCATTGTATGTACAATTGTTATGATATTTAATTTCTCTAAATGGAAGAAGACAGTTATTAAGATAATTTTAAAACAAGGATCTGGAGAGACAGATCACTTCAACATAAAAAACAAACCTGTTAGCTTATCTATAATTATGAAGCTCAAAGATGTTAATTTTTATCTCATGTATTTTGGTTTTGGTATTTTCTAACTAGATGATATGCACAGAGAATTCTGACATTTAAGATCCTTCATAAGTGAGAATGGAAGGGCAGGGTCATATTAGTATCAATAAAATACATTTATCACTGGATTTATGATTTAAGTACTTTAGCGAGAAATATTTTAAATAATAAAGTCAATGTTTGAGTTAACATTTAACACAAAGCTTAACAAAATAAATAACTTCTTAGTTTAATTTATTTGTTTTATCAACAAGAATTCATTTATATTTCTAAGCTCAGCTAAAGAAAGATGCTAATACACCATTATATTTGCTCTCAAATGACTCACTATATAGAACCATTTTAGAATATATGAATATATAACAATACCTCAGTAATTTTAAGATCCATCTTATACATTCATTCTATTTTCAATTTTTAAGCAGTAGGCATTTAACTGGTAAGTGTAGCCAGTCCAAAGTCATAATCTTCTCTTACTTTGAATAAATGCTAGTATCTAGACCCAATACAATTTCAGTATAATTTGAAATCTCTATCCTAATCTTTGTAATGTCATCATTCCCATTTTATTTTATACAATGTTAGAAACCTTTGAGGGACTGTGAAAAGCCTATGAAAAAGCCACAATGGTTCACGGGCTTTTTCAATGCAATTCAACTTTATCTAAAAGCTTCAATTTATCCTAGTTTTTGAAAAAAATGTTTCTTTTTCAGATTCATTCAATTTAGGTGTCTCTCCTCTAGTGAAGGCTGGGTCATGAAAGGACATAAACTGTGCTTCACCAAAACCCTAACAGTCTGTTCAATTTATCTCCTGAATCAGTCAGTTGTGGAATGTGTTTCAGTGTTTCTAGTTCCCTTATGAAAACCTTTATAATCGAGATACTAATATTTAATAACATTTATATAAATGCAAACATCAAAAAATATTAATAACAAAAGTGAAAATGAAATTCACTCAGTCATGTCCAATTCTTTGTGATCCCAAGGACTATACAGTCCATGGAATTCTCTAGGCCAGAATACTGGAATGAGTAGCCTTTCCCTTCTCCAGGGGATCTTCCCAACCCAGGAATCGAACTGGGGTCTCCTGCATTGCAGGCGGATTCTTTACCAACAGAGCTATCAGGGAAGCCCAATATTAATAGATTAATAAATACATTAATAAGTTAAAGTTATTAACAAAATTTTCTCCAAAGTATAAAAAAATTACCATAAATCCTGACACCTAAGCATTTAATCATGTATTATAGACATTCCTTGATGGAAGCTGGGTGGATGAATAAACCCACAACAAGACCTAGGCACTAGATAACTCCATGCAGAATTAAGAAATTAATTAGGAGGAAGAGCCATAATTTGCAGAGCTGACATCTATTTTACTTTACTTGCATGTATCAATGGGAAGCAATTACAATTCAATTAAAATATTCAATTTTATTACTTTACTGACTGACCTTGAAGTTAATGCCTGTTTTATTTAATTGCATCATCTATGAATAAATGTTAACCCTACAATGTTATGCCCCATTATTTTCAATGCATTTTTCAACTTCTCAACTGAAATTATATCAGTCAATTTATTGTCTACTGTCATGAGAGCAAGTGGAGGTTTATTTCTTTGAGACAGCCCAATATATGAGAGAAACATTACAAAATGTTTGATAATGCTATTTTTAACAGAGTCAAGTAAAATGAATTGTGTTCTCATCTCAACTTTTGTAGCCTAGACATTTACTGTAAAATCAGTAGGTGATATTAGAAAAGGTATAATCACTCTGAGAGCAATTTTTAGTCTGACTATAATTCTTGATAAATTTCATTGCAGGCAGAAATGGAACATCCCATGTATCTTCAAAAGTTACACACACACACACACACATCCCTATTAATCTCTTCCTATTTTTACCAGGCTCTCTGGGTATCAGAATAAATGGATTTCATATAAAAAGCTCTAATGTTTTTGTTAGGGCTTCCCTAGTGTTTCAGGGGTAAAGAATCTGCCTGCAATGCAGGAGAGGACAGGTTTGGTCCCAAGGTCTGGAAGACCCCCTGGAGGAGGAAATGGCAGACCACTCCAGTATTCTTGCCTGGAAAATCTCACGGACAGAGGAGCCTGGTGGGCTACAGCTCACGAGATCTCAAAAGTCAGACACAACTTAGTGACTAAACCACAATCACCACCAATTTTTTTGTTCCCAGACTTCAATTGAGCATACCATTATCCTACAATTGAGAATTTAATGAAATCACTATATTCATGTCAAAAAGAACAAATAAGACTATTATCTCTAAAGAAAAATTAGCTGACATGTTTTGAAAGTTGACTATTTGGAGAAGGATCTCATTTCAATTTCCAGATTTTCCATTTCTACAATTAGATTACTAAAAGCTTAGCTATCTTAGAGGGTATGTTAGGATTCATCTCAACATGTAACTTCTTTCTGAAATCTATGAACTGGTAGCTTACTTCAATATAAGGAGACTTATATAACATAACATAAAGTTACTTATATAACATAACATAAAGGAGACTCAGATACTTTATGGATTCACTTTTGAGATCCATAGAACCCATGAAATGAATGATCAAAAAATCATGTTAAATATAATTATGCAGTTAATGATAATCAATATTTGCTGATGATAGCCTAAATGGTTCTTTGTCTATTTTTAAAATACTATAAAGTTTTAATATGTAAAAAATGAATAAAAAGTGAAAGAAGTACAAATTAAAGAAATTTTTAAAGTGAGGATTTGAGATACTTATTAAAAATATTTAAGATATTCAACATACATATCTTCCTAATTTTTCATATTAGTTTTTGAAATAATAAAAAGTAGAAAGTGAAAGAAGCCTGACAATGAGTAGAGATTGTTTAAAGGGGTGAAAGTTGAAGTTGAAAAAGCAGACAAAAGTCAAATCCTATGGATCTTTGTGTTTAACTTTAAAGAGTTTATACTTGAACGTAAAGTCAGAGAGAAGACAGAAGAATTCTAAGCCGAGGATGGTGGCATGATCCAATTTAACCTTTAGAAAGATCACTCTAGCTTCAGTCAAATTCATTGACAGGAAACAAGACTGACAGTAAGTAGGCAAATAAAGGAACTGCTGCAATAATTAGTGAGGTAGGATCTAACAGACAAAAGTAAAAGGTATGGAAGGAAGAGAACACATTTGAGAGCAACATATACTAGGCAGGATACATATTACTTGCTGATGAATTGGGTCTGGTGAACAATACAGGAAAAAGAAAAGGCAAAGATAGGGGTGGTCCTAAGATGGCAGAGGAATAGGACGGGGAGATCAATTTCTCCCCCACAAATTCATCTAAAGAACACTTGAATGTTGAGCAAATACCACAAACAACTTCTAAATGCTGGCAGAGGACACCAGGCACCCAGAAAGGCAGCCCATTGTCTTCAAAAGGAGGTAGGACAAATATAAAAGATAAAAAGAGAGACAAAAGAGTTAGGGATGGACCCATCCCAGTTGGGAGTCGTAAAAGAGGGTAAGTTTCCAAACACCAGGAAACCCTCTCACTGGCGGATCTGTGGGGAGTTTTGGAATCTCAGAGGGCAACATAACCAGGAAGAAAAATAAATAAATAAAACCCACGGATTACATGCCTAATGGCAACTCCCAGCAGAGAAGTAGCCCAGATGCTCGTGTCTGACACCAGCAAGCAGGGGCTGAACAGGGAGGCATGGGCTGCGTTGCTTAGGGTAAGGACTGGGGCTGAATGCCCTGAGGGCAATCTGAGGGTGCTAATGTGAGATAGCAACCCAAACTCAGAGAGAGAGGAAAAAAAGAGAGAAATTCCCCATGGAAAGCCCTAACCTAAGGCACCGCAGGGCTCGCTCACAGAACAAAGGACTGAGCCAATACCTGAGGAGACAGGTTGAGGACTGGGAGGCAGGCGGGCAGCAGCCAGAGCCGGAAAAGGGCAATCTTGGCCCCAGAGATGGCATCCTCTACCAAACTGTGAGCAGGCTCCCAGTTGTTAACCAAGTCTTCCTGGGATCCTGGACGGTTGACATCCACTGGGAGGGCTGCAGCCAGAGATCAGCTCCCGAGAAGAGACACATGGCACACCTGAGATGGCGCTCCCACTGTGCACCGAGGAAACTGAGCGCTGGGAAGGGAAAGGTGATGAGATGCACCGCACCTGGGGAGTGCGTGCCCACTAAGCACCTGGTCGCCTGAGCTGCTCGGACCTGGGAAGGGCACAAAACTCAAGCCCAAACGAGTCTGTGCCTTTGTCGAGTACCCGAGAACCTGAACCTGAGTGGCTTAGACCTGGGAAGCGCAGACAATCCAAGGCCCACTTTAGACAGTTCCCCTGCAGAGCAACCTGGAGCCTGAGCAGTGTAGACTGGGAAAGCACACATGCTGTGAGTGGAGGCAAACCCAGTGTGGCCGAGATACTGCAGCACTCCCCACACATGCCAGTGATATTTGTTGGCATTGTTCCTCCCTCCTCACAGCATGACTGAACAAGTGAGCCGAAAGAAATGACCACCTTCACCCCCTTGTGTCAGGGCAGGAATTAGACACTGAAGAGACTTGCGAACATAAAAAGCCAAAATAAATAGAGGGAACCGCTTTGGAAGTGACAGGTGCAACAGGTTAAAACCTGTAATTAGCACCAACTACATTTGGACTGCAAGGAGATCCAACCAGTCCATTCTAAAGGAGATCAGTCCTGGGTGTTCACTGGAAGGACTGATGCTAAAGCTGAAACTCCAATACTTTGGCCACCTCATGTGAAGAGTTGACTCACTGGAAAACACTCTGATGCTGGGAAGGATTGGAGGCAGGAGGAGAAGGGGATGACAGAGGATGAGATGGCTGGATGGCATCACCGACTCGATGGACATGAGTTTGAGTAAACTCCAGGAGTTGGTGATGGACAGGGAGGCCTGGTGTGCTGCGATTCATGAGGTCACAAAGAGTCAGACACGACTGAGCAACTGAACTGAACTGACTGACATGGGAAGGGGCCTATAGATCTTGAGAAGTATAAGCTGGAACAAGGAACTATCTGAAACTGAGCTGAACCCACACTGCCCACAACAGCTCCAGAGAAATTCCTAGACACATTTTACTACTACTAAAAATTTTTTTTAAATTTTTAATTAAAAAAAATTTAAGTCCTATATTACTCCTTTCATTTTCATAAGCTACTATTACCTTGCCAAAAAAAGAACCCTATTTTTAAAGCAAACTTCATATATATTTTTTATAAATTTTGTGATTTTTTAAAAAATATTGTATTTTTGAGAGTCTAACCTCTACTCTAGATTTTTAATCTTTGCTTTTTGGTATTTGTTATCAATTCTGTACCTTTAAGAATCCAATCCTCAGTACCCGTTTTTACTTAGGAGTGTGACTACTGCTTGATTGCCCTTTCCCTCTTATGACTCTCCTTTTCTCCCCTAGGTCACCTCTGTCTCCTACCTCCCCCTTCTCTTGTCTACCCAACTCTGTGAATCTCTCTGGGTATTTCAGGCTGTGGAGAACACTTAGGGAACTGATTACTGGCTAGATCTGTCGCTCTTCTTTTGACCCCCCCCCCCCCCCCCCTTCTCCTTCTTGTCACCTCGATCTCCTTCCTCCCTCTTCTCTTCTCTTCTCTATGTAACTCTGTGAACCTCTCTGGGTGTTCCAGGCTGTGGATAGCATACAGGGATTTGATTACTGGCTAGATTGCTCTTTCCCCTTTTGATCCCCCCTCTTCTT
This sequence comes from Budorcas taxicolor, assembly GCF_023091745.1. Taxonomy (NCBI): domain Eukaryota; kingdom Metazoa; phylum Chordata; class Mammalia; order Artiodactyla; family Bovidae; genus Budorcas; species Budorcas taxicolor. The sequence goes on from NC_068919.1 coordinate 29,384,872, forward strand.
CTCCTGGTCACCTCTATCTCCCCCCTCCCTCTTCTCTTCTTCATGTAACTCAGTGAACCTTTCTGAGTATCCTCATTGTGGAGGATCTTTTCTCCATTAACCTAAATGTTTTACCATTGGGCCTGTATGGATGGGGAAGTCTTGAGACTACTGTAAGAATAAGATTGAAAACAAGAGGCAGGAGGTTTAAGTCCAAAACCTGAGCACACCAAATAATTCTTTACTTCAGGAAACATATATCGATAAGAGCTCATCCAAAAGCCTCCATACCTACACTGAAACCAAGCTCCATCCAAGAGCCAACAAGTTTCACAGCAAGACATACTAAGCTAATTCTTCAACAAAGTGGGAACATAACCCTGAGCACAAAAATACAGGTGGCCAAAGGTTACACTAAACCCAGAGACACCTCAAAACTCACTACTGGACACTTCATTGCACTTCAGAGAGAAGAGATCCAGTTCCACCCACCAGAACACCAATGCAAGCTTCCCTAACCAGGAAACCTTTACAAGCCACTTGTCCAACCCCACCCACAGGGAAGAACCTCCACAATAAAAAGGAACCACAAACTGCCAGCATACAGAAAGGCCACCCCAAACACAGCAACCTAAACAAGATGAAAAGGCAGAGAAATATGCAGCAGGTAAAGGAACATGATAAATGCCCATCAAACCAAACAAAAGAGGAGGAGACAGAGAGTCTACCTGAAAAAGAATTCAGAATAATGATAGTGAAAATAATCCAAAATCTTGAAAACAAAATGGAGTTACAGATAAATAGTCTGGAGACAAGGATTGAGAAGATGCAAGAAAAGTTTAACAAGAACCTAGAAGAAATAAAAAAGAGTCAATCAATAATGAATAATGCAATAACTGAGATAAAAAGCACTCTGGAGAACCAACCAACTGAGGCAGAAGATGGGATTAGTGATGTAGAAGATAGAATGGTAGAAATAAATGAAGCAGAGAGAAAAAAAGAAAAAAATAATTGAAAGAAATGAGGATAACCTCAGAGACCTCTGGGACTATGTCAAATGCCCCAATATTTGAATCATAGGAGTCTCAGAAGCAGAAGACAAAAAGAAAGGCCATGAGAAAATACTTGAGGAGATAATAGTTGAAAACTTCCCTAAAATGGGGAAGGAAATAGTCACCCAAGTCAAAGAAATCCAGAGAGTACCAAACAGGATAAATCCAAGATGAAACACCCCAAGACACATATTAATCAAATTAACAAAGATCAAACACAAAGAACATATATTAAAAGCATCAAGGGAAAAACAACAAATAACACACAGGGGATTCCCATCAGACTAACAGCTGATCCTTCAATAGAAACCCTTCAGACTAGATGGGAATGGCAGGACATACTTAAAGTGATGAAAGAGAAAAACCTACAACCCAGATTACTGTACCCAACAAGAATCTCCTTCAAATATGAAGGAGAAATCAAACGCTTTACAGACAAGCAAAAGCTTAGAGAATTCAGTACCACCAAACCAGCTCTTCAAGAAATGCTAAATGATCTTCTCTAGACAGGAAACACAGAAAAGGTGCATAAACTTGAACCCAAAACAACAAAGAAAATGGCAATGGGATCATACTTATCCGTAATTACATTAAATGTAAATGGGTTGAATGCTCCAACCAAAAGACAAAGACTGGCTGAATGAATACAAAAACAAGACCACTATATATGCTCTCTACAAGAGACCCACATCAAACCTAGGGACACATACAGACTGAAAGTGAAGGGCTGGAAAAAGATATTTCATGCAAATTGAGACCAAAAGAAAGCAGGAGTAGCAATAGTCATATCAGATAAAATAGACTTTGAAATAAAGGCCATGAAAAGAGACAAAGAAGGACACTCTATAACAATCAAAGGATCAATCCAAGAAGAAGATAAAACAATTATAAATATATATGCACCCAACATAGGAGCACTGCAATATGTAAAGCAAATGCTAACAAGTTTGAAAAAGGAAATTAACTGCTGCTGCTGCTACTGCTAAGTCACTTCAGTCGTGTCCGACTCTGTGCGACCCCATAGACGGCAGCCCACCAGGCTCCCCTGTCCCTGGGATTCTCCAGGCAAGAACACTGGAGTGGGTTGCCATTTCCTTCTCCAATGCATGAAAGTGAAAAATGAAAGTGAAGTAGCTCAGTCGTGTCCGACTTCGCGACCCCATGGAGTGCAGCCTACCAGGCTTCTCCATCCATGGGATTTTCCAGGCAAGGGTACTGGAGTGGGTTGCCGTTGCCTTCTCCTAGGGAAATTAACAGTAACACAATAATAGTGGGAGACTTTAATATCCCACTCATACGTTTGGATACATCAACTAAACAGAAAATTAGCAAGGAAACACAAACTTTAAATGATACAATGGATCAGTTAAACCTAATTGATATCTATAGGACATTTCACCCTAAAACAATTAATTTCACCTTATTCGCAAACGTACACAAGAGCTTCTCCAGGATAGATCACATTCTGGGCCATAAATCTAGCCTTGGTAAATTAAAAAAAAAATGAAATCATTGCAAGCATCTTTTCTGATCACAATGCAGTAAGATTAGATGTCAACCACAGGAAAAAAAACTATTAAAAATACAAACATATGGAGGCTAAACAACACACTTCTGAATAACCAACAAATCACAAAAGAAATCAAAAAAGAAATCAAAATATGCATAAAGGAATGAAAGTGAAAATATAACAACCCAAATCCTATGGGACACTGTAAGGGCAGTGCTAAGAGGAAGGTTGATAGTAATACAGGCTTACCTCAAGAAACAAGAAAAAAGTCAAACAACCTAAATCTACACCTAAAGCAAGTAGAAAAGGAAGAAATGAAGAACCTCATGGTTAGTAGAAGGAGAGAAATCATAAAAATTAGGGCAGAAATAAATGCAAAAGAGAAAAAAGAGACCATAGCAAAAATCAGCAAAGCTAAAAGCTGGTTCTTTGAGAAGATAAATAAAACAGTCAAACCACTAGCCAGACTCATCAAGAAACAAAGGGAGAAGAATCAAATCAACAAAATTAGAAATGAAAATGGAGAAATCACAACAGACAACACAGAAATGCAAAGGCTCATAAGAGACTACTATCAGCAACTATATGCCAATAAAATGGACAACTTGGAAGAAATGGACAAATTCCTAGAGAAGTATAACTTTCCAAAACTGAACCAGGAAGAAATGGAAAATCTTAACAGACCCATCACAAGCATGGAAATCGAAACTGTAACCAGAAATATTCCAGCAAACAAAATCCAAGGACCAGATGGCTTCACAGCTAAATTCTACCAAAAATTTTGAGAAGAGCTAACACCTATCCTCCTCAAACTCTTCCAGAAAATTGCAGAGGAAGGTAAACATCCAAACTCATTCTATGAGGCCACCATCACCCTAATACCAAAACCAGACAAAGATGCCACAAAAGAAGAAAACTACGGGCCAACATCACTGATGAACTTAGATGCAAAAATCCTTCACAAAATTCTAGCAAACAGAATCCAGTAACATATTAAAAAAAATCATACATCATGACCAAGTGGACTTTATCCCAGGGATGCAAGGATTCTTTAATATTTGTAAATCAATAAAGTTAGACACCACATTAACAAACTGAAGGATAAAAGCCAAATGATTATCTCAATAGATGCAGAGAAAGCCTTTGACAAAATTCAACATCCATTTATGATAAAAACTCCCCAGAAAGCAGGCATAGAAGGAACATATCTCAACATAATAAAAGCTATATATGACAAACCCACAGCAAACATTATCCTCAATGGTGAAAAATTGAAAGCATTTCCCCTAAAGTCAGGAACAAGACAAGGACGCCCACTCTCAACACTACTCACCACTACTATAGTTTTGGAAGTTTTGGCCACAGCAATCACAGCAGAAAAAGAAATAAAAGGAATCCAGATTGGAAAAGAAGTAAAACTCTCACTGTTTGCAGATGACATGATCCTCTACATAGAAAACCCTAAAGACTACACCAGAAAATTACTAGAGCTAATCAATGAATATAGTAAAGTTGCAGGATATAAAATTAACACAGAGAAATCCCTTGCATTCCTACACACTAACAATGAGAAAACAGAAAGAGAAATTAAGGAAACAATTCCATTCACCACTGCAACAAAAAGAATAAAATATTTAGGAATAAATCTACCTAAAGAAACAAAAAACCTACATATAGAAAACTATAAAATACCGATGAAAGAAATCAAAGATGACACAAATAGATGGAGAAATATGCCATGTTCATGGATTGGAAGAATCAATATAGTGAAAATGAGTATACTACTCAAAGCAATCTATATTTTCAATGCAATCTCTATCAAGCTACCAATAGTATTTTTCACACAACTAGAATAAATAATTTCACAATTTGTATGGAAAAAGAAAAAACCTCGAATAGCCAAAGCAATCTTGAGAAAGAAGTAGGGAACTGGAGGAATTAACCTGCCTGACTTCAGGCTCTACTACAAAGCTACAGTCATCAAGACAGTATGGTACTGGAACAAAGACAGAAACACAGATCAATGGAACAAAATAGAAAGCCCAGGGATAAATCCATGCACGTATGGACATCTTATCTTTGACAAAGGAGGCAAGAATATCCAATGGGGAAAAGAGAATCTCTTTAACAAGTGGTGCTGGGAAGACTGGTCAACCCCTTGTAAAAGAATGAAACTAGAACACTTTCTAACATCATACAGAGAAATAAACTCAAAGTGGATTAAAGATATAGATGTCAGGCCAGAAACTATAAAACTTCTAGAGGAAAACATAGGCAAAACACTCTCTGACTTGAATCACAGCAGGATCCTCTATGACCCACTTCCCAGAGTAATGGAAACAAAAGCAAAAATAAACAAATGGGACCTAATTAAACTTAAAAGCTTTTGCACAATGAAGGAGACTATAAGCAAGGTGAAAAGACAGCCTTCAGAATGGGAGAAAATAATAGGAAATGAAGCAACTGACAAAGAATTAATCTCAAAAATATACAAGCAACTCCTGAAGCTCATTTCCAGAAAAATAAGTGACCCAATAAAAAAATGGGCCAAAGAACTAAACAGACATTTCTCCAGAGAAGACATACAAACACATGGCTAACAAACACATGAAAAGATGCTCAACATCACTCATTATCAGAGAAATGCAAATCAAAACCACAATGAGGTACCATCTCACGCAGGTCACAATGGCTGCTATCAAAAAGTCTACAAACAATAAATGCTGGAGAGGGTGTGGAGAAAAGGGAACCCTCTTACACTTGGTAGGAATGCAAACTAGTACAGCCACTATGGAGAAGAGTGTGGAGATTCCTTAAAAAACTGGAAAGAGAACTGCCTTATGACCCAGCAATCCCACTGCTGGGCATACACACTGAGGAAACCAGAAGTGAAAGAGACACGTGTATCCCAATGTTCATTGCAGCACTGTTTACAATAGCCAGAACATGGAAACAACCTAGACATCCATCGGCAGACAAATGGATAAGAAAACTGTGGTACATATACACAATGGAATATTACTCAGCTGTTAAAAAGAATGCATTTGAATCAGTTCTAATGAGGTGGATTAAACTGCAGCCTATTATACAGAATGAAGTAAGTCAGACAGAAAAACACCAATACAGTATACTAACGCATATACATGGAATTTAAAAAGATGATAACAATGACCGTATATCTGAGACAGCAAAAGAGACACAAATGTATAGAACAGTCTTTTGGATTCTGTGGGAGAAGGTGAGGGTGGCATGATTTGAGAGAATAGCACTGAAACATGTATTTTATCATATGTGAAACAGATCACCAGTCCAGGTTCGATGCATGAGACAGGGTGCTCAGATCTGGTGCACTGGGATGACCCTGAGGGATGGGATGGAGAGGGAGGTAAGGAGAGGGGTTCAGCATGGGGAACACACGTACACCCATGGTTGATTCATGTCAATGTACGGCAAAAACCACTACAATATTGTAAAGTAATTAGCCTCCAATTAAAATTTTAAACAATTGCATTTTACTCAATAACACACACACACACACAAAAGAAAAGGCAAAGATAATTCACAGGTTTCTTACTTGTCAAAGTAAAACATGGTGTCGCCAAACAGAACACAAGACTATTTGGGAAGTAAGATAAAGGGGAAATTCAATTTTAGACATGAGTTTGAGGTTTCAGGGAATCAACCAAGATGAGGTATTCAATTATCAATTAGGAAAATGGGGTGAGAGCCTAGACAGAAGTCTGGGCTGAGGATACTAATACAGAAACAGATGCCATGAGATGAAATCACTCAAGGAGAATTTGTAAAGTGAGAAGATAAAATATAGTTAAGAGCTTGGAGGAATATCAAACTTTGATGGCCACAGCAGTCAGAGAACTGTTCAAAATACAGATTTTATCTGATCATTTTAATTTTAAAATCCTTTATTTGTACTTCTGGGCAAGATGGTTATATGAGCACTGGCATTCAATTCTTTCCTTTTCTTCCTGTGATGGTTAATTTTACATGTTAATCTGAGTTGACCATAGGGTGCCTAGATGAAACATTTTCTCTCAGTGTGTCTGTGGATGACACTGGCATTTGAATCAGTGGTCTCAGTAAACTGCCCTCTCTAACATGGGTGAGAAATACTCAATCTGTTGAAGGCCTAAATAGAGTAAGGGGCAGAGGAAAGAGGAATTGACCCCTTTTTTATTGCCTCACTGCTTGAACTGGGACATTCATCTCCTCTTCTCCTGCTTTCAGACTGGAATGCACATTATTGGCTCCTCCAGCTCTGAAGCCCTTGAACCTGAACTGAGTTATACTACTGGCTTTCCTGGATCTCCAATTTACAGACAGTAGACTGTGGGACTTCACAGCCTCTATAATTATGTGAGCCAGCACCTCATAATACACCTATTTTTATATCATGCTGGTTTTGTTTCTCTGGAGAATCCTGACTAATACATGTCCTCTCCATTCCAAACTCCACTTAAAAGATCACAGAATAAAGGAAGAGGAAAATATCAGCCCTAAAATTGCCCAAAATTTGAACTAAATTTGTTTGCTTGAGTGAAGTTAGAATCAAATTCAGAAGAAAATCTGTCCTAAGACATTTCCAGTGAAAGAATAACTTGCTATAAAGAGAGTACAGGTGACTCCAGAGAACCCTGATTATTGTTCATACCTTAGATCTTACACTGTGAGATGCAAATCTCACCTGGTTTTTATGTAAATTTACAGTCTCTGATCCATAAACATTTCTAAATATTTATCTACATATATTTGAGATATCAACCAATACAATAGTCCCCTTCTGAAAGAAAATTTGTCAGAGGCCAAAGCCCAACAAACATTATAACATATTCTTGTTCCAAGCAGTTTTAATACATAAACGTTGGGCCCACATCTGAGATGGAAAAGTTTCACTTTCCAACCACTGCAGATATAGAATGATATTAAAATATTCCTATACACAAATATCTGCTTAGACAATACAGTTATTAAATAGTCTTACTACTAAATAGAAAAACAGAAGCAGACTCAAAGACTTATCTTTCCAGGAGGAATTTTCAGTTAATTGTTACATATTAACACGAAAGTTGTTCTAGTGTAAACTGACTGACATAGTCATAAAGGTTACTACAGAGGGACAAGTTTTATAATAATACACATTAAAATAAGATTTATTTGTGAATATTATGTTTTGTACATTTTAAAGAATAAAGGGAATTGTAGAGTTGAAGACAGAAAGACAGGTTCTAGAATTATAATACAGTACATACTTCTTGGAAGGCTATACACACACACATATACGTATACATACAGAGAAGCTTGGGATAAACAGAATCTTAACGTTTTCAAAAATTCAAAGACTATATCCATACTAGAACCAAACAGTCATATGAGTAACATTTTTAGACCAGCGTGCCCTACCTGGTGAAGAAAAGATTGGCTTTTCAGCCATAAAATGAAAAAAATCAGCATTTATTTCCCCTGCTGGTATGTATGTGCTGCCTTAGCCAGCACTCCTCTGCTGTTGTAATCTGCTACTTCCCTTTACAGACTGAGCAAAAAGCACTCTATTCAGAGATGAGGACTAGTAGTATTTGTATTTGAACCTTAAGGAAACATTCTATTGCATACTCAAAATCTGATATTTAAGCCTTGATTTTCTTTTCTTTCAATTTCAAATGGTATTTACAACACATTTGCAGGATACACACAACATGGCGGAGCAGAAGGACGTGCACTCATCTTCTCCTGAGAGAACTCCAAAACTGCAACCTGCTACTGAACAACCATCGACAGGAAAATGTTGGATCCCACCAAAAAAAAACAAAAAAAAAAAAACAAACCCACATCCAAAGACAAAGGAGAGGCCCCAGCACAACCCGCCAGAGATGCTCAGGTGGTTCAAACAAAACCTTGTGTGCGCCAGGACCCGGATATTCCACAGAGACTGAGCCAGACCTGACTTTGAGTGTTTGAGTGACTCCTGCAGAGGCACGGGTCAGCAGTGGCCTGCCACAGGGACAGGGGCTCTGGGTGCAGCAGACGTGGGACTTGTGGTGTGTGGCCTAAGCCCTCTTTCTTGGAGGAGGTTGCCATTAGCCCCACCATAGAGCCGCCAAGCAGATGACCCACAAACTGCAGAACAATTACACCAAAGAAATTCTCACACTGTTAAGAAAGTTCTAGGACCCACAACAGATTTCCCAACCTGGGGATCCGGCAAAGGGACTGAGAACCCTCAGGAAATTTGACTTTGGAGGCCAGTGGAATTTGATTACAGAACTTCCATAGAACTGGGGAAACATATTCTTGGAGGGCACGAAGAAAAACCTTGTGTGCACCAGGATACAGGAAAAAGGAATAGTGTCCCCACAAGAGACTGAGCCAGACTTGCCTGTGAGTGTCCAGGAGCCTCAGGCAGAGGCATGGGTCAACACTGGCCTGAGATGGGGTCAGGAGCACTGAATACAACAGTGCAGGCATAAGTTCTTTTGAAAGAGGTCACCATTACCATTGCCACCATTACCCCTACCATAGTTAGGACAAACAACAGGGAGGGAACACTGCCCCGCCCATCAATTGAAAACTGGATTAAAGATTTGCTGGCCCCACCCATCAAAATAAGACCCAGATTCCCCCACAGTCAACCTCTCCCATCAGGAAGCTTCCACAAGCCTCTTATCCTTATCCATAAAAGGGCAGACAGAATGAAAACCACAATCACAAAAAACTAATCAAACAGATCACAAGGATCAGTCTTGTCTAACTAGATGAAACTATGAGCCATGCTGCACAGCGCCACCCGGCAGATAGGTCATGGTGGAGAGTTCTAACAAAACGTGATCCACTGGAGAAGGGAATGGCAAACCACTTCAGTATTTTTGCCTTCAGAACCCAAGAATTGTATAAAGGCAAAAAGATATGACACTGAAAGATGAACTCCTCAGGTTGGTAGGTGCCCAATATGCTACTCGAGAAGAGTGGAAAAATAACTCCAGAAAGAATGAAAAGACGAAGTCAAAGCGAAAACAGCTCCCAGTTGTGGATGTGACTAGTGATGAAAGTGAAGTCTGATGCTGTAAAGAACCATATTGCATAGGAACCTGGAATGTTATGTCCATGAGCCAAGGTAAATTAGAAGTGGTCAAACAGGAGATGAAAAGAGTGAACATCAATGTTACAGGAATTAGTGAACTAAAATGGACTGGAATGGCCAAATTTAATTCAGATGACCATTATATCTACTACTGTGGGCAAGAATCCCTTAGAAAAAATGGAGTAGCCCTCACAGTCAACAAAAGAGTCCAAAATGTAGTACTTGGGTACAATCTCTAAAATGACAGAATGATCTCTGTTCGTTTCCAAGGCAAACCATTCAATATCACAGTAATCCAAGTCTATGCCCCAACACTAATGCAGAAGAAGCTGAAGTTGAATTGTTTTATGATGATGTACAAGACCTGCTAGAACTAACACCCAAAAAAGACGTCCTTTTCACCATAGGGGACTGGAATGCAAAAGTAGGAAGTCAAGAGATATCTGGGGTAACAAGCAAGTTTGTCTTGGAGTACAAAATGAAGCAGGGCAAAGACTAACAGAATTTTGCCAAGAGAATGCACTGGTCATAGCAAATACTCTCTTCCAACAACACAAGAGAAGACTCTACACATGGACATCACCATATTTTCCACACCAATTTCAGACTGATTATATTCTTCACAGCCAAAGATGGAGAAGCTATATACAGTCAGCAAAAACAAGACCGGGAGCTGACTGTGGCTCAGGTCATGAAATCCTTATTGCCAAATTCAGACTTAAGTTGAAAGCAGGGAAAACCACTAGATCATGCAGTTCAGTTCAGTTCAGTTCAGTTCAGTTCAGTGGCTCAGTCGCGTCCTACTCTTTGCGACCCCAGGGACCGCAGTACGCCAGGCTTCCCTGTCCATCACCAACTCCCGGAGTTTACGTGACTGATAACACATTTGGGAGATATTAAAAGTTTCAACTTCTGATGTTTCAATACTTGAGCTAGAAATTCTATGCTAAAGTACTTTGTGTAAAGGTAAAAATATATTTCCAGTAGCAATTAACTAAGCTTAACTGCACATTAAGTAACCTTTTTTAAACAAAATAATTATTTGAACAAAGTTCAGGTGTAAAAAATGTTAGGCTAACCACAGAATATGAAAGAATAATGGAATCTGCTTTTAACCTTCACCGTTCAGCATTATTTTCTAGGAAGACTATTGCTTGTGAATGATTTTAATTATGTCCATTATTATCCAGATAAATGACAGAAGAGTGCAATGTGTAGAAGCAATAATTAATATGCCTTATCTTGGCTTATTTGGGCAGTTATAAAAGAAAAAGCAGATTAATGCATCATAGAGGAAATTACTGTAGGTGAGTATGTGTAGAAGAAAAATTCAGCAATTGGGACATTTGCACAATTACAACTTATTTTCTAATTAGTATGTGAATCTCTTAATGTTAACCTAATGAGTGAAACTTTAAAATGAATATGTTCAAAACTTGAAGAGAAGAAATGGTTAGCAGCTTTCTGAGAGGAAAGTAACAGAGTTAAAAATTATCCAGGCTGCTTGGAAGACATGAAAGGACAGTAACAATAAGAGATATATAGTGTGCCCATTATTTGAAAGGTCAAAGGGAAATCTATGGATAGTTTTCAAAAACCTGGAAATAATTTCATAGAGTCACTTATGAATACATTGAAAGTATTTAGAATATTTTTTTCACATTTGTGTTTTTTGTTCTGAGCTAAATACCAAAAATATATTGTTGGGGAAAAAAAGAATTTGAAAATTAAAAGGACAAAAAAATGACAACATGAAGATGAAGTAGCCAACATGAGTGGCTGGACTAACTGCTGAGTTTCTCCCCATCAGTGAGGACTTGCAATAAGGACAAGTAAGAGGATAAGAAGCAGCAGAGAAATTCAGTTTTATTTGACATTGACCTTTGCTGCACAGCATAGTGGGGAAACGACTATTCCAAGGGCACTTTCTGAGAAAATCAGTGGGGTAGTAGCAGAGAGCAATCTCCTAGGAAGAAATAATAGAGCAACTTGAGAAATTCCACAGTAATAAATCACCACAGCCAGATGGTATTCAACTGAGAGTTTCTGAAGGAAATAAAGTGTGAAATGGCCCCACTACAGATGAGAATATGCAATGTATTCAGAAAATCACAACTGTTTTCAAATACTGCTATTTTTCTAATATGGTCATTTTTCTGTAAGAAATAAAAACAATCAAATTACAATTTATAGAAGTACAGACCAGTGTCTCTCTTGGTGATAATGGAGAAACTGATAGAGTCTAATTAAGAATAGCTTCCTTCAACCAGGATAAGGTTAACCTGCTAAGGTCAAATCACCCACTGAGTCTATAAAGAGAACACTGTTTCTCTCCATCCTATTAAACTTATCTGGAAATGTCAATAAAATACTAGATAGAAGTAAACCAGTAAATGTAATTTATTTGGGAATTACATGAAGCTTTTAACAAGGTCACATGAGACTACTGGGAAAAATAAACAAGCACAGTCTTTGGGAAGAGAGGCCACAAGAGAAACTTCAGTCATTAATTGTAAAACTTGCTAAGTAATGAAAACAAAGTTTCAGGGACAATTTCTCTTTTCTTCCCTAACACTGTGTTACCTCTTCCAGACACATATAGATCACGTTTGGTTTGAAAAACAAGTAATAATTTCACTATAGACAAGATGTGGAGTAATAGTAGGGAAGGACATGTGTACATGCCTAGATGCTTAGTCGTGTCCGACTCTGCGATCCTATGGACTGTAGCCCACCAGGCTTCTCTTTCCATGGGATTTTCTAGGCAGGACTACTCGAGTGCCTTGCCATGCCCTCCTCCAGGGGATCTTCCTGACCTAGGGATCAAACCCAGGTCTTCTGCATAGCAGTTGGATTCTTTACCATCTGAGCCACCAGGGAAGCCCAAGAATACTGGAGTGGATAGACTATCCCTTCTCCGGGGGATCTTCTAGACTCAGGAATCAAACTAGGGTCTCCCACACTGCAGGCAGATTCTTTACCAGTTGAGCTACCAGGGAAGCCCATAGGGAAATGTCCTTCCAAATCAAGAAAAACAAACAAACATATAGTAAGAGAACAACAGGCAAGGGTAAAATAAGCAGGTTACAAAATTTTTACCTAACGAGTGGAATCTGAAAGCCATAACTAGTTTAAATTTCTCATCATGTTCCATGTAAGCTTCAGGTTGTAATGAAAACTAAGAAGTCATAATGAGACTGATTTTTATGTATTTAAAGGAGGGCTGTCACCTTCACAGTGGCCATCTTTGCACACTATATATGCTTCTTCCAGTAGAATACATATTCGCCTTTAATCAATCCATTTCCAAAATTCTCACTATAGAACTGCCCTCAGAGCAAGTGGCATATTGTTCTAAAGTTACCTAATGGGGGCAAACCTCTACCCTTCATGAATAGAGCCATAAGTCTTTGGGGAAGGATGGAATTTCCTCCCTGAAGCAACCTTAGTCAGCTCAGTTCTACAGCCTCAGATTACTGCTGTTTCTGCATGAGGGGACAGGTTTACATAAGAAAGAGCAAGGGCATGCAGTAGAAGCTCGAAGAAAGTCACACAAGGCCCTATGGCAACCTCCTAATGCCACTATTTGAGAGCTCCAAATGTCAAAAAGTTCTGATACCAAACCAAGATTTGCTTCACTATACAGCTTCCACTTTCTCTTAGAATTGTTCTCTGAAGCCACAGAAAGTATCAGCAGACTTGTAAATACTATAAGTAAAGTCGTTCAGTTGTGTCCAACTCTTCGCGATCCCATGGACTGTAGCCTACCAGGCTCCTCTGTTCATGGGATTTTCCAGGCAAGAGTACTGGAGTGGGTTGCCATTTCCTTCTCCAGGGGATCTTCCCAACCCAGGGATCAAACCTGGGTCTACAGCACTGCAGACAGATGCTTTACCATCTGAGCCACCAGGGAAGCCCTCAAATACTATGGACTGCTATAAAAAATGCCATTCTCCTTGGCCCAGTAACCTGCTGCCTTCACTTCAGCCTAAATATATGGCTCCTTTAAATAGTCCTCACAAAAGCAAAAGAGTCCCAGAAAAACATCTATTTCTGCTTTATTGATGACGCCAAAGCCTTTGACTGTGTGGATCACAACAAGCTGTGGAAAATTCTTCAAGAGATGAGAATAACAGACCATCTTATCTGTCTCCTGAGAAATCTGTATGCAGGTCAAGAAGCAACAGTTAGAACTGTACATGGAACAGAATGATTCCAAATTGGGAAAGGAGTACATTAAGGCTGTATATTGACACCCTGCTTATTTAACTTATATGCAGAGTACATCATGTGAAATGCCATGCTGCATGAAGTACAAGCTGGAATCAAGATTGCTGGGAGAAATAACAATAACCTCAGATATGCAGATGATACCACCCTTATGGCAGAAACCAAAGAGGAACTAAAGAGCCTCTTGATGAAAGTGAAAGAGGAGAATGAAGAAGCCGGCTTAAAATCCAACATTCAGAAAACTAAGATCATGGCATCCAGTCCCATCACTTCATGGCAAATAGATGGGGAAACAATGGAAACAGTGAGAGTTTATTTTGGGGGGCTCCAAAATCACTGCAGATGGTGACTGAAGCCATGAAATTAAAAGACACTTGCTCCTTGGAAGAAAAGCTATGACCAACCTAGACAGCATATTAAAAAGCAGGGATATTACTCAGCCAACAAAGGTCCATGAAGTCAAAGCTATGGTCTTTCCAGTAGTCATATATGGATGCAAGAGTTGGACTATAACTGACTCATTTGAAAAGACCCTGATGCTGGAAAAGATTGAAGGCTGGAGGAGAAGGGAATGACAGAGGATGAGATGGTTGGATGGCATCACTGACTCAATGAGAGTTTGAGAAAGCTCCAGGAGTTGGTGATGGATGGGGAAGGCTGGCATGCTGCAGACCACGGGGTCGCAAAGAGTTGGAAACGACTGAGTGACTGAACTGAACTAAATGGTCCTCCTACAGCACCATTTCTTGTCCCTTCAATGTTCTGGTCACTCACCACTCACTGAATTATAGGTGTTTCTGTGTCCCATCTGACTCCAATCTTTCCTCCGGTTTAAAATAGCAATTTCCATTCCTTAAAGGAAATATACGAAACATAAAACAAAATTTTTAATTTTTTCATTTTTAACACTTTCTAGAGATATCCGCTGCTAATCCATCACTGGTTTTATTTTCAGTTTTATTTATCCCGTCAAAGGAATACATTTTGCCTAGTCTGAAGATACAAACATTTATCCTGTTTGTTAATGCAACCCCTCATATTTCCTCAGTTGCTTCAGCACCTACTTTGTACTTGCAATGTACACATGTAAGTGTAAAATCAAAACCTCAAAGATTTCTCTCTCAAGTCCTAGTGTTAAGCAATATCGCACCCATTCTGTTTTGAAGTTGGTTTTAGGGATTAAAAATCAGAACTCTGTATATTTACCT
Source organism: Budorcas taxicolor (assembly GCF_023091745.1). Lineage (NCBI taxonomy): Eukaryota > Metazoa > Chordata > Mammalia > Artiodactyla > Bovidae > Budorcas > Budorcas taxicolor. The sequence continues at coordinate 29,399,944 of NC_068919.1, forward strand.
CCATTACATTTCACCTGGTCAGAGTTAGTCTCTAGTTCCAGCCAATTCTGAGTCAGTATTCTGATTCTATCATTCAAAGTATTAGTGATCCCAAGAACCTCAGTGTCACAAATTTAATAGCATACCACGCAAGTGCTCATTCAAATAATTGTTTAAAAGAATGAAAGACCAGGATAGAGAAAGAATGATGTGATATATCAACATGGGCCTTCCTACATGTTGATACTAACGTATTATCAACTTCCTATGAGGTTTGTTTAATTAAACATGAATTAATTATTAAGTCATTTGTTTTATCTTTACTTACAGACATACATTCTTACATACTCATACTCTGGTTCTTTATACAAAAGATGTCTTTGAAAAACTGTAAGTTAAATCACATTTTAAATCTCAATGGAATTCAACATTGTAAGGATTTCTGTAATGAGAAAAAACCTATCCCTGATATGAATAATATTTTAGTAATGCTATTTTAACTGAGCATTGGTGTGTAGTTTTTATGAGTGAGGAGTGGCAAAATCAGAATAGTGGTTAGCAGGAGCTAGATTCCAGGAGATTTTGTACAGAAGTGATAAACCTACACTTTGTGGGGAAAAAAGAGGAAAAAATAATTTGTTATTGTGGATCTGTGTCTTGGAAAAACATTAAACCTTTTTAATTTGTAAAGACTGAATTAAAAAGGGAAGTATCAAAATATAATATTTACTTGTTCAAATATATATTGTTTAAGTAAACCTTGAATGTTTTAAGTGACAGTAAACAGAATGAAGGACAACAAAGGATGGAAGTAGTCTTAAGTCATGTTAATGCTACTGAATTAGGGAAATAGAATAACTGCATACCATCAGCAACATTCATTTCTGACTGTAGTCTACTACTTGTTAATGCGTTCATTGCTTCTTTGCTTATAAAGTACATAAAGTTATTTACCTAAAAGATAAATGGACAACCTATACTTTAACATTTTTGCCACCGATATGCTAAACAAAATGTTGAAAAAAAAAAAGTTGCAATTATTGAAGCACAGCTGAATGGCCCCAGAGCACACAGACTCCATTAAATTTGCTTACATCTAATTACTCCTGCCTAAGGCAGGTGACAAATTTATTCTTATAAAATCTTTCTCTATCCAGTACCCCAAAAATAAAATGAAATAAAATCAGTCATTTTCAATCTAATCACTATCTAAAACTATTTGTAGCATAGCATTTGCTCTTTAAGACCTTATAAAGATGGGCTTTGTGCAATAATCATTATAATTATGTTTTTAATTGCTTAATACAAACATTTTCTTCCAGAAAAACTGGTGTAAGTCAATTATGAAATCATCTATTACCTTTCAAATTAAACCATTTGAGTCACTTAAAAACATTGTTATTTTGAAATTGTTATTCTAGTTGATACTATTCTAACTGATACTATTGACACTATTCTAATTGATGCTATTCTAGTATCCCAAATCATAACTATATCTCATCTGAAATACCTGAAATATCTTTAACAAAGCAGATAAAAATGTGAGATTAAAAGTATAATACAGGCAGTCAAAAAGTCCCGAGATTCAACCACAATTTAGACACTGACTTTTCTGAACCTGTCAAAAAAGAAAAACACATCTCCTAGCTCCACTGAAAACCACAGGCTTAACTGTCTTGCCTACATTCCATCTGCTGCATGGAAAACTTCCAGTGATTTTTTAGAGGTGGAGATAGAGAGGTGGCTTGGATTTATGTTGCAGCACAATTATACAACATCTAAGTCTCTCTTTTTGCATAACAGGAAAATAAAACAGTAGAGGAAATATATAAAAAACAAACAAGCAAGCAAGCAAGTTACTTACAAAAGGAGAAAATTCAAATTATCCATAAACATGTGTTGACTTTCATATGTTAAAGCAAAAGAAAGACAACCTGAGCTCAAGCAAAAAATTTTTTGAAATACATACAATTCCTGAATAGATATTGAAGACGTATTTCACCAGAACAAATTAAGAAGGAAAAAAAAAACCCAAAAAACAGTTAAGAGAAGGGAAGTTGTAACATAAAATAACTGGTGTCAAGAACCAAAACCCAGTCAGATATGTAATTGTGTCAAAGAAGTTCTATCAATCAGATCATGAAAAGCAAATGTTGATTCTAGAAAACACTGGGAGCAAGAGAAGGGAGGTGACAGAGGATGAGATAGTTAGATGGCATCACTGACTCAATGGACATGAGTTTGAGCAAACTCCTCTGGGAGATAGTAAAGGACAGAGAAGCCTGGCGTGTTGTAGTTGATGGGGTCACAAAGAGTCAGACACAGCTTTGTGACTGGACAACAACAACATATATATATACATTGCAGGCAGATTCTTTACTGTCTGAGCCACCAGGAAAGCCCCTATGTGTGTGTGTGTATAATAACTATATATATATAGTAACAATAATATGTGTGTTCAAACTTCAAGGAGTAGAAACTGGGGGAGAAATGTTGCTGGAAAAAGTAAAAGATGTATATCAAACACATACAGGCAAAGGATTCAAGTTCCTTTAAATTAGAAGAAATAAGAATTGAATGAAGATAACTTTTCAACACAAAGAATCAGTAGCATTCTCCCAGGAGAATGCTTTCTAGGCAGGATTCTGAGTCTCAAATCCCCTCAAAGATACCTAGTTACCAATAAAATTGTCTAAATAGAGTGAAATCCTATCAGGTCTCTCTAGACTGGAATTGGTGAACATTTTCTACAAGCCAAACAGTAAACATTTTGGGTTTTGTAGGCCATACAGTCTCTTTTGCAATTACTCAACTCTTACATTGTAACAAGAAAGTATCCACAAACAATATGTAAACAAATGAGCATGCTATATTCTAATAAAACTTTTTCTCTATTCATCTTTATTTTCAGCTTATAAAATAGAACATATAAGGCCCATCATGTTAAACATATTACTGAAGAAAATACAGCAAGCCATTTTGAATCAAGGTCAATCCTTTGTATCATCGGGATATAAGAATCCCAAATAGGACTGTTTCTGGCCTGCCTATGGGCCAGTCCCTTAAATTCCTTATATTTATTAGGAAGGACTGAAAAGTTTTTATTGCATTTTTTGTATTAATACTTTAAAAATTATAAGCTGAAAAATGATTATGAAAAGATTAAAGCTAATTATAATTAAAGCTAATGAATCCCTCTTAGAACAACATGAAACATTAAACATCCCACAGAGCAAAAGATAGAAATTTTTAAAAAATATCATGAGAAATAGTTAATATCAAATGGATAAAATGAAAATGGATAAGAAGAAAAATTAAGACATTACTTATTGACTCACCAATCTTACTGAGAATCTCTCAGACAACAGAAAAAGAGGAAACACTTCTAAGGTTTATGAGGCCAGGGTAACCTTATTACCCGTATATGTCATTACTAGGAAAGAAGATTATATCTTTCTTTTCAACATGCATGCAAAATTCCTAAACAGAGTATAAGCAAACTGAATCAAGCAATAAAGAAAGGGACAATTCATTATGGAGTGTTACATGGCAATAAAAAGACATCAAATACTTACCCAGGCTATAATATACATAAACCTTGAAAACACTATTTCAGATGAAAGAAGCCAGTCACGAAAGACAACATACTGTAGGACTCCATTCATAGGAAATGTGCAGAATAGCAAATATATAAAGACATAAAGATGGGAATATACTGTGAATATACTAATAACTGTACACTTTAAATGGGTGAACTGCATGGCATATTAATTATATTTCTGTAAAACTGTTATAAATAGTGTACAATATATAATAGTTACATGCTCAGACAAAACAGATATAGAACTTTTAAGAGATAAGCGAAATTCAGGACAGCACATAAAAAAATTATTTTTAACTGTTTTCAACAATTACAGTGATGGTGGGGCTATTAGCATTGTGATTCTGAAACTGTTTCACACATTGCTAAAATTTTAATATCCGTATTTATTAACATGCTGAAAGTCAACATGAGTTTCTTGGAAGCAGAACAGATGATACTCATACACACAATAAGTAGATAATATCATTCTGGTTCTTCTCGGTGCCAGCTCTTTACCCAGAAGCAAGATGAGAATGAGATTCAATATTTTAAGTAGTTGCATCCTCTGTAGGTAAGGTATAAAACTGCATATTTACTTAGGAAAAAGGGGACAGTTGTTTCCCCTCTCCTTCTGAGAGATTCTTTGGAAAAGTAAAAGCAAAGACTTGTGTCTTCATTTTGTAATGTAAAAAAAAAATCTCTCTGGGGAGGAATAAAACTAGTGTCTCCAGTTTTAAAACCCAGATGTCTCCAAGGTCCAGGTCTCATCCCTCCACCCTTGAAATGTAAACACAGACCTCCAGAGAAGTAAGTCTCTCTGGAGTCCTCTCTGTCTATTCCATCATACATTAAATTCTAATGCTTGCTTTTAACTGAGGTCCCAAGTTGCTGTAAAATTTGCTCAGAAAGCCCTAATTGTGCAGAAGCATAAATGCATTTTCTCTACAACCCTACTTATATAATATGGTACAAAATGAATGAGAAATTGAATTAAACCAAAAGACTGGATTGTTAAGTCAGATTCAAACAAATCTGAGACCTTATCCAGCACCTATCTTTACTGATAACTTAAAGAACAGAAGTAAACAAACAACACGGCAAATCAAGCAGAGGTCAAGGACCATCAGAACAACTCTCCATGTCCTTCACTGTCTTACTGATTATGCTCTGGCACAGGAGGGCATACAGAGTCAATTAGAATTACAGCACCATTCTTCATATCTTGCCCATCAAAATCAACTTTCTTTTGCGTACATTCACTTTTACTGTGACCAGGGTGCTGTGACCAGAGATATTACTGTCCAATTAAACTGTGGATTCCATCTGGTTTGAGGATTTACCTGTATTGAAGATATCACAGTATAGGTTTTAACAGCCATTGGTTCCCAGATGTCATCGTGCAACATGCTCTCTTCAGGTCAACATAGTGTTGTTATTCCTTTATCTGTCCAAACTCCACCAACGCACCATGAAACGACAGATCTCACTTATATCTGTGGTACTTAGTCCATTAGAAAACAAGCATAAAGGTCACATGTTCAGTAATGTCCTACCATAATCTATGCTAACGGTAGTATGCTAACTGGCATCTTTAGCTTGGTTTCTGATACTCCTGATTGTTGATCTTTAAACATAGCAACTTCCATAATGATTAGAATATTCCATAGTCTCCTCTGGGTAAGTATTCTTCCAATACTGTTGACTGACACAATGTTCCATGAAAGTAAATACTCTATTAGTTCAGTTATTTAGAGCTCTGTTGTCCCTCCAGGGCCATTTCTAGATGTAGTCAGTCTCCTGGAAAAGAGCTCCCTCTAGTGTCTATAATTGGACTAGCAAGTTCTTCTCATCATGATAAGCTTTCAGGAATATTATGTATTTTGGTCTGATATAGAACCGAAAAGTCAGGATCAAAAATCCACACAGAACATCTAGCACAGTAGAGGAAATAGTAATCAAGCCACAATGTGTGTTATTACCATGGTACTTTAGTGACATTTGTATAGTTTAGAAAAATGGCTTGTACACAAAATGTAAATCTCATGAGATTATCAATTAGCATATTATGCCAAACACAGCTCTGCCTGGCCATCACAGGTTTTCCATAAATGTACTTTATATAACTCCAGAGAAGTGTTATCAGTAATATCAATTCATTGTATCTCTAGTAAGTTCATCTCCCTCAAGAGCAGTGTTCCAATTTCCTTAAATGAAGTCCATTCAGTCCAGTTCAGTCGCTCATTCGTGTCCAATCTTTGTGACCCCCATGGACTGTAGCACGCCAGGCATTCCTGTCCATCACCAACTCCTGGAGATTGCTCAGACTCATGTCCATTGAGTCAGTGATGCCATCCAACCATCACATCCTCTATTGTCCCCTTTTCCTCCTGCCTTCAATCTTTCCCAGCTTCAGGGTCTTTTCCAATGAGTCAGTTCTTCCCATCAGGTGGCCAAAGTACTGGAGCTTTAGCTTCAGCATCAGTCTCTCCATTGAATATTCAGGACTGATATCCTTTAGGATGGACTGGTTGGATCTCCTTGCAGTCCTAGGACTCTCAAGAGTCTTTTTCAATGCCATAGTTCAAAAGCATCAATTCTTCCGGTCTCAGCTTTCTTTATGGTCCAACTCTCGCATCCATATATGAATCCTGGAAAAACCATAGCTTTGACTAGATGGACCTTTGTTAGCAAAGTAGTGTCTCTGCTTTTCAATATGCTGTCTAGATTTGTCATAGCTTTTCTTCCAAGGAGCAAGCGTCTTTTAATTTCATGGCTGCAGTCATCATATGCAGTGATTTTGGGGTTGACACTGTGGTGATTCTGCAGTGATTTAAATGAAGTCCATTACATTCACATATTCTGTATTTGAAGGACTAGATCAGGCTATAGTATTAGGGTTTCAATCATGTCTGACTCTTTGTGACTCCCGTGGACTGTGGCCCGCCAGGCATCTCTGTCTATGGAATTCTCCAGGCAAGAATATTGGAGTGGGTTGATGCTTCCTTCTCTAAGATCAAGCTATGACAGGCGGTAAAAATCTGTTTTCCATTACACCTAGGTAGGTGTCTTAGCAACATACTGTTCTGTTTTATGCCCACAAAGAATGAAAAAGCTCTACTGTTTGGAATTTTTCACCTACATAATTCATTAGTAATTATCATCAGAAAAATGATTGGAATGGTAACTATAGACAATAAATCAATAACTGAGTGTAACTATAGTAAATAAACTACTCCTATACTGAACCATCAACTGGAACTTTGTCATTCTGTTGCTTCAGATTGCCCAGGTAAAATCTTCAGATAGAGCTCATATATCAGCAACTTCCATTCTCTGTAGGAAAGAGGTCCAGAGTTTCCTCTCAACATAAGTAGTCAGTATTAGATCTGAGAGGGATGCCTTAAGTGCGTTATTCTCTAGCTCAGAGGGGCTGGCAGGTCACATGACTGCACTCTGCTAGAATTGTAATCTACTTATAAGTGCTTTCCCATCTCCTCTGATACCCTTCATTTCCATTTACAACCTGTTTTGACCCATACCCTTTCCCCTATGATTGGCCCTTCTGGCTCAGTATATGTATTATAAAACCACGAGGGCCGTAAGAACAGCAGTCTTGTTAACACTTCTCCTTGGACTCACTCCAAGGTTGATATTACAGATTTTGACAGATAAAGAATCACAGGACACATGGCCCTGTGTTTAGACATAGGCCTTAATTTACCTCCGTGGGTGAAGCTGTGACATATTCCCAAGAGATAGGCAATGTCAAATTTAGTAGTATTAATATTGCGTTTTCTGCACTGGTAACATTTTCTTTTGGTGCGTGTAACTTTAAGCTCAGGCCTGGGACCAAGAGATCAGGCAAAACAAAACAAAAACCTTGTAAAATGGGAAAAATAGATAGTTGTATACTTAAATCATTCCCCATCACCTCATTCTTACCTTCCAATCCCAGACGCATTCCCAGTAGAATCTTGGCATTGCTTGCTACCATAGTCAATGTTAGCATAAAATAATTTAATTAAGCTAATCATTAAATCCCTTTTTCCTTTCTGGCCATTTTAATTAACTAGTGCATCAATTTCCCGTTTCAGTCTTCAATTATATCGCTGCTCTACGGATGTTAACAAATGTAGCATACCTGTGAGACATTTCTTGTCCATTTCTGTGTATTTATAGCAGTAAAAATGTATACAATGGTCAGATTATACTGAAGTGGGCCAAAGGATGGGGAATTGGCTGCTCCAAACTTTAACCATACTTCCCAATATTGCCTAAGTTAAATCCGGCTCAGGGTTAAACAGGTATCATCCCAGTTAACACTCATTTGCAGCCTCTTGGGGCTTTTGGTAAAGGTCCAATATAGTCTACTTGCCAGCTAATATTCCAGTTCTTGGCTTTGGGAAATTTTATTCACTGCCATGTTTGTTTTCATTTTTAAAATTGGCTTTAAATAAAATACGCCAATTTTAAATTTCAGGAGATATATACAGGCATGCAAGCATCAACATAATTACACAGAATATTTCCACCACTCTAAAAAAGTTAATGAGAAAAGTTGGACGCTGTCATTTTCCCACTCTGCAGTCAGTCCTTTCTCCAACTCCCAGCATCTGGCATCCAGTTACTTACCATGTGTCTATAATTTTCTATTTTTAAAATGTCACATAAATGGAATAATATAATAGGAGCTTACTTGTATCTCACAACTCTCAAATACTTTCTTCTTTGATTAGTAGGTTAATAGAAGTATGTTGGTTAATTTCAAAATGTGGGGTGGGGGTTCTCCAGATACATCTCTGTTAATTTTGTATATTCGGAGATATGTATCTTTTCTCCTATCTTTTCATTTCCCTCCTTCATGCCTCCTTTCTTTTGGATGGCTTGGAAGTTGTTTTTTTTTTTTTTTTTTAACTATGCGGCCCTATGCAAGGTAACTAAGTTGGAAGATCTGTTACTTCCCCCTGAATAGTTTCTTCACTTCTCAAGAGTAAGGTTTTCATGACCTACTCACATATCATCATTTACGCCAATGGATCTGTGTTCAACTTAGTGAATTTTTAAAAATTAGACATATTTATGTAATCAAAACTCAAGTCTGGATTTAGATCATTGCCAGTATCTCCCTAGTCAATACTTGCCCTCCTGGAGATAACAGTTTTCCAGATTCTTAACACTGTAGATGCATTTTTTTCTATTCTTGAATTTTATATGGTTGAATCATACAGAATATGCTCCATATATGTGTGTGTGTGTTAGTCGCTCAGTTGTGTCTGACTCCTTGCAACCCTATAGACTATAGCCTGCCAGGCTCCTCTGTCCATAGAACTCTCCAAGCAAGAGTACTGGAGTGGGTTGCCGTTCCTTTCTCCAGGGGATCTCCCTGTCCCGGCGATCGAACTGGGTCTCCCACATTGTAGGCACATTCCTTACCATTTGAGCCACCAGGGAAGTCCCAATATTATATATACACACACCGAAAAAAGATGATCAGCATCACTCCCGTGTTATCTCTGGGAAAGGGAATGACTGGCAAGAGAAGAGTTGATAGAAAATACAACAAATTTTTCTGTATTGTGAAAATTTACCATATATTGCAAGAATGTTTTCATGTAATACTTATACAATTAAATATTTCTAAATGGCAGGACTGTTCTGAAATCCAATATGGAAATAGTGTTTAAATAAGTCTAAAAACCAGAAATGTCAATAAATACTAATTCGTTAATATGAAAATTTCATGAGTTCACTCACACCTGTAAGACACTGAAGTTATGTAACACAATTATTGGAAATATGTTTCTATACATCCACATAGAGCCAACCCTCATATAAGACTATTCCATAATTTTAGGGCCACAAAACTTTGCTGACACCTTCTCCACCTGGAAAGGTCCTATTGTCCCATTCTTTTGCTTAAAATTTTTTCTTAAAATTAAAGTGTGTGTGTGTTGTGGGGGTGGGGGGGAAGCCTGAACACCTACATTGCGTCATTTATATCTGTATCTTTAGAAGGACTGTGCCACTCAGCAAATCTTTCTTTAATAGTGTTCTCGAGAATAATTTTTGTCTATGTACACCTATAGGCAATCAATAGAAACTATGTGCTATAAATGTTAAAATCAGATCTATACTTTTGTCATTGGAATGTCAGGGACAAATCAACTTGGTTTTATACTTTACCCAAAAGTTTAATACCATTAATCACCATCTCCAACCTTTACAATGAGGCACACACACATACACACACACAAATGAAAAGTAATATCAGTCACAGTAAGGTCATAGGTCTATAGCTCTGTTTTTCTAACAGGTCAGGTTCTCTCAGGGTTATAATCTATTCTATTTTCTAGCAGTATTAGGGGCAGAATATGTACTGTCCAGCGAAGTGTCACATGAACTTCAACATGGAACTATGCAATCTTAGAAAATCTGCAAGTGAGCAACAAAGAAAGTGAGAGCATACTCTGTGTACATTCATAGGGAAACTCAAGGCAAATATATCTGTAGTGAGAATTTCAATCATAAGAGCTGCTGAGCAGCATTTTCTCAAAAATAAGAACACAAAACCATCTCATTTTTTTCTTTTTAACAGCTAAGGAGATCAACTGCATGTTCTCTAAGTAAGGCTTTCCACTAAAGATAACACCTTGATTTCTACAAGAAGAGAGTAGCTTGGTGTTTACCAAGCAGAAATACTATGGAATCTTCCTTTTAACGCTGTTTAAAATGTGAATTTATTTGCAACATCTTCCACAGCTTGAGACCTTGTTATTTCAGAGATCAGCAAGGTATACACTATCAAATGAGGTACATGATTTAGGCTTTGAGAACCCTGAGGCTCCAGGGCATTTACTGTAATAGGCTCATGAAATAAATGAATTGGGCTCAAACCCCATGGTTTCTTGAAAATGAATATAATTATAAAAACTCAAAACAACAAATTAAATGTGTTCACATGTAATATCCATATTTGAATCAGATTACCACCTGCCTGTTGTGTCTATGCTAACCGATCAAATGACACTGTCTCAAACGTGAATTTCTCATTGTCCTCAACAAAAATCCACTACCCAGCATATTTCTGATACCAGAGAGTCAATAATTCTATTGATACTTAGCATTATTCAAGGTGTGTTAAAAAAAAGATAAAAATATCATGTGTTGTGCCAAATATAGATTTTAAAAAGCTTAAAAAAATAATCAATCTATACTTTTTGTTCCCTATGAATCTGAATTCCGTATCTTATAAAAGGAACTTAAATTGAAGGACTACAATATAATGACAGTTGAGAGGCAGTTATATATTTAGGGACAAAAAAGAAAGCCAAAAAAGAAAAAAGACTCACTATTAATCACTTTGGTAAGTAATCAAAAGCCCATTCTAAAACTTACCCTTACTCAATTCCTTTAGCTTATAACTCCACGTTTTTATATTCTAAATCCATCTTCCTTGTCAGTTGTAACTGTTTATTAGTGAACTCAGATTATCTGAGTGGTAACAGACAGCTCCCTTGAAAGTCTGGCTACATACCTAGAGCTGCTACTTTGATGATGATTGCTTGAATGTTAGATGATATCATCTCTTGGAGCAAATCTTCCTGGTTTCTCTGCCAAAGGTAAGCTAAAGGCTGGAGATTAAGCCTTTTACACCTATACAATAATTTAAAAAAAACACATAACATCTTAATGTTCTATATTTAGAGCCATAGCAATTACTTTGATTTTAAACACACTGCTTCTCTCAAGGATTTTAGCATATAAAATACTTTAAAAAGCATGTTTTGCATAATGAAGTTTATGTATATAACATAAACATGTTTAATATCCACAAGCTATGCCTATACAGATAAAAATGAAATCTCTAGGCAGATTAGAAATATTAATTTTAGTAAGACTCTAAGTTTAGAAATCTATGCAAAAAAGCTTCCAAATGCTAACAGATGATTATTCTTGTTTTTAGAACTTCCTTAGGAGTCAAATTGCAAAGCTATGCAAACTAGGAAAATTAATTTATCCTAATAAAATAATCATATTAATTAGGATAAATTTATATCCTAATAAGAGATAATCATATCTTAATAAATAATCAAATACTGATTAAATTTATAGTATCTATGGTTATATGAACTACTCTTATCTGACTTTGAAACTTTTTTTAAAGATTTTGACTCTGAGTGGGTAGAGATAAATTAGAAGTATGAGAGTTAACAGATAAAATTTTTATCTATTATATATATAAAATAGACAAACAACAAGGGTTTACTGTGTAGTACAGGGAACTGGAACTATATTCAATATTTTATAATAACCTATAATGGAAAATAATCTGGAAAAAATATACGACTTTGCTATATACTGAAACTTTGCTATACATACTTTGCTATATACTTTGTTATACTTTGCTATATACCTGAAAATAACATAATAATGTAAATCAAGTATACTTCAAAATAAAAGAGAAAAAAGGTGAAAAGATACTTTAATAAAAACAAGCAAAAAGAATCAAGAATAAGCATAACTATAATGACAACAACAACAAAAAAGAATTCACGTCTGAGTGAAAAGAAAGAAAACAGTAATAACAAAAAGTGCATACACTGAGCACTTAATATGCTGCAAGTATTGTACTACAAATTTTACATTATGGTGCTAGAAGAATTCGGATTTTGGAGTCCAGACAAATCTGAGTTTGAAACCTCCTCCTAAACTCACTAGCTGCATGACTTTAACAAGTCAGAGCTAAGCTTTAGTTTTCTAGTTCATATATAGGGACAAAAATATTTCTTTCCAAAGTTCTTGAGAAGATTACAATATTAGAAAGTGAAGTCAGCTTTTATTCCTCTTTTCTTCACATTCTACATCTAATCTACCACAATGCAGAATACAATCACTCCTCACCAGTACCACTGGTAACATGCTGGTCGGAGCCACTATCTTTCGGCATACAGGATCCTAGTTCCCCAACCAGGGACTGAACCCACACACCTGCAGTGGAAGCAGAGTCTGTGTTTTTTTTTTTTCACTCTTCTTGGCAGAGAATTTTTATTTTTATTTTTTAATATAAATTTATTTATTTTAATTGGAGGCTAATTACTTTACAGCAGAGTCTTAACCACTGGACTGCCAGAGAAGTTTCCATTCTCGCCCTTTAAAAATAATTTTCAATATAATAGTCGGTGTGATCCTTTTAAAACATAAATGGATCGTGGGATTCCTCTGCTCTAAACCCTCCCTTGTCACTCCTAGTAAATAAGCTCTGCAGGGATCCCACCCCAGTTGGCTCTCATACCTCACCTCCCACTATACTCCAACCTGCCCCCCACCCTGCCTGCTCACTCTTGTCTAACATACTTGCCATGTTCCCCACCTTCCTCACTTGCCTCATGCCTTTAGTTAGATATCAGGGAGGATTAATTAATTAAAATTAATATAGATTAACTTAATTAAAAGTAATATAGATAAAAATGTTGTAAAATGCTTGGATAAAATAGGTATTCAATAAACAGTAGAGACAAGTGATTCACTCAAGTCACACTGTAAGTGGCTGAGCTCAAATTTCAAGTAAAAAATATAGCTCTAAGCTCCACCATCCCTAGTGTCAGTAAGGCTTCCTGGATGACTACTCCAGCATACATGGAACACTCTGTCTTGCAGAAAATTCCAATACTTATTAAATGTACCATATATTTGCTCATTTACTCATACATGGTCTTAAGAAACATTAATACCACTTTTTTTTCTTGCACATATACCATGACTTTCAAAGAAATCAAGATGTTCCTTAATGTTGAGACTGTTTTATATAATTTTCTTTTGTAAAATGTCCTGAGCATCTAAACCAATGTTGAGACAATGCTGAGGCATGGTCTTAAGAAATATTAATACCACTTTTTTTTTCTTGCACATATACCTTGACTTTCAAAGAAATCAAGATCTTCCTTAATGTTGAGACTTTTATATAATCTTCTTTTGTAAAATGTCCTGAGCATCTAAATCAATGTTGAGACAATGCTGAGGCAGTTAATAAACATAAAATAACAAAACTGTAACTACCCACGTAACACAAGCATTACAGTTTTTGCTGTCCTATCACCAATATTTAATGTCTACTAACCAAATTTTCCTCTCCACATTTTTGAGGTAAACATTTTTTGGTTGTTTTTTTTTTTTTTGAAGAAAATTTTATTCTTTCCTGGCCTTACTGGAAAATTCTTGGTTGTTTCTTTGGCATCCCTGATCTTTTGAGTATTTTTAGACTTAAGTAAGTCATATTTCTTTGGGGTCTTCCCTGGTGGTGCAGTGGTAAAGAATCTGCCTGACAATGCAGGGGATTCAGGTTTGATCCCTGGGTGGGGAAGATGTCCTGGAGAAGGTAATGGCAACCCACTCCAGTATTCTTCCCTGGAGAATCCCATGGACGGAGGAGCCTGGTGGGCTACAGCTCATGGGGATGCAAAACAGTTGGACATGAGGAGCCTAGTCGGCTACAGTCCGTGGGGTCACACAAAGTCAGACATGACTGCGCGACTTCACTTCATTAGCGACTAAACAACAACGTATTTCTTCACCTATTTAAATTCTTTACCAGTGTAAAATATCATGGTTGAAATAAGTTTCCTCTGTAAATCACTACTGTATTTGAGCATGTGACATCTATTCAATTCATTATATCTCAAAAATATAATGAAGAAATTGCAAATTGGAGAGTGGCTAATTCAAAACTGAGTTTGTAGACCCATGGCTCCCAATAAAGAAAGTTAAGTCACTCAGTTGTGTTGGACTCTTTGCGACCCCATGGACTGTAGCCTACCACGCTCCTCTGTCCATGGGATTTTTCCAGGCAAGAGTACTAGAGTGGGTAGCCATTTCCTTTTCCAGAGGATCTTCCCAACCCAGGGATCAAACCTGGGTCTCCCAAATTGAAGGCAGATGCTTTACCATTTGAGCCAGCAGGGTAGATTAAAAAAATTACTGCAGATGTGATTTTTTTTTTTTTTTTTTTTGGGTGCTGAAACCTGGGAATGAACAGATGTGCTTTATGGTATATAATATGGTTAAACTATTTGTTGAAGTGTACCTGAGACTGCATTTTGAGAAACAGTTTGCCTCCACTTTTGAGTAGCCAATGGGCCCCTCTCTCATGTAGATATAAAGCGGCTTCCCAACAGGAACACATTTTTATTCTCTCCTTAATGCTTTCATAAATAGATGTCAGTCCTACCTACAGTTTGGCTACCCATTAAATCACGTATGTTTGAATTTATTCAAAAGCAAAGATTTTTACACAAAATATTCTCAGAGAATATGACTTAAAACTAGATGAGAATAATATTATTTTTAACATTTGGCTAAGGGATATGCAATCCTTCTCCATCTATAAGTCAGCTGTTCTCAAATGCAGGCAGACAGAACACAAGGAAAATTTTTTCAAAATACACATTACTATCTCACATGGGAGGTGGGGGAGATGGGAGGAGTAACAATCTAATGATTCCTTTAAAGTTGAATGGGTTTTTATAGAAGTATTTCAACCTCATGAATATTCTTTTCTAAGAACTGAGTTTGAAGGACCAAAGAAGATATTTCTTAATATATTTTTCCTTTAAAATATTACTATACTATTTCTATTTGCTCCTGATTTTTATTACAAATGATAATGAGTTAAAAATATTAAAAAGTTATACTATTTCAAATAAGGGAAATTTGAGACTAATACTTCAAAAAAATTTTGCTTCAATTTTTATTATAATTTTTCCTTATGGTAAGTAGATAAGTTTTCTCATGCATAGATATAAGGATAGAAAAAAAAGTAAAACTACAACTTTTGTTACTTAGGGCAATACATTTAGTTTCATGGGACACGTGGCGGTGGTGGTGGTTCAGTCACTAAGTCGTGTCTGACTCTGCGATCCCATGGTCTATAGCCCACCAGGCTCCTCTGTCCATGGGACATGTAGAATGCTATATCTATTTATTATTTGGGTACAATTATTTATTTTTCATTAATTCACATTCTTAATTTACATTTTAAAAATATAAAACAAATAAATGTTCTCTTACACGTTTTCTACTCGAACACGCTGATAGTCAGAGAGTATAGCACCTACTGATATTCCCTCTACTTCTTCTTTCTCCTGAAAATAAAGCAAAACATGTTTAAAAAAATAAATAAGCATGTGGCTCTGTATCATGTTCTGAAAATTATAAATGAATTGTTTCATTTAGAAAACCACCTTGAAATAGAATAATTTACTGAAAATACAATCCACGTTCAGGGGAAAAAAGTATATTAAAAAAATATATGTTTAACTCACCCTCTCAGTTCTGGGGAGAAATAATTATTCTTTTTACCAAAAACCCCAATTACTAGAGACCATTTTCAAAGGAGAAGATAAAGGCAGCACTTCCAAAATGTTTTCTGACTTGATATCCCTTTAAAGATTCACTGATGTTCAACAGAAGTTTCTAAGAAATTTCTATTTAAGGAATTTTTTTCTATTTAAGGAAGTTTTCCCAGATTAAGTAACTTAAAAAAAATTGAACCAGGGGTTCAGTTCAGTCGTTCAGTAGTGTTTGACTCTTTGCGACCCCATGGACTGCAGCATGCCAGGCCTTCCTGTCGATCACCAACTTCCAGAGTTCATTCAGACTCATGTGCATCAAGTCAGTGATACCATCCAACCGTCTCATCCTCTGTCGTCCCTTTCTCCTCCTGCCTTCAATCTTTCCCAGCATCAGGGTCTTTTCAAATGAGTCAGTTTTTCACAACAGGTAGCCAAACTATTGGAGTTTCAGCTTCAGCATCAGTCCTTCCAATGAATATTCAGGACTGATCTCCTTTAGAATGGACTGGTTGGATCTCCTTGTTGTCCATTTAACTCTCAAGAGTCTTCTCCAACACCACAGTTCAAAAGCATCAATTCTTTGGGGTTCAGCTTTCTTCACAGTCCAATTCTCACATCCATACATGACCACTGGAAAAACCACAGCTTTGACTAGACAGACCTTTGTTGGCTGAGTAACATCCCTGCTTTTTAATATGCTGTCTAGGTTGGTCATAACTTTCCTTCCAATGAGCAAGTGTCTTAATTTCATGGCTGCAGTCACCATCTGCAGTGATTTTGGAATTCCCAAAATAAAGTCTCTCACTGTTACCATTGTTTCCCCATCTATTTGCCATGAAGTGATGGGACCGAATACCTTGATCTTAGTTTTCTGAAAGTTGAGTTTTAAGCCAGCTTTTTCACTCTCTTCTTTCACTTTCATCAAGAGGCTCTTTAGTTCTTCTTTGCTTTCTGCCATAAGGGTGGTGTCATCTGCATATCTGAGGTTATTGATATTTCTCCCCAAAATCTGGTTTCCAGCTTGTGTTTCATCCAGCCCAGCATTTCTCATGACATACTCTGCATATAAGTTAAATAAGCAGGGTGACAATATACAGCCTTGACGTACTCCTTTCCTGATTTGGAACCAGTCCATTGTTCCATGTCCAGTTTTAACTATTGCTTCTTGACCTACATACAAGTTTCTCAGGAGGCAGGTCAGGTGGTCTGGTATTTTTGTCTCTTGAAGAATTTTCCAGTTTGTTGTCATCCACGCAGTCAAAGGCTTTGGCATAGTCAATAAAGCAGAAGTAGATGCTTCTCTGGAACTCTCTTGCTTTTTTGATGATCCAATGGATGTTGGCAATTTGATCTCTGGTTCCTCTGCCTTTTCTAAATCCAGCTTCAACACCTGGAAGTTCACAGTTCACATACTGTTGAAGCCTGCCTTGGAGAATTTTGAGCATTACTTTGCTAGGATGTGAGAAGAGTGCAACTGTGAGGTAGTTTGAGCATTCTTTGGCATCGCCTTTCTTTGGGATTGGAATGAAAACTGACCTTTTCCAGTCTTGTGGCCACCGCTGAGTTTTCCCAATCTGCTGGCATATTGAATGCAGTGCTTTCACAGCATCATCTTTCAGGATTTGAAATAGTTCAGCTGGAATTCCATCACCTCCACTAGCTTTGTTCATAGTGATGCTTCCTAAGGCTCACTTGACTCGTTCTAGGTGAGTGATCACACCATCATGATTATCTGGGTCATGAAGATCTATTTTGCACAGCTCTTCTGTCTATTCTTGCCACCTCTTCTTAATATCTTCTGCTTCTGTTAGTTCCATGCCACTTCTGTCCTTTATTGTACCCATCTTTAGATGAAATGTTCCCTTGGTATCTCTAGTTTTCTTGAAGAGAACTCTAGTCTTTCCCTTTCTATTGTTTTCCTGTATTTCTTTGCATTGATCATTGAGGAAGGTGTTCTTATCTCTCCTTGCTATTATTTGGAAATCTGCATTCAAATGGGTGTATCTTTCCTTTTCTCCTTTGCGTTTCACTTCTCTTCTTTTTACAGCTATTTGTAAGACCTACTCAGCAAACAGTTTGCCTTTTTGCATTTTTTTTTCTCAGGGATGATCTTTATCAATGCCTCCTGTACAATGTCATGAACCTCTGTCCATAGTTCATCAGGCACTCTGTGTATCAGATTTAATCCCTTGAATCTATATATCACTTCCACTGTATAACTGTAAGGGATTCCACTGTATAATCATAGGCAATAGTATAAGTAGATGAAGGAATACAATGATTTTAATCTGTATCTTAAAAAAAAAATGACTGGCAGAGGAACATCCAGGAAGTATTGATGATAGAGGACAAAGACATCTCAGATGAGAAGGACACAATAAATTCTTGTCAACAGAGTTACACGTCAGAAAACCCAACACTATATTCAGCAGTATCCCCCAGGGATGAGTGCTAACCTATCTAGCATACCCATTAAAAATGTAATTTCAAATATGATCTAGTTTGCAGATGAAAGCTAGAATGGATTAAAAAGAAAAGAAAATCAATCAAGTACCTAGACGGACAGGGACAACACAGGGATTTGGAAGGACAGGCCCAGGATGAGATTTAATGAAAAGAAGTATAAAATAATACACTAAGGGAAGAATTATACACAACACAGGTATAAATTAGGGAACAGTTATCTAGAAAACAGATATGAAGAAAGTGACTAGTTACTAATAATAAACTGAATAGAAATTCTCTGAATAGGCATAAAAGAAAAGTCATCCTAGACATACGGAGTACAGAAGAAACTACTTCAGAGAGATGACTTCTTTATTAACACTCTGGTCTTTCCAAACTTGTAAATCTACAAAGTACAATAGTGTTTCACATAAAAATAAATATAATACTTTGAGATATTCTAAAATAACCTTGAAAGTCCTAAAACGATACCATAATAAAAAACAAAAATGAACAACAGGAATCTCTCATGTCTTTGAAGATTAAAGCAAATTTAAAATTTCTACTCTAAAATGATAGAGAAATATCTTCCCAAATTTCTTCGAAATAAATAGATTCTCCAGGAAAAGAGCTATTTCCTTTGTTTTCTTATTTCAGCAACTTTGTGAGAACATTTGCTTGTAACCTTTCTCTAACCTTCCTAGCCACTTTATTTTTATAAAAGTCATTGTATTAGTAGAAAAAAGGCAAAATGAAGTGTTTCTCATTACATGCAAATATGGCATAGATCATAGAGTAGTGAGTGATGTTATCAATGAGATCAAAATTTCAGTTATATTTTTATACCCTATATTGTTTATCTGAAGTTCTGTCAAAAGAAAGTATAAGGTCTTAAATATTATATATATGTGTGTGTCTGTGTGTATTTCTCAGTAGATCATGAAAACAAATACCAGTCATTGAAGTTTTTCTTTGCACACTAAGACAAGCCACTTTAAACTAATAATTGACATTTGTTATCTATTTAAAATGGGTTAATGTTCTATAATTCTCATTTATTATTCACCATAACCCCCAAATAATTATTTAATTCCTTTTAGTCTACATGAAGTCTCTGGGATTCTCTTCTATTTCTATCTCTCATTTTCTATTTCATAATATTAAACTAATCAGTTCTAGAATTATATACCCAGCTAAATTTGGCTATTCTTCAATACTAAGCCTACCTAGATAGAAATTATTAGTTACATTTTTTTTCAACAATCATTACTACTACCTATTAGAAATTCAATCCTATTACCTATTTAGCTCTGTGATTTTGAACAAGTTATATTTTAATTTCTCTGTGTCTCAGTTTCCTTATCTATATAGTGAAGATAATTATAGCTCTGTTTTCTAGGGTTATTATGAACACTGAATAAAATAATACAGAAAAATAACAGTGACAAGCATCTAGTAAGCACTTAGTAAATAATTTCTTCTGTTACTATAAATCTTCTTTATTATTACTAGTATTATTCTATAACTATTTCAGTTACTACATCTACTATTACTACTACTACTACCACCACTACTGTTTACTACTGTTGCTGTTGTTGCTGTTAAGTCACTTCAGTCATGTCTGACTCTGTGTGACCCCATAGACGGCAGCCTATCAGGCTCCCCCGTCCCTGGGATTCTCCAGGCAAGAACACTGGAGTGGGTTGCCATTTCCTTCTCCAATGCATGACAGTGAAACGTGAAAGTGAAGTTGCTAAGTCATGTCCGACCCTCCGCGACCCCATGAACTGCAGCCTACCAGGCTCCTCCGTTCATGGGATTTTCTAGGCAGGAGTACTGCAGTGGGGTGCCATTGCCTTCTCCAACTGTTTACTACTACAACTAGATAAAGGCCTAACTTGACAAACAAAGCCCTTCATTTCTGGGCTTTAATCTCTTGCTCATTATTACTTTTTAACAAAGGTTCCCCAACTTGTAATAGTTTTATGTGTCAATATGACTAGGCTAAGGAGTACCTAGATTGCTGATAAAACATCATTTCTGTGAGGATGTTTCTGGAAGAGATTTTGAAATGGTAGACTGGGTAAGGAAGATAGCCCTAACCTATGCAGGTGAGCATCGTCCAATCTCTTAAGGGCCTGAATAGAACAAAAAAGTAGAGGAACAGCATATTTATTTGCTTGAGCTGGGACATCCACCTGTCCTCAGACATCAGTGTTCCTGGTTCTAGGGCTTTTGGACTCAGACTGAGATTTCCAACATTGATCCCCTTGTTCTCAGGCTTTTGGGTTTGGATTGGAACTATATCACTAGGTTTTTAGGCTCCCAGCCTGCCAGTGGCACAGCATGGGACTTCTCAGCTTCCATAATCAGATGAACTAATCCTTCAAAACAAATCTCTTTCCAAATATCTTTATATATTCTATTGGTCCTGTTTCTCTGGAGAATCCTGACTAATACACAACCCTTGACAACCAACTCTACAGTCCAGTTACAAACTTTTCAAACCTAGTGAGCCTTGAATAATCCAAAGATTAAGTAAGACTTTTGCTGAATCCTTATCATTCAGAACATACTACTAATTTTGAAGAAAGGCAAAATAGATCTTTAAAAGGTAAAAATCTAGCAGATAGTCAATCTACTCTGTAGAAAATACAGAGCTAAGCTCAGGTCCTAATCTGTGACTCATATAATTTGGGGAAAAAGTTGGTAAATTAACAATGTGTGTGTTCTTCCTACAAGTCATTGCACCCTCAGGGTCATATACTGAGTCCTCTTCTCACTCTGTGCTCTGCTTCTTGAGGTTGTTTGTTTCTGTGGCCTCAAGTTCTCCTACATGCTGATAGCACCTCCATCTTTGTTTAAACTCTCTTGAGTACCAGAGTACAGCTGTTCCTTGGTATGTGAGGAGGATTGATTCCAGGACCCCACTGTGGATACCAAAATCCTAGGACATTCAAGTCTCTTATATAAAATGGTGCAGCATTTAGATATAACATACACACATTCTCTCTAAAGAGAGAATACCTTAATAAAACAATGTACATGTCATGTAATAGTTATAAATACAATGACTAGATTAGCCAAGCAGACATCACAAGCTTATTTGTTGCTTAGATCACTGTTTTCCACAATTTTGTCAATATGAAGCACAACTGCAAGGCTGCTGGGGAGCTAGTCCAGGCAGCTATCTGACCTACCTCACCAACTGTAACAACAGACAGAGTAAAAATGTTAGTTGCTCAGTCATGTCCAGATTCTTTGTGACCCCATGGACTATAGCCCACCAAGCTCCTCTGTCCATGTGATTCTCCAGGCAAGAATACTGGAGCAGGTTGCCATTTGCTTCTCCAGGGGATCTTCCTGACCCAGGGATTGAACCCAAGTCTCCCACATTAAAGGCAGATTCTTTACTCTCTGAGCCAACAGGGAAGGGTACAATAGAGAGGTCACTTGCAAAAACAGACACATACACATAAACTGGTACAAAACATAGCTTCATTATTATTATTTGTACACCTAACTTGTATGTTCAGAAAGGACAAATATATCAATATATCAATACTCTTGTTTAAGAATCCAATGTCTGATTACAGAGGGTCAGATGTGCTTCTCAGAATATATTTTTAAATTCTGGAGACCAGAAATAGAACAAATCGTAATAATGCTTAATTCTGAATACTAATTCATTTTTGCTATTTTATTTCTAACTTTATATTTCCTCAAACATTTTTGCAATGTATTTACCTTTTCAATTAGGGGAAAATTTATTAAAACCCATATATGCATATATGTACTCATCCTATGAGCTGGTAAGCTGGCAGACAAAATTATTCATGTGTTTATTATGCAGCAATTTATAAAGGCTTATTGTGTGACAGGTCCTACACCAGGAAGGCTGAAACACATTTGAAAAAAGCACAGAGGTTAACCTTAAGCAATTAAACTCTAGTTGTGAGGGATGCAGGAGAATGGACACACTGAGAAATTAAGTAAAATAAGTGACATAAATCCATACAGAGTATAATGGAACACAAAGGAAAGAATCTTTCTTGGCGGATGAGATTAGAAAATACTTTAAAAAAATGTAATTGAAATAGATGCATGTATCTCAATGTTCGTTGCAGTACTTTTTACAATAGCTAGGACATGGAAGCAACCTAGATGCCCATCAACAGATGAATGGATACAGAAATTGTGGTATATATATAGAGTGGAATATTATTTAGCTATAAAAAAGAATGCATTTGACTCAGTCCTAATGAGGTGGATGAATCTAGAGCCTATTATACAGAGTGAAGTAAGTTAGAAAGAGAAAGACAAATATTGTATATTAATGCACGCATATGGAATCTAGAAAGAAGTACTGATGAACCTATTTTCAGGAAAACAATTGAGATGCAGATATAGAGAACAGACTTGTAGACACAATGAGGGAAGGCGAGGGTGGGACAAATTGATGGAAAGTATGGAAACATATACAAAACTATATTTTATATAGATAGCAAGTGGGAATTTTCTGTGTGACACAGGAAGCTCAATCTAGTGCTTTGTGACAAACTTAAAGGGGTGGGAGATTGGAGGGGGATTCAGAAGGGAGGGGACATATGTATACCTGTGGCTGATTCAAGTTGATGTATGGCAGAAACCAACATAATATTGTAAAGCAATTATCCTTTAAAAAAAAATTATATTCCAAACATGCAACAGTCAGAAATGTTGATTCTTTGCCCTTTCTGATCATAAGAAAACAGATAACATCTTCTACTGTCTTCCTCCTTCAAATAGGATTTGTGTACAAAATCCACCAAATTTTTTTCTTCAAAGAAACAAACCTGGTTATAAAAAGGAATGTGCATAATTTATCAGCTAACAAATCAACATATAACTATTTATCTCCATTTGGTATTTGATTGTGTGGTCAAATCTTCTATAGCAAACAGTAATCAATAATCATAAAAAAAAAAATAGAACATGTCAATCTGTTAGGGCCACAGAAGTGGGTCTTGTGCCAACCTGGCACCTTTGTTCTGTAACTCCTGGGATGCTTACTGCTTTTGTCTTGGGCCTGGTTCTCTGGAAAGTAAGAGTCCTCTGCTGGGTGAAAAGCTGCCCTGAGGGCTCCATGTAGCGTATATGGGCCCAGTTCAGGCCTGGTCCAAGGTTTTGTATCAGGTTGGGGCTGTATAAAATTATTAGACTTGTCCATGTATAACCTAGTCCCAAAGTCTTATTAACTACTAAGCCTTATCTGCGTCTTTTAAAATCAAGACCCTAAGGCATCAGGAACACAGACACACAAGGACAGAAATCGACTTTTACTATGAAATGTACCTAGTGTGTCCTCATTTACATGCAAAGCTCTACCAGGCAACAGTTAAAAGGTACCAATTCAGAGACTGGGATGAAGACAGCATACCCTCAGTCATATGGTAGCAGTGAAAATTACAAGTTTAGAAGGGGGGTTTAAAGGTAGAAATTTAGACCCAAATTAGATTTATTCACTCAATATTCACTTATCTTCATACTGAGAAGTTGATTCACAAAGCCAACAACATAAATTTTTCAACCAACTTTTAAAATGCAACTTCTATAAATGAGGATTATTATTTTTTATGTTTTTTAAACAGCTCTAGCTTTATTGAGATATAATTGACAAATAAAATTGTAAGATGTTTAAAATGTGCAATGTGATGAAAACAAGCTGTCCCGTTTTACAAATGAAAACTAGGCCTATTTATTCCAAAGACGAGAAGATATCTTGCATTTATCGGGGATATTATTTTCTTTGAAAAATGCTTCAGTTACCAGTACTATTCTGTTAATGAGTTCCTGCCTGTTGAGAAAAAAATGATCTGTTGAATTTAAAATGTTTTTCATCTGAAAGGCATTCTAACATTTTTAATATGAACCATTCATTAAAGAAGAACACTTGCATTATAGCTCTGAGTGGTGATATTTGGACTTCTGGCAACGTGACATTATTAAATAAGAAACATTTGTGAATGCCAATGATATTCTGGGGACTGGATAATGAAACAAGAAATTTATGTGGCCAGTAAAGCACTAGATGATTTTTCCTTAAACTTTTAATTCTTCAGAGAATTACACAAGTCCATGTTAAGAAAAATAGCCACAGAAATGAATACTCTTTTACATGAAATAATTCTGAAAGTGACACTGAGAATTGCCAAGAGATATATTCAGGCATCTGACTAAAATTTTTGTTCGACTTCTTATTGTTTTTCTTAGTATCATCAATATAAACCATTTCCAAAATGGAAAATGATCACCATCTGGAGTTCTGCCATTAAACAGTAAGCTCATGACGGAGTACTAGGTCACTAATTTGTAACATTATTATCTCCCTTTGTGAGCTTTCTCAATTAAACAGGGAAAAAGTTGTTAAGGAAATCATTTGACAAAGAAACTGTAGATTATCATAATCATTTGTCATTTATTTCCATTTTAAAACTAAAGTGATTTCTTTTACTTTTGAGTTTGCATCTTAGTTGTAACAGTATGACACTCCTAGTTTGGAATACATCTGTCATTTGTTACCTGGAGTGTCTTCCAACCTCAATGTACAAATTCACACATTGCTAGTCAACCTAGGCCAAATTCAACCTGAAATAAAACTGAACTCTGGAACAATTCTTCCCTCCTTGGGTTTCCAAGAATATTCATCCTGCTAACACGGTGACATTTTGAGGACTTCTGTGAAACTCTTTAATAACAACAACATGAATAAAGGATTAAGCTGTTACTCTTTGTGGGAAGAATAAAGAAACAATCAAGAATTATTCATTTCTAAACAAATCAGTTTGGTAGCAAGTGTTTACTCTGTTTAAAAGCTGCTTTCTAAACTCATTTTCTAAGCTCCTAAGAAAACTTTCTTTGATTAGAGATAATGTTTAAAATGCAACTTATATAAATGGGGATTATTGTATTTTATGTTTTTAAATTACTCCATCTTCATTGAGGAATAATTAACAGGCAAAATTGTAAGATGTTTAAAATGTTCAACATAAAGATCCATATGACTTAGACAGCATATTAAAAAGCAGAGACATTACTTTGCTGACAAGGTCCATACAGTCAAAGCTATGGTTTCTCCAGTAGTCACCTACAGATGTATGTGAGAGTTGGACCATAAAGAAGGCTGAGCACCGAAGAACAGATGCTTTTGAATTATGTTGTTGGAGAAGACTCTTGAGAGTCCCTTGGACTGCAAGGAAATAAAACCAGTCGATCCTAAAGGAAATCAACCCTGAATTCACTGGAAGGACTGATGCTGAAGCTTAAGCTCCACTACTTTGGCCACCTGATGCGAAAAACTGACTCAGTGGAAAAGACCCTGATGCTGGGAAAGACTGAAAGCAGGAGGAGAAGGGGATGACAGAGGAGAAGCTGGTGAAGGAGAGGGAAGCCTGGCGTGCTGCAATCCATGGGGTTGCAGAGTAGGACACAACTGAGTTGACTCAACAACAATCAACAATACTTAGGTTGTTTCCATACCTTAGTTATTCTGAATAAAACTGCAATGAACTTGAGAATACAGATATCTTTCAGAGATAATGATTTCACTTCCTTTGGATTTATACCTGGAAGCAGAACTGCTGGATCATATGACAGTTCTATATTTAATTTTTTGAGATACTTCCATATTGCTTTTCATTGTGGCTGTTCAACGTACAAGACCATCAACACTGTACAAGTTTCCATATTCTCCGTATCCTTTCCCGCATTTCTTATCTTTTTGATAATGAATAATCCTAACAGGTGTGAATTGATATTTCATAGTGATTTTGGCTTGTGTTTCCCTGATAATTAGTGATTTTGAGCAACTTTTCACATATGGCTGGCCATTCATGTCTTCTTGGAAAATGTCTCTTCAGGTCTTTTGCCTATTTTTTAAATTGGGTTAATGGTTTTTTTTTTTTTTCTTTTCTTTTAGTTTTAATTTTTTTTTGAGGAGGGGGGCAGTATTGAGTTGTTTGAGTTCCTTGTATACTTCAGATATTAACCCCTTTAGTTTGCATATATTTTTTCCCATTTCATAGAGTGTCTTTTACTTTGTTAATGATTTCTGAGGTTGAACAGACCTTTTTAGTTTACGGAGACCCATGTGTATACTTTTGCTTTTGTTGTCTTTGCTTTTTGTGTCAAGTTCAAAAAAATCATTGCTAAGATGAGTGTCTAGGAGTTTATCACCTATGTTTTTGTCTAGGAATTTAACCAGTTTCAGATCTTACATTCAAGTCTTCAATACATTTTGAGTTGATTTTAATGTATGGTGTAACACAGGGGTCCAGTTTCATCCTGTTGCATGTGGCTAACTAGTTCTCACTGCCATTTATTGAAGAGACTATTCTTTGCCCATTGTACATTCTTGACTCTTTTGTCAAAAATTAATTGTCAATATATGCACAAGTTTATTTCTGAGTTTTCTATTCTGTTCTATTAATCTGTGTGTCTGTTTTATGCCAACACCATATTGTTTTGATTACTAGTATTTTGCAATATAGTTTGATTCCATCTTTGTTCTTTCTCAAGATTGCTTTGGCTATTTGGGAAATTTTTGTGGTTCCATACAAATTTTAGGATTTTTTTTTCCTACTTCTACAAAAAACACCACTGGAATTTTGATAGGGCTGCACTGAATCTATAAATTGCTTTGAGCAGTATGGTCATTTTAACAATATTAATCTTGCCAATTGAGTGCCAAATGCTAAGTACTTAACACTCTTGCACAACTGGCTTTACATTTTTAAATGACTAGGTAGGAATATTGATTGGAAAAGCGTACAGAAGCAAAATAACTACTGAGGGAACCCTAAAGAAATCTACATAAGAAATGATTGAAGTCTAAAGTAAGGCAGTGTTTATGATGATGATAATGAAAAGACGTATTTGTGATATAAGAAAAGATTAACAGAGTTTGGTGGCATGGGGCTGAGAAAAAAATCCAGAAAGCTCTCAATATTTTGGCTTGGTTACTTGGTGGAGAGCAATGGCATTACTTTTATAAGAAATACTCAAATTTGAGGAGGAATATGATGTGAACATTATATTGCCAACAAAGGTCCGTCTAGTCAAGGCTATGGTTTTTCCAGTGGTCATGTATAGATGTGAGAGTTGGACTGTGAAGAAAGCTGAGCACCGAAGAATTGATGCTTTTGAACTGTGGTGTTGGAGAAGACTCTTGAGACTCCCTTGGACTGCAAGGAGATCCAACCAGTCCATTCTGAAGATCAGCTCTGGGATTTCTTTGGAAGGAATGATGCTAAAGCTGAAACTCCAGTACTTTGGCCACCTCATGTGAAGAGTTGACTCATTGGAAAAGAGTCTGATGCTGGGAGGGATTGGGGGCAGGAGGAGAAGGGGACGACCGAGGATGAGATGGCTGGATGGCATCACTGACTCGATGGACATGAGTCTGAGTGAACTCCGGGAGTTGGTGATGGACAGGGAAGCCTGGCATGCTGCGATTCATGGGGTCGCAAAGAGTCGGACACAACTGAGCGACTGAACTGAACTGATGATGTGTACTATTTTGGACATCAAGCTTTATGTGTCTTTGGTCAATGAATGTCTGCTCAGCAGACATTTGACTATGGAGCTCAAAGAATATATAATTGGGTGATATAAATGTGTACATCAGTGGTAACTGAAGCCAGAAGAAGAGATGATATGAGGTCAAATGGTAGTGTAGACTAAAAGAGGGTGAAAAATGAAGCCATAAGGAAACATAACATTTATAAAGTGGGTAGAGAAAGAAGGATCTTGAAAGACAACTAAGGACAGAAAAACAGATGGAAAACTAACACAGAAGGAAATCACAGAAGCCATGGTCAAAGAAGAAAAGTTTACTAGCTCCTAAAGAGAGCAAATTGGGAAAGGAGTATGTCAAGGCTGTATATTGTCCCCTTGCTTATTTAACTTTTATGTAGAGTACATCATGTGAAATGACGGACTAGATGAAGCACAAGCTGGAATCAACATGGCTGGGAGAAATATCAATAACCTCAGATATGCAGCTGACACCACCCTTATGACAGAAAGCAAAGAAGAGCTAAAGAGCCTCATGATGAAAGTGAAAGAGGAGAGTGAAAAAGCTGGCTTAAAACTCAACATTCAAAAAACGAAGATCATGACATCTGGGCCCATCACTTCATGGCAAATAGATGGGGAAACAGTGACAGAGTTTTATTTTATTGGGCTCCAAAATGACTGCAGATGTTGACTAAGGCCATGAAATTAAAAGATGCTTGCTCCTTGGAAGAAAAGCTATGACAAATCTAGATAGCATATTAACAAGCAGAGACATTACTTTGCGAACAAAGGCCCATATACTCAAAGCTATGGTTTTTCCAGTAATCATGTATGGATGTGAGAGCTGGACCATAAATAAAGCTGAATGCCAAAGAATTGATAATTTTGAACTGTGGTGTTGGAGAAGACTCTTGAGAGTCTCTTCGACAAAAAGGAGATCAAACCAGTCAGTCCTAAAGGAAATCAGTCCTGAATATTCATTGGAAAGACTTTTGTTGAAGCTAAAACTCCAATCCTTTGGCCTCCTGATGCGAAAAACTGACTCAGTGGAAAAGACCCTGATGCTGGCAAAGACTGAAGTCAGGAGAACAGGGAGATGACAGAGGAGGAGATGGTTGGATAGTATCACTGGCTCAATGGGCATGAGTTTCAGCAAACTCTGGGAGATGGTGAAGGACAGGGAAACCTGGTGTGCTGCAATCCATGGGGTTGCAAAGAGTCAGACACGACTGAGTGACTGAACAACAACCAATAATACTTAGGTTGTTTCCATACCTTTGTTATTCTGAATGAAACTGTAATGAACATGAGAGTACAGATATATTTCAGAGATAATGATTTCACTTCCTTTGGATTTGAAAACAAAAGAGTAAGACATGACTGAGAGACTGAATGAACTGAACTGAAAGAGGTCAAAGAAAGGAAAGACTGAAGTGAAAATGAATAAAACAAGGATTTAGTTGTCATTGACAACTAAAGAAGAATGTTTTAATATACTGGTGTTGAGAAAAAAATGGAAGCAGCATATGAGAATGTGCAATGAGGAAGAAAATAAACATCAATAAATATTCCAAAAAGATCTCTTGTAGAGAGATGGTACAATTGCTAGGAGAGAATGTAGGATTAAGGAGGAATGCATAATGTTTAGTATTGCATGATCATAAAATATAGTGGTGGCACCACTATGAAAAAAATTACATGTCTGAGTTCAGTCTTACTTCTACTAACATACGGAAACATTATCCAGGTCAAGAATGACCATAAGAAAATGTATGTATCTTTTGGACTCTGTGGGAGAGGGAGAGGGTGGGATGATCTGGGGGAATGGCATTGAAACATGTATAATATCATATAAGAAACAGACCGCCAATCCAGGTTCAATACAGGATGCTTGGGGCTGGTGCACTGGGATGACCCGGAGGGATGGTACGGGGAGGGAGGTGGGTTCAGGATGGGGAACACATGCATGCCCGTGGCAGATTCATGTTGATGTGTGGCAGAAAGTAATTAGCCTCCAATTAAAATAAATAAATTTAAATTACAAAAAAAGAAAATGTATGTAGCTTCATAATCTAAAAGCACAGTTGTCCTCCAAAAAGTAAAAGAAAATGAGAGAAAATTTCTTACTTTTATCTCAAATTGTACTCTCAGAAGAAAAACTTTAAAAATATTTCTAACTTAGGCATTTCACTACAGTACTGCTAGTTCAGATCTTCTCAGCTCTCCTTAGAATAGTATCAATGGAATGGTCCTTGCTCTCTCCACCTGTAATTTCTTCTCCCTCTAGCTGATCAACTAGCAGATTTATGTTCCCAAAAGCAATCCCTTCACATTTCCCTACTGGCCAAATTCATTTGTCTCTCTAATCCAGACTTATTTACATAAATCCTTTATGTAATTATCTTCTATTTAGACTGAACGTACTAGTTTCCTGTCTTACTCTTTCCATTTGTCATTGTCTACCAATCCTCTGACCACAATCTCCATTAAATGAAATCCTACTCATTCTTCACAACCCATGAAACTTTGTCTGATCCCTCTGATCAGAGGTGATTTCTACTGCCTTTCAACTCTTTCTAACTCTTACTTTATACACTTCTTGAGGCACATTACAAATACTATTTTATACATATATAAAATACATTTTACATATATGCTTATATATACATAAAATAACAAAAAACTATCTGATTCTGTTGACATTCACAGGCACCCAGTACTGTGTTTTACATTAACTTACCAAAAAAGCACATAAGAAGAATTCAGTCATTACTATAGATACTACAATGATAAAAGTGAAAGGATGAGCAATTTATTTAGCAACATTAAAGTTACACTTTATAATATTATCACTTTGATGACTGTACCAGTCAAAGTACAACTAGAGGGAGAAAAAAAGAAAGAAACCACTCGAAGAATTTAAAGAAAAGTTGTCATTTAGTTGCAAAGTCATGTCTGAACTTTTATGATCCCAAGGACTGCAGCACACCAGGCTTCCCTATCCTTCACTATCTCCCAGAGTTTGCTAAATTCATGTCCATTGAGTCAGTGATGCTATGCAACCATCTCATCCTCTATTGCTTCCCTTCTCCGCCTGCCCTCAATCTTTCCCAGCATCAGGGTCTTTTCCAGTGAGTCAGCTCTTCACATCAGGTGGCCAAAGTATTAGAGCTCCAGCTTCAGCATCAGTCTTTCTAATGAACATTTAGGAATGATTTCCTTTAGGATTGACTGCTTGGATCTCCTTGCCATCCAAGGAACTCTCAAAGAGTCTTCTCCAGCACAACAATTCAAAAGCATGAATTTTTCAGTGCTCAGCCTTTTTTATGGTCCAACTCTCATATCCATACATGACTACTGAAAAAATCACAGCTTGACTACATAGACCTTTGACAGCAAAGTGATGTCTCTTCTTTTTAATACTCGGTTTAGCTTTGTCATAGATTACCTTCCAAGGAGCGAGTGTCTTTTAATTTCATGGCTGCAGTCACTGTCCACAGTGATTTTGGAGACTAAGAAAAGAAAATCTGTCCCTGTTTCTACTTTTCCCCCATCCATTTGCCATGAAGTGATAGGGCTGGGAATTAATTACATTGGTTACAGAACGGAGAAGCCTACAGAACACTGAGAGAACTCAGGAACCAGAAATTGCAGAAAGCAGTTATTATCCGTAGTTTGGGTTTCTCCTTTACTCTACACTACTGCCACCCACAACACTTTTGCCTACAAATGTCAGGAAAAGGTTGTCCCACATCAAGTAATTCTGCAACATCTGCTAATGTCCTACAACTTAACTCAACTCTGACCCTGCCTGCCTGGAAACAGCACCCTACAGGTTAAGCGCTCAGTCTTACAAGACTATTCTCACAACTCCTTCAGATGCCAATCTAAAGCAGTGGGTCTCCAGGTGCTTACAACTTTTTCTCCAATTGTCTACAAATCAGAGGATCCTTTAACATTTTGAATTTTGAACCAGGTGAATACACTGCCTATTCAATAAATCAATAAAATTAATGGCAACTTCAACAGCGAAATCCTCTGAATCCTTTTGCCCTTAGCAAATTTGGCAGGAAACTGATTTCCAAACCAATTTAATTTTTCCCCTCTCGTTAAGAGAGAGAAAAATTCAAGGGAAAAATTCCAATTAGCCTTGATCTACATATTATTGCCTGAAGTGCTGTTACAACTATACAGTCACTAGGTTTAAGACTCTAGCAGAATGTTGCCACATAAACATATGGAATTACACAAAGGAAAAGCAAATAGGAGGACCAGTTACATTCTTAACTCTTCTTTGCCCCTGATAAACTCAAAATAAAGAAAGCACCAACAGACATAACATTAAAGTTTCAAAGCAGAGACTGTAGTTTTCAGATTTTTTAAAAAGTTAACCTGCTAATAGTCTGCATGCACATGGTTAGGATAATTAAGTTAAAACACAGATTTATTTGCCAATTTTTCTTGGTAGATAATATTTTAGTTATTCATTTAGCATCCCTGAGGAAAAAGAATGCTGACCACCAGCCAAACTGTTTTTCTCAAACCATACTGGAATACTACGTAAATGTAAATGTCAAATAAATAAAGATTTTCTAATGTTTAGTATTAGTCATCAATAAGGTTCAGTTCAGTTCAGTCGCTCAGTCGTGTCTGACTCTTTGTGACCCCATGGACTGCAGCCCACCAGGCCTCCCTGTCCATCACCAATGCCTGGAGTTTACCCAAACTCATGTCCATTGAGTCAGTGATGCCATCCAACCATCTCATCCTTTGTCGTCCCTTCTCCTCCTGCCCTCAATCTTTCCCAGCATCAGGATCTTTTCCAATGAGTCAGCTCTTCACATCAGGTGGCGAAAGCACTGGAGTTTCAGCTTCAGCATCAGTCCTTCCAATGAACACTCAGGACTGAACTCCTTTAGGATGGACTGGTTGGATCACCTTGCAGTCCAGGGACTCTCAAGAGTCTTCTCCAACACCACAGTTCAAAAGCATCAATTCTTCGGCGCTCAGCTTTCCTTATAGTACAACTCTCACATCCATACATGACCACTGGAAAAACAATAGCCTTGACTAGATGGACATCTGTTGGCAAAGTAATCTCTGCTTTGTAATATGCTGTCTAGGTTGTCTAGGTCTAACATGCTGTCTAACTTTCGTTCCAAGGAGTAAGTGTCTTTTAATTACATGGCTACAGTTACCATCTGCAGTGATTATGGAGCCCAAAAGAATAAAGTCTGCCACTGTTTCCCTATCTATTTGCCATGAAGTGCCAAAATCACTGCAGATGCTGATTGCAGCCATGAAATTAAAAGATGCTTACTCCTTGGAAGGAAAGTTATGACTAACCTAGACAGCATATTAAACCAGAGACATTACTTTGCCAGCAAATGTCCATCTAGTCAAGGCTATGGTTTTTCCAGTGGTCATGTATGGATGTGAGAGACTATAAAGAAAGCTGAGCACTGAAGAATTAATGCTTTTCAACTGTGGTGTTGAAGACTTAAGAGTCCCTTGGACAGCAAGAAGATCCAACCAGTCCATTCTAAAGGAGATCAGTCCTGGGTGTTCATTGGAAGGACTGATGTTGAAGCTGAAACTCCAAAAATCTGGCCACCTGATGCAAAGAGCTGACTCATTGGAAAAGACCCTGATGCTGGGAAAGACTGAGGGCAGGAGGAGAAGGGATGACAGAGGATGAGATGGTTGGATGGCATCACTGACTCAGTGGACATGAGTTTGGGTAAACTCTGGGAGTTGGTGGTGACAGGGAGGCCTGGCATGCTGCCGTTCATGCGGTAGCAAAGAGTCGAACATGACTGAGTGAACTGTACTGAACTGAACTGATGGGACTGGATATCATGATCTTAGTTTTCTGAATGTTGAGCTTTAAGCCAACTTTTTCACTCTCCTCTTTCACTTTCATTAAGAGGCTCTTTAGTTCTTCTTTGCTTTCTGTCATAAGGGTGGTGTCATCTGCATATCTGAGGTTATTGATATTTTTCCCGGCAATCTTGATTCCAGCTTGTGCTTCATCCAGCCCAGTGTTTTTCATGATGTACTCTGCATGTAAGTTAAATAAGCACAGTGACAATATACAGCTTTGATGTACTCCTTTTCTTATTTGGAATCAGTATGTTGCTCCATGTCCAGTTCTAACTGTTGGTTCCTGGCCTGCATACAGGTTTCTCAAGAGGCAGGTCAGGTGGTCTGGCATTCCCATCTCTTCAAGAATTTTCCACTATTTGTTGTGATCCACACAGTCAAAGGCTTCGGCATGTTCAATAAAGCAGATGTTTTTCTGGAACTCTCTTGCTTTTTTGATGATCCAGCGGATGTTGGCAATTTGATCTCTTGTTCCTTTGCCTTTTCTAAATCCAGCTTGAACATCTGGAAGTTCATGGTTCACGTATTGTTGAAACCTGTCTTGGAGAATTCTGAGCATTACTTTACTAGCATGTAAGATGAGTTCAATTGTGTGGTAGTTTGAGCATTCTTTGGCATTGCCTTTCTTAGGGACTGGAATGAAAACTGACCTTTTCCAGTCCTGTGACCACTGCTGAGTTTTCCAGATTTGCTAGAATATGGAGTGCAGCACTTGCACAGCATTATCTTTCAGGATTTGAAATAGCTCAAATGGAATTCCATCACCTCCACTAGCTTTGTTTGTTGTGATCCTCCCTAAGGCCCACTTGACTTCACATTCCAGGATGTCTGGCTCTAGGTTAGTGTTCACACCATCGTGATCATCTGGGTCATGAAGATCTTTTTTATACAGTTTTCTGTATATTCTTGCCACCTCTTCTGAAAAATCTTCTGCTCCTGTTAGGTCCCTACCATTTCTGTCCTTTATTGAGCCCATCTTTGCATGAAATGTTCACTTGGTATATATCATTTCCTTGAAGAGATCTCTAGTCTTTCCCATTCTATTGTTTTCCTCTATTTCTTTTCACTAATTACTGAGGGAGGCTTTCTTATCTCTCCTTTCTATTCTTTGGAACTCTGCACTTAAATAGGTATATCTCTCCTTTTCTCCTTTGTTTTTCACTTCTCTTCTTTTCACAGCTATTTGTAAGGCCTCCCCAGAAAGCCATTTTGCTTTTTTGTATTTCTTTTTCCGGGGGGATGGTCTTGATCCCTGTCTCCTGTACAATGTCACAAACCTCTGTTCATAGTTCATCAGGCACTCTGTCTATCAGATCTAGACCCTTAAATCTATTTCCCATTTTGACTTTATAATCATAAGGAATTTGATTTAGGTTTTACCTGAATGGTCTAGTGGTTTTCCCTACTTTCTTCAATTTAAGTCTGAATTTGGCAATAAGGAGTTCATGATCTGAGCCACAGTCAGTGCCCAGTCTTGTTTTTGCTGACTGTATAGAGCTTCTCCATCTTTGGCTGCAAAGAAT
This sequence comes from Budorcas taxicolor, assembly GCF_023091745.1. Lineage (NCBI taxonomy): Eukaryota > Metazoa > Chordata > Mammalia > Artiodactyla > Bovidae > Budorcas > Budorcas taxicolor. The sequence continues at coordinate 29,435,259 of NC_068919.1, forward strand.
ATAATCAATGATATCAGTGTTGACCATCTGGTGATGTTCATGTGTTGAGTCTTTTCTTGTGTTGTTGGAAGAGGGTGTTTGCTATGACCAGTGAGTTCTCTTGGCAAAACTCTATTAGCCTTGCCCTGCTTCTTTCTGTATTCCAAGGCCATATTTGCCTGTTACTCCAGGTGTTTCTTGACTTCCTACTTTGCATTCAAATAAGGTAGCATTCTCTAATTAAAGAATATTACCCCCGTAACTGCACTGGGAAGTAACACATGCATGAAAAGTACATTCAGAAGATCTTTGATATCAAGAGTCGGGACATAAAAGGCCCAGTCCTATGAAGAGAGGAATTAGAATACTGCCCCTCATACTACCTACTCAAATTGAGAAAACTGAAAAAAAGAAAATTAAACTTCTAGCACCATTCTCTCTCCTTTCAGTTTCATCCCCGCAACTGGATAATAAATTACTGCAACATAGGACTAAGTAAAGTATATTATCCTGGAGGTGGTGGTGGTGGTTGCTCAGTCAGTAAGTTGTATCTGAATCTTTGTGACCCCATGCACTGTAGCACACCAGGCTTCCCTGTCCTTCACCATCTCTTGGAGTTTACTCAGATTCATGTCCATTGAGTCAGTGATGCCATCCAACCATCTCATCCTCTGCTGCCCTCTTCTCTTCTGCTGCCATCAGTTTTTCCCAGAATAAGGGTCTTTTCTGATGAGTTGGCTCTTCAGAAAAAGAGGTGGCCAAAGGAGCTTCAACTTCAGCATTAGTACTTCCTGAAGGGCTAATGCGGCCACAATAGGGAAAGTGGAGATGTACTGCTTACAAACAAGATGTTCTGCCAAGGAGACGGACACAACCTTGAGACTAATGGTCCCTTGCAAATGAGGGAACATTTCCTTCTTGTGATAAGGGCTCTGGACAGACTCTGCAGTAGGCTGGAATTTCACTCCCTCTTGCAGTACGATAACATGTATGCACCTGCACTGTACTGAAAAAGCTTATTCATGCAGTCTGGAATTCTGCCTAGGGGGGCTTTATAACAATAAAGCACAAATAGTTTGTGCAGTTCTGTTCCTCTGGCCGGAGTGTGTGTATCGTCTGTCTCTTGTGTGTGTGTGTCTTGTTTTGTGTCATTTCACTTGTAATCTCCAACACCTTCCAATGAATATTCAGGATTGACTTCCTTTAGGATTGACTGGTTTGATCTCCTTGTAGTCTAAGGGACTCTCAAAGACTCGTCTCCAGCACAATTCAAAAGCATCAGTTCTTCAGTGCTCAGGCTTCTTAATTGTTCAACTCTCATATCCATATATGACTACTGGAAAGAGCATAACTTTCACTATACAGACCTTTGTCAGCAAAGTGATGTCTCTGCTTTTGAATATGCTGTTCAGGTTTGTCATAGCTTTCCTTCCAAGGAGCAGGCCTCTTTTAATTTCATGGTTGCAGTCACCATCTGCAGTGATTTTGAAGCACAAGAGAGTAAAATCTGTCACTGCTTCCACTTTCCCCCCTTCTTATTATCCTGGTACCAGCTGTCAAACATTAAATATTGCATAGAATGAAGATAGGATGAGAGTGAGAGTTAAAACACAGAGATGGTCTTTTATAAGTGTTCTTTCCATACATACATCCAAGAGACTGCTGGTGTGATTTTCTATTTTCAGGGTACCAGTTATAGGACAGATTTGGAAATAAATCCAAAGATCAGCAGTGGATTCAGAAGCTATAGACATCATTTATTTGGTTTCTCTGAACCTTCTGTTTGAAGGCCCTCAGAAATCATAAATCTGGAACTTAATCAGAACCAGTATTCCAAACTTACCAAGGTCTTTCCAGACAAAGTATTGACAAAGATGACATCCAATTACAATTAAGGAGACTGCAGTGCTATTGAAAACATATTAAGTTGAATTATATACTTCTTACATCAAGTCTTTGATATTCTGATATTATTTACAGAAAAGCAAACTTTTTTAATGCATTTGGTGAAAAACACATTTAATGTTGCTTTGAAGCATTTCATTATTTTGCCAGTTGTACACATGTCAACAGTTTTATCACGTTGATTTCTGGAGTAAAAACATCACAGTAACCTGAAATTAATACATACCAGATAAAAAAGATAGTCAAGAAGAGGGGTAAGAGTAGTGGAGCAGAATAATAATAAATTACAGCAAGAACAAAAAAGAGAAAGGACAGAATATTAAAAAGCAAAGTAAGCCACAATATCTGCCCTCAAGAAGCTTATTGTAGCTGGAAAAAAAGATATATGAATAGAGAATTAATAATACAAAACAATAAATGAAAAGAACAAAATAAAAATTTTTATAAAACAAAGCAGCAAAACATTACTGCAAGTGGCTACAGAGGTTATTGAGATTTAAGACAACTGAAGGCTTATAACAGCATGAAAAGGCAAAAAGATAAGACACTGAAAGATGAACTCCCTAAGTTGGTGGGTGCCCAGTATTCTACTGGAGAAGAATAGAGCAACAGCTCCAGAACAAATGAAGAGGCTGAGCCAAAGCAGAAACATACTCAGTTGTGGATGTGTCTGGTGGTAAAAGTAAAGTCTGATGCTGTAAACAACAATATTGCATAGAAACCTGGAATGTTAGGTTCATGAATCAAGGTAAACTGCAAGTGGTCAAACAGGAGATGGTAAGAGTGAACACTGATATTTTAGCAATCAGTGAACTAAAATGGACCAGTATGGGCAAATATAATTCAGATGCTGTATATCTACTACTGTGGGCAAGAATCCCTTAGGAGAAATGGAGTAGCCCTCATAGTCAACAAAAGAGACCAAATTCAAAAATGACAGAATAAGCTCTGTTCGTATCCAAGGCAAACCATTCAATATCACATTAATCCATCTATACCCCAAACACTAATGCTGAAGAAGCTGAAGTTGAATGGTTCTATGAAGACCTAAAAGACCTTCTAGAACCAATACCAAAAAGATGGCCTTTTCACCATAGGGGGGGTCCAGAATGCAAAAGTAGGAAGTTAAGAGATACCTGGAGTAACAGACAAGTTTGGTGTTGGAGTACAAAATGAAGCAGGACAAAGGCTAACAGAGTTTTGCCATGAGAACACACTGGTCATAGCAAACACCCTCTTCCAACAACATGAGACAACACTACACACAGACATAACCAAATGGTCAATATCAAAATCAGACTGATTATACTCTTTGCAGCTGAAGATGGAGAAGCTCTATACAGCCAGCAAAAACAAGACCGGGAGCTGACTGTGGCTCAGATCATGAACTCCTTATTGCCAAATTCAGACTTAAATTGAAGAAAAGTGGGGAAAACCACTAGACCATTCACGTATGACCCAAAGAAAATCCCTTATGATTATATAGCAGAAGTGACAAATAGATTCAGGGGATTAGATCTGATAGAGTGCCTGAAGAACTATGGACAAAGGTTCGTAGCATTGTATAGGAGGCTGTGATAAAAATCATCCTCAAGAAAAAGAAATGCAAAAAGGCAAAAATGGTTGTCTGAGAAGGCCTTAAAATAGCTGAGAAAAGAGAAATAAAAGGCAAAGGAGAATAGGAAAGATATATACCCATCTGAATGCAGAGTTCCAAAGAATAGCAAGGAGAGATAAGAAAGCCTTCCTAAGTGAATGATGCAAAGAAATAGAGGAAAACAACAGAAAGACTAGAGATCTCTTCAAGAGAATTAGCAATACCAAGGGAATATTTCATGCAAAGACAGGCACAATAAAGGACAGAAAAAGTACAGACCTAACAGAAGCAGAAGATATTAGGTAATAGCATTAAAGCTAGTGGAAGTGTTGGAATTCCAGCTGAGCTATTTTAAACCCTAAAAGATGATACTGTGAAAGTGCTCCATTCAATATGCCTGCAAATTTGGAAAACTCAGCAGTGGCCAGAGGAATGGAAAAGGTCAGTTGGAATTCCAATCCCAAAGAAAGGTAATGCCAAAGAATGTTCAAACTACTGCACAACTGCACTCATTTCACATGCTAGCAAAGTAATGCTCAAAATTCTCCAAGTCAGACTTCAATAGTATGTGAATTGAGGACTTCCAGATATTCAAGCTGGATTTAGAAAAGGTAGAGGAAAGAGAGATCAAACTGCCAACAAGCGTTAGATCATAGAAAAAGCTAGAGAGTTCCAGAAAAACACCTACTTTTGCTTTACTGAGTGCGCCAAAGCCTTTGACTTTGTTGTGGATCACAACAAACTGTGGAAAATTCTGAAAGAGATGGGAATACCAGACCACCTGACCTGCCTCCTACAAAACCGGTTTTCCTGTCAAGAAGCAACAGTTAGAAATGGACATAGAATAACAAACTGGTTCCAAATTGGGAAACGAGAACATCAAGGCTATATATTGTCACCCTGTTTATTTATTTAACTTACATGCAGAGTACATCATGAAAAATGCTAGACTGGATGAAGCACAAGCTGGAAACAAGATTTTTGGGAGAAATATCAATAACCTCAGATATGCAGATGACACCACCCTTACGACAGAAAGCGAAGAGGAACTGAAGAGCATCTTGATGAAGGTGAAAGAGGAGAGTGAAAAACTAGCTTAAAACTCAACATTCAAAAAACTAAGATCATGGCATCTGGTCCCATCACTTCATGGCAGATAGATGGGGAAACAATGGCAACAGTGAGAGACTTTATTTCGGGGGCTCCAAAACCACTGCAGATGGTGACTGCAGCCATGAAATTAAAAGATGCTTGCTTCTTGGAAGAAAAGCATGACCAAATAGCTGTGGTACATATACACAATGGAGTATTACTCAGCCATTAAAAAGAATACATTTGAATCAGTTCTAATGAGGTGGATGAAACTGGAGCTGATTATACAGAGTGAAGTAAGCCAGAAAGAAAAACACCAATACAGTATACTAATACATATATATGGAATTTATAAAGATGGTAACAATAACCCTGTATGTGAGACAGCAAAAGAGACACAGATTTATAGAACAGACTTTTGGACTCTGTGGGAGAGGGAGAAGGTGGGATGATTTGGGAGAATGGCATTGAAACACATATAATATCATGTAAGAAACGAATTGCCAGTTTAGGTTCGATGCAGGATACAGGATGCTTGGGGCTGGTGCACTGGGATGACCCAGAGAGATGGTATGGGGAGGGAGGTGGGAGGAGGCTTCAGGATTGGGAACTCAGGTACACCCATGGCAGATTCATGTTGATGCATGGCAAAACCAATACAGTATTGTTAAGTAAAATAAAGTAAAATAAAAATAAAATAAATAAATAAAAATAAAAAGCAGAGACATTATTTTGCCAACAAAGGTCCATCTAGTCAAACCTACGGTTTTTCAAGTAGTTATGTTTAGATATTGAAAGTTGGACTATAAAGAAAGCTGAGCATCGAAGAACTGATGCTTTTGAACTGTGGTATTGGAGAAGACTCTTGAGAGTCCCTTGGACTGCAAAGAGATCAAACCAGTCAATCCTAAAGGAAATCAGTCCTAAATATTCATTGGAAGGACTGATGCTGAAGCTGAACCTCCACTACTTTGGCCACCTGATGTGAAGAACTGATTCACTGGAAAAAACCCTGATGCTGGGAAAGATTGGAGGCAGGAGGAGAAGAGGACCACAGAGGATGAGATGGTTGGATGGCATCACCGACTTGATGGACATGAGTGTGAGCAGAACTTGGGCACTGGCGATGGACAGGGATGCCTGGCAGGCTGCAGTCTATGTCGTCACAAGGATTTGGACACATCAGAGTGACTGAACTGAATTGAACACTGTATTCAAGATACAGAAGAAAAATTGAGTTAAAGGAAACAAATCCATTCACTATCACATCAAAAAGAATAAAACATGTAGGAATAAACTTACATAAACAGGCACAAAACTTGTACTCTGAATACCACAAGATGCTCAGGAAAGAAATCAAAGATTACACACACAGATGGAAAGATATACTATGTTCTTGCATTGGAACACTCAATACTGTCAAAAAGACTATACTACCCAAGGCAATATACAGATTCCATTCAATCTCTATCAAATTACCAATGGCACTTTTTACAGAACTAAATGAAGAAGTTTGGAAAATGTAAAGATTTTTACAAAACCCCAAAGATCCCAAATAGGCAAAGCAATCCTAAGAAAGAAAAACGGGCCTAAAAGAACCAGGTATCCTGACTTCAAGCTACACTAAAAGTTACAGTCATCAAAATAGCATTGCACTGGAACAAAAACAAATATAGATCAATGAAATAGGCTAGAAAGCCCAGAAATAAATCTACATACCTTTGGTCAATTAATCTATGACAAAGGACTCAAGAATATATAATGAAGCAAAGATTGTATTCAAGAAGCGTTGTTGAGAAAACTGGGCAGCTACATGAAAAGAGTGAAATTAGAACATTTTCTAATACCATACGCAAAAGTAAGCTCAAAATGGGTTAAAGACCTAAAGGTAAGACCAGATACTATAAAACTCTTAGAGGAAAACTGGCAAAACATGTTTTGAAATAAATCACACCAATAGCTTTTTGGATCTACCTCCTAGAGTAATGACAATAAAAATAAACAAATGAGACCTAACTACACTTAAAAGCTTTTGCACAAGAAAGGAAATCATAAACAAAATGAAAAGACAACTCACAGGATGGGAGAAAATATTTGCAAAGGAAATCGTCAACAAGGAATTAATCTCCAAAATATACAAACAGCTCATGCAACTCAATTAAAAAAAAAAAAATCAAAAACTGGGCAGGAAACCTAAACAGACATTTCTCCAAAGAAGTCATAGAAATGGCTAAGAGGAACATAAAAAGATGCTCAACATGGCTAATTATTAGGGAAATGCAAATCATCAAGAAGTCTACCAAAAATAAATGCTGGAGGTGGAGAAAAGGGAACCCTCCTACACTGTTGGTAGGAATATAAATTAGCACAACCACTACAGAGAACAATATGAAGGAAGTATGAAGTTTTTTCTTAAAAAAACTAAAACCAGAACTACTGTGTTGCCCAAAAGGCTTGTTTAGCTTTAACAAGCTCTAACATCTTACAGAAAAACACTAGCAAACTTTTTGCCCAACCCAATACCATATGACCCAAGAATCCTACTCCTGAGCATTTATTAAACAGAAAACCATAATTCAAAAAGATAAATGCATCTCATTGTTCAATGAAGCGCTATTTTCAATATCCAAGACATGGAGGCAGACTAAATGTCCATTGACAGATGAATGAATAAAAAAGGTGAGGCAAATATATATAATGGTATACTACTCAGCCATAAACAGAATGAAATAGTGGCATCTGCAGCAACATGGATAGACCTAGAAATTATCATACTAAGTGAAGTAAGTCAGAGAAAGACAAATATCATATGATATCACTTATATGTGGAATCTAAAATGATGCAAATAAACTTACTCACAGAACAGAGACAGACTTCACAGGCTTTGAAAACAAATTTATGGTTATCAAAAGTGAGATGTGGAGGGAGGGATAAATTAGGAGTTTGAAATTAATATATGCACAATACTACATATAAAATAGATAATGAACAAGGGCCTACTGTATAGCACAGGGAACTCTATTCTATATTCTATAATAACTTATATGGGAAAAGATCTGAAAAAGAATGGATATATGTACATGCATAACAATCACTCTGCTGTAAACTTGAAACCAACACAACACTGTAAATTAACCATATCCCAACATAAAATAAAAATAAACAAAACTCTGTAATTATAAAGTCATCAAGTTCTTTCCTATGGTATTATTTAGAGGTGAAACCTCTTTAAAACAAGGTCCTGTGATTGACTAGATACAAGAGAGACTGACTTTAGACTGAGTTCCACTTACTAGTAACAATGTATATTATAGAGAAATCCTAATGCATTATTTATCCTTCAGAGTATTCACTATAGAATAGTTAACATCAAGTGTTAAGAAAAATAATCTAGGAAATATAGGTAGCAAAAGACTATGCAGATTTAGAGTCAACGAAGCTTTTCATTTTTTATAACATCTTCCTTCTATGGAAACTACTAAACTTTTCTGTTATAAAAACAATCACAACATGAGACTCTCAAAAACCAAACCAAACCAAATAAAAACAAATACATTTGAGATTTGTGACAAAAGATATTTAGAAGTAGCACAATATTATATCTACAAAGATAAGACTTCTTACCTATAGGTTTTACTTTTCATACAAGCTGAAACTATTAGGCTATTTTCATTTTTATTATACCCTATGCATATAATTAATGCAAGTGGGAAAAAAACCCTGAAGGCTTACTGCTAGATTAAAATGTACAATTATACAATAACTATATATCAAAGTATAACATTTGTTGTCTAAATTACATAAAAATTTAAATTTTATTTTAGTTTTTTTGTTTTGTTTTGTTAAGGGATATTTAGGTGGGGGTAGATTTTCTCTTAAATATTAACATGGAGTTACTGTACTTTGCTATACATTATGTAATACTTTTCCAAGTAAAAAATGAATCATTTTATGAAGTGTTAAGAGCTATATAACAAACAAAGGCACTGCAAAAGCTCCATACCATCCGTGTATTCCATCAATCCAGCATATTCATTCATTAGAGTAGTGCCATCATACACATGGACGGTAGTGATGCATTAGTTCCCGGTAATGTATTACTTTTACAGGTTAGACCAGTGCAATATTTTATAAACTTACAGTACATAATGATTTCATTCATTTAGAAATTTCATTTTCTTGTCACAGCCTAAAATGAGTTTTCTGAACATCCACAGTAGTTTCATTGTCTATCTCCAAAATGTTTTAACTGGCCAACTAACCAATTGTTTAAATTAGTGTGTGACTACATGGGTTTTCTTCAGTTTCACATTCTCACTTCTTATCTAGCCATCTTAGGGTTCAGCAAAAAGAAAATTAGTGATAATGCTTTCAATTTAATTAGTATATTACATGCACTGTAATTATTAGCGGGAAATGTTATATTAATGAATGTAAAAGTTAGCAGTAAATTACCTTGTAGCTATTATCAATTTCCCAAGCTACTGCTCCTTAAGATAACCCTCTCCCTATGGTCCTTCCAGTAATTTTTCTTTGCCTGATAAACATGATGATTAAATAGCACACAGAGCAAACCTTTGATACTTTTTAAATTAAATCCATGCCCAGCCTAAGGGCTGCGTCTGATTTCAACTAAATGTGTCAGTTAATCAGATAAAAAATTATCAGTAACTGAAAGAAATAGCAGCCTTAGGCTTCATCAGTGCCAGGGAAAGCTGAACAAAATAAGACATTCAGACAATATCACATTATGTGTAAAGGTTACTGATAAGCCTATAAGTAAACAGAACTGCTTACCATTGTAACAATGTCTGTCTGGGAAGAAATGTTATAGTCAACATTCGAATTACCTCTAAATTTTTTAAGAAAAAAAAAATTTAAAGAAAAGACCAGGGGTATTTTATCTATACACACACACACACACACACACACACATGTGTGCAAACTTAAATATAAACAAAACCACATAAAGGTAGTAAAAATATGCAGTGGATTCGGGAAATGGAATTCTTAAAACTAGATTCTGAGAGATTTTATTGAAAAAGTACTTATTATTATTAATACTACTTTTAGGAAACTTGAATTACACCAAGTAGACCAAATATTTAATGGTTAAGGGAAGGTATATATGAATTCCAGATCATTCATTCACATAATTCATTAAAATGATATCATTTCACCAATTTTTAAAAAAAATCTAAAGTATATTAAACCACAGCAAGATCCTAAATTAATTAAGGAGGGGGGTTTCTCCAGTGTCTTAGTGATTAAAAAAAATCAATTTTTAACCTGTAACAATGAGAACCAACAGTCATTTGCAATATTACCAATTAAAATAATACATATCATCAGGGCCTGATTATTAATAAGAGAATTTAAAAGCTCCTACAATTATGGCAAACCTTTAAAGTGAAAGAGCATATTATGATTTTCAGAGCATTCTCAGATTCCTAATTAAGATTGTTTTAACTAGAGAAGAGGGCTATCTTATAAACGGATATATCAGTAATAAGTGCAAGAAGAAACTAAATCTGTAAAGAATGGAAAATTATCTTCGAAAGACGTAATAGGCAATCGTTATGAAAAATCCATTTATAAATCAGAGCATGAGTCCTAAACCCTCTGACTAGGAAAATTTCAAATTAATACTCCATCATCTTTTTTCTTCTCTTCTACTATGATCAGATAATATATTCAACATCAACAAAATTCTCATATTCTTTTTATCAAATGCAACTTTTCAGTTAAATAGACCATTGACAGGATGAGAACTGAGCTGATTCTACACAAATATAAGCCACTAAGTATCAGAGAGATATTTAGCGACCCCAGAGACGGCAGCCCACCTGGCTCTCTCATCTCTGGGATTCTCCAGGCAAGAATACTGGAGTGGGTTGCCATTTCCTTCTCCAAAGTATCAGAGGCCCAATACTATCCACATATGGATAGAGGATCAATGTAACATAAAGTTGTATTTCTCAATACATTAAAAAAGCTTAATACAGACCCTCTGAAATCAGTTTTTGTCAAGAATTACCTGAAGTGCAGAGGAAATGGTTCTGCTTTCCTAACTGCTACAAGCAGCATTGTATACCTTTCAGGAAACACTTGGATGATGGGCGTCCATCAAGGACTAACATTGCTTATAACCAAGTCAAAGCTTCTCCAAGATGTCTACACATTTTGGAGTTCACCAAAGAGCAGTTGAAAAATTATCTTAGGGTTACAGGATGAAATTCAAACCAATTACCAGGAGGTGACTTAGTTTAGCAGCTTCCAGTAATCCCCAGGGCTTTTTGGTCTCCTCTCATATCACAGAGTTTTTTGATGCATGCTCCCTGACCTCTGTATGTCTCACTTTAACGGTCACAACACTGTCCTTCTGAACGCTCCACAACTTCAAATCCACACAAGAGTATTACTTAACAGCTTGTTTAAATAAAAAGCATAATGATTCATAAGTATTACAACTTCTAATTGAAAAGAAAATTATCTAAAGTTTTAGTTGAGACTATAATTACAACACTAGGTCCATCCTCAAAACGTAACTGCAAGGACAATTTTAATAATGTCATTTATTAAAATAATGTTTTTATTACTGTTCTAAATACTATCTTCTATATTTTTAAATGCATTTTCCTGAACAGTGAAAATGTCACTCTTTAAAAAATTACTTTAATAATAAAATTTATTTGGGTGTGTGATTACTGATATAAACTTGAGGTAAATATGTAAGATATAAATATGACACATTAATTTTGATGAAAACAAAATAAAAATTAATCTTGAATTAAAAAATTACAGTAATCCAATTTTGCTTCTGAGATGAGTTCAAGTCAATTAGAAAACTTCATAACAATATTAGCTAAAGAAATGCTAATATTAGGTAGATGCTTTTTGTAGTGAAATATGTATGAATTTTGTGGTTTCTTTACTTGTAAAGCTCAAATATTTACACAGCATTTGCCTGTAGACATTTCCTTCAGGAAATCCTATATATAAGGATGACCTCCATTACAGACCTGAGGATGACTTATATTTAAGTCATGTCAAAACTGAATTTGATATAAACAAGTTTCCCAAAATTTAATATACTAAAATTACTTTGCAGTGATGAAGTGACAGTGAACAACCACAACAAATTGAGTCTGAAAGCTATGTAAGTTTCTATCCGATACCAATTACAAAAATATCAAATACAACTGTGGGACTTTGCATACAATGCCTGTAAAACCTATAGTAGTTTTATGTTTCTATTCTTAAATAAAATGTTTAAAAGAAGCATTATAATATTTTATATATAGAATGTTAATATTTAACCTGAGAATTCCATTAAAATAATTTAACAAGAGAAATTAAATCACCTTATATTTAGGTTGGGTATTATCTTTAAGAAAATATTATTTTCAAGTAAGTTAATAATTAACAATTTGTCCTGTCTTTCTTATATATTACTGGGTATCTTCTATATATGCTCAGTCACACAGTCATGTCCAGCTCTTTATAACCCCATGGACTGTAGCCCACCAGGCTCCTTTGTCCATGGAACTTTCCAGGCAAGAACACTGGAGCAGGTTGCCATTTCTTAGTTGAGGGGATCTTCCTGATCCAGGGATCAAGCCTGGGTCTCTTGCGTGCCCTGTACTGTAGGTGGATACTTTACTGCTGAGCCACCAGGGAAGCCTTAGGTAGCTGCTAAGTAAGCAAATAAAGGTGAAGAGAAATCTTTTTTCAATAGACTGTTCCAACTAATAAATGAAGCACAAACAGTAGAATCATTAATATCACCATTTTGCAACCTCCTTTTAAATAATAAATCTACGAAACAATCATTGGCAGCTGCTAACATCATGAAAAAGAGAATTAGATGTTATGCCTCCTATTGAAAGAACATAAAATCATTTGTGAAGTAGTCTTAAAAAAAATGCAAACCTGAATTTAATGAAACTTCTAGATTAGTGATTTTCATTGAGCTTTCAGCAGTGATGGAAATGTTCTATCTGTACCATCCAATATGGAAACTATGACCCACATGTCGCTACTGAGCATCTGAAATGTGCCTACTGACACTGAGGTAGTAATTTTTAAATTTTACCTAGTTATAATTGATTAAAATGTTGATTTATTCAATGGCATGTATCTCATGGCTATCAAACTAGACAGCAAAGCTTTAGATCCAATGATGAATTGGTAGGAAATTAGAACAAAGAAATATACTGCACTACACTGTGGGGTTTTTGTCAGTCTGTAGTAAACCCTACTGGACAAGTGTCCTAGTGTATTCAATGATGAAGTTTAAAGAGAGGCAAAAACATAGATTATGTACAAGGGATTTAAAAGATATACCAGCCAATTACAATCCGTAAAACTTACTTGGATCCTGATTTAAACAAAACACAAAAAACAATGTAAGACATTATGAAACAACTGAAAATTTGAACACTGACTGGGATGTACAATAAGCTAAGAAATTTTTATGAATTATTTTAATCTGTGGTTATGGGATATAATTATACTTAAAAAGAAAATCTTATCTCTTAGAGATAGATGTTAAAATATTTGCAAATTATACATGATATCAGGTGTTTGCTTTAAAATAATAATGGAGGGAGGTAAGTGGGTGTATACATGAAATAAGATAGGTTATGGTTTAATTGTTGTTGAAGTCTCTACTAGGTACCAGCATATTTATTACTTTATATTACTTTACCATATTGTTAAATGTTTAAAATTTTGGAAAAGAAAAAAAAAAACAACAACAAAAAGTTTCAAAAAGAGAAAATAAGGCATGGAGATTTTACTACCAGCAAATTTTGTCCATAAACAGTTTCTTGACAAACTGTCAGAAACAAGTATCTCAGGGCTCTGGAAATTGATCAAAGGTATATACTAAATTAAGAAGTGGTTATACATGAAAAACTACTGAACTTTGGGAGTCTGTGGCATTCTTGCCTGGAGCGGCTCTCATATCAAGGCCGGGGAAGCTGTGAAAAACAGCAGTTTTATTGCTAAAGGAGGCTGACTTGATTTGGAATGAGACATGGAAAAATGTCTCATTGTCAAATGTCTCAATGTCAGTTGTTACTAAAAATGCCACAACCCAGTATCATTCTCAGTAACTGTGATCTCCTTGACAAATGAAGTGAGAAGACCAGTGACTCACGGCCTGAGGTTATAACCCTGGTTGGATTAAGCAATGGACCTTTAGATTAGCCAGATATTTAACAGTGAGACCCAGAAAATAAAGCAAAATAGAACAAATTAGTAAATTTTACACATATAGAAAGGCAAAGACTAGAGATCTCTCAAGAAAATTAGAGATACCAAGGGAACATTTCATGCAAAGATGGGCTTGATAAAGGACAGAAATGGTATGGACCTAACAGAAGCAGAAGATATTAAGAAGAGGGGCAAGAATACACAGAAGAACTCTACAAAAAAGATCTTTATGACCCAGATAATCATGATGGTGTGATCACTCATCTAGAGCCAGACATCTTGGAATGTGAAGTCAAATGGGCCTTAGGAAGCATCACTATGAAAAAAGCTAGTGGAGGTGATGGAATTCCAGTTGAGCTATTTCAAATCCTGAAAGATGATGCTGTGAAAGTGCTACACTGAAAATGCCAGCAAATCTGGAAAACTCAGCAGTGGCCACAGGACTCGAAAAGGTCAGTTTCATTCCAATCCCAAAGAAAGGCAATGACAAAGAATGTTCATGAAACTAATCGCCAGTCCAGGTTCAATGCATGACACAGGATGCTTGCGGCTGGTACAGGGGATGACCCAGAGGGATGGTATGAGGAGGGAGGTGGGAGGGGTGTTCAGGATGGGGAACATGTGTACACCCGTGGCAGATTCATGTTTATGTATGGAAAAACCAATATAATATTGTAATTAGCATCCAATTAAAATAAATAAACTTATATTTTAAAAAAAGAATGTTTAAACTACTACACAATTGCACTCATCTCACACACTAGTAAAGCAATGCTCAAAATTCTCCAAGTCAGGCTTAAGCGATATGTGAACCATGAACTTCCAGATGTTCAAGCTGGTTTTAGAAAAGGCAGAGGAACCAAATATCAAATTGCCAACATCCACTGGATCATCGAAAAAGCAAAAGAGTTCCAGGAAAACATCTTCTGCTTTATTGACTATGCCAAAGCCTTTGACTGTGGGGATCACAATAAACTGTGGAAAATTCTGAAAGAGATGGGAATACCAGACCACCTGACATGCTCTTGAGAAACCCGTATGCAGATTAGGAAGCAACAGTTAGAACTGGACATGGAACAACAGACTGGTTCCGAATAGCAAAAGGAGTACATCAAGGCTGTATATTGTCACCTTGCTTATTTAACTTATATGCAGAGTACATCATGAGAAACGCTGGGCTGGATGAAGCACAAGCTGGAATCAAGATTGCCGGGAGAAATATCAATAATCTCAGATATGCAGATGACACCACCCTTATGGCAGAAAGTGAAGAAGAACTAAAGAGCCTCTTGATGAAAGTGAAAGAGCAGAGTGAAAAAGTTGGCTTAAATCTCAACATTCAGAAAACGAAGATCATGGCATCCGGTCCCATCACTTCATGACAAATAGATGGGGAAACAGTGGTAACAGTGGCTGACTTCATTTTCCTGGGCTCCAAGATCACTGCTGATGGTGATTGCAGCCATGAAATTAAAAGATGCTTACTCCTTGGAAGGAAAGTCATGACCAACCTAGACAGCATATTAGAAAGCAGAGACATCACTTTGTCAACCAAGGTCCATCTAGTCGAGGCTATGGTTTTTCCAGTGGTCATGTATGGATGTGGGAGTTGGACTATAAAGAAAGCTAAGCACAGAAGAATTGATGCTTTTCAACTGCAGTGTTAGAGAAGACTCTTGAGAGTCTCTTGGACTGCAAGGAGATCCAACCAGTCCATTCTAAAGGAGATCAGTCCTGGGTTTTCATTGGAAGGACTGACGTTGAAGATGAAACTCTAATACTTTGGCCACCTGATGTGAAGAGCTGACTCGTTGGAAAAGACCCTGATGCTGGGAAAGATTGAGGGCAGGAGGAGAAGGGGATGACAGAGGATGAGATGGTTGGATGGCATCACCGATTCAATGGACATGGATTTGTGTTGACTGTGGGAGTTGGTGATGGACAGGGAGGCCTGGCGTGCTGCGGTTCATGGGGTCACAAAGAGTCGGACACGACTGAGAGACTGAACTGAACTGAACACACATATATGTAAGACACACAGAGAGGACCCAAGCTAGCTATACATTCCTGACAATAGTAAGCCTATGTGGATAGTGAAAGGTCAGGCAAGGTCGGGCATGTTGAGGCATGCCCGGGCATGTTGAGGCTTGCCCGGGCGTGTTGAGGCATGCCCCGGAAAAGTGCCGCAGACAAGTCCCGGAGGCGGGCCGACAACCAAGCAGTCCAACCAGGTGCCGACACGGAGCCCTTGGACACCAATCACCGCTGTAGCCTGCACTTTCTTCCTTATATGGGAGCCCGGCCCTGACTATAAAACCTTTCCCCACCCCTCATACCTTGCAGACTCCCTTTGCTTCCTTGCTCACCTGCCCCCGGGAGTTCTGCCCGAGAGCGACCGCCCAATAAAGGCTCTGATCAACGGTCCATAGAGGTGGCTCTTTCTCCCCGCGGCGTTTCTTACATCTGGCGCCCAACGTGGGGCTCGAGGTGAGGGCCCCCGGCACTCGCCGTTGAGGCCCCCTCAAGCTCCACCACCACGGTAGCTCCGGACCCAGGCGGCTGACCAACCCCCCAGACAGCAGGATACGGGGTAAGTCCCTTTGGCTTTGGGGCCCGCCCTCCCTGGCGACCAACTCCTAGGGCCCGGTAACGGGTGCGCACTTACTGGGCCCTCCCGGTCACCAGCTTGTGGGGGAGACATCCCCAGCGGCTGAGTAGACCTCCGGCTTTGGCCCTTCCCGGTCCCCAGCTCATGAGGAAGACGTTCTGAACGGCTGCACGGACCTCCGGCTTCCCTTGGCACGTCCGAAGACGTTCAGGCAGTGGGGGTTGCCTCCACGCTCTGTGGTCGCCATGGGATCAACGGCCTCCAAACCCGATCCCCAATACTCCACCCCCTTAGAGTGCCTGCTGGCTAACCTGCGGACCCTAAGACTAAAGGGATATATCCGCCCCAAGCAGCTCACTTTTCTGTGTTCACAAGCCTGGCCTCAGTATCCCCTAGATAATGGCTCACAGTGGCCAACCACAGGGACATTGGACTTTGACGTCCTCCGTGATTTAGATAATTACTGCCGGAGAACGGGAAAATGGTCTGAGGTCCCCTATGTTCAGGCCTTTTGGGCGTTGTGCTCTCGCCCCACCCTGTGCACCACGTGCGCTCCCAGCCAAATCCTACTTATCATGGCTCCCGCAATTCCACCCTCCCGGGCCAAACCAGCTCCTCCCGTCTCTGAGTCCTCTGCTTTCTCTGTTCCCCCGGAAGATCTGGTGGCCCCTCCTCCCTATACCTCTCCCACGGCCCCCACCCCTTCCACTCCGGTTCCTGACACTGACCCTGATTGGAACTACCAGGAAGGGGGTGGCGGCCAGCTGCGAGTACGCTATATGATAGAGTGTATCCTCAATGGGATAGAAACGTCCTCTCATAAGGTTGTAAACCTCCTCAAACTAGATGAGGTGACCCAGGGGCCCGACGAAAACCCAGCCATATTCCTTAATCGGCTGACCGAGGCCCTCGTCCAATACACCAGGCTGTCCCGAGTCCCCAGTTGGGGCGGCCACCTTGGCCAATCGTTTTATCTCCCAGTCTGCCCCCGATATCTGAAAAAAGTTGGCCAAGGCCGAGGACGGCCCTCAGACCCCTATCCGAGACCTGGTAAAAATGGCTTTTAAGGTCTACAAATGCCCGCGAAGAAACTGCTGAGGCCAGCCGAAAGGCAAGGCTCAAGCAAAAGGCCGAATTTCAGGCAAGCCTCCTAAACCAGCAAACCCAGGCCTTGGTAGCGGCCCTGCGGCCGGCGGCGGGCTCGGGGCCCCAAAACCCCCCTCCGGGGGCCTGCTTCAAGTGCGGCCAAGAAGGGCACTGGGCCAAGATGTGCCCCAATCCACGGCCTCCTTCCAAGCCGTGCCCGTTGTGCAAACGACGAGGACACTGGGCTAGTGACTGTCCCCAGGCCTCTCAGGCCTCGACCTCTAGGGGCCGGGGACCAGAGTGCCCCAGGGAGACCTCCTGCCCTCCTCCGGCTTTGGAGCTGCTGAGCTTCGACGGTGACTGACGCCGCCCAGACTCGGGGACCCCAATAACCCAAGCCGAGCCCAGGGTAACACTCCAGGTAGTGGGTAAGTCCATCAGTTTTTTGGTTGATACGGGGGCTACCTATTCGGTCCTTCCCTCTTTCGGAGGCACTCTACGTCCTTCCCAGGTTTCGGTTATGGGCATTGACGGCCAACCCTCTTGTCCGCTCCAAACCCAACCATTATCTTGTCAATTAGATTTCTGTCTATTTACCCACTCCTTTTTGGTCATCCTCTCCTGCCCTACTCCTCTCTTGGGAAGAGACATACTTGCTAAGCTGAAGGCTACTCTTCAGCTAACTCCAGGATCAGCTCCCACGTCAGGGGCCTTCCTAATGCTACTTATTGACCCTCCAACCTCTTCTGTTAATCCTGAGGTCTGGGACACCTGAGTCCCGGTAGTGGCTCGGCACCACCCTGCAGTCCTCATCCGGCTAAGGGACCCCACCTGTTTCCCAGCCCCGTCCCAGTTTCCTTTGTCTACTCGCAACCTCAGGGGGCTAAAGCCCATCATCGACCGTCTCATGGGACAGGGTCTCCTGATCCCCACGACCTCCCCCTGTAACACGCCCATCCTCCTTGTTCGAAAGGCTTCAGGAGACTACCGGCTAGTGCAGGATCTCTGCCTGATCAACGCGGCGGTGATCCCTGCCCATCCACTTGTCCCTAACCCCTACACCCTCCTTTCTTCCATACCTCCTCAGACCTCTCATTTCACCGTTATTGACCTCAAGGATGCCTTTTTTACCATCCCACTCCACCCCGACTGCCAATTCCTCTTTGCTTTCACCTGGACTGACCCCGACACCCAGCTGACCACACAACTCACATGGACCGTACTCCCTCAGGGGTTCAGAGACAGTCCCCACTACTTCGGGCAGGCTCTGTCCCGGGACCTGGCCAGATGCTCGCTTCGCCCGAGCACCCTCCTCCAATACGTTGACGACTTGCTCCTTTGCAGCCCCTCAGAAGAGACCTCCCGACAACATACTACAACTCTCCTCAATTTCCTTGGTTCCCAGGGTTACAGAGCCTCACAATCCAAAGCCCAACTGACTCAGACTTCTGTCGTCTATCTGGGCCTCCAAATCACTCCGACCACTAAAGCCCTGACAGCAGACCGGTGTAGCCTCCTCCGGTCCATCTGCCCTCCGGCCGACGGAGACCAGATATTGTCCTTCTTAGGACTGACGGGATTCTTCCGACACTGGGTCCCAAATTATGCTACCCTGGCCAAACCTCTATATGCGGCAGCTAAAGAGACTCCCACAGGGCCGCTGTCTTCCCCCACCGAAGTGACTCAGGCCTTCCACGCTTTACGCTCAACCCTATTGGCTGCACCCCCTCCCTTTCTCCCAAATCCCAACTATCCGCACCATCTATACACTGATGCAAAGGGAGGGATAGCCTTTGGAGCCTTGGTGCAACCGATTGGCCCTGAATTGCTGCCTATTGCTTACATATCCAAACAACTTGACCCCACAGCCAGGGGATGGTTCCCCTGCCTGCGGGCACTAGCGGTGGCGACAACGTTGTATGCCGATGCAAAAAAGCTGATTCATGGCCAACCCCTGACCATCTTCTCTCCCCACCGTCTTGGTGACCTTTTAGCCTCTAGATTTCTTTCTGAACTCAGCGAGTTCAGGCTCCAACAATTTCACCTGGTATTCCTGGACAATCCTCAGGTTTCCGTGGGCCGCTCCCCACAATTAAACCCGCTTTCCTCGCTACCCTCACTCCCTCTCTCCTCAGAACCCCCAGCCCACTCATGCTCGGAGGTCCTTGAGTCCCTTATGCAACCACCCCACAACTTGTTCTCCAAACCTCTACCAATCCAGAGCTAACTTTGTTCGTCGATGGGAGCTCAAAGCGAGACCCCAATGGAAACCGAAGGGTGGCTTATGCTGTGGTAACCACCCGGGAAGTCCTAGAAGCTCAGCCCTTGCCACCCGGGACGACTTCTCAGAAGGCTGAACTAACAGCCCTAACTAGAGCCTTACACCTAGCAGAAGGAAAGAGGGCCAATATTTACACAGACTCCAAGTATGCCTTCTTGATTGCCCATTCTCACGCGGCAATCTGGAAAGAATGGGGCTTCCTGACCACTAAAGGATCCCCCATCTGTAATGCCCCCCACATTACTCGACTGTTAGATGCCTTATCCCTGCCCTAAGAGGTTGCTATCATACACTGCAAGGGACACCAAAATACCCACGACACTGTCGCTCTGGGTAATAATATGGCAGATCAAGTGGCTCGACAAATTACCTTACAACAAGCTCCCGAGCCCCTGCTGACTTTGAGATCCACCCTCAACCCAGATTATTCAAGCAAGGAAGACAGAGCCTTGCTGGCGCAAGAAGGGGCTCAGAGGCACCCGTCGGGATGGATACTACTCCATAATAAACCGGTGCTTCCTGAGCGCCAGGCTAAGGCCATAATATCCCAAATCCACAATACCCTCCACATCGGACCAAGGGCTCTTTTTTCCTTTCTCAGCCCTGTCTTTTCTCCCCTACATCTCAGACAGACCATATATGCCGTCCACCACTCCTGCCTAACATGCGCCTCCACCTCTCCTCAGGGAGGACTCCGACCCCCACAGGAGACTCACCAGTTGAGGGGACATATGCCCGGGCAGGATTGGCAGATAGACTTCACCCACATGCCCAGACATCGAACCTACCGCTGTCTGCTGGTCTTGGTGGACACCTTTTCAGGATGGGTCGAGGCCTTCTCCACCACCCGGGAGACGGCAGCGGCGGTGGCGAAGGTCTTGACGGCCGATCTCATTCCCAGATTTGGATTGCCAAACTCTCTCCAGTCTGACAATGGGCCTGCATTTATCTCGCAGATCTCTCAGCAGGTGGCTGCGGCCCTGGGTATCAACTGGCATCTCCACATCCCCTATCGGCCCCAATCGTCAGGCAAGGTAGAGCGGGTGAACGGCATCATCAAGACACATCTGACCAAGCTTGCCTCAGAACTGCGGCTGTCTTGGGTCGACCTCCTTCCTCTGGCGCTCACTCGCATTCGCACCACACCACACTCCAAAACAGGTTTGACCCCTTTTGAACTGCTCTACGGCAGGCCCTATCTCCTGACTCACCTCCCAGAGGGAGAGGCTCCCCCACTCGCGGGGTACCTCCCCCACTTCTCCCTCCTACAATCCTTGCTGAGGGAACACGCAGACCGGGTCCTGCCACAACCGACAGACGACGAGGGGCCCACCCAGCCTCTGGCCCCAGGAGATCAGGTACTGCTAAAAACCCTGAGTCCCTGCCCACTACAGCCTCGCTGGACGGGACCCCATACTGTAATCCTCACCACTCCTACAGCAGCCAAACTCCTGGGACACGAGCCCTGGTACCACCTAACCCGACTCAAACGAGCTCCCACGGGTCTCCCAGAGACAGGGGTGGCCCCGGCCCCGACCCCTTCTCCCGATCACTCCTACCGCTCCACCCTCACGGGGCTGACCAAACTGACCATCACCCGGACCCCTCTGTCGTCGATTCCTGAATGACTGAGAGACCACAGTCCAATTCGATCCGATGCTGGCCTGGCATCACCCGCTGTGGCTGCTGACGATTACAGCTAGAACGTAGGAAGAGAGAGAGGGAGGCCCAGCAGGGCTGGTTTGAGTCCTGGTTCCAGAGCTCCCCTTGGCTGACAACTTTGCTATCCTCCCTAATGGGACCACTCATCATTCTCCTGCTGCTCCTGACTTTCGGGCCCTGTATCCTAAATAAGCTTTTGGCCTTTATCAAACAACGGCTCAACACGGTCCAGCTGATGGTGCTGCGACAGCAGTACCAAGGGCTTCCAACAAACACTCCGTGACAAAATTAACGGCAGACGCCCCCTGTCATCCCGGCCACACCCTACCCCTCACCGCACTTGTTCAGCAGGAAGTAGCCAGAGAGAACCGGTGCCCCTTGTCCTATATCAAAAAGGCCAGGATGAAAGGTCGGGCAAGGTCGGGCATGTTGAGGCATGCCCGGGCATGTTGAGGCTTGCCCGGGCGTGTTGAGGCATGCCCCGGAAAAGTGCCGCAGACAAGTCCCGGAGGCGGGCCGACAACCAAGCAGTCCGATCAGGTGCCGACACGGAGCCCTTGGACACCAATCACCGCTGTAGCCCGCGCTTTCTTCCTTATATGGGAGCCCGGCCCTGGCTATAAAACCTTTCCCCACCCCTCATACCTCGCAGACTCCCTTTGCTTCCTTGCTCACCTGCCCCCGGGAGTTCTGCCCGAGAGCGACCGCCCAATAAAGGCTCTGATCAACGGTCCATAGAGGTGACTCTTTCTCCCTGCGGCGTTTCTTATAGATAGGACAAAATAGAGAGCAGCACCTGATTATTAAACATTCTAAATTTACTATAAAACCAAATAATCAATATAATGGTACTGAAGTAAGAATAGGCATATAGGTCAATGAAACAGAATTTAAGAGTCTAGAAGTAAACCTTCACATTTATGGCCAACTGAATTTTGACATGGTCATTCTGTCAGCCAGGGATATGATGTCATCTGAAGACTGGACATGAGTTTGAGTAAGCTTCAGCAGTTGGCGATGGACAGGGAAGCCTGGCGTGCTGCAGTCCATGGGGTTTCAAAGAGTCAGACACGACTGAGTGACTGAACTGAACTGAAGACTCAAATGGGGAAAGATCTGCTTTCAAACTTATTTATATCATCGTGGCAAAATTCAGTTCTTTGTGAACTGCTCGACTCAGGGTGTTAGTTTCTCACTGGCTGTTAACAAGAGGCCTCCCCCAGTTTGTTACTACGTAACCTTCAAGGGGCAGCTCAGACATGGCAGCCAACTTTCTCTCAGAGTGACTGAGTAAGACAGCAGGAAAGGAAGGACACCAAATAACAAAGTCTCTTTGTAACCTCTTGGAGTAACATCCTATCACTTTTGCTGTATTCTGTTGGTAAAAGTAAGTCTTTAGGTCCAGGTTGCATGCAAAAGGAGAAGTTTACAAAAGGGCAGGAACACCAGAAAACAAAGATTATTGAGGATGCTCTTCAGTTCAGTCACTCAGTCGTGTCTGACTCTTTGCGACCCCATGAGTCAAAGCACGCCAGGCCTCCCTGTCCATCACCAACTCCCGGAGTTCACTCAGACTCACGTCCATCGAGTCATTGAAGCCATCCAGCCATCTCATCCTCGGTCGTCCCCTTCTCCTCCTGCCCCCAATCCCTCCCAGCATCAGAGACTTCCAATGAGTCAACTCTTCACATCAGGTGGCCAAAGTACTGGAGTTTCAGCTTTAGCATCATTCCTTCCAATGAACACCCAGGGTTGATCTCCTTCAGAATGGACTGGCTGGATCTCCTTGCAGTCCAATGGACTCTCAAGAGTCTTCTCCAACACCACAGTTCAAAAGCATCAATTCTTCGGCGCTCAGCCTTCTTCACAGTCCAACTTTCACATCCATACATGACTACTGGAAAAACTACAGCCTTGACTAGATGGACCTTAGTCGGCAAAGTAATGTCTCTGCTTTTGAATATGCTATCTAGGTTGCTCATAACTTTTCTTCCAAGGAGTAAGTGTCTATTAATTTCATGGCTGCAATCACCATCTGCAGTGATTTTGGAGCCACCCAAAATAAAGTCTGACATTGTTCCCACTGTTTCTCCATCTATTTCCCATGAAGTGATGGGACCGGATGCCATGATCTTTGTTTTCTGAATGTTGAGATTTATGCCAATTTTTTCACTCTACTCTTTCACTTTCATCAAGAGGCTCTTTAGTTCTTCTTCACTTTCTGCCATAAGGGTGGTGTCATCTGCATATCTGAGGTTATTGATATTTCTCCCGGCAATCTTGATTCCAGCTTGTGCTTCATCCAGCCCAGCGTTTCTCATGATGTACTCTGCATATAAGTTAAATAAGCAAGGTGACAATATACAGCCTTGATGTACTCCTTTTCCTATTTGGAACCAGTCTGTTGTTCCATGTCCAGTTCTAACTGTTGCTTTCTGGCCTGCATACAGATTTCTCAAGAGGCAGGTTAGGTGGTCTGGTATTCCCATCTCTTTCAGAATTTTCCTCAGTTTATTGTGATCCACACAGTCAAAGGCTTTGGCATAGTCAATAAAGCAGAAGTAGATGTTTTTCTGGAACTCTCTTGCTTTTGAGGCTGCCAAACCCAATAGGAGATGGTTAACTGGGTTAGTTATATATTCCTCCTACTTTTGTGTATGTTGGAAATTTTTCCTAATATGAAGTTCAAGAAGAGAAAGTATGATTTGCAGAAACTAAATTTAAGTAAATGTTTCTTATGTTTAACAAAATTTCAGAAGTTTCTGTGGCTTCCCTGATGGCTCAGCAGGTAAAGAATCTGCCTGCAATGCAGGAGACACAGGATATGTGGTTTGATCCCTAGATTAGGAGGATATCCTGGAGGAGGAAATGACAACCCACTCCAGTATTCCTGCCTGAAATCCCAAGGACAGAGGAGCCTGGCGGGCTACAAAGTCCATTGGGAGCGACTGAGCACAGAAGTTTCTATGAAGTAGCAATATAATGAAAATGTCATTAAGTGAAAAAACAATAAGATGATTAATTTAACATTTTTTGACTACTTACCAAATACCAACCAGCATATATGCTACATCACTTCAGTCATGTCCGACTTTGCAACGCTATAGACTGTGGCCCACCAGGCTCCTCTGTCCATGGGGTTCTCCAGCCAAGAATAATGGAGTGGTTTGTCATGCCCTTCACCAAACCAGACACTGTTCTAAACATTTAACATCTATTAGTGTAATTTAGATTTCACAACAGTCCTTTGTAGTAGGTATTGCTATATCTTCAGATGAAAAAACTAAGGCACATGGAGTTAGATAACTTGTCCAAGCTCACATAGCTAGTAAGTAGTAGAGCCAAAAAGTTTCATGGGTGGCAGGGAGGAGACTGGGGATTGAACAGCACATGGGAAACACATCAAAAGTTTAGCATTAGGAATTCTTGGATAAGGGGATTAAGATTTTTTGTATTGCTATGTGTTCTCTTAATAATGTTTAAATCATTACTATACAATCTGTGTATCAGGATATGTTATTATGTCAAAATAACTAAATGGTCTTGCTCTCCTTTGTCAACCCCATTACATGATCAGGTCATTACAAAGACAAGTTTATTCTATGGTTTACCCTCTGCTCCAAAGATCAGCATGGATTATTTTTAGATGTAAGCAATCTTTAATAGCTAATGTAATTTCTCATTTATATAAATCATAAATGTAGCCAGCTGTTCTTTTCAACTCTCTTTTGTTCTTCTTGTTAGAAGAACAAATCACATGTCTTCATCAGTCTCGATCAGTTGGTAGAGCAAGATTTCCTTTTCTTTCTCTCTGTCAAAATCAAATGTCTAATAACTGTTTGCATAGAATATTTCTGAATTTATGAAGCAATTTCATATATATTATCTTGTCTGACCCTTCTCACAACTATCCTGTAATGAAATTGACAGTTTTTATATTATAATAATATGACGAGTTGGAGAGAAATTCACAACTCACACCCAGACCTCTGCTTGTGGGTCGAGCCCTTCCTAGTACCCACTATTCCTCCCCAAATGGTTCTGGAGTTTAGGAGAACACTAATCACTAAAGTAGCTAAATATTAGTTAGAAAGGAACAAAAAGGAACAAACTATACATTATGTAAAATAAAGTTCTATGGGCTATGAAAGAAATAAAAATTATGAGGAAAGGAAATTATAATCAGGCAAATGGAATTAAAAAATCTGGTCTTGAGGGCCATAGACATTTTAATTCAGAAATAATGAGACTTTGAATTTTTCTAAATTTCCTAAAAATACAAGACTGATACTGCAACTTTGTGGACAGAAAGCTATGCTACTAAGTTGCTTCAGTCATGTCCGACTCTGTGCGACCCCATAGACGGCAGCCCATCAGGCTCCCCCATCCCTGGGATTCTCCAGGCAAAAACACTGGAGTGGGTTGCCATTTCCTTTCCCAATGCATGAAAGTGAAAAGTGAAAGTGAAGTCACTCAGTCATGTCCGACTCTTAGCGACCCCATGGACTACAGTCTACCAGGCTCCTCCATCCATGGGATTTTCCAGGCAAGAGTACTGGAGTGGGGTGCCATTGCCTTCTCCAACAGAAAGCTATCAGTTCAGTTTAGTTCAGTCACTCAGTTGTGTCCGACTCTTTGCAACCCCATGAATCGCAGCATGCCAGGCCTCCCTGTCCATCACCAACTCCCGGAGTTCACACAGACTCACGTCCATCGAGTCAGTGATGCCATCCAGACATCTCATCCTCTGTCGTCCCCTTCTCCTCCTGCCCCCAATCCTTCCCAGCATCAGAGTCTTTTCCAATGAGTCAACTCTTCGCATGAGGTGGCCAAAGTACTGGAGTTTCAGCTTTAGCATCATTCCATCCAAAGAAATCCCAGAGCTGATCTTCAGAATGGACTGGTTGGATCTCCTTGCAGTCCAAGGGACTCTCAAGAGTCTTCTCCAACACCACAGTTCAAAAGCTATAGAAAGCTATAAAATCACCGCACCTTGTTATTTCAATGAATACAGTAGATACATACTTTGTTGTCTGTCTAGCATCTTTTTTGAGGAAAATGTCCACCCTTCACTCATGTGGTAACCACAACTATTATTCACAAGATGATTTTGTTCCTGAGGCAATCATTAATTGGTCTAAAGTGGATATTCCAAGCTGGGCAATAGTCTCCTTCTCAGAAATCTGAAATTGAAACTAAAAGATTTTAAAATCAGGCTAAGACAGACTCTTAAAAATAGTTATAACCTTGAAAACCATGAGCATCCATGTTGTCTACTATATAGTCTGGGGATCTGAGAAAACTTGTGTTTTTAGGGAAAACAGAGTGGATGCTTAAAGAGAAGCAGAAGTAATAAGTAAGTTTTAAAAGTACTTGAATCCTTTGCTCTAGTTTCATGAGGTTCCCTTATGTTTCTAATATTTTTTCTAGCTTAAAAAAATCCAACTAATATATCATAAAACAAATATGATACATATTAATAAATAGTAACTAGAATTACAACCAAAACTTAGTCACCAAACTTTTACAAGGGTCTATATCTTTCTTATGTTCATATCATAGTGTACATAGAATAAGATCCTTTCTGTTTACACAATAAAACATTAAATATAAAAATAATTTTTCTTGGTACAATATATAAAATCTATTAAATGTTTTGCTTTGTGGGGATGGAGACAAGTTCTATACTTTCATGTACAATTTTATTCATCTAATAACACACTATTTTTTCAAATATTAGCATAAGTTATCTGGGTACAGGTTTGTAAGATGTTTTTAAATATTTTTTCTGAATTAAAAACCTAATAATGATTAGTTTTAAAAAGCAGCAAAAAGCAATAAACTATTTTTGGTAAACAATTAGACAAAACTATTGAAAATGCAGCTATAAAATTAAAAGACAATTTGCTCCTTTGAAGAAAAGCTACGACAAACCTAGACAGCATATTAAAAAGTAGAGACATCACTTTGCCAACAAAGGTCCACATAGTCAAAACTATGGTTTTTCCAGTAGTCATGTATGGGTGTGAGAGTTGAGTACCAAAGAACTGAGGTGCTGGAGAAGATTCTTGAGGGTCCCTTGGACAGCATGGAGATCAAATCAGTCAATCCTAAAGGAAATCAACCCTGAATATTCACTGGATGGACTGATGCTGAAGCTGAAGTTTCAATATTATGGCTACGTAATGCAAAAAGCCAACTCACTAGAAAAGACACTGATGCTGAGAAGGATTGAGGGAAGGAGGAGAAGGGGGCAACAGAGGATGAGATGGTTGGATGGCATCATCTGCCCAATGGACATTAGTTTGAGCAAACTCCAGGAGATAGCAAAGGACAAGGAAGCCTGACATGTTGCAGTCCATGGGGTCGCAAAGAGTTGGACATGACTGAGCAACTGAACAACAACAAAAACAACTGAAAATACATAAGCCCTAGTGTTGGATTAAAGAAAATACCAGATGGAAATTTAAATATATCCTAATTAACTCAGTAACCACGAATAACAGAAAAGAGACTCTAGATTCTCCTTAGGAGAGGAATTAGGGTGGGTATCATGAGGTGTTTCTGAAGTAGTAAATGCCCTGATAACAGGAAAAAGGTTTGAATTGTGAACAGTTTAAATATGTAATCAATAAACTTTTGGACAAGAAAAAAAAATTGAAAAATTGTTTTGTAAAACCTGAAGCAAATGTTCTTCATGCAGAAGGGGCACCTAAACTTAAAGAACACCCAAGGCTAAAAGAAGACTGAACATTTATCTCTGTATCTGTCTAAAACTACTCTAGGGTCACTGGCCCTTTTTCAACTGCACCTCAATTCCTGGGTTAATTTGCACTTCGCTAAGTAAAGTCTGAGATTTCTTTGGCTCCCACTTAGTCTCTCTTAAAGAAAAACATATCCCCCAAAACCAGAAAAAAAGGCAGCCTGAATTGTCAGTTATAAAGACAGATTTGTAGTGGATCAAGTGACTGTGGAATATTGTTAATAAATGAACTATGCTCCATCACTGTAAAACAAAATACCTTCAGTCTATTTGACTAGAAAAGGAAAAAAAAAGACAAATTATTATGAGTATGTGACCACATAGAGTCATATAATGATAGCAATCTGTTGTGCCAACATTTCATTTTCTTTAGGTCCAGGATTATACAAAAGAATATTTTCTTATAACAAATTCTTGTGTGTCTCTTCATTTATTCCATTTTATTTAGAATTTTTCATTTCTGAGATAGCCTCCTGGGACAAGCATCTCATTTCCATGAGGGTCCCTGAGAGACTGGAACATACAGTATTTACTTCAGAACAATGTCAACAACATATTGCAGAACATTTCATCTAAAATAATAATAGAAAATGTTGAACCATCTTTCCATTTGGAAAATATATCTGGAAGAATGTGATATCTGATGCAATCCACATTGCTTAAATACACTGTGCCATCTCAGCTTGTTTTGGGAATTTAAAGATACATATATGTGTATGTGAGTATATTCATATATATATATAAAAGAATGGAACAGTGAAGAGAGATAAAAGGCTATTCCCTTAGGGAAGAAAAGATTAATGGATATTATATACAGTGCCTGGCACAGAGTAAATAAGAGCTGATGACCTTGTGTAGTCAGTGAGCTGACGAACTTGTGAGGTCAAAAGTGAGCTGACTACCTTGTGAGGTCAAAAGTAAAATTACTGAATTTGTAGATAAAGAAAATTTTTCTACAAAGTAAACTGTTACTTACATTAATGTCCTAAAATATGTTCTTTCAAGGTCCTATAATCACTTTCACAGCAGCATTTTTAATTAATCCTTTGAACTGCATGGTCAACATCAGACACAAGGCCAATGAAGGAAGATAATTAAATTTACCCATTATGTTATTCAAGTTTTTCATTCAGACATGAGAATATTATTTATCAACTAAAAAATGAAAATTGTTTGCCATGTGGATGCTAGACAGTAATCCACCAAATTTCCCTCCCCCTTTATGAATAATAGATATCTGTAGGAATAAGATTTCCTAAGATTCAGAAACATTTTTCTTGTTAAGCATTATCTCTCCTGGCCTCCACTAACTGAGATTTTCAAGGCTGAGAGCAATGCTAACAATCAGTGAGGTGTTAAATAAGTGCATGCTCTCTGCTAAGGATTTACATGTATTATCTTATTCAATCTTCATTATGACTTCATAAGGTATGTTCCTTTATTTTTTATTTCACTAATACGAAAACTGAAGTACAGAGGGATTAAGGAATTTGTTGAAGAACATATAACTACTAGTGCAGTTATGCTCCAGAGATTGGGCTTGTAACCACTATGCTTAAACATCAGGCAAAGGTATAGAAAGAAATGAATAATGAATTCCACTATTTTGGTTTACTAGATATAAGACAGAACTTTACAAACAGATCCTAATGTACAAACTACTTTTACCTGATTCTGAGTGTCATCCTTAATATGGGTCTACTTCCTACCTCAGGAAGACCACTAACTTAAGTTCTTTATTTAAGAATAATATAGTCATGCTGATTTTCCAACATTCTCTCACCTGCAGTCAAAATAAAATGTGTGAAGTCATTTGGTTTAGGAAGAGGAGTATTAGGCAGAGAATTAGACAAATGGTTTAACAGTAACAGGTGGGAGAGGAACTATGTACTTAGTACACATACAGGGACAATTAATGAAGCCATAATGTGGAGAACGCTTGTATTTCAGGTGAGATGTTTGAATTACATTTTTGTTGCTTCTGCTGTATTTTTTGAGTCTGAGATTAAAATGTATTCCTACCCATCTATTTTAAGATTCTATTTTAAAAATTAAAGATTTCTATCTCAGCCTAACATAACACAGACTTCACAAGAAAGCTTTGGAGCCAATTGCCTGGGTTCAAATTATGATTCCATCATTTAGTAGCTTTGTGGCCTGGAGAAAGTTCCTTATCTTCCTGTGCCTCAGTCTCCTTAATAGTAAAAAGGAAGGATGAAATTGTTGTATGAGAGTTAAATAACTTAGAACAGTGTCTGATCAAAAGTAAGAAATTTGTAATTGCTCAAAAAATATTACCTTTACTTATTATTACTATTACTATCTTTAGCTAGTATTACTAATAATTACTATTATTATTAACATTACCATCATGACTATTTTTTGTCATCCATCTATTTCTGAATAGCATACTTTTTAATGATTTCCAGATATCTACAAAATGAAAGCTATTTGTGCAATGCACAATTTAACTTTTGCACACACTCACTGTTTTGGAGCACCAAACTCCAAAATACCAAAGCAAAGAAACCAGAGCAGTTAGTTCCATTATTAACTGAAAATACACTGGATAACAACATTAGCTGGTGAGAATTTAAAAAAAAATCATGTTAGAATTTTCAAGTGCTGATGATTATAAATATCTGAATCTTTAGAAATATTAGATGGTTAAATTTTTAACTTTTTCAATAAAACTTCATATTTTGAACAGGAAATTTCTTTTTTCCATCGTTCTTCATGTCAAAAATTATCCACCAGTAAATTCAACCAACTTGTATCCATTATAACAATTTCATATAGTCTAAGAGTTTCAAACTCAGTTCAGGATTAAAACAAACAAAGCAAAAAAAACAAACACAGCAGCAATAGAAAGAAAACTACTGTAATTTGATAAAAATGTTTACAAAAAGCCCATAGCAAGTTTCTTCTTAATGATGAAATACTAAAGGCTTTCAGTCAGATCAGGAATAAAACTGGCATTATTCTCAGGTGACGTAATTATGTACAAAATCCAAAACAGTTAACAGAACACTATTAGATTAATAAGTGAGTTTAACAAGATCAATCACTATATACATACAAGGTCAATATTAAAAATTAAAATTGTATGTCTATAAATCAACAACAAATAATATGACACCCTGTGTTATGGGCTGAATTGTGTCTCCACAAAATTCATATACTGAAATTCTAAACCCCAGTACCTTAGAATGTGACAGTATTTGGACATCCTTTAAAGAATATGGTAAAATCAGGTTACACAGGGGGATCTTACTCCACTATGACTATGTCTTTATAAGAAGAGTAGGTGTTTTATACCTTATATTAGCTCACAGATATACACACAGACACAGGGAAGACCACATGAAGACATAGGGATAAGGTCATCTGTAAGTTAATGAAAGAGCCTCAGAATGACACCAATCATATTGACATCTTGATCTTGGACTTCTAGCCTCTACAAACTTCTATTGTGTAAGCCATGGACTCTGTGGTACTTTGTTGTGGCAGCCCTAACAAACTAATAAAACATTGGCACTAGCATCAAAAATACTCAAACACAAATCTAAAAGGATCTGCAAATGACTTCTACACAGAAAACTTTAAAACATTAAGAGGAATTAAAGAAGACTCAAATATATGGAGGAACATATTAATACTATATATTAATACTATTCACATTAATTGATATAGTATTAATGCAGTATTGATGCCAGCTCTCTTCAAATTAATTTATAGATTCAGTATTGTTTACTTGCTAAGTCGTGTCTGATTCTTTCGTGACCCCATGGACTGTAGTCCGCCAGGCTCCTCTGTACATGGAATTCCCCAGGTAAGAATACTGGAGTGGGTTGTGATTTTTCTCCTCCAGAGATTAAATATAATCCCAATTAAAATCCCAGCAGAGGACTCCCTTGGTGGTCTAGTGGTTAAGAAACCATCTGCCAATGCAGTGGACACAGGTTCAATCCCTGGTCCAGAAGGATCCCACATACCATGGGGCAACTAAGCCTATGGGTCACAACCACTGAGCCTGCGCTCTAGAGTCCCCGAGCTGCAACTACTGAGCCCACATGCCTAAAGCCTGTGCTCCGCAACAAGAGAAGCCACCCCAATGAGAAGCCCATGCACAGCAACAGAGTAGCCCCACTTACCAAACCTAGAGACAAGCCCAAGTAGCAATGAAGACCCAGCACAGTCAAAAATAAATAAATAAATTTAAAAATTCCAGATTATTTTTGTAGAAACTGGCAACTTGATATCTAAAATAGCTGAAAAACAGTCAAAATAATTTTTAAAAAGGAAAAATGTTGCAGAGATTTCACTACCAGATATAAGAATTAGTATAAATTTGCAATAATTTAAAAAGTGTTCTAATGACATAAAAAGAAACAAATGAACCAATAGAATAGAGAATTCAGAAATAGATCCACATATATAAGGTCACTTTCTTTGTGTCAAAGATGACAATGGGGTATAGTGAGGTCTTTTCAAAACACAATACTGGGATAAATGGATATCCATTTGGAACAACAACAAAAATGAATCTTTACTCCTAGTTCACATCATACTCAAATCAAGTTCAAGTGTACATCTAAATGTGTAAGTAAACAATAGCTTCTAAAAGACTGTATAGGAGAATACTTTTCTGACTTCTGGGTAGGTAAAGATTCCATTAACAAGGTACAGAGACGCCTTGCACATGTGCAGTTGTTTCAGCTGTGTCCAACTCTTTGCGACCCTATGGACCATAGCCTGTGAGGCTCCGCTGTCTACAGGATTCTCCAGGCAAGAAAACTGGAATGGGTTGCCATTTCCTCCTCCAGCAGGGCTTCCCTACCCAGGGATCAAACCTGCATCTCTTGCATCTCCTGCACTGGCAGGCAGGTTCTTTACCACTAGCACTACCCCAGAAGCCCACAGAAATGCCTTATCTAATCAGAAAAGAAAAACTGATAATCTGAATTTTTTAAGCAGCAGAGTAGAAGACATGTTTCTACCACAGAATAAAAGATATCTGTATTATAAAACCTCTGTCTGACAAAGGACTTATATCAAAAACATAAAGAACTACTAAATTAATATGAGAGAGAGAGAATCAAATATGAGAGAGAAAAGTTGTGAACAGACTTGGCTGGGCACTACCTGAAAAAGAATATCAAAATGGGCAGAAAAAACATATAAAATGTTTCAATCTCAGCAGAGAAATGCAAATTAAAATAATAATGCATAATATTATATGCCACCAGAATGACTAATATTTTTTAAAGTGGTAATGCCATGTGCTGACCAAGACATAGAGCAACTGGACCTCTTATACATTACTGGTGGGAGTATAAATTGTCACAACCATTCTGGAAAACTATATAGTAATATTTACTAAAGTTGAACATATGCATACCCTATAACCTAGCAATCTGACTCCAATATACATTTCTAATAGAAATGAGTCTACAAGCACACCAAAAAGATATATACAAAATAGTCATAGCATTTCCTGTAATAGTCCCAAACTAGAAAGTGCTCAAGTGACCATCCACAGCAGAATGAATAAACAAAATATAGTATTTTTATAAATTGGGTTACTATGCTGTAATAAAAGTGCACAAGTTACTGCTTTGTGCAAACACAGAAGTATCTCATAGACATAAAAGGGATCAATAGAAGGCAGATATAAACTCATAAATACTGTGATTCTAATTATTTCATGTTTAACAGTAGACAAAAACAACCCATAGTGACTGAAGCCAGGGTAGTGGCTACCTTTAGTGAAGAGAGAGTAGTAAATGGGAGTGGATAGAAGAGAATTACTAGGGTGCTCTTTTGTTTGCCTTAAAATATTCTTTGGAGCCTTAAAATTGTCACTGAAGTAAATCTAAATTTTAATCAAACTTTTTAATTGAAGTAGAATGCATATATAGAAGAGTGTATCAAAGTGGACAGCTTGATGAGTACTTACAAACCACCCACATAACCACTACCCAAATCTGCCCACTTCAGCCTCTTCACACATCACTCTCAACATTCACTGTCAGCACTGCAGCTGTAATACCTTTCTCTCAGCCTCATAATATTCACCAGGTTTCTCTCCTACCTGCTAGGGACCTTTGCTCATGCCCATATGTGGAATGCAAATGCTCTTCCTTGTCAGCACTTAATCAGATACTGTTCAGTATTTCTTACACTCAAACTTCACTTCAAGGAAGCCTTTCATAACCTTTGGCCAGTTTAAATTCCATATCACCACTTCTTATACTTCTCCTTTGTAGAACTTGTTATACCTCCAATTCTATGTTTTAGATGGTTTATTTTATTAATATCTATAGATGCTAATAACTACTTATGTAATTAATTAGTAATTAACATAGACATCAATTATAAGATGCTAAGCTGATACTCACCATTATATTCCTAACAGTAAGCATAGGGCCTGTCACACAGCAAGTAGTCAATGAATATTTGTTAAATAAATGAATGAAAAGAAATCTGATACAATCAGACAATAAAATAGTATGGAGTCAAGAAATATATATTAGTGACTTTTCCTTTATACAGCAGTTTTTATTTTCGCTGATGCTCAGGAGTGAATTTACAAATATTTACACGTTTTGGAAACCATCACTGACACCAAGATACAAAGTTTTCCAATTGAGGTATAATCAACTCTATGCTCTAAAATGTGTTCCTTTTTCATTTAGCAAATTTTCTTGTACTGGGAAGGGTAGGCACGTCTAAATTTTTCATAACTATATCCATAGTCAGAAGTTGAGAAAACAGAGCTCCATAACATGGGTAACTATTGATAGTAAAACCAAAACAAACAAAACCTCAAAACCTCTTTTTAAATCACTCTTTATATTCTTTGGAGAAGGAAATGGCAACCCACTCCAGTGTTCCTGCCTGGAGAATCCCAGGGACGGGGGAGCCTGGTGGGCTTCTGTCTATGGGGTTGCACAGAGTCGGACACAACTGAAGCGACTTAGCAGCAGCCCTAGCAGCTATATTCTTGCAGGGAAGGTGGGAAGGGAGGGAAAAAAAGAATACTAACCTTATCAATCTATGAAAAGCTTAATCAATTCTCAATATGATGTAGAGAAAAAGATGACTCAAAATCATAGTTAGAAATAATAAAACCAAGACACAAAACTGACTGTCTTCAAACTTCAGTTAACATGAACCAATGTCATTCCAAAGCTTTTTATTCAAAAGCACGAGGTATTTTAAAAAAAAAAAATTACTATTCTACTAACATTACCCAATAGTGTAAAAATAATAAAATAGTTTAGAAACACCAAATACCACACACGTGGAAGAATACAGACCAAAAGCTTGCCATCTGTTAAAATGGCCTATTGCTGACTGGTACAGAGCTGTATTCTTTTTTCAATACTAGAAGGAAGCCTATGCAACATGAGTTCATCATTCTGCAAACTATCTTTTTTACTTGCTATAGGTTGAGCAGATACAGGACTCTTTAAACCCAACACATGGAAGATCATAGTTTAAGAGTTAGTGCCTCCTCTCTCCTGAGTTTAGAGGGGCTTAAAATAAATAAATTAATTAATGGGGCTTCCCTGGTGGCTCAGCTGGTAAAGAATCCACCTGCAATACGGGAGACCTCGGTTTGACCCCTGGGTTGGGAAGACCCCTTGGAGAAGGGAAAGGCTACCCACTCCAGTGTTCTGGCCTGGAGAATTCCATGGACTGTACAGTCCATGGGGTTGCAAAGAGCCGAACATGACTCAGCGACTTTCATTTCAGTTCTCAAGTTAAAAAGCCCCTGCTCTTAATACCATATCATATGTCTTTCTGACCATGCTCTTGGATGTTTATAAGGTCACAGAGAGGCCTGTCACAAACATATCTAGAATGATAAAATGTTTAAAAAAAGAAAAACTTTGAGTTCCCTCATTTTTAACAGCAAAGTCATGAGCTTACATGAATACTAGTTTCTCTCTACCCTATCCCTCATTCAACCCTTCCTCCCTACTCTCAGTTTTAAAAATAAAATCACCTCTTGGGAGAAAATTAGAGAATCCTTTTATTCCTTGTCTGAGGAAATGGCAACCCACTCCAATATTCTTGCCTGGAAAATTCCGTGGATTGAGGAGGCTGGTAGGCTACAGTCCACGGGGTCGCAAAGAGTCGGACACGACTGAGCAACTTAGCTTTGCTTTGCCATAAGAAACAGATTTTTGCACAGGCTGTCATGTTGTTATCAGAGCATACGGCTCAAGTTATTTAGAACTTTTCTACTCATTCCCCTTAATCCATCCCACATTCTCCCACTTCCCAGGACATACAGTTAAGAAATGGCTGCCAGTGGGAACTACATGCTTCACTGTTAATGGGAATAGGCCATCCTACTGCGGGAGTAAATAACATCTGATCCTTAATGATTCTTACGTAATTCCAAACAACAGACACTTCTTAATACATTGTAACTTTTTTCTTCACTATGCCAAGTCTAGTATTACAATCTAGCAGTCTAATTAACCCAGTGGAAATTATTCCATTTTGTTATATTCACTTTTAGTCTCAATTCGTATAGTTGTTTTTATATAGATGTTGTCAAAGTAAGTGTAATTTTCTATCTTGTTATAATATATGCATCTTTATGTGTTAATATATAAGGCTTTAGCACTGAAATATCCTACTGGAATATTTACTGGGATATACTATGGCACAAAATATCTCTTTTAATGGGATAATTTGTTTAACCATTGCCATAATATTGTACCTCTTTTTTTCTTAGATTCAAATGGATCTACTTTACTGTACAATGGCTGTATATATATGTGTATGATGTTGTGTGTGTGTCTGTACACACTCATGCAAGTACAGATACAATTTTGAAAACACAATTATGTATTACATATGTATATATTATCCATAAGGTGTATATAAAATGTATTTTTACTCATGGAAATCAAAAGTTACTATGATCATTAACACTCCTTGAGTGACTAATGTGCTTAGCACTTTATAGAGTTTTTCTCCAACTCAGCATAAATCTATAGGGTTGGAATTATTTTTTCAGGTTACAAAGGAAGAAGATGAGGTTCTGAGAATTAAGTAATAATGACCAACAACATGGTTATTGGAGCAGCCTGTCTTGCAGCACAGGCTGGCCTGCCCAGGCTCTAGGACACAGCGATCTGATGAAAATGCTGCAAGTCTCACCGTCAGTTACTCATTCTCAGCTTCTCTCTCTCAAGGGGCATTACACCCCACTTCCTGTTCTCTGTGAAGTGCACTGGCGGCTGGGCAGGTCCACTTACCCCAGGCGACCATTTCTATTAGAGTCGAGGGAATCAGTGGCACATACATATCTCCTAAGCTCTCGCCGCTGAGAGGGCCTAGAAGCAGGGAGATCGTAATGGCAGTGGGAACACCAGCATTCAGATCTTGGTTTTCAGATCCCATTCTCCAATGAAAGAACAAAAGCTCCATGGAGAAGTGTTTGGTTTCAGGGCTGGATATGATGACGAGACAGGCAGAGAATCTCCCAGGCCATTAGCAAAGTCTTTGAGTCCATTACCAGGTACAGGAGATGCAGGAGGGCAAGGAAGCCTGCTCCTCTGAGGTCTGTGGCTGGATTTGTTCCCTGAAAGCCCAGATCTTCCCAGTGGTCTCCGTGGAGGGTACAGTCAAACTTGGAGCCAGTCAGCTTCTTATAGATGGTCTGCAGGACTCAGCCATGCATGGGGTCTTGGCTATCCAGGTCACATTGAGCGATGGTCAAGACCAAGTCCTTTTCTTCACGGAGGCCTCGGTGGAGCTTTGGAGGCCCGAAGAGGTAGTGCTGGAGGGCAGCGAGCCCGGTCCTTTGGATGGTGGGCTGGATTCTTTTCTTAAAGGAGAAGAGGTCCACTGTCTGGAAATGCTGTAGGGCCTCACTGAAGGAGATGAGCCGCCCAGGCTGGTCCATGCTGTCCCGGCTCCCTGTCTCTGGGTGGATGCTGTCCACAGCTTCCCATTCTTC
Organism: Budorcas taxicolor; assembly: GCF_023091745.1. Lineage (NCBI taxonomy): Eukaryota > Metazoa > Chordata > Mammalia > Artiodactyla > Bovidae > Budorcas > Budorcas taxicolor. The sequence goes on from NC_068919.1 coordinate 29,473,437, forward strand.
TTGGGCTTGGAGGACTTCTGTACTCACAACACTGGGCTCCCAGCCATTCGCCTCTGCTGTCAGGGCCTGGAGGACGTTGTGGTTCTTCAACTCTGAGATAGCAATTCCTCTGAAAGCCAGAAGAGCACTGCTGTCCTTGTCACATGGTGGAGAGGACCCAGCAGACACACTTTCAACCTGTCCATCTCTTAATTCTTTCTCATGGAAAGAGTGAGAGTTTTCATTCATGACTCAAACTCATTTGTTCAAGTGATTTTTGTCCTTGGGCTCAGAAAGGAGTTTAACAGGTCTGAGATTAGAAGCTATGGGGAGAGCCTGGGATTTGACTGTTCTACCATTGCCCTCCTTCTTGGCAGTCGTTCAGACTAAGAACAAGAAAACAGTCCCTGTGTGCCCTCACCAGGGTGGAGGTTTCTGTGAGTCCTGAAAGAAGTCCTTGAGGACTCACTCTGAAGTCCCAGCCCTTGGGAAGATGATTGGCAGGTATGGCGACCACAAGCTCAGTGAGGCTGTTTTATTACTGGGCTTGAATTGAATTCAGCAGTGTTGAATCATGACCAGCTTTATATGCCTGCTAGTGATCAGTTATGGCTGGAGCCCCGCCAGGACTCCGAGAGGGGCATTCACGATCACCGGTCATCCAGCGAGTCCGCGGCAGAGTGCAGACCACAACCCAGGTCTCCCGTCTGCCAGGATCGGGAGTCTCTCTCGGTCCTACAGCTCTCAGCCTTGTCTCGCCCCAGGGCGACCATTTCCGCCCCACATTCCTCCTCCTCTGACCCCTGCCTGGGGATCTGGGCTGAGTCCCGGAGTTCCCAGTTTTTTGCTGTTCGGGTCTCGCAGCCCCGCCAGGCCTCCTCCGCGCAGGAGCGCTATTGTACCTCTTAATTAGAGTAGCAAGTTCTAGTAGTTTGCTCTTCCCTGAGAAAGCTCTATACTTTTCTGTTTTCCTAAATTTGTCTCTTGCCAGTTCTAAAACCCTAAATAATGAGCTTGTTATTCTCATACTCCTTTCCAATTCCCTTTGCTCTTGACAAATTTTCTCTAAAGATACTATGACCAGAATCTAAAGAAATAGTCTAAGGGCAGGACTTATAGAACTTGCATTAAATAGAAAGGCAGGATGCTCTCTCGTTTCTTCCCTTCCTCCTTCTCACCCCATCCTTCATTTCCTCTCTCCCTTCCCTTTCTCTCCCTACCCAAGTTATTTTTCTGATGATTATGAGACTTAACTTTCCTTTTTGGTTACAAATACATTTTATGCTGATATGCATATCTCCTCTGTTCCAACTACCAAATTTGGACCTAGTGCAAATTTTATGAATGACACAGAATATAGGAATATCTGTCCCCTATTCTATGACCATGGAAATATGGGGAAAGGTGTAGATATGAAATAGTAATTTTTCTACTATGTGTTTCAGGAGGAAAGTTGGAAAGGAAAGAGTTAAGAGAGAAGAATCTGCTATAAGGATAGAGACCCCAGGGTCTTAATGTCAACAGCCTGGCTGTCATAGCCAAAATCATTTTATCAATAACTGAACTTAGGTATTAAAGGTGGCACTTTCCAGGTGGCACTAGTGGTAAAGAACCTGCCTGCCAATGCAGGAGATGTAAGAGATGTGGGTTTGATCCCTGGGTGGGGAAGATCCCCTGGAGGAGCACATGGCAACCCACTCTAGTATTCTTGCCTGGAGAATGCCATGCTCAGAGGAGCCCGGCAGGCTACAGTCCCTGGGGTCACACAGAGTCAGACATGACTGAAGTGACTTAGCAGGCATGCACACAAGTATCAAAGAAAATAACTAGTCACAGAAGCAATGGAAATCACAAGTTTGTGGGTCTAGCAGATTCTTGCTCCATTACTTTCTGGCCACTGCGTATTTGGCAGGTGTGCCTGGGAGGAGGTGTCATGCTGGGGAGCTTCCCATTTAACTCAGGAAATACCTTGCCAAGAGCTGCAGCAGTGTCAATATAAGCAGGAATAAGATTCCTACAATAACATACCCATAACAACCAGCTTGCTAAAGCAACCATTCGGTCTTCTGAATGTCAACAAGGTCACAGACTATAATGTGGTTTCTTAAGCTGATAAGAGGTGAAGCTAGTTTTAAAATTGTCATATTTTTCTAGGTTCACCCCTATCAATGAATATGAGGAACATTTCGGTCATATGCTTTAAGTCTCTATTTTCCAGGATAATGAATGTATCGTATACATCAGCATACGCCACAACATAATCAATATCTTAACTGCTCCATAAGATGCTGATGGATCTCAAACTAGGAAGACAGTGATGGGCTCTCCCTTGATCAGAAACTTTCTATTCTCAGTCCTGAATCTTATACTCTCCATGAGTCAAATCATATTATTACAGTCAATGAACAGATCACTGATGGCTATGCTCTCCATTTTGCAAATGTTTTCAGCATACTAACAAAGAGCTCAATATGATCCAAGTCAATTTAGTTTGATATTCACTACCCTTTCTCAGAACTGCATTTGCTGGCAATGCAATCCAGTGATCACGGAGAATGATAGTGCAAGGGTTATTTTTATGAACAAGTATATATTGATCTAGGGGTCCTTGTCGTGATTTAAATAATAATTCAACCTATCATTCTGTAGGCAGTCTTGGTTATTTCACTACATACTTGTTCACATGAAGGCTAAACTCCCACTGCTTTGCTTACTGGCATTTACTATTCACTTAACAAATAACCGGGGTACCCAAATATAGACAAGGCACCATGCCTACTCAAATTGTCCAGCATTTTGTTTGTATTAGGAATAAACTATAAGCCACCATATTTTAACATGTACTTTCTTTTCATGATAATTTTTAATATTAAATAAAACAAGCTTAGTTTGATTATGTATTATATGCATTTCTTCATTCAAAAGACTGTCTACTTATTTCTTCCATTATTTTCCCCTGTCTCATTGCCCATTCTCTTTCCAAAAGATATTTACCCTAATTCCATAATGATAGTCAACAACAAGGGGCTTCCCAGGTGGTGCTGGTGGTAAAGAATACACTTGTCAAAGCAGGAGATATAAGAGATGTGAGTTCGATCCCTGGGTCGGGAAGATCTGTTGGAGTAGGAAATGACACCCCACTCCAGTATACTTGCCTGGAAAATTCCATGGGCAGAGGAGCCTGGCAGGCTACAGTCCATGGAATGGCAAACAGTTGGACATGACTGAGCAACTGACCATACATACACAATTAACAACAACCATAATAATTACTTAAAATATGGAAAAATATTAGAAGCTTAGTCATCTGCTGAGACCTCACAAATTACATCACTTTCTGTTGAAAACCATGCCCTCTTATCTTGTTTTGAACAAAGTGAGTCTCATTAATGCCACAGCAGCCTTCCTATTAGCATGAGTATTTAGCTTAGTAAAAAACTCAATTAGTTCTCTAAACTGCTAAGATGGGTTAATTTCTAGCAAGTGATATGCTTCCTAGAAATTTTCATCATGTTTCACATAAAAGATAAAAAACAGAAAAGTTGGTTTACATTACAACTTTTTTTCAGCTTCTTGGTGAAAGACAAAGGCTCAGTCTCTGTTATACACAAAGAAAAATTTCTAGGAACCATAGAGTTGATTTGAGTACTGGAAAAGTCAGTCTAGTTGTTTGTTCCATTGTTTTTTTAATACGTAGAATAAATACATTACTGAAAAATTAACCCTAAAGTAAAACTCTGTTCATACTTTTCTTCCTTCATTAAGAAACTTCTGAAACTCAAGTTTTTACATTTATCTTATGGAGAAAAAGTAGGAAGCCATGCTGGTTTTAATTCTGTTCATATACTTTCAGGGGTGGCTATATTTTAAAATAGTTCTCTGTGATTTCTTAATCAAGGTAAAAAGGACTATTCAATGGGTCAAAGACATTCTTAAGCCAGACCTTAACTTATCCAATTTAAGTTTAGCATGTAACATTTTCAAGGTCAGTTCAATCCTTACACCTAGGCAGCGAATAGTCTTTACTTCAATCTCTCATTTGATAACTTGAAGTTATGCTTTAATTTTCCTAACTGGAAAATGATAAAAACAATGGCTTTAAAATGCTCATTTAGAGAAAAAACTTATTTCTTCAAACTCTTCTTATGAAACTGAACAATTTAAAATGTTACTTTATGGTTTTTTATATTTATAATTAAGATACAGCTAATTATTGATACATTGGTACCAAGACATCATATGAATCTGTATACTTAAATGAAACAGTCCATGAGTGGAAAATTATTGAGTTTGGGAGATAGCTATATGGGTATTCATAATATTATTCTCTCTAATTTTATATATGTTTGAAAATTTTCCTCATTTCAAAGTTAGAAAAGAAAAAGAAAAACTAAGCATTAAATAGCTACCAAAATACCACTAGAGTCTCTACATTACTATTTCCAACCACTGTTCTATCAACAAATAATTGCCCATTCAGTTTGTTTTTTATTGGTGAACCCAAACTATAAGTTGTCAATTTCTCAACAGTTAAAGAACAATAAGTAGTTGACATTGGGATATTTACTCATCCTTTGTAACATAAATTAATATAAACTAAGTGACAATATTTTAAAGATTATGCTCTATTATTAAAAATAGGAAAATTGCTTTATAAATTAAATATAGGATAGCATTTAAAGAGGAATATTTGAAAAAATAAAAGTTATTTGGAAAAACTCTTGAAGAAACATACATAAAACAGAAAAACTGCAACACTATGTTGTTATGCAGACATTTATTTAATTTATGTTGATAACTCATTTTGTTTTTAATTCATTTAATAAGGCCTTCCAGGCATCTATTTCTATTTAGGATCATTAATACTAGAGGGGGAGGACTATTTGTTTGAATCTATGAATTGTTTTCTGATATGTGATTTTTTCATCACTGACATAGCTAAGTGACCATCGTAAAATGACTGCATCATCTGTTGTTTGTTGCCGAGAGGATATAATCTTTGAGCAACTGCATTCATTTAAATTCATACTAATATTGCATTCTTCCCTCTGAAGCATGAAAGGTCATTCTCACTTTTTACTTAGCAATTGCTGTCTGCCATGGTTTCTGGAATGCTTTATTTATATATTCCATAATTAAACTTATTTATTACTTAGACTTTGGAGAAGGCAATGGCAACCCACTCCAGTACTCTTGCCTGGGAAATCTCATGGACGGAGGAGCCTGGTAGGCTATAGTCCATGGGGTCGTAAAGAGTCGGACATGACTGAGAGACTTCACTTTCACTTTTCACTTTCATGCACTGGAGAAGGAAATGGCAACTCACTCCAGTATTCTTGCCTGGAGAATCCCAGGCACAGAGGAGCCTGGTGGGCTGCCATCTATCGGGTCGCACAGAGTCGGACACGACTGATGTGACTTAGCAGCAGCATTACTTAGATTTAAGTAAATAAGATATTTGCTTCCTAAAACGTGATCTTACCTACTAAATATCCCTAATTCTTCTCAATTTAAGTGAAGTTGAATTTTAAAAACTGTCCCCTTATCAAATTTTTGATTTCTAACCACACATGGCTCTGGGTGGCTTGGGAATCCTCAGTCCCCTTTTCCATTCTCCAAAAGGAGCATTATAAATATTTAAAATTCTCCTCAAATCCCTTAATAACTTCCATCATCTCCACCCACTAGAGGTAAATGGTCTTACCTCCAAGACAACAGAGAAAAATAACAAACAACAGGTAGTCAATTATCATTCCATTTCTCCTTTCTAAATATATCTATATCCTTCTGTCCAGAGCTAACCTACAAACATGTGCTCTTCACACCATCACCCTCCTATATCTTCCTGTATCTCTTTCAGTTGCTTGGCCTTCAATAACATCTCAATAGACTTCTTCTTCTTAACTGATAGACATATCCCAGTCTCTCTCATCTCACAAAACTCATTCCTTCTACTGATAAGCCATTTTTTTTCTTTCTTATCAAAACATTTCATGGGGCGTGTAGGGAAACATCTCTCAATTCTATATAATAGGATAATATTAATAATAATACTTAACACTACATTAACTCATTCAATCCTCACCACAACTCTATAAGCTAGGCAGTATTTATCTCCATTTGATGGGAAAGTAAATTGAGGCACAAAGAGGTAAAGTGACCTGCCTAAAGTCATCTAGCTAGTAAGTGATAGCTGGGAAACCAGGTACCAGAGCCCAGGTTCTTTCCAATTATGCAACACTTCATCCCTTGGGTAAGCATATTTACTCACGTGACTCTATTAGTTACACACTAATTATCACTAGCATCAATCTATCCGGTTTTAATTTTTCCCTAGTTTCATTACCTTTTATGTTGAGATACTTTGATTTCAATATAATCAAAAGACCTAGCCTCCATCTCTTTTCCCCCTATGCTTTGTCTACAGTGCTACAAAATAAAAATCTATCCAATATGCTTTTCACCTTACAAACCTTCAATGACTCTCCATCACCTACAGAATAGGGTCTTCAAACTCTTTAGCAAGACACAGGAGACTCTTCATGACCTGCTCCAAAATTACCTTCTCACTTCTGCTCCTGCAATTACTTATATATATCCTCTAACCATCACACTCTGAGATGTGTTTACCATGCTTGGTCACATCTTCTGTTGCACATCGAGAACCTTCTCTATGTTCAATGAACCATTTGGGAAGTAATTTCTTCATTCTCCCTCAATGAATCATTACTGTATTTTCTGAACTGCCTCTCCTTCACTTTCCCCAGGTAAAGCTAATCTCTCTCTCTTACTTCTATATTACCAAAATATTTGTTGGGTTTTTTTTTAAACCTCTGTCATCAAAATATAACACTGTACTGTCATTAGTAGTAAAGACTATGAGCTCTTAGAGAACTGGAACTTTCTCTTTTTGATATTTGTAACCAGTACCCAGAACAGAGCAGTCACTCAGAACATATTTGATAAATGAATACATGTAGCTCTTTTTTATTATTCAAAATCAATGTGCTCTGGATATAGGAATATAAATGAATACATCATAGGAGACATCATAATCTTAATCACTATTTACCTATAAAATGCCTAAAAACCTAACAATATGCAGAGAATATCTTTGTTCAAATAGTGATATAAGTATAGACTCTTTCTTGAAGTGCCAGTGAACAAAGAACTCTACCATTTACACAAGCAATCTTTAAGAGATAAAAAATACATAAAGGCAAAAGAAGTCGGAAATGTTAGGCCTATCTAAAAGCCACAAAACTTGATCATAAATGACCATCATATTATAAATAAGCTACCCACATGAACCAAACAAACACGGAAGTTTTAGTCTCAATAGTTTTTCTTGCTGCTCTAACTCCTGCGTGTATAACATAAAATATTTTGGCACTTGTACACCATGGCATTTATTAAATGGTTTACTAAATTACATTTATAAATCACAGAGGCATCAGTTTACATGCCAAATGCTTACAAGTTGTGAGGTGGATTGAAGCTGCTTCACTCAGCCTTAAGTGGAGGAAACTCATGGCACAGCTTTTGCTTATATGAGTAAACTGTTGCAAGTAGATCTTTAAAGAAAAATTCAGCCAGAAAGCAATGTGATTTCCACTATGTTTTAAACAGCAGTTTCCTCTGCAGGCAGTTCCTTTTAATTCTACTGAGAGAAAAAAAAATGCAAAGGTTACAAAATAAGGTGATGAGAGAAATGGAAAGTAGTACAAACAGAACAATAATGAAATATTCAGAGCAGTTTAGTTACTTACGCTACAATGAAGTCGACTTAATGTGTCTTATTTCTTTAAAAACTATTGAGTATCTCACTGAGAGTTTTTTCCTAATTTATAGTACATTCTAATATCAACAGTCTCTGATGGCATTTAATAATATGAGTGGTCTTGAGTGATTCTGATCCTGAAGTGACTTCCTTATACACTAATGTTCACACATAGGCTGGTCTAGAGTTCAGAGTTCAAAATAATTCAACTTTTAATACATACAATGAAAAATTACACCTAAGTCACTCACCAGAACACAAAAGCAACATTAATATTGCTGTTGTAGACTAAACAAAAGCAGGAGTAGGCAGTCTTTAAAACTTTTACTGTTTTTCTAGCCTCCAACAGGAAGAGCATTTTGGAAATACAGGGCTCATTAAAGAAGCCCTTTAAACTACTGTTGGAACTCAAGATTTTTGCCTTATAGAGGGAACTCTACACAGAGATTTAATGATCGTTCTTATTTATACTTGTCAGTATTTTAAAATTTTATACTCTACAAAGAACAGCTGATGTTTGACATGGCAACTTCATTGTTAAAAGCATACTATATCAAAGCCCAAGACACAAAAAGAGAAACAAAACTGATTTGTTAAGTAAAAACCTTATCATGTACAGTTTACTTTCCTTCCTGCATCACCAAGTCTGTATGTTTATCTTACTTGCAATTTACGGACTAAAACTCAAATGAATTAAAATTAATTAATTTAAAAAAACCAAATGCAAATATTAAATCACCAAAATACAAGAACAAAAACAAATCTCTAGGAATGCTTAAACAAAAATTTTGGAGCTTAAAAAAGAGCTATTTGCAAGCTTTCCTGAATTAACAAAAGGGCAGGTAATAATGATGGCTTGTATGACAATATTGTCTTTGTTAGTTTAGCCCCAACAGAACTAAAGATTTCCTGATTACAACTTGGTAATCTAAGTCAACTGAAAAGATTTCTGGGGAAGGGAAACAAAGAGGAGTCTGAGTGCTAGCATTTAAGTGGAATGTATTACCTAAGTTTATACTCTTCATTGTGGGACACTGTAAATAAGAGGGGCTCCTACTTTGACAGCCCATGCTAGGTCATGACCTGAACTCACTGTACTGGTGTAAAAGAGAAAGTTCTGCGGGACTCTCAGATTTGCATGCTTCTCTGCTTCACCTTCACATAGGGCCTTACAATGAAGTGTTCACTCTGAACTCTATCTCATTGTCAAGATTTTTAAACAGTTGCTTTTTTATTGTAATGAGCCAATTATGAGCCAGTCACTCACGCAGTCATTAACAATAGATTTTTTAATTGCATTTTTAATGAATTTTATTTTGGATAAAAGCCCTTAAAAGTACCTATGGCAAAGGGTAATCATACGCTGAATTAACAGCAAAATCTGTTTAATAATTACTTGTCTTTTATTTACTACAACAAAATAAATTCCAGTGAGAACGCTAAAAAATTGACAGTGTCAGGGAAGAAAGGTTGCAGGGCTGGAGAGGGAGTTGTATGCTGCTAAAAAATAAAACTGAAAACATGACTTTTTCCTTTCCTAACTTCAATACAAATAAAATAACATCTTATCAATATAGACCTTGCTCTATATTTAGAAAATAATGTTATTAATATTTTATCCATAAGCTATTGAAAATGCTTAATATAATTATAAAACAAGCGAAACTGAAAAGGGAAAAGAGGCTCATTTCAAATTTAATGTGCTCATTTCTAACGTTGAATATACAGATATTAGTTTTTTTAAAACTGTGTTGTTTAAACAAAATCTATAGTGTAAAAAACTTCATTCATTTCAAAATACTTTCTATGCATGTATGAATGGAAATATCCTTGCTGAAGATAAAAAAATGATCTTAATGAAAATGTGAATGTATATTGTTTGTGATCAGGCACATACATAAATGTATTTTTTTAGGTTGACTCTATTGAAACCTGTTAAGTCTTAATCATAATGAAGAGCTCATTACCCAATGTGACTTAATAAATCGTTAATCAGTAAGTTTTAAAAATGTACAGTGACACTAGAAAAATCTTCTCACTGGGGGCCATAAATGTCATACTTTGGATAGATGAAAAAAAATAATTCATTCAAATCACTCATTGGTGCAAAGAGACAAAAATTACATATATGTTCATATATACACATATATATTTATATATGTATAAACAAAAGCATTCCCAGAAAAACTGTCACTATACACTGATTTTGTTAAGAAAATAAAAACTTTTTGGAATGTTCAAGGTTTTAAAAACCTTGCATTTTCTGCCTCAAGAATGGGATGACTAAAAGCATGAGGCTCTGCAGACTCTGGTTAATTAATCTGCGGCTGAATGACAGCGCGCCTAGGGGCATGGCGCTGGCATCCCACACAAGGTCCCAATGTGCTTTAAGCCTTGGATAGCTACATACTGCACGCCAAGACTTTGCCCAACAAATAGCAGAGAGGCCTTCAGAGCCTTTCTTCTTCTGTCTGAAACATTCCATTAATTAATGTAATCCCTCTTTATCTTAAAGTTTTAATAAATTTAGGTGAGGCAAAATCAACACATCTATTGCACTGAATGCTACAACTAGTTGCCCTAAAACTTTTCTTATGTACTCCAAATACTTCTTCACAGAGCATAAAGAAAATGAAAGCAAAAAATAAAAATAAAAATGTTATAACATGTTTAGAAATATTTAGACATGCTACGTGATCTATAAAATATATAAATATTTGTACAACCTAATGTTTTAAAATTCAATTAAATGAGTCTGGTAATTTCCATTCTACCAGACTTTAAGATTTTGTTATAAAAATATAAATCATATATCCACCCCAAAATACTTCGAAAATTACTAATACCTAGTCTTGAGGAAGGTGAAGCTGTTTTTTTAGCAACAGGATACAAAGGACATTCTTCTAATCCCTTTTACTGCCAGAACAAAACATCTTTCAAATCAAGATAAAATCACTGCATCATGAATGTTAATATCATTCTGAGAAAAAATAATACCTTATGACTAGAAAAGACTATCCCTTTAGGGAGAAATGTTGTGTTAAAGTGGATTATTCTCTTAGTAGTATAACAGAATAGCTTCTACCTAGTCTCAGATGGAAAATCAAAATCTGCATTTAAATGGAAATATTTTAAAACAGATAGGACAAAAGGCTAAAACCATAAGGAATATCTACATTTCAAAAATCCAAAATGCTTCATGAGAACTTTTCTGTATGGTACAGCTTTAAGATTTTGTTTGTATGTTTGTTTCATTTTTATGAAGAGCTTGCAGAGTAACATAATTTCACAGTTCTGTGATTAACACATACTATTTGTGCATATTATATCAAATTCACAAATTGGTACAAGAAGTAGGGCCACAAAATTTTTACTATTACAAGAAACAGATTTATGGTTTAGGTTTATGCAGAGTTAAGAATGAGTTCTCTATTTTCTTCCTATTTTTAACCATGCTGTTTTATATGTAATTCTTACAAGGCAATAGCAGTTTGCTGAAACCAAATAAAATCTGAGTTTCTTCAGCATTGACTCAAATCACCACCATGGTTAGAGTAAAAAGAAAGCAAAGTGCTAGGCAATATTATAACAACTGCTCTTTGCAACCTAAAAGATTATTTTCAGCTCTTCAATAGTTGGGGCAATTTTCTTAAATCCTGAAGGAGCCTGACAGCACTGCACATTTCTTAAAGCTTGCATTTACTTTTACATTATAAAACAATAAAACAGCAGGGTAATGTTCATGCAGTTTAGAGACTGGTAACATTACCGCGAATAATCCTACTGTATTATGGCAAAACATAAGCTTTTTAAATGTAAGGCTGACTAAAGAAAGGGCAATCTATATTCATTGAAAGTACACAGACAAATAAGGTTGAAAATGTAACATAAATGTTGTATCTAGTTCTAAAATAATATTTGCAAAAGGTTGAAAAAAATCCATACTGGATGAAATTTTTTGTCATAAATTAAAATACAATTAATTTCAAGGGTAGTGCTTACTGGCAAGGGAAAGGCTTCTCTCCTTTCTTTGAGTTACAACAGACTACATGGCTCTGCCGCCTCAGAAACCAACTACATTAGGTAATTTGAGCATTTTCCTCAACACTGTTGTAAACCAAGATACTCTACAATTACCAGCTTCAAATATGCAAGCATTGTGACGGTAGTCACATTTGACTACTGGACTCTAAACAATAGGTCAACATGCAAAACTTGGCCATACCATCTCCTTTCCAAAATCAGCTCATCAGCTCTGAAATGTTTTTATTGCTAGAAGCTGCTGGCTTTTGTACAGGAAATTGTGTGGATCTCTTTACTTAAAAGACATAGAAATAGAAGGCACCTTATTAAAAAGTGTAATAAGAACAAAAACTCGTGCATATGTACTGAACGTTTTTCTCACTTTCAACAGGTAATTCATTTCAATCCAGTTGTCCATGACTCTCCTAAGGGATAACCATAGGGATGAAAAGAATAAGAGCATTTATCTGCAGAAACCTAATTCTCATTTACAATAGAGCTTCCATGCCTGCTCCCAATTCCCAACCTAAAGCCCTCATTCCCAAACCTTCCAACAGAAAAATTTTTAACTATCAGTGGGAAATGATATAACAAAATCTAATCATTAAAAGTAAACCTTGATACATATCATCATTAATCTAAGTAGCAAACTAAATTTGGGAAGCTGTATATGGGACATCACAGAAGATCTAAGACTCATGGATATTTTAAATCATCTGCTTTACAGATGCCTAGAGAACAATTGGAGAAACATAGCAAATTATGATTTAAAAGAAACTACCTCTCCAGCCTTGCAGATACTAGGCTTTTAGAGCTAATGCTTGAAGAAACAGACGTTTAAACTCAATACTCCTGTCCTAAACGAATGGTACTCTCAGTTATTAGATAAGCAGAGTCTAAAATCTCACAATTCTAAGTGTGGCCTCGCAACAGCAGCAATGGCATCACCCAGGCACTTGTTAGAAAATCTTAAGCTCTTCCCAGGCCAACTGAATCAAAACATGAATCTTTAATAATTCATCCAGATGATTTATCTGTAGTTTGAGAAGCTCTGGTTTAAGTTTTTCTCATTCCACCACTGATTATTCACTGAGAGACATAAAAGAACAGAATACCTTATACCCATGAAAACACATTAATATTAGAGATGACCACAATTTAAATAATAAAAGAGAAAACGGGGAAAAAGCAAGTAAAACAAATAATTAAATTAGATCTAGAAACTGCACTCTTTGCTTTTAACACTTGAAAATTCACTTATATGTGTGGATGTGCATGCACAGACACATGTGAGAGGAGAAAGAGAAAGAGAGAAAGGAAAGGGAGAATGAGAATGAGAGAAAAAAGAATAGGGAAAGAATGGAACCGAAAGAGCATACGTAGGGTGTAGATGTAGATATATTCAGGGCTGAAAAGTAGGCGAAACAAAGTGAGAACCCAGCAGGTTGGAGAAGAGCAGCAATGCCCTCTTCTTAACCACTTTCCCACACACTCTGTCTTACACATGCCCAAGACAGGGTGGTGGGAATGTTTTTCATCTCACTACCAAGAAACCATCAATAAATCAGCATTAAAAAGCAAAATATGTCACAAAAACCAGGATTCCCTAACTATATTAAAAACAATGCAAGTAAACATGAAAAGAATTAGTTCTGAGAAAGTTAAGAGACCAACACCACAAGGTAACTATAATACTAAAAAGGTGATTTAATATTCTTTTTCCAAAGTCTAAATAATCATTCAGAAAAAAGTACCATAAAATAAACATTATTTTGTTTTATTCTTACAAATGAACGCACTATTGTTACTGTTACTATTTCTATACTAAAACAGTAAATTTAAAGTAGTAGCACTATAATTTTTATTGTTCTTAATCACATAATAAAAATAGTGAACAATTAATAACACATGTTCTAAAGGAAAGAGAAACATATTTTCTATCAGACATAAAGTAATGGCTTAAACCTGCAGTAATAATTTGCAGAGTGTGAGGTTTACCTAAAATATTACATTTGATTTTAATGTATATATATGTATATATATACATCTAAAAAACTAATCTACTATGATTAATCCAATATTTTATCATTTATTTAATGAGAGAAAATACTGACAAACTTGATGATACCAATAGCAAATAAACCAGTCGATATCCAGGAAAACATAATGGTTAGAAAACAGAACTTACTGGGAAAAAAATGTATTATAATTAATGTTACATTGTACCAGTTAATAATAATGTATATGTCTATATCTGTGTCTGTATTCATCCACATGGCACATTATTAGTAAACGGTGTACTAAAATTCAGCTCACTTTGCAGCTGATCATCTATCGAATATACCCCCATTAAATTACTGAGACTGACTTCTCACAATAACAGAGGGAAAAAATTCACCCTATGTCTTGCATTTCATGACTGAGCTGCCCTAACACATATCTCTCTGGTTTTACTCCAAGAAAAAAAATGCAATAAAAGATGGGCAGGATCCTACTCCCAGCTTGTATTCACCAAATGCCAGGAACTGTAAAGACTGGATTCCAAGTTGAGGTTTCAGATACTTATTAAACAAAGAATCAGAATTTCCAAATATAAATAATACATGTACAAACAGGTATGCTATTTATAAAATCAACTAGGCAATTTATATCAATGGTTTTAGAAATAATCACATACTTTGATCCATTAATTCTATGTCTGAAAATCTATCCTAAGGAATTAATTTTTTAATGTAGACAATAATTGATGCACCCACATCAAAGTGCTATTATTTATAGTAAAAATTAGATTCAATCTAATTTACAAAATTAGGGAATCATTATGGAAATTATTATACAGTCACATGATGGAATGTTAAGTAGTCATTAAATTATATTCATAAAGAGGTTTTAGTGACATGAAAAATCCTCCTGATATTTTAAGTTAAAAAAAAAGTGTTGTAAAGTTATCCACAAAAAGTGGACGTGTGCATAATTATATATGCACGTTATATGTATGGATGTGGAAAATATGTCAAAATATTAATGACTCTGAATGACTAAATCTTGAGTAAGATATTTTCTATCCTTTTTTATGTGTGTATTAGTCGTTCAGTCGTATCTGACTCTGCGACCCCACGGACTGCAGCCCGCCAGGCTCCTCTGTCCATGGGAATTCTCCAGGCAAGAATACTGGAGTGGATTGCCATTCCCTTCTCCAGAGATATTTTAAATTTTTTTTTAATTTAATAATCAATTATTTTAAATATCAAAGAAAATTAAGTAATAATTTAGATTAAAAAGCAAGATATGAGAAGTAAGGGTGGGATAAGGTTACTACAAGGTTCAGTTCAGTTTGGTTCAGTTCAGTCGCTCAGTCGTGTCCAACTCTTTGCGACCCCATGAATCACAGCACGCCAGGCCTCCCTGTCTATCACCATCTCCCAGAGTTCACTCAGACTCATGTCCATCAAGTCCATGATGCCATCCAGCCATCTCATCCTCTGTCGTCCCCTTCTCCTCCTGCCCCCAATCCCTCTCAGCATCAGAGTCTTTTCCAGTGAGTCAACTCTTCGCATTAGGTGGCCAAAGTACTGGAGTTTCAGCTTTAGCATCATTCCTTCCAAAGAAATCCCAGGGTTGATCTCCTTCAGAATGGACTGGTTGGATCTCCTTGCAGTCCAAGGGACTCTCATGAGTCTTCTCCAACACCACAGTTCAAAAGCATCAATTCTTCAGCGCTCAGCCTTCTTCACAGTCCAACTCTCATATCCATACATGACCACAGGAAAAACCATAGCCTTGACTAGACGGACCTTAGTCGGCAAAATAATGTCTCTGCTTTTGAATATACTATCTAGGTCATGAGTTTTACCTATATACATCATTGTATTGTCTAAAATATACACAAGTAACAATCTGAGAAGAAATTATATATGCTCAACAGCAGGAAGGATCAAGCTACTCAAAGCTTGATCAAAAAAATTTCTACATAAGTATAAACGCTCAAGACCTTCACCTGAAAAACAAGGCCCTTGATATTAACCTAAAATTAAGGTTTAAATGACCTAGTCTTTGACAGAATCTAGCCTATGAGAGCCCTGAAGAGTACCTAAAATTAATGAGATGATGCTTCCATAAATCATGGGGCAAGGTAGTTTCTGGCTTTCCACAGTAACTAATTTAAAACAGTACATAGGATTGAATTAATGACCCCAGGATACACTGAATTGGAAGTCAGATTTAATTTTAGTATAAAATCACCCTTGACTTTGGCAAAACTAGTACTGTGGTAGAAGAAGCTGTTAACATGCCATTATCTGCTGTCCATTGTGGAGCACCGGGACAGGTAGGAAACTTAGAGACTCTAAATCGGTTAAAAAGAAATGACTAAATTATTATCAAAAGTATAAGTTAAATCAAGGTTCATAAGTATAATCCACAAACAGGCCCAGTTAGAGCAATACTGAGCCTTAAAGACCACAGGACTCTTAGGTGAAATTAAGTGACAGTGGCAGACAAGGAAAGATGAACGCCAACTCATGGAACAAAGGTACACTACAAAGAATGTGAAGTATTTTTTAAAAAGCTAAGAATTCATCACAAATAATAATTCTGATGAATACAGAACAGTAACTTTTTCCTTTAAAACTCCAAGTGCCAAGTCCTGAGACAGGTACTGTGCCTTAATCATCTACACGTCTAGCAACTAGAAATAAATCTGGTAAAACAAGAGAAAAAATAAATGTGTATTAATGTTCTACAATTCACATGTATAAACATTATGAATAATGGTTATATAGTATGTGACTTCTTATCTTTGTATCTCTTGCATTAGTCATTTTATTGAAGCTCAAAGAAAAAAGAGAATAAAATCATCTGAAGAAATCCTCCTCATATTGTTTTCTCATATAAAGTTTTCAAATTCTAGTGATGTGACCGTTTTCTGTTTACAAATCTGTCTAGGCAATTAGTTTTTAGTAGCTGGGCACATGAAAGACTCTTTAGAAAAACTGAACCCTGGAAAACATTCAGTCAATTCCAGTGGAATCGAGCTAAAGCAAAGTGAAAAACAGACACAGTGAAATGCATACATTTTGACATCATATTCACCAAGGTCAAAGCAATTCATACCTAACGCATAAAGAGGAAAGACAATTAAAGACAAAATAAAGAGTAGCAGAATTTCTACCACACTATACCTAAAGACACAGAACAGCATGGTTAACTTCTCTAAGAACAAGATCAACAGGTAACAATGATCTTAAGTTAGTTAAGAGCAATGCTCTATTGCTCCAAAGCAAAAAAAAAAAAAAGAGAAACATTATACTTTACTTACTGATGAATAATAATGATAATAATGTAATAGTTAACATTTATTGAGGTTTCCTCTATGATCCATTTTAATGTCCCATTAATGTTCATGACAATCCTATGATGGTAATATTGCTAGCCCCACTTTACAAATGTGAAAGCCAAAGTGTAGAAAAATTAACTAAACCAAGGTCATACAGCTAGCATGTGGCAGAGCCTGGAACACAGACAAGTCTGATTACAGGTCCTCACTTAGCCTTTGGGAGCAAAACATGCCCCATCATTTCTTGTTACACACAACCTTGGCTTTCTGAAATATATGTAATTATGAAGATATCACCGGTCATCATTAAAGCAAAAAGGGAAAATACACAGTGTAACGTACATGCATGGTAAGTCACTTCAGTCATGCCCGACTCTTTGCTAACCCATGGACTATAGCCCATCAGGCTCCTCTGTCCATGGGATTCTCCAGGCAAGAATATTGGAGTGGGTTCCCATGCCCTCCTCCAGGGGATCTTCCCAACCTAGGGATCAAACCGTGTCTCTTATGTCTCCTGCTTTGGCAAGCAGGTTCTTTATCGCTAGCGTCACCTGGGAAGCCCATACAGTGTAACAGGGGCTGTCAACTTCTTTTTGATCTCCAAACACTGTCACAACATATTACCCTTCATCACAACCCAGTGAGAAGCTGAAGAGGAAATAGCAACCAGCTAATCCTGATATACCCACCTTGAGAATTCCACAGTATACATACACATCTTTTTTGTAAGCAACAGTACTTATGGTACCATTCAGATCTTGCTGAGGTTCTTAAAGATCTTTAAATAAAATGTATATTCAAAGATTTTGGCCACATTCCTCTCACACAAGACTCATATTAAAAAAAATCCATCATATACTTCAATAACAACTTATAATAAAGAAAACTGAATTAATTTAAAAATAACAAAAATACTATTTTGTCTCAGGTTTAATATTCATTCAGCAATGGCAATGATCTCGTCTCAAATTCTACCACCTTGAAGAAATTTAAAGAAGGATTTTTTTAAGAGGACTGCTATAAAATTATCATTGACATTTTAATTAAAAAAAGAAATGTATGTAGAATAAACAGGACATTTCTCCTAACAGTCTGCAGTGGCTGCGCCATTGCTTCTTTGTACAGTCTGGGTAAATTATGCGGGCTCTCACTAGACAGAGCAGCTGTATTTCACTGTCTTCAGTAATGTAATCTACATTTATCATTATTTTAATTAAGCAGATTCTTAATTTGGTACTTTCATTGCAAAGAAAAAATACCTTACTCATTCCTTCTTGGTAGACAACAGTTTGTCAGTCTTGTAAACCAGAATTTAATTTTAAACATGTTTCCTACTGCAACTGGCCATTTTTAAAAAGAACTACCATATTTGGTTTATTAAGAGCTTGCTCATTTTCAATCTATAGGCTTAAACATTCGTTGCTTCTTTAGAATGATTTAAAAAAATGGTTTTGTAGTTATCAATGTTAACCTAAATTATATACTAAAACCAATATATGCTTTATTATAATATTAAATTTAAGGTTATTCAAAATCAATATGAAGCACAAATAAGAACTTTATAAGAAAAACAGCACTTTACAAAATGTTGAGAAAATTCAATCCAGTAGCTCTTTGAGAAAGATTATGTTTATAATCAGGTTATTTGAAATGCCCAAATCTTTAGCTAAATCTGTCACTGGGGAATATAACCACTTTTAATCATTTTGAAGACAAGTTTTGAATTTTTAAAAATTCATTTATGATTATTATTTGTAGTTATCACAATTTGACTTTAAAGAATTACAGTTTGACTTTAATAAATTACTCTGGAGGTGTCCTTATTTTAAGTGGTTCACAGAGAAATAGTTACTGTAATATCATGTCACTACATAAAATTGTGTATTTTAATACATAAATCTTGAATCTTACGTATCAATTAAAAAAAAGGCTTGATGCTAAATTTTTCTTTACTCAGCATACATTAATTGAGCACCTTTTATGTGCCAGGTAAAGAATTAAGTGCTTTATATTCAAACCAAAGTATAACAAACTTTTTGCACAAAAAAGTAGGGTGTGTGTGTCTGTGTGTACACACACATATACATTTATGGTACAGTACCAAGTGATTTTTAAACTTTGTTCTTTCGAAGGGGAGGGTTTTTAGTCCCCCAAGTCCACTTTAACCAGAAAAGCTCCACTTTCATCTATTTTTACACATCTTTTTTGTAGCTGGGTGAAGAGAGCAAAAGCCGTTTACTACAAAATAGAATAAGGGCTCTAGACTACCACTAAGAGCACAGATAAATGACAAGTATCCTAAATGCTCCCAGATACACTGAATGGAAAATATAAAAGATTCCTTTTTTTGAGTTTCATTTATCATCAGCTTTCTCATGTTGTCAATATCGATTTGTGGGTAAATATCTACTAAAGTAAAGTTTATAAACATGGTCTGTTTAAGAAATTTGGGGATGAGCTCTGCAGGGAATTGAAAGTTAATGCACATCTCACTTTGTCAGTCCACATTACCAAGGAATACTATGCCAACTTTCAGATTCACATAAATCATAAGTTATGAGATCAGAACTTTTAAAGAAATCTATAGTACATTAAATGTGTTCTAGATTTATATTAAAATTTTTCCAGGTAAGACAACACCACTTACCTTCACACTGGGATATTTGGATTATGGCTACCATCTGAGCACGTACAATGCCTTGTCCAATTAATATACATTATCTCTCACCCCTTACAAAATCCTCAAAAGATAAACTATTTTCACTCCCATTTGGCAGATGAGAAAGCAGGCTCAGAGGTTAAGAAATGTGTTCAATATTACATAGTAAATATAGGAGAAGCTATGATTTGGGTCCATGCTTTTTTAATTAAAACACTTTCAAAAGTTAAACTTTGCACATGTAATTTTTCTCTTCTAATCACAGCTAAATATGATACCTTCTTTTACTATCATTTAACAGCTTTAAGTAAAGTTGTTTTACAACAAAAAATTTAGCTATCAACCTATATGATCAAATAGGTAACCAAAAAAGAGAAAGGAAAATCTAAAATTTAAATTAATGCTACTGAATGAAAAATAATTTAGTCATTGTATAACTCCTTTAACTTGAATTTAAATAATGTCATGTATAAAGCCTGGGTAACCCAGTTCTGGAATAAGTAAAAGTTAAGTTCTAGGCAGCCCACTCAGGCTCTAATTAAATAGAAGAAATGAGTAGAAAGAAACTATATTATTTTCTAAAATACTCTTATTGGAACTCAACTTCAAAAAGATATTTCATGAAGAGATAGTACAGCTTGTAAGATTCCTTCTATCTCAGATTACTCTGATGAATGTCTGATAAAACTTGATATTTACCACTGGGTAACAACAAGAGGTAGCCAATAATTCTAAATGAAAACTCAGAATGGTTTTTTGTTTCCTTTGTTTAAAGTAAAGCCGCTAGTGAAAAACAAGAATGTCTGCTTAGGAAAAAGGAGTCTCCTGTCTGAGCAAAAATTAAATTTAAATATCCTGCTTCTTACCTGAATATTCTAAATCATCTACATTTCTCTACTGTTCACTACAAGACTACAGAGGGCACTGTTGCATCAACTTTGAAGCTCTACAACGGAATCTGAGAAAAACGTCTACAATATGTAATTTCTTTAAAGGGTCAAATGCATGGAAATCTACTAAGCCTAAAAAAGGGAAAAGGCCAAAATGTATGTTATTCTAAAATAGGCTAGACTTCAATGGGGCAAAAAACTTAACAAAAACAACTGTCAAATTGAGAACACCACATTGCACACATTTTGCATTTCCCTTTGTAGTGCTTTCATGAGAAAGGTAACTAATCATGGCACCTCCTTATCCAATGGAAACAGCACCCCACTGCAAAGTCCTCCTCACAATCAATAGGAAAATGAATGTGGCACCTCATGCAATCCTTCCATAATTCTATCAACAGAAAGAATGCAGTCTGTTTGCATACTTTTGTCTAAAAGGCCACTTCCATTTGTCGCTTCTTTGGGAAAAATGATAGGTACAGATCAATCACTCTCACATGAAAGTAAACACACTGCAAAAACAAAACAAACAAAAGGATAAAAAACTGAAATCCTCACCTTTTTAAAATGAAATTCTACTATATGTAAAAACTCCAAGAAAAATAGAAAAAACAAGTTTTTACTCAGAGATAGGAATTTTGTTGCTGTTATGCAACAGTTCTGGCATATAAAAGAAAGGTTATATACAACAATATTCACTAATCTTATAATTACATATGGACAACATTCACTTAAACTTCCAAGTATTTTCTGCCCTGTCACATCACTCCTGTTATAATTCTTTGAAACTAAATTCAATTAAGTACAGGGCCAAAGATCTCTTTAAATACATATGTTTGCAATGTATTACAATAAGACTAGTATATAAAATACAAAGATTCTTATTATACTACCACCTAAACTTTTCCACTTGTTTATTCACCAAAAATTAAAATTTTTGACAATATGAATAGTATAAAAGGGAAAGGGAAATCAAATAATTTTATTTTGGTAATTTAAAAATAATGTCCTGAATTGCTGAACCTCTGTAGAAATACTAACATTAGCTGTAAGAATTAAAACATCATGACCAGGCAACTAAAGATAACATGTAAAATGAGAAATGCATTAGTGCACATCAGGTCACAACATCACATCAGAAGTTAGATGAATCAACATTAATAAAAGTATCATCATCATAAAACCAAGGTCTTGGAATTCTCTGGCAGTCCAGTGGTTAGGACTCCTTGCTTTCACTGCCAAAGCCAAGAGCCCAGGTTCAATCCCTGGTTGGGGTACTAAGATCCCACAAGTCGCACAGTGCAACCAAAAAAATAATAATAATAATAAAATAAAACTAAGGCTTCAAATTAAGAATTCCAAATTCCCTAGAAAAACAGTATATAGCTCATTTTGTCACTCTCAAAATTCCAGAGAGATTAGCACTTTCTCTGAAATCAAAGTGCAGAACTGTGAAAGTGTTACAAATTCTTTAATAATATGTCAACCTACTCATAAATCAAAAAGAGGGGAAGGGGCTTCAGATGGTATGTTAGATTTAATTTTATTTCAAAAGCTCCAATTTAACAAGTTATTTTCTGCCAATAAAAGTCAGAAGTAAAGCATTATTAAAGTGGCCAGTACTGACTCTAAAGCTTTAACTTTATTAACTTAACCAAAATGCTACTTGAGTATTGCTCCCTTAAATTATTAATTTATGAGTTTTGCTTAGTCTCCTCCTGAGGCAAGGCAGTTTATAGGTATGCTGAGTGCATGTAAATAAACAGAAAGCTTCTATAATAGTCTAATGATACACTAAACATAATAAAACAACCTTTTTTAATCAACACTGAACACTTAATCAATCCTATGAACTAAGTTTATACAAATGGGCCATGTAATTTTAAGAAACTATACAATCTCTAGGAAGTAAATGTATAAAACCAGAAAAATTAAATACAAGCCCAGGGCTTCTCACTGATCTGATAAAATGCATTCAGTACAATCAAAGTGGAGCTGTGACTATGAAGAGTATGCCACATGCAATGTCAAAGAAATCTAAGAAATGTGGTGAACTGTGAGCAAAATTGGGATATTGCTCTCCGTCTACCACAAAGATGATTGCAAAAAAGGAAAACAGGTAATATCTTTAGTATTAAGGATATTTAGGTAGATATTTTAGTTTCATATTATAAAAAGAAATGTAGCATATTAAAATCAATTTTGTTTAACTTGAATTTATGCAAAGCTTGATTGTGAGCAATAGCTGCTAAAAGGATGCAGCATTGTTGATTCATATACAAGCATTTTACTTAACTACATTGGATAATAGCAGTGCTTCTAAAGGAGTATAAAAAGCAAAGTGATTAGCAGTCATTACTGTTAATTAGTGCTCACATTACATTCCTTGGGATGAATCTCCTTTAACTTGTATACATGGAAAGTTTATTTTTGAAGGACTGCCAAACCTTGCCTAGGTAAGTAGTGGAATAAGCCGTCAACTACCAGTAAGCAAAATAAAAAACAGGGACAGATCAGTATCCAATTAGTATGTCTAAGTTTTTAAACAGGAAAAGGGCTGAGGGGAATGAGTAAAACTGGAAACTCATACTTCACATTCTGCAATCTCACTGATAAAAGGAGGAAATGTGTGTTTATCAAACTTGCTGTGAGCACACAGTTCATTGGGAGTCCTGTAAACAATCGCCTGGCTGCCCACTTCCAAATGCATGTGAAAATCTTGGAGATTCAGAGCATCATATTCAGCAAGCAAGGTCATTCAAGTAATGCCCTGGAAATGGGAAATTAGGAAAACGTGGCAATCAGAGGATTCTGGCTGACCAGAAAAAGCCCGGGGGCTGGCTCACCATCTTGCACCACCAGTCAGGCTGTCTCTGCCTATTTAGTATTAACACAACAGCGCTGCAAATGAATGAAAAGAACTCCACACACCTAACTGGGACATTGGCTTTCTTGTTTAGAAAATGATAGGCATTTGTCACAGAAGGAAAAAAAAACAACCTCACACATAGCTTTCAAGAACCAGCTGTAAAAGGAAAGGAAACAGGCTCCTGGTGAAGCTTCAGAATAGGGCCTGGGGAATGGGGACATCCTGTTGATTATCAGGTATCCTTCACTCCTATACTATTCTGTGCATTTTAAGATGGAGGCTACATCTTCAACAAAAAAGCTTCAAAAGCAATACATGCTCATTAGAGGAAAGAATCAATAATTCAAATGAGCAAAAATTATATAAACGCTCTTAATACTTTCCACAGACTTAAAATTTATCTTTCAGATCTTTTTCTATGCATGTATTTGTACAAATACTTCGAAAAAATGTAATTATACCAAAAAGAGTATTTGGTAATCCGTTTCCTTCTCTTCATAATAGACTTCCCTGGTGGCTCAGACGGTAAAGCGTCTATCTACAATGCAGGAGACCTGGGTTCGATCCCTGGGTCAGCAAGTTCCCTGGAGAAGGAAAAGGCAACCCACTCCAGTACTCTTGCCTAGAAAATCCCATGGATGGAGGAGCCTGGTGTCCATGGGGTCGCTAAGAGTTGTACACGATTGAGCGACTTCATTTTCACTTTCTCTTCATAATACATATAAATGTATTTATGTAACTTAATTTTTGATCTATACATTATTCCATTGTGTGGATAAATCATAATTTAGTTTGCCAGTCATTTCTAAATCTTTGAGTCAACTTAATATATCCTCAAAAGTGGAAGGGCTGGATAAAGACATGCTGTATTTTTTGTTTTCTGATGAGTTCTCCCAAATTACCTTCAAAAAGGCTGAACTAACTTAATAGGACTACCTGTAGCACATAACAGTACTCACTTCTTCAAAATCAATATAATTTCTTAATCCTGCTCAAATGATGGGCTTCCCAGGTGGAGATAGTGGTAAAGAACCCACCTGCCAATGCAAGAGACATAAGAGACACGGGTTCGATCCCTGGGTTGGGAGGATCCCCTAGAGGAGGGCATGCAACCCATTTCAGCATTTGTCCTGGGATAATCCCATGGAAGAGAAGGCTGGCAGGCTACAGCCAGAGGGTCACAATGGGTCTGACACCACTGAAGCAACTTAGCACACTCATACACCCAAGTGATAGCTGCAGTTTGGGATTACTGAGATTGAACACTGGCAACTTCAATTTCTTTCTCTATGAAAAATGCCTGTTCATATCCTCAGCCCATTTCTCTATCCAGAGGCCAACTTTTAAACATCCAAAAAAATAGTGATGAAAAGAACTCATCAAATGCTGCTTTAGGGGATCACCAAAAAGAGATTATTTTAAAGAGGAGATGGTAACCGTATGAACACTAAAAGACTCTATTAGGATTAGTAACTGAGCATGTAATTATTTTACATTATATTATAGAAGGCTTCCCAATCCACTTAAAAAGAAAAATTAGGAACTGAACTGGTTTTGCAAATATTAATTTAGTGAAACTATCTTTGCTTTCCGTAAATGGAAATGCTATTATGCCAAAACAGCATCATCTGCAATGTCTTGGAGCTCACTTTTTTCTTTTCTGTTATTCCAATAAACCATTTGAACACACAAAAATTTCAAAGTACATTATTAGCTACTTTGATAAGTCAAGGAAGGAAGCTGTAACTATAAATTACAGACATGTACCTCATGCTACTATCTTGTATCAAGGACTAAATTAAAATGTGTCATTCTTGAGAATAATACTAAGCATAAGGGGAAAAAAAAGTCCTCCTTCCCTAAAAAATCCATTCCATTTAAGGCCTTTTCTCACAGGATCAAGAAACTGACCAAGCAGCCAAATATACCAATTCCTAACTCATCTGCAGTCAAGTTTAGATTAGAATGTAATTTCAAGCTCTAGATCATGTTTTGTCTTCTTCAGACAAATAGCCTAAGAACTTAATGCTTTTGAACTGTGGTGCTAGAGAGTCTTGAGAGTCCCTTGAATTGCAAGGAGATCCAACCACTCCATCCTAAAGGAAATCAATCTTGAATACTCACTGAAGGACTGATGCTAAAGCTGAATACTTTGGCCAATACTTTGGCCACGTGATGAGAAGAGACAACACATTGGAAAAGACCCTGATGCTGGGAAAGATTGAAGACAGGAGGAGAAGGGGGTGACAGAGGGTGAGATTGTTGGATGGCATCATCGACTCAATGGACATGAGTCTGAGCAAGCTCCAGAAGATAGTGAAGGACAAGGAAGCGAAGCCTGGCATGCTACAGTCCATGGGGTTGCAAAGAGTCAGAAATGACTGAGCAACTGAACAACAAGATCAGTGCTTCTCCAACTGTGTTAAAGATAACTTTAAGAAAAAAAAAAAATGCAAACCTCCAAAGACCACAACTTTTGCAAAATACAATTAAAATGAATTACTAAAAAAATTTTAAAAGCTACAAGGCCAAATTATCATTATTAGGGTCAAGAAATATAAAATTACTCTCAAATAACTATAAAAGTTTCTAAATACTTATTTTCAACTTCTATAAATAGCTGACCTTAAACCAATGGAAAACACTTCTTGGACTAGCACCAGCCCCTAGACCAAACTTGAGTAGCAATAATCTAAAGCTATTCTGAAAGCTTTGAAATGAGATGAGATCAGAGATATAGCATTTTAATCCATGATTTAAAAATTTCCTCTCCTTAGTCAAATCACATCTGTCACTGTCTCACTGTTCATTCATACATGCCTTATTGGTCTATATATGTATTATATATGTACTGTTATATGGTAATATCTGCATAAGTTAACACATATGTATTGCTGGGAGACAGCAGAACACAGAGATTAAAAGTGCATGTTCTACTTTCTAGCTATATAACCTTGGATAAGTTATTTGTCCTGTATTTCAATGACTTATCTGCAAAGCAGGGATAATAAACAGGGCTGAGGTAAAAATAAAATATAATGTGTAGAGATTAGGGCAGGGCCTGGCAGGTAGTCCTCCATGAACAATAGCAATTATAATTACAAAAATAACTGAAAAAAATAAACATGGTTCAGCTCTAATAATCAATACAGAGAGGAAACTAAAATGAGTTGCATGATTTAGTGTTCATACAATAAAAACTAATAGTTGGAGTAAGGCAAACTGATATAAAGACTAAATCAGGAAAGAAATTTCACCCTTGGATTGTTATAAAGTTGCATATGTAATATGGGAAAAATCTTCAACGGCATCCCCAGGGAAAATATATAATGAAAAATTCTGTGTATTTCTTATGGACAGGGCACCATGATGAGCATTACAGAGTATCCAAAACGGAAAAACACAAAGTCATGCCTTCAAGAGGTTATATACTAGCAAAGAAGATATAATATATTAGCAAATAAGGGTGCAAACAAAGCATAATGTAATGAAAACCCAAAACAGTAACTAAACACAACAGAAATTCAGAAGAAGAAACTTGTACTTGAGGAAATCAGGAACACTGCATTTCTATCCTTGTCCTTTTCTCCTTCAACGGAAAATCCAAAGGCCTATTAAGAACCATCCTGAAAACACACAGGACCCAAGTCTATTGGTCCTCCTTCTCTGGTCATCTTCCTTTCTTACATGAAATAATAAGATGGCGTTTTTCACTCTATTATCTTTCAGTTCAGTTCAGTCATTCACTCATGTATGACTCTCTGACCCCATAGAATGCAGCACACCACGCTTCCCTGTCCATCACCAACTCCCAGAGCTTCCTCAAACTCATGTCCATTAAGTCAGTGTTGCCATCCAACCATCTCATTATCAGTCATCCCCCTCTTCTCCTGCCTTCAGTCTTTCCCAGCATGAGGGTCTTTTCAAATGAGTCAGTTCTTCCCACCAGGTGGCCAAAGTATTGGAGCTTCAGCTAAGATCAGTCCTTTCAATGAATATTCAGGACTGATTTCCTTTAGAGTTAACTGGTTGGATCACCTTGCTGTCCAAGGGACTCTCAAGAGTCTTCTCCAACGCCACAGTTCAAAAGCATGAAATCTTCGGCACTCAGCTTTCTTTACTGTCCAACTCTTGCATCCATATGTAACTACTGGAAAAACCATAGCTTTGACTAGACGGACCTTTGTTGGTGAAGTAATGCCTCTGCTTTTTAATATGCTGTCTAAGTTTATCATAGCTTTTCTTCCAAGGAGCAAGTGTCTTTAAATTTCATAGCTGTAGT
This sequence comes from Budorcas taxicolor, assembly GCF_023091745.1. Classification (NCBI taxonomy): domain Eukaryota; kingdom Metazoa; phylum Chordata; class Mammalia; order Artiodactyla; family Bovidae; genus Budorcas; species Budorcas taxicolor. Next base: position 29,501,254 of record NC_068919.1, read on the forward strand.
CACCATATGCAGTGATTTTTGGAGCCTGAGAAAATAAAGTCTCTCACTGTTTCCATTGTTTCCCCAGTTATTTGCCATGAAGTGATGGGACAGGATGCCAATATTTTAGTTTTTTGAATGATGCATTTTAAGCTTTTCATTCTCCTCTTTCAGGATAATCAAGAGCTCTTCAGTTCCTCTTCACTTTCTGTCATAAGGGTGGTGTCATCTGCATATCTGAGGTATTTGATATTTTTCCCGGCAATCTTGATTCCAGCTTGTGTTTCATCCAGCCTGGCATTTCACAGGATGTACTGTGCATAGAAGTTAAATAGGCAGGTGGTGAAATATAAGCAGGGTTGTGAAATATAAGCAGGGTGGATAAATAAGTTCAATATATGGCCTTGACGTACTCCTTTCCCAATTTGGAACCTGTCTGTTGTTCCATGTCCAGTTCTTACTGTTGCTTCTTGACCTGCACACAGATTTCTCAGGCGGCAAGTGAGGTGGTCTGGTATTTCCATCTCTTAAAGAATTTTCCACAGTTTTCTGTGATCTACACAGTCAAAGACTTTGGTATAGTCAATAAAGCAGAAGTAGATGTTTTTTCTGGAATTCTCTCGCTATTTTGATGATCCAACGGATGTTGGCAATTTGATCTCTGGTTCCTCTGGCTTTTCTAAATCCAGCTTCAATATCTGGAAGTTCTTGATTCGTGTACTGTTGAAGCCTTACTTGGAGAATTTTGAGCAATATTTTGCTAGTGTGTAAGATGAGTGCAATTTTGCGATAGTTTGAACAGTCTTTGGCATTGTCTTTCTTTGGGATTGGAATGAAAACTGACCTTTTCCAGTCCTGTGGCCACTGTTGAGTTTTCCAAATTTGCTGGCTTATTGAGTGTGGCATTTTCACAGCATCATCTTTTAGCATCTGAAATAGCTCAGTTGAATTCTATCACCTCCACTAGCTTTGTTCGTAATACTTCCTAAGGCCCACTGGACTTCACATTCCAGGATGTCGGGCTCTAGGTGAGTGATCACACCATCGTGGTTATCTGGGTCATGAAGATCTTTTTGGTATAGTTCTTCTGCTACCTTTTCTTAATCTCTTCTGCTTTTGTTAGGTCCATACTGTTTCTGTCCTTTATTATATCCATCTTTGCATGAAATGGTGCTTTGGTATCTCTCACTTTCTTGAAGAGGTCTCTAGCCTTTCCCATTCTATTGTTTTCCTCTATTTCTTTGCACTAATCACTGAGGAAGGCTTTCTTATCTCTCCTTGCTATTCTTTGGAACTCTGCATTCAGATGGGTACCTCTTTCCTTTTTCCTTTGCCTTTTGTGTCTCTTCTTTTCTCAGCTATTTATAAGGCCTCCTCAGACAACCATTTTGCCTTTTTGCATTTGCTTTTCTTGAGAATGGTCTTGATCACTGCCTCCTGTACAATGTCATGTATCTCTGTCCATAGTTCTTCAGGCACTCTGTCTATGAGATCTAATCCCTTGAATCTATTTCTCACTTGCACATTATAATCCTAAGGGATTTGATTTAGGTCATACCTGAATGGTCTAGTTGTTTTCCCTATTTTCTTCAATTTAAGTCTGAATTTGGTAATAAGGAGTTCATGATCTCAGCCACAATAAGCTCCTGGTCTTGTTTTTTGCTGACTGTATAGATCTTCTCCATCTTTGGCTGCAAAGAATATAAGCAATCTCATTTCGGACCATCTGGTGATGTCCATGTGTAGAGTCTTCTCTTGTGTTGTTGGAAGAGGGTGTTTGCTATGATCAGTGCATTCTCTTGGCAAAACTCTGCTAGCTTTTGCCCTGCTTTGTTTTGTACTCCAAGGCCAAACTTGTCTGTCATTCCAGGTATCTCTTGACTTCTTACTCTTGCATTCCAGTCCCCTATGATGAAAAGAACATCTTTTTTTTGATGTTAGTTCCAGAAGGTCTTTTAGGTTTTCATAGAACCATTCAACTTCAGCTTCTTCAGCATTAGTGTTTGGGGCATAGACTTGGATTACTATGATACTGAATGGTTTGCCTTGGAAATGAACAGAGATCATTATGTCATTTTTAAGACTGCACCCAAATACTGCATTTCGGACTCTTTTGTTGACTACTAGGGCTACTCCATTTCTTCTAAGGGATTCTTGCCCACAGTGGTAGATATAATAGTCATCCGAATTAAATTCAGATTATCTTTGAGATCTTATTATCTTTGAGATCTTAATATCTTTCTTGAGAGATGCTGGACATTCACATCTGCTTTCAGGTACACTAACTCCATGCTACTTTCCTCTTTGCTTTTTGGAAGCCATAGAAGCCCCTTTTGACTTCATAGCACATAGCATATTATAGGCTTAGTGGACAATAGATTCCTAACTTGAATAATAATGGCTACAAGTAGCCAAGTAGCCTAGGCTACAAGGCTTTCTGAAATTGACGGTTTAAACAGTAATACTCAAACTTTAAAAAAAGATCATTTGGGGACTATAATAAAAATTTAGACCTCTCATTATAAAAATTTATATTCACAAAAGAACTTCACAAAAATTTCAGGGTTCAAAAACACTTCTCCCCTCTAGGTTAAGAAAGCCTGTCTTAAAATATCACATTAGCCTGTACTGAACTCCACTAGACTGACTCTTATTAGCTTCCTGTGATCAAGTCCAAACTATACGATCAGTAAAAATCAGTAAAACTTGTGTGAGGTTTAAGGAAGTCACAAAAATGACTGTGAGACAAATAAACATTATTAAAGGAGTGAAATTGTGAAAGGCTCAAAAGGGAAGGCCATGGGGTATGTACCAAGTGACAATGACTCCTCCTCCTCTCTGGTAACCTTGCAAAATTACTACACAGAAAGGAATTCACAAGGGAACTTGTTTTATAACAGACCACTGACCATTTCAATTGCCCTGGAACCAATCTTATAATAGGTAGCAAAGAATTTTGCACACAGAACTACTTCTGATTTGTCTCTATTTGTATAGAAATAGAAGGATCAATATTAGCTAAAGTAAGTCTAATTAAACAACTGCTCATTGAGCACCTACTCTGTGCAAGTACACAAAATGATCACATGCTTCAGCACTGTAGATTCTATGAGCAATGGTGGGATAATTCTGCTGGCAGTAAAAGATAACTGCTCTTATAAACAGGAGTATGCATAACAGTTCTATTTTAATGCCTCTGCCTTGTTTTAGAGCCATTTTTAAAATCTCTTAATTCTTTATATACTGTCTCAAAAGTTGAAAATTCTCTAAATTTAGTTAATGTAACTTTCAATTAAAGTTTTTGCTTGAGGCTTTTTACAAATGAGTTAATAGAAAATACACTGACTCAATTTTAAAAATAAGCATAGAGTTAAACCCTAAAAGAACATGCCAAAACAAATTTTAATGGAAAAAAAAAGCATCTAGCAATAAGATCTTTGGGTTGCTTCTTTATCTTCTTTTGAAACAATGCATGCCTCTGTTTACCTATATAAGAAACTGTATAGGAAACATTAATTCTACACATCCTTTGGAACACTGTACTACTGGACTAAAAGAGTCTTAAAAAAAACTCTGGAGGGCCAAAAATTATAGGCAACAAATGTAGAAGAATAAATTCAATCCAATATATAATATAAATTTGCCCCCATTAAAACCTCTTTCACAATTTGAACGATTACCTCTCTTTTTCTTCTCTGCATTAACATACTAATAAAGTCAAGAGGAATTACACTCATCTCAATGGCAACTTGAAGCCACTACTTATATTAATATACTAATGGAAATTTGTATGCAATAAAAAAAATTGATTTTATTTAGTTTTACTAGAGTATTTGGGAAGCTAGGGAGTAAAGATGAAAGAAAATCTGAGACTGACATAAAATTGGCAGGTTTTTTAAAAACTAAATTATACAACATCTTTTATTCTAGAAACCTAAAGAGGCTCTCATATATTTTCTCATTTATTCTCAAAACAAATAAAAAGGATAGAATGAAGCTACGTACAAGTCTACAGATACAAAAAGTTAATTCCCGAGAGCAGCTGAACATAATGCCTGTGCAGTCCAAGCAGTGTGTAGGGTTTCATAAAAAATAGAAAAGAACAAAATACAATCCTTGCCCCTTGAAGTAATTATAACTTTTGAACAAAAACCCACTACAGAAACAAAACACACAACAAAACAAAGCCAGTAGTTCTGGATATTAAGATAGATTAAGTACTATAAGAGAAGTACAATGTTGCATGAAAGTCTCAGAGACGAAGATATTATACTCAAGCGGGGCATTTCAAGGAAGGAATCAAGGAGCTGCTGTGTAAAAGAATGAATTGGAGAAGAAAAATTATTTCTGAATAATACATAGCACTAGGCAGGAAAGACAAGGACTATGTGGGGAAGAAAGAGTCCTGACAACAGTCTAGTGCAGGTGAAACATAGGTTCTATGTGGGGGAAATACTGGGAAAATGTGAAAGAGAAGATGAAGCAATATTGCAGAGAACCTGGGGGTCAGTGGAAAAGATTTCTGATGAAGAGAAAAATGTGCCTGGATCTATGCTCTAGAAAAACTAACCTGGCAGGAGTTTCCAGGAGACATTATGGAGTGTGAAAGACTGGAGAAAGACCATGGTAATTTGAATCCCACCTACATACATTACTATTATGTCAAAAGCATTAGTACTGTACATTGCACTCCCCTGTAGGTACTTTATTATTTATTTAAAGTCATGAAATAGGATAGAATATTTCAGTTGCTGTGTACTACATACAACTCTATGAAGAAAATGTAAAAGGACCAACAAGACTAACATTTATTAAGAGGTAATCTTGATTAAATTAACCCAGATGGATATGAAGTATCTTCTATACCATCCTATACAGATTAAAGAGATGACAAAGTTAGGGTGCTGCAAACTGAGGATCACAGTATTTGTAATAGACAGCTACCATAATTCACTTTGATCATCAACACTGCCCAGGGAAAGCTGAGTAGATTAGCCATGTAACAGTCAGTTACTAAGGCACCTTACATAGACTCCTTGTTCCCTTTTATTTCAATACTACCATCAAGCCTTATCAACCCACCTCTTCAGTGTCCCCTCTTCAACTCTCTCACTTGTATTCCCCCAGCTCATGTGCTCAGAACCTTTCAGCTAACCAAGTATCTGAGTTTTCAGTTTGAACCCTTATCTCCAGTCCACAGGGTCTCAAACAGTCAGACATGGCTAAGCAACTGAACAACAACATCCCACTTCTTAACATTATTAGTGGTTCAAACTAATGCCCTTGAAGCTTCCTTCAGCCATATATTTCTACGTCATTTCTTCTGCAAAATCCTTCAAGGTGGTGGCTTTCAAACTTGTTTAATTGCAACAACTTTTAACAGTAAGAAACATATATATATATATATATATAAAATGTTAACAGCTTAGCATGCACATCACACATGTATATACACACACATATGTTTCACAAAATAATAAATAACCTTACCATGTACAATGGATTTTTATATTTTCTATCTTATTGTAGGTTCTTTCACTTAAAGGAAAAAATGTGACCGCTAAATTCAGTTTGGAAAATATCGCCTTGGGTCTCTTCACTGCCTGAACTTGGTCTAAAATGTAAGTCACTCTTCTTGGTAGCTTTAATCTACCTTTCCAGACTTATTCCCACTACTCCTTAAAATTGAGCTTTAGCCAAACTGAACTACTATTTCCCTAATATATCTTATGATTTCCTGCTTCCATGACTGTGGCTAAACTAAGCTCTTAATTTGCAACATTCTCTTACGCATATTCCATGCTTGCCTTTGTCAAAATTGAAACAACCTTTAAGGATATCCTAGTGGATATCCTAGCCACAGGCTTCCTAGTGGCTCAGAGGGTAAAGCGTCTGCCTGCAGTGCAGGACACCTGGGTTCGATCCCTGGGTTGGGAAGATCTCCTGGAGAAGGAAATGGCAACCCACTCCAGTTCTCTTGCCTGGAAAATCCCATGGACGGAGAAGCCTGGTAGGCGACCCGATGGAGTCGCAAAGAGTCGGACACGACTGTGTGATTTCATTTTCTTTAAGAATATCAAACGTAACTTCCCCTGGAAAGCCTCTAGTGACTTCCCAACACAGGGGACTTTTTTCTTTTCTGAATCCCCACAGCTCATTAAAGGCACACTCTAATGGCAACTCTACATTTTACTAGTTTTTTGTTTCTGTGTATTATCAGGATCTTGTACATCTCTTTACTTTACAATAGTGGTACATTATAAGCACTCAATTAATGTTTACAAAATTAAAGACTTGAAGAGTGAAGGTAAAAGGAGAAGGGGGTGGCAAAGGATGAGATGGTTAGATAGTCTCACTGGCTCAATGGACTTGAATTTAAGCTCTGGGAGATAGTGAAGGATGGGGGGAACCTGGCGTGCTGCAGCCCATGGCGTTTCAGAGTCGGCCATGACTTAGTAACTGAACAACAATGACAAAATGAAAGACATTAGAAACGTCTCTAAATATTAATAGTATCAGTATAGGTTAAAGTTAACAGGAAAAGTCAAGGTCAATTGACACATATTTTGATTCTCACATGTCATAAAACAAGACCCTATTAAATCATTTCCTATCAATTAAAAAACCTTCTAAATATTTATTGACATTATCATTGATTTTATGATTAATTTGAGGTTTGTAGTAGCATGTGTGTGTGCTCACTTGTTCAGCTGCGTCTGGCTCTCTGCAGTCCCATGGTCTATAGCCTGCCAGGCTCCTCTGCCTGTGGGATTTTCCAGGCAAGAGCACTGAAGTGGGGTGCCATTTTCTACTCCAGGGAATCTTCCTTACCCAGGGATCAAACCCATGTCTCTTGCATTTCCTGCATTGGTTGATGGATTCTTTACCGCTAGCACACCTGGGAAGCCCCACTTTACAGTTTAGGCACTACAAATTGCTGAATGAAGATGTTCCCTATTTAAAAGGGAAAACCAACATAAAAAGTTCAATTCACAACCTATCATTTTGTTGTGAGACCACCAACAGAGTCTTATGTTACAAAAAAATGTAAAGACAACAATAAAGGAATACAGTAATCTACACTTATAAATCTTTGTAATGTGTTCTTGGTTATTTAATAGAGAAAATAACAAAGATGTGGTAAACTACAGGTATAGAAATGAAATAATGGGCTGTGGAACAGAAGCATACAACTAGCATCTTAGACAACTCCAGAAGTAGACATTAACAAAGGATTTCTTAAAAAATAAACAGTAGCATAGTCAGGAAAATAGTAAAAAAAAAAAAAAAAAAAGTCAATAGGACACAAACATCAGAGTTTGAAAAGCATAAAAGAAAGACATTTGAGAGACAAGTCACACATACCCAATACACTTTAAAATATATAGAGTAGATGATAAGATAGAAAAGAAATCTATGGTTCGTAGAAGAGAGGAAAACAAGGACATAAAAGTAAGTCAATTGGTGAATTTACAGAGGCAATGAATCAGCCAAAAGATAAAGAATATGTAAGTGCATGTGTAATGTACACATACAATCACCGATACTAAGTTCAAGGGTGAGGAGACAGAATGACAGCTTTGCTAGGATGAGGAGGTCACGTTTTTCAGGCTTTAAGGGAAATCTATAGATGAAGACTATAGATCTGTGATAAGTTTACACACTGTAATAACTGACAAGTATAATCTAACATTTTATTTCCAGACAGGTCATCCATCAGGTACTTTCTCATGCATGCTTGACTTTAAGATCAAAAGGGCCAGAGATGGCACAGCCTCAATACAGACAAACCTGGAAGTCAAAATGACACTGGTCTGTGCTAATTTGAAATCTTCCTGTTTGGAGTCCAGAATCAATACTAGCAAAGCATTTCTTATGCCAAGGGACTAGGCTTAATGTCCATATCTTGGGAACTGACAGGGCTTGAGGCAAGCTGTACAATACTTAAGATCCAGGAGCAATGTGTACAGTGCTATGTGCCTGTTTAATTAGCACTATGGGTCCTCCCTGCAATCTTAAGGCCTCTTCTATGTTCTTCCCACTCAAAACTCTTTGGATTTGCCTTAAGCCATCCAATGATCTAGGGTTTTTTTCCCCTGAGATCCAAAGTGAAAAGAGATTCACAAAGCAATTTTCCACCATAATAAGGAGGTTTTCTAAGATACATGTATCAATCTGGAAAAGTATCTGCTTAGCATTTTTATGAAATATTCTGCAGCTGGAAATTATTCCTGGTAAACTTGGTGACACTGTCATATCAATAAGATATAATATTTTGAAAAGTTTCACTATCATGTCCATTCTATTTAAGCTTCTAAATGAAAAACAAAAATAAAATTGCCAATGGTTTTACATGATATTTTTAAACAATGTTGTGACTTCCCTTGCATTAGATAAATTATTATATAAAGACTAATCTGTTACATTTCAGACTAATTTGTTCAACAATCCTTTAAAAGACATCTAAAGTAATGCTCAACATTCCCCAAGCCAGGCTTCAGCAATACGTGAACTGTGAACTTCCAGATGTTCAGGCTGGTTTTAGAAAAGGCAGAGGAACCAGAGATCAAACTGCCAACATCTGCTGGGTCATGGAAAAAGCAAGAGAGTTCCAGAAAAACATCTATTTCTGCTTTATTGACTATGCCAAAGCCCTTGACTATGTGGATCACAATAAATCATGGAAAATTCTGAAAGAGATGGGAATACCAGACCACCTGACCTGCCTCTTGAGAAACCTATATGCAGGTCAGGAAGCAACAGTTAGAACTGGACATGGAACAACAGACTGGTTCCAAGTAGCAAAAGGAGTATGTCAAGGCTGTATATTGTCACCCTTCTTATTTAACTTATATGCAGAGTACATCATGAGAAACGCTGGGCTGGAAGAAGCACAAGCTGGAATCAAGATTGCTGGGAGAAATATCAATAACCTCAGATATGCAGATGACACCACCCTTATGGCAGAAAGTGAAGAGGAGCTAAAAAGCCTCTTGATGAAAGTGAAAGTGGAGAGTGAAAAAGTTGGCTTAAAGCTCAACATTCAGAAAACGAAGATCATGGTATCCGGTCCCATCACTTCATGGGAAATAGATGGGGAAACAGTGGAAACAGTGTCAGACTTTATTTTTAGGGACTCTAAAATCACTGTAGACGGTGACTGGAGCCATGAAATTAAAAGACACTTACTCCTTGGAAGAAAAGTTATGACCAACCTAGATAGCATATTCAAAAGCAGAGACATTACTTTGCCGACTAAGGTCCGTCTAGTCAAGGCTATGGTTTTTCCAGTGGTCATGTATGGATGTGAGAGTTGCACTGTGAAGAAAGCTGAGCGCTGAAGGACTGATGCTTTTGAACTGTGGTGTTGGGGAAGACTCTTGAGAGTCCCTTGGAGTGCAAGGAGATCCAACCAGTCCATTCTAAAGGACGTTGGTCCTGGGTGTTCATTGGAAGGACTGATGCTAAAGCAGAAACTCCAATACTTTGGCTACCTCATGTGAAGAGTTGATTCATTAGAAAAGACCCTGATGCTGGGAGGGATTGGGGGCAGGAGGAGAAGGGGACAACAGAGGATGAGATGGCTGGATGGCATCACCAACTTGATGGACATGAGTTTGAGTAGACTCTGGGAGTTGGTGATGGACAGGGAGGCCTTGCGTACTGCAATTCATGGGGTCGCAAAGAGTAGGACATGACTGAGCAACTGAACTGAATATGCCAGGAACATAGCTGGACACCAGAGATATAAAAGTGTACAGCACTGAGATTGTCTTTGAGGGTCTCACAGTATAGCAAGAGACAATCATATAAACAATCCGAGTAATGTACTGAGAAGTACAGTGGAGTTATAGACAAGCTGCCAAGATATAGGAATGTAAATCAGAGCCTATTTCACAGAAGGATATGAAGGAAGAAGGAGTTCAGGAGAACAAAGAGATAAAGGCAAAGAAAAGCATAGGCAAAAATCTCAGATACAAAAAAACAATCTCCTGGAAAACTAATTTGTTCAATATAACTTGACCCAGAAGCTTGTGTGAGAATAGCAGGATCAGACAACAGGTGGGACTGCAAAGGCCTTTTCCTAAAGAGTATTTTTTGCCAGGCTAATTTGTTTGGACTTTATCTTAAACATGGGTATTTAAAGACTTAACGCAGATCATGCATGCATGCTCAGTCACTGAGTCATGTCCAACTCTTTGAAACCCTGTAGACTAGGGCTCATCAGGCTCCTCCTCCAAGGGGTTCCTTCCACCCCAGGGACTGAACCCACACCTCTTACATCTCCTGCATTGGCAGGCAGATTCTTTACCTCTGCACAGATTGGGAAGCCCATTTTTACAGATCGGCTGATAATAATGTGGTACAAAGGTTGGCAGGTACACAAGGCAATACTGAAGGCAAGCGGACCAGTTAGAAGACTTGTACAGTCTAGACAAAAAAACTAGTAATGGTCAAAATGAAGTCAAAGGGTCAACTTCAGAGGTAACAGAAGTAATATCAAAAGGTCCTAAAGATCTAAGGATTGTGGTTGAGATGGGAGGGAACTGAGAAAGTGGAAGTCTGGTAGTGAAGCCCCAGGTTACATTCAAGTAATGGGATAAATAACAATGCTTCTAACTAACAGGGAAATACAGAAAAGGGAGCAAATTTGCATAAAAAGATAATGAGGAAACATTGAACTTGTTGAGTTTATCATGCCTATGGAGAAGGAAATGGCAACCCACTCCAGTATTCTTGCCTGGAGAATCCCATGGATGGAGGAGCTTGGTGGGCTACAGTCCACGAGTCGCAAAGAGTTGGACACGACTGAGCGACTTCACTTTCATGGACAACTAAATATACAGGTCCTAGAGTATAAGCTCACTGTTGTGGCTCTAATCATCAACTATTTTTTTTTTAAACAAGCTAAGAAGGAACAGAAAGAGAGAGGGAGGAAGCCAAAAAAAGAAGGGGTGGGGAGAAAGGGAAGAAAATACTGAAAGAAGAACCATCAAGTATGGCTCTCAAGCTTGTGAGCAATTGGAACCTGTTTACTTTCAGGAAAATTGTTATTCTTGAACCCCCTACCACAGTTTAGCCTCCTATCAGCAACAGCCTGCTTTATATTTGGAGATCTATCCTTCCAACACTGGGTCCTGTTCTTCCCCTAGTTCAGTTTAGCCGCTCAGTCATGTCCAACTCTTTGCGACCCCATGAATCGCAGCATGCCAGGCCTCCCTGTCCATCACCAACTCCCAGAGTTCACACAGACTCACGTCCATCGAGTCCATGATGCCATCCAGCCATCTCATCCTCTGTTGTCCCCTTCTCCTGCCCCCAATCCCTCCCAGCATCAGAGTCTTTTCCAATGAGTCAACTCTTCGCATGAGGTGGCCAAAGTACTGGAGCTTCAGCTTTAGCATCATTCCTTCTAAAGAAATCCCAGGGTTGATCTCCTTCAGAATGGACTGGTTGGATGTCCTTGCAGTCCAAGGGACTCTCAAGAGTCTTCTCCAACACCACAGTTCAAACGCATCAATTCTTTGGCACTCAGCCTTCTTCACAGTCCAACTCTCACATCCATACATGACCGCAGGAGAAACCATAGCCTTGACTAGACAGACCTTAGTCGGCAAAGTAATGTCTCTGCTTTTGAATATACTGTCTACGTTGGTCATAACTTTTCTTCCAAGGAGGAAGCCTCTTTTAATTTCATGGCTGCAATCACCATCTGCAGTGATTTTGGAGCCAAAAAAAATAAAGTCTGACACTGTTTCTACTGTTTCCCCATCTATTTCCCATGAAGTGATGGGACCGGATACCATGATCTTCGTTTTCTGAATGTTGAGCTTTAAGCCAACTTTTTCACTCTCCACTTTCACTTTCATCAAGAGGCTTTTTAGCTCCTCTTCACTTTCTGCCATAAGGGTGGTGTCATCTGCATATCTGAGGTTATTGATATTTCTCCCAGCAATCTTGATGCCAGTTTGTGTTTCTTCCAGTCCAGCGTTTCTCATGATGTACTCTGCGTATAAGTTAAATAAGCAGGGTGACAATATACAGCCTTGATGTAATCCTTTTCCTATTTGGAACCAGTCTGTTGTTCCATGTCCAGTTCTAACTGTTGCTTCCTGACCTGCATACAGATTTCTCAAGAGGCAGGTTAGGTGGTCTGGTATTCATCTCTCTCAGAATTTTCCACAGTTTCTTGTGATCTGCACAGTCAAATGCTTTGGCATAGTCAATAAAGCAGAAATAGATGTTTTTCTGGAACTCTCTTGCTTTTTCCATGATCCAGCGGATGTTGGCAATTTGATCTCTGGTTCCTCTGCCTTTTCAAAAACCAGCTTGAACATCAGGGAGTTCATGGTTCACGTATTGCTGAAGTCTGGCTTGGAGAATTTTGAGCATTACTTTACTAGCGTGTGAGATGAGTGCAATTGTGCGGTAGTTTGAGCATTCTTTTGCATTGCCTTTCTTTGGAATTGGAACGAAAACTGAACTTTTCCGGTCCTGTGACCACTGCTGAGTTTTCCAAACTTGCTGGCATATTGAGTGCAGTACTTTCACAGCATTATCTTTCAGGATTTGAAACAGTTCAACTGGAATTCCATCACCCCCACTAGCTTTGTTCATAGCGATGCTTTCTAAGGCCCACTTGACTTCACATTCCAAGATGTCTGGCTCTAGATTAGTGATCACATCATCATGATTATCTGGGTGGTAAAGATCTTTTTTATACAGTTCTTCTGTGTATTCTTGCCACCTCTTCTTAATATCTTCTGCTTCTGTCAGGTCCAGACCATTTCTGTCCTTTATCGAGCCCATCTTTACATGAAATGTTCCCTTGGTATCTCTAATTTTCTTGAAGAGATCTCTAGTTTTTCCCATTCTGTTGTTTTCCTCTATTTCTTTGCATTGATTGCTGAAGAAGGCTTTCTTATCTCTTCTTGCTATTCTTTGGAACTCTGTATTCAGATGTTTATATCTTTGCTTTTCTCCTTTGCTTTTCACCTGTCTTCTTTTCACGGCTATTTGTAAGGCCTCCCAGAAAGCCATTTTGCTTTTTTGCATTTCTTTTCCATGGGGATGGTCTTGATCCCTGTCTCCTGTACAATGTCACGAACTTCATTCCATAGTTCATCAGGCACTCTATCTATCAGATCTAGACCCTTAAATCTATTTCTCACTTCCGCTGTATAATCATAAGGGATTTGATTTAGGTCATACCTGAATGGTCTAGCGGTTTTCCCTACTTTCTTCAATTTAAGTCTGAATTTGGCAATAAGGAGTTCATGATCCGAGCCACAGTCAGCTCCTGGTCTTGTTTTTGTTGACTATATAGAGCTTCTCCATCTTTGGCTGCAAAGAATATAATCAATCTGATTTCAGTGTTGACCATCTGGTGATGTCCATGTGTAGAGTCTTCTCTTGTGTTGTTGGAAGAGGGTGTTTGCTATGACCAGTGCATTTTCTTGGCAAAACTCTATTAGTCTTTGCCCTGCTTCACTCCGCATTCCAAGGCCAAATTTGCCTGTTACTCCAGGTGTTTCTTGACTTCCTATTTTTGCATTCCAGTCCCCTATAATGAAAAGGACATCTTTTTTGGGTGTTAGTTCTAAAAGATCTTGTAGGTCTTCATAAGACCATTCAACTTCAGCTTCTTCAGCGTTACTGGTTGGGGCATAGGCTTGGATAACTGTGATATTGAATGTTTTGCCTTGGAGACGAACAGAGATCATTCTGTCGTTTTTGAGATTGCATCCAAGTACTGCATTTAGAACTCTTTGTTGACCATGATGGCTACTCCATTTCTTCTGAGGGATTCCTGCCCGCAGTAGTAGATGTAATGGTCATCTGAGTTAAATTCACCCATTCCAGTCCATTTTACTTCTTCCCCTAGAACCACAGTAAATGTGGTTTCAGTAATCATGACTCAGTCTCTTGCTCCAGGACTGGCACAGGATCTAGACCTGTCGCATCAAACAAAATCATCATCTCCCAACAACAGGTTCATGGATGATACAAGTCAAGCCACTGAATGACAATGAACCATAACTGTATTTTTCTTCCAGCTATTTGAGATTACCACTTTTCCTACTAAGTATGGACTTCCCAGGTAGCACAGTGGTAAAGAACCCGTCTGCCAATGCAGGAGACACAAGAGATGCAGGTTCAAACCCTGGGTTGGGAAGATCCCCAGAGCTGTACATGACTGAGTGTGTGGGCACATGCGTGCGCGCGCGCGCACACACACACACACACACACACACACACACACACACACGATGGGAAGATCCCCAGAGCTGTACATGACTGAGTGTGTGGGCACATGCGTGCACGCGCGTGCACGCACACACACACACACACACACACACACACACACGAGTTAGAAAGGATGTAATTACAAGCCATCTTCTGACTACAGGGGTCCAAATCGAGAATAGAGTCAGCAGAAAGTAAAGGCAAGAGATTAAAAACGGGTGTGTCTGTGTGTGTTTGTGTTCTGATTACATAGTTTGTATCTTGTTTCTAATCTACTTAAAGCTAACTTATCTTCAGGTCATTATCAGTAAATTCTCTTTTTTATTTAAATCAGCTTGAACAAGACTTTCTGCTTCTTGTAATCAAAAGAATTTTAACCAATATAAAGAGTAAAGTAGTAATCAATGTTTTTTAAAAATATTAAATTAAAATTCATTTTAAAAAATCAGTTATTCACGTCTTTCTATCAACAGTAAATATTCTATTGAAAAAAGAAAATTATGCATTTATTGTTGCATTTAAATTAAAACTATCCACTAAGTAATTTAAAATCATATTTAACATAATTGATACCAATATAAAATCCCTAATGCAAAAAAGAACATGAAAGAAGAAAAGTATTAAAGATTTGAAGAGGAAGATTGAAACTTAGGGAAGAATATTAAATGAATTTCATTAGAATGAAATTAACACAGATTTCTGGATCAAGAGATTCCATTAAAATGAAAACAAAGTTATAAGCTCTAAAAAAACAAAGAAAACTGGCGGGGAGACATCAACGGAGTAGGGATTTCAATTAGATTCTTGAGTCAGAAAGCAGCAGAAGAAGGAACAATGACTGATAAATCAACAGAGGAAGTTGTAACCCACAGTTTGTATAGGAGAGAAGAAAGCCAAGAAAGGAGCTAAACAAGGCCACACTATCCTGAGCTCCAGGTATAACAAGGATGAAGCGTGAAGCTGGAAAAACTGTAATCTCAAAAAATAGCATCTGTTCAGCTTTCCTCTTGCCTTATTCTTAGTTATGAACAAGTAACCAAGACATTTGAGAAAAGCCTTCAACATGAAAGAGAAGAAAACATGAGAAAACAGACCCCAAAGAAAACACAAATATTTCAGAGAATGAAATGTTTAAAGACTCTAATCTGTATTTTAACATGGATATAAGGATGTTATTAATACATCTATAGAAGGAAAAAGAGGTTGTTATTAAAAAGGAACAATCAATAAACAAGTAAAGTTCCTGACTGCTAAAATAAAAAGAAAATTTCAACAAGAAAGTAGGGTGTTTAAAAGAGAAACCTCACAGAATGTACAATAAAAAATAGAGATGGAAGATATGTGAGAAGAGACAAGAGACATGAAAATTCAAACTGGGAGGTCTAAAGTGTGATCAATTAGAGTACCAGCAAAAGAGAATAAAGAAGATCAAAGGGAGTCAATTATCAAATACCGGAAAGGCATTTTGTAGAGCCATCCTCACACTGCAATTCTATTGCCTCTGCCACTTTTTGTGTGTCAGATTAGACAGCAGGTTCTCCTCTTTCTCTATCAAAAAAAGAAAGCAGTAGCAGTTTTAGGTCTCACATCCACATATTGCTCCGTGTAGGAGAAAGACCTTATCTTTTGCCAACTGTCCATCATCTTACATTTCATCCTATGTGGTACAATGCAGATTAATAAAACCAAACCTGACCTAATGGCTAGGGCCAGGATGCCATGCTGTGAGTGGCTTTCATCTGGATTAGGATAAAAGGAAAGAGGTATGCTGCTCCTCAATAGAAAACTGTAGAAAGGATACAGGGAAGCCACTTTCAACGTCCAGTGTGCTGTTGTGACATTTCATTACATCAAACATAACGACACAATCATAAAAGACAACAGAGAAGAAACACGAGTCAGCTAAAAGGAACAAATATCACACTAGCATGAAACTTCTCATCACAAAATGCTAGAGGACCATGGAACAACGCTTTTAATGATTTGAGGAAAAGTGACCTTCATCCTAAAATATTAAATTTAATGAACATACTAATCAAATATGAGGGTAGAATAAGAACATTTGCAAACTGCAAGGACTTGAAAGTAACTTCTCTAAGGAAATCTCTTATTGATGGATTCCATTGAAATCAGGGAATAAACCAAGAAAGAGGACAATATCAGATCCAGTAAGAAGCAGCTCCAGTTGAGAAAGAAAGAATAAGTGATCCTCAAATATATTCTTTATAGAGTTATGGTATTTAGACATATCATGCAGGAACTATTGCATTGCTTTATGTGACTTAAAAGAAAAACACCCCAGAATTTGAAAATTACTATATTTTTAGAGAATAATACAAGTCATCTATATGCCAAACTAACCCAGATGAGAATCAAATGATATTTTAATATTAAAGAAATTAAATTACTATATTTTTAGAGAATAATACAAGTCATCTATATGCCAAACTAACCCAGATGAGAATCAAATGATATTTTAATATTAAAGAAATTTTAAAGAATAAAAGACTAGCTACATGAAAGCCAGATATTTTGCAAACAGCTTGAGATATATATATATACACACACACCTGTCATAATCACCTGACAATCCATAAGACATAAAGGCTTATTCCACTTCTATTAGCTTTCATGACTTCTATAAAATGTGGATAGTCAGGAAATCTTTAATTCTGCAAATTCTTCCAAGTCTTTCCTACTTCTTTTAAGCAATTAGCCAATTAAATTCTTTGTAAAAAACAAACATCTCCTATTCAAATATTAGCTCTAATATCTGGGGGTAAAAAGAGTTAACAATAACAAAAGTCTGACATACATGTGAAAGTCACAAAACTACAACCTGTTATAAATAAATGTTTAAAATGAAAATGAATCTAAATGCTTTCAATTCTTCATTAATATTCAAAGGATTAAAAAAATGCAATTCCATCTTTTTCTTGGAACAAGGGAAGACGAACTTGAAGAATTATAGCTCTTCTCAACTCGTTTTTTCCCATAATTACTCAATTATTCATTAGAATATGCAAGACCGCTATTGGAATCTTTGCACCAGTGTTTCATAAATGGATTTAACTATAAAAACCTGGTTATACAATCTCTTCCATAAAAGCAGTATATTTCTGATATTTATGTCCTTAAAATATCCTATAGTAAAATTAATATTTTTGCACAGGAAAAGAAGGAACTATTTAGTCCCAGACAACTTGATAACATCTCTTTCAGCTATAGTTATAATTATCATGTACGAACTTCCAAAGCAGAAGTTGTCAAGATTTAACATTAACATTAATTTATGTCATAACTGACGGTTACTATAAAGATAATGGCAAAGCATCCATTTCTCCAAAGACAAAACGCATCAAAAGGGAAATTTCTTCTTCATTACTACTAATCAGCCCATTTTTAATTAAATTGATTAGTAATCTATTATCTTTCCCTTTCTCAGAAGGGTGTTATTATCACAGTTTCTCCAAAGTTATCAGTTATCAGTGGTTTTTAAGCAACCTAATTACCTGTAGTATTGAGTCCTACCATTTTGTAATGTTGGCTTATGCTACAAACTTAATACCTAGTTTCTTTGTACCCTAAGGAAGAATTTTGAGAATGAAGAATTTGCACTCAATATTTCACACCTCAAAGTGAATGTTGTCAAAGTCTTAGTGGTTCACATGGATAGAGGTGAAATTTCTTTTATGCCTTCTCTGTTGTTTGACAGGACTTTCCAGTTGGTTCAGTGGTAAGAAATCCACCTGCCAACACAGGAGACACAGGAGACGTGGGTTTTTTCCCTGAGTTGGGAAGATCCCTTGGAAGAGGAAATGGCAACCCACTCCAGTATTCTTGCCTGGAAAATGGCATAGACAGAGGAGCCTGGTGGGCTACGGTCCATAGGGTCACAAAGAATTAGACATGATGATAATCAAAATAGTTGTTATTAGCATGTATATTCCTAAAAGGAAGAAATCAGGTCCCTGCGATTTCCTTTGAAAATTATTTACCTTTTATGCTACCCATATCCAAACAGCAATTTTTTTTTTCTAAATAGTAAATTATAGAACCATTCTTTCCCTTTCAGTTTTGTTTTTTAAAGGCTAAATAAAAATAAGAATTTTCTGTGTTGGAGAAGACTCAAGAGTCCCCTGGACTGCAAGGAGATCAAACCAGTTAACCCTAAAGGAAGTCAGTCTTGAATATTCCTTGGAAGGACATGCTGAAGTTGAAGCTTCAATATTTTGGCCACCTGATACAAAGAATGGACTCACTGGCAAAGATTCTGATGCTGGGAAAGATTGAAGGCAGGAGGAGAAGGGGATGACTGAGGATGAGATGGTTGGATGGCATCACCAACTCAATGGACATGAGTTTGAGCAAGCTTTGAGAGTTAGTGATGGACAGGGAAGCCTGGCGTGTTGCAGTCCCTGGGGTCACAAAGAGTCAGACACCACTGAGCAACTAAACTGAACTGAACTGATGTAGAAAATAAGAGATATTTTCAAAGTTAAAAGAATTGAAGAGTTTCATATATTTTTAAAATCAAAACTCTTAGCTAATATTAGGCTTTGATCAGCATCAAATCTGAAGTACAGCACTAAAGTAGCTATTTGAGACTAGCAAATTTTTTCATGACAGGGGTTCATAACATAACTTCTGAAAAGCTAAACTTCTCTAAAGAATGAGAAAATAAAATGCAATGTCCCTTGGTACAAGAAGGGACAGAAATTTTCTTTCCTTTGTAAAAAAATAAGACATCAAGGAAATATTTGGTTTAAATTCTCTATTTTACTAGCTACACCTTATATGAATTGCCTGTAGTTGACTGGATAAAATTCATATTTAAGAGTACTGAACTGTATTAAAATAGTTGACTATATTAAGAATAAAAAGATGACTGCTTAATATAAAAGGATATCTATTAATTAACATTTACTACGTATAGTACCTAGTAGATAGATAAGTCCCATACATTCTCTCCTCAATTTTCCATCCAGAGAAATTAAGAATGAATGCACAATTGCTGCAAACTCTTATATTCAGAAACTTAAGTATTTAATTTATAAACCTCTTTCACGAACTAAAAGTAAGGCTCAGTCTCTCTTTCGTTAGGTCTACTGAAATTTCACCAAAGCAGCAAGGTCTTTCTGGACCACTCACTGCCATCACTCTTCATCACCTTGACTCCGCTTCATCTTTCTTCACAGTACTCTTCACCACCATGCATATAATTTATTTGTTTGCTTACTGACCTGTCTCCTACAGAAAAGTAAGCTCCAACAAAATAAGACTTTTTCTATCTGTTCATTGTCCTATCCCCGGTGCCTAGAACTACATATAACAAGACATTCAAAAAAATATTTGCTAAAAACATGATTGAAAATTCACCAGCTCCAAAATCCTAAGGAAAACTTGGGTAAATATCAATTATCGGTGCCAAACTATACCAAAAATTCTATTTTTAAACAATATAAAATATAAAGGCATAGTAACAGTTTTCTAACTGAAAAGACAAAATAGCTTTTCAAAGAATAGTTGGGCTTCTTGGAGTTATAAAATATTTATTACTAAATAATTCAGTAAATATAATTTACTAAATTACACACTAAACTCAGTAAATGTAATTAGTCGCTCTACATACCTTAACAAGTTTCAAAAGCTCATAGAGATCTTCAACTTCATCACCTTCACATTTGGTGTACACTGGTCCCGTATCCATGCTCTTTCCCCTTATGGTACGGCGATAGAGGGGAAGAGCCATCGCTTCTGCATACAAATCAATGGCATGATGACCTACTGTCTGATACATGTAGCTATCCAGTTCATCTGACCCCTCTGCAACAGATAAAGGGAAATAATCAAACAGAATGAAAGACAGTGGGTTTGAAAGTCCACCTGAGTTTCACTGCCTGGAGAGCAGTCAATACAACTTGATTCCAAAAACATCAATAAGAACAAAAATATTCAAAACAGATGAATCACCTGAACCTTTTTAGTGATACAAATGAACTTAGAAATATACTGGAATAGGCTTTTTGATTTCTTTACTCTATTTTTTAGAAAAAAGAATCATGAAAATATATAAAGATTGTTTGTAAAGATAGTCATCAGCATTTTTTATAATATCAATAGATTAAAATTATAGTATATTCACATAATACTATGCAGCTATTAATATAATTTTAAAGAAGAGTATTTTCTAAAGTATGTTCTGCAGAATAGAAATCCCATGAGATATTATTAGGTACTGGATGAAAAAATAAAGGATTCCGTGGGCAAATGAATTTATATAAAAAATGAGGATAAACCATATTAAATAGGTGTTTTAACTGCAATTCTTCCTAGGCTAAGCAGCTTTAAGATGCTCTAACAAGGCGAGAGTGTATGAATTATCTCTCAAATTTATCTATCTATATAACACTTACATTTTCATAGGGTATTTATGGTGCAAACACAATATCTAGAAATGCTATGGTAAATAATAATGACAAGGAAGGTGTTAAACAATATTTTTAAGCTTTTAAACAGTTACAAAACAATGTTTGACATATATGTGTGTATCTGTGTGTATCTGTGTATATATGCATATATGCCAAGCAGATCTAGGCTTTCCACTGAATGTGAAAGCATTTCATCAAAAGGCATGAAAAATTATATTGTAAGGGCCTTCAATAATCAAAATCACCACAGTATGCCATCAGATTTTGGCTCACACAACAGATTGCTATCCATGTACTCATATTATTATTGTAAATCTGTTTAGCCCCGGTTTCAGTAGGAAGGAGAGATATAGCCAAAGTAACCTAAAAGCCTCTTAGATTACCTTCATCTCAAATTTAAACTAGATCTTTAAATGTATTAGCTTTAAAGACAATTAATACAATCGAATTAATATATTTAAATAACTTTCAGTTTCTCAGCCAGAAACTTCCTGATGTTAGCAAAATAATTACAACATTTTACTGAATTCAAAAACCTAGAAGACAGTTTTCCTTTAAGGCTCCATTTAGTCCCAACCACAACGTAACTTTTATTAATGGAAGCTAGATAACAATAATAGTATGAGATCAAATAAAACCAAAAGGCTCCGCTGTTGCCTGAAGCACCTCAATTAACATGCCACAAAAGTTCCTACTACAAATTTAAAGAGATAGCTTTGTGAATTTTATGACAAGTTCACATTTATCCCCATTATGGGGATAAACTCTTTTCCAGACTACCCACTGAAAACTCAGTGCTATGATTTAGTTTAACCAACTTTATACTGGAGTCATCTCTACCAGTCATTCCTCATTAAGATTCCTTTTACATGTTTAGGGGGAGAAAAAAAAAGCCAGTCAATGAATCATTCAATAATCACCAACATCCTGTTGATTTTAAATCAAGATTAGCTAAACTCTATCCACCAACCCATAGCCATCTATTTGCTTCCATTATAATAAGAATGCAGCTGATTTCCTCAAGCTTTTAGTTTATAATATTCCAATTCAATTTACTACTAAATTCTTTCTAACAATATTCTAGGGTTTCCCTAGTGGCTCAGCTGGTAAAGAATCCACCTGCAATGCAGGAGAACCAGGTTTGATCCTTGGGTTGAGATGATACTCTGGAGAAGGGAAAGGCAACCTCCAGTATTCTTGCCTGGAGAATCCCATGGACAGAGGAGCCTTCCACTAAGGGGCATAATTTAAAGATATACTTTGCCTGTCATCTTACCCACCTTGCTAGTGAACCTTAAGCACAAGGAAGATTATAAAGATGATTCAAAACAGGATTTTTCAACTTTATAGTGGTTCAAAAGCAATACACATTAAATAAAAATTGTACTTCAAATTTTGAATTGTCATCTTTTCCCAGACTAGTGATACATGATCCATTCTCTCTGTGACACTGGGCAGCAGCAGTAGATAGCCACAACTCCCAGGCAACCACATGATCAAGACAGCAAACAACTAATATACTTAAGAACCATTCTATTTTTCACTTCCACACACTACAGAATTCAATAAACTACATAAGATATTCATCACTTTATTATAAAAGAAGCTTTGTGTTAGATGATTTTGCCCTACTGTAGGCTAATATAAGTGTTCTAAGTAGAGTTAAGGTAGGCTAGGCTAAGTTATCATGATCAGTAGGTTGGGTGTATTAAATGAATTTCTGACAGAATATTTTCAACTAATGTAAGTCAAAATCTGTACATCAGTGATTCAGTACAAGGGAACTATAACTATTCATGTAGAAAAGTTGAAGACAAGATAAAAATTCCATGGAGTGAAATTACATCATGTATGTATTATATAAACAATCTTCTTTTTAAATACCAACACCTCTAAAGATAGAAAGCTTAAAAAACTTACTTGCCTGACTGGCCACAAAGGATAAGAAAATTCTTTCCTGAAGTAACAGAATACAACCTGCAAGGAAATTCTGCTGCTTCTTTTATAATACAGACATTGTAGTATAGTTCCCATTCACCCTTAAATAATTTTCTCTTCATTATTTAAAGTCAGAAATAGGAGGTCACTTTCTAAACATCCAGAGAAGGCAATGGCAACCCACTCCAGTACTCTTGCCTGGAAAAACCTGTGGACGGAGAAGCCTGGTAGGCCGCAGTCCATGGGGTCGCTAGGAGTCGGACACGACTGAGCGACTTCACTTTCCCTTCCCTTTCTAAACATACTACTTTGAAAATGCTATTATTATTAATCATCAGAAACCCATACAAAATCCTAAGGTGTATGTTTACACCTGACCCTCCACAGGACCTTCATAGGACCTGTTCTACTTCCTCGTATAAAATATTTCTAATCTTTATACTCCCACTTTACTTCAAGCATTACTTGGCTCTTAATCAGAGAAAGAAAGAAAACTCAGATAATTGCTTGCCTTGCAGGGTTAACTCTAGTTAGTTCATTATTCATTCATCAATCAATAAACCTTGAGTGAATGCCTGTCAGGGCCACAGAGTTTTCCCAAGTGCTGAGGAACAATTAAAGGAATATAGAAGATATGACTTCTCCTCTCAAGAAGTTTACAAAAAATCTATTTGGGCATTAAAAAAATAGAAAACAACTCTAAAATGATATAAAAATAAAAATTCAATAGGCTGGCAGCACTGAAGAAGGAACAAAGGAAGGAAGAAAAATATCTAGTGCAAGATTCAGATTTAAATGGCTTCCCTGGTAGCTCAGAGAGTAAAGAATCTGCTCGCAACCCAGGTTCAATCCGTGGATCAGGAAGATCCTCTGGAGAAGAGAATGGCTACCCACTCCAGCATTTTTGCCTGGAGAATTCCATGGACAGAGGAGCCTGGTGGGCTACAATCCAAAGTTTTGCAAAGAGTCAGACATAACTAAGCGACTAACACTCACTTTTACTCACTCACTCAGATTAAACCGAATTTGTTGGGGACCTACTTCACACCAGGAATTATTAGTGTTTTTGCATATAATACTCATTTAATTAAACCTAAAATAACAGTAGAGCAAAAGCATGGAATCTTAAAAGAAGCTGAGTAAAGGGAATGATAAAAAGATCTTAGTAGAAAAGCAGTAAGAGTTAGACAAGTTTAATCTCCCTCTATTACATTTTAACAGTTAATATCTATGGTTGCATGAGTATAATAAAAGAGTATGAAAAGCAAATCAATGAATATTTTTCTTTTATTTAAAAGTCTGATTGGGAAAAATATATATATAATTATGATTATGTGTAGTGATGGATGTAAAGTAAACTTATTGTGGTAATCAAGTGAAATGATTATATATGATATATATATATAAAATCACTGTTATATATATAAAATGAATACAGTATTATGTATCAACTATATCTCAATTAAAAAAAAAAGATTTTGTTGGTTGAACTGTGTCACTCCCAAATACTTGGAGTAAAGTCCTAACATCTAATACCTCAAAATGTTACCTTGTTTGGGAATAGAGTCATTGAAGATATAATTAGTTGAAATGAAGTCATTAGCGTGAGCCCTTCACCAAATATGACTGGTGTCCATATTAAAAGAGTAAATTTGGATACCATGGACACAGAGGAAAAAAAATATCTAAATGGAGAAATTTCACTGGAGAAAAACTGAAAAAAGTAGCTAAAATAAGGTCTGTGGATTATTTGTAGGTGTCCTTATTACCATAGATGAATAAAAAGTGGAAATGTATTGTTCAATGGCTTTCTCAAGTATCACACATTTAGTTTACATCTAAGATGGCTAAACTGAATGCTTTTAATAACAAAATTTACATATTATCATTTATTCATTTATGTCTTACTTTCCAAGCTCCAAAGAGTTGTATGCTATTTACCCGTGCATTGCCAACAACACTTGGAAAATTGTTGTAATGGAACAACAGTGCACTCTGAAGTAAGAGGATTCAAGTATCAGCTCTACAAGTTTGTATTAGCTATTTTACCTTGGACAAAATTGTAAAACTCTAAGCTTCAGTATCTTTGCCTAGGAGTAACTTTCTAGGAGTTCTTAGGAGGATTAAATATTACACAATTGAAAACACTTAGCGCAGAATGTAGCATCTGCGGCTGCTGCTAAGTCACTTCAGTCATGTCTGACTCTGTGCGACCCCAGAGACGGCAGCCCACCAGGCTCCCCTGTCCCGGAGATTCTCCAGGCAAGAACACTGGAGTGGGTTGCCATTTCCTTCTCCAATGCATGAAAGTGAAAAGTGAAAGCGAATGTAGCATCTAAACAGTGCTAAAGATATAAGAGTTCCCATTAATTGTTTGCATATTGCGTACAAGAGAATGCAATTATGAGGCTGGAGTTTCAGTCATTTAGAGAACTTTCCAATATATGTATACACTTACCTTGGTTTTCAGCAGGTCTTAGATTTGCTAAAGCAACAATCTGATGCCCAGCAGCAACGCACTGCATCATATTATAACAGCTGTCCTTCCCACCACTAAAAAAATAAATAGATAAGGAGACAAATAAATATCAGGTTACTGTTATTAAACATACATCAAAACAGAACACATTATTTTTTTCAGCTTTTCAGAATATGAGAGACTTATTTTGCATTAGAATGTGTAATTTCCACAGCATATGCAACTGATCAAAGGAAACTGAATATCTAAAGTTGCTACTCACAAGGGCTTATAAAATTATATGCCATCATAACAAAGATTATGCTAAAATGGTAACTCTTTGGTTTTTGATAGCTGTTTTGCTTTAAAATATAAAGTGTTTTGCAAATAAAAAATGATTGAATTTTACATTCCAGTTAAACACATTATATATACTTCTCAGATGAAATTTTTTATGAAAAAGTACAAAAAGTACCTGTTCTTTCCCACTTTGAGAATGCTAATGATGGTCACCAGCACCAATTAAAGGATCAAATTAAAGATCTGAGATGCAGTCAAATGACAAAGTTTGACATACTTGGCGGGTTCAAATTCTGTAGAGGTTGAAATCGAAATGCTGAATTACACTGACAAAGTTAAACATCAGTACCGGAAGAACTTCAGCTTTCAACCATCACCACATACGATGGCAGGATAAGGCTTGAGTCATAAATCTAATAAACAAATTGACAGGAACTTCTAAATTCTGGTACCAAATCCACCTAAGGCAAATCACTTACTCAAGACCAGAGTTAGTTCATCTTTAACAAAGTTGAATTGCAACCATTATACTATTTTGGTTAAATACTCTACTGTTCCTCTCTATGCATGTTTCTTCTTTTAAAAAAAATCATTGTCTCTCTTCCTTTGTTTTATTCCTGTTTCCTTTCATATATATCCAAATTCAGAACTTGGCCTTTTATTTTAAAATATGCTAAGACCTAAAATATGATTTTAAAACAGTATTTCCCAAATTGTGCCCTGTAGGTAGCCGTTCCCTTCTCCAGGGCATCTTTCCAACCCAAGGATCAAACCCAGGTCTCCCACATTGCAGGTGGATTCTTTACCAGCTGAGCCACCAGGGAAGCCCAAGAATACTGGAGTGGGTAGATGATCCCTTCTCCAGCAGATGTTTCCAAACTAGGAATCCAACGGGGATCTTCTGCATAGCAGGTGGATTCTTTACCAGCTGAGCTACATGGGAAGCCCCCTGTGGGACAAGTGTCCAACAAATGCTCTAAGAACATAAGCTTTTCAAGGTCAAATTAAGTTTAGAAAAGGCTGAGTCCCTTACTCACTTCTTAGAACATCACAAAATACATAACATATGTTAGGGGAGACATCCTACAGAAGATCAGAATTTTAGTTCCCAATTCTGGAATACTAAGCTAAGTTACTCATTGTGCTTGGGTTTGTATGCTTTGTTACAAAATTAGAGAATGGCCTAACTAATCTTCAAGGTGCCATTCAACTGTAAAATTAAATGACTCAATCTTTTGTATATTAGGAAAATAATGTTCTTCACAGTCTAAAGATACGTAAGAATCTTGGTTTCACTTATTCCCTAGAATGCACACACATGTCTCATCTCTTAGTGCACCCACATACACACACTAAACATACTTATTACAAGTAGAGTCACAGTATTAAATTCAAATCCAAACACATTCAAGTGTATGTGCATACAAATATATCTATGTCTTATGTATGCATTCACATTTATATTGGAGAAGGAAATGGCAACCCACTCCAGTACTCTTGGCCTGAAAATCCCATGGATGAAGGAGCCTGGTAGGTTACAGTCCATGGGGTGGCAAAGAGTCAGACACGACTGAGCGACTTCACTCACTTCATACTTTATCACTGGAGAAAGAAATGGCAACCCACTCCAATATTCTTGCCTGGAGAATCCCATGGACAGAGGAGCCTGGCGGGCCATGGTCCATTGGGTCGCAGAGAGTCAGACACAACTGAAGTGACTAAGCACGCACGCACTCACATTTGTATGTACATACTATGTTCTGTACTCCAACTTATAGCATATCTTCCAACACTTATACAGATCTTACATTTTAGCAACAATTTTCCAACACTGCTTCTTTTAAAAAGTAATTAGCTTATTATAAAAGTAAAATATGCACACAATAGAGTATTTAGTGTAATAAATTATACCAATTTTCTTCTCTCTTTCCCTCCAACATTTCTGAGACTGTAGCTAAGTGTCCTACTTGAATGGTTAAACTTTTGGTAAACTGCATGTGGATGTGAATTACTCATTTCCTGGACTGCTTTTTATTCTTACTGATCTATATCAACTGAAGTTCATTCATAATGGTGAAAGCTTAATCATTCAGTTTACAGAAGAAATTCACTGTATAAAAATAATTATTTTGGCACTATAGTCTTAGTATCTTAACAATGGCACTGAAGTAAAAGATGTTATATTGAGAGTTCTTACTGGGTCACACTGTTTTCAGCCAGTATTAATTTCCTAAGGTACTGAACAAAGATTTTCATGAAATCTTCCAGGTTGCATGGCTGCGTGCAACTCACTCTACATCGATCCAATTCTCATCAAACAAACGTTCAAACAGTTTAAATTCCCTTTTGCATGTTGTTACTTTGTTCCCTTTTGTTTCAGTCCATAGAACGAGTATGGAGCCATTTAAACTGACCAGCCTTTGGCCGTCATAGACACCTAAACATGATGGGTTACTACAGACTTCAAACTCTTTTTGGAATGTGGAGTATGTTACCATAAAGTCACCTTTCTAAACGCAATGAGTCTCCAAAGCAATGGCAGCTGGATCTAGGATAAAACAGGATAATTCCATCTCTATCCTTGACACCAAGGTAAAGAACATCCTCGTCAGAAGCAATTCTGTCACTACTGGGTTGCAGAAGACGGAGAGGTGGTCTTTTGTGAGAGGGGGCGGGGCTGGTAGCAACCTAGGGAATAAGGCTGGGCCGGAGGACCCGCAGAAAGATAGGATCCTGAGAAGAAAACGAAGAGAAAAGGGTAGGGGGGCACTAAGCGGCGTCAAGTACTGCCTCTCAAACTCCACAGCCTATTACAGCTTTTGAGAATCCGACCCAGGTCCAAGTCAGACTAACTAAACGCTCTGGCGGTGAGTGCCAGGCATCAGTAGTTTAAAACGTAAATCCAATCTGAACCTAAGTCTGGAGCCCAGACGACCAGAGAGGCGGCGACGGGCAGACAGGAGTGCCAGCCCGGGACCCGGAACCCGAAGGCTCCGCCTCTTCCTGCGGCCAGGAGGAGCAGCCGAGCCCGCGACGAGCGGCTCCTGCACGGACACCGCCCGATCGGCGGCGGCGGCGGCGGCAGCTCCCGCCCGGTCAGTCGGAAAGGACCAGAGGCTGACAGGGAAGAGGAAGGCAGCGTGGACGCCGCGTTACCTGATCAGAGCTGCCACCCTCATGCTGGGCGCAGTGCGCGTGCGTGCGGCGAGCGCGGGTGGGAGCTAGGAAGTCGCCGCCGTCGCCCCCGCCCCCGCCGTGACGTGCCCGGGGCCTCAAGCGCCTGTTCGCTCCGTCGCCTGTCAGGCAACCGGCGCTGCCGCCGGTGCGGCGGCCAGAGGGATACCTGGGCGCGGAGCACGCGTCACTTGGAGCCTAGTCCGTGAGTCACGGATGTCGCGTCCCCGGAAAGAACGCTGTTTAGGCACGGCCTAACCACCTAAGTAAGGGCACTGAAGCTGCCTGGGAAGGTCAAGGCCCGCATCGCAGAGCTGGGCTCGGGGGCACTGGATTTGTTTGGGTAGGAGAATGTTCAAAGTCACTTACGCTACCAATCGAAACACCTGTGGACGTACAAAGGAAGAGAACGTTGGTCTTTACTAACTCAACCACCCATCTAAAACAACCGAACCCTTCAGTTTTTTAGGTTTGATCTCCTCAATACCTCAAACTTCCTTCTGGAGCTATTCCCAGCACCGCTAGGCCCCCTGTGGTTTGGTCACTCTGTAATAAAGAAGCTAGGAATCCCATTAAGGCTCGATTACCAAGACCGGCAGCCTTGCAGAAGGAAATTCTAGCTTCTAAACTTTTTAACCAGATATTCATTGAATGCCTTTCGGGTATCTGGTTCTGTTTCAGGCTCTTAGGTTTCAGGAAGGGGGCTCCTGTCCAGGGCCCCAGAATGAGCTCTTCTCTAACGCTGTAAGTGAACTGTCTGAGGAGACACAGGTATGGACAAAGCAAGAGACTTTATTGGAAAGGGGTGCCCGAGCGCAGAGCAGAAGGGTAAGGGAGCCCAGGAGGACTGCTCTGCCACCATGGTTGCAATCTCAGGCCTTATGTTGATGGGGTTAGTTTCCTAGATTCTGGCCAATCACTCTTGACTCAAGATCCTTCCTGGTGGCATACACATTGCTCAGCCAATATGGATTCCAGTGAAGAGGATTCTGGGAAGTTGGTAGGACATATGATGTCTCAACTTTCCCGAGTTCTTCCATCTTGTTAGTTCCTTGTTCCTTACCAGGAGGCAACCTAAGTTACTGTGGTGCCTGGCCAGCATGGATGGTTTTGGTCAGTTTCCCCTAATACTTGGGATACATCCATGAAGAAAATAAAAATTGCTTAAGTCCCACTTTACTCCTGTGGAGTGTATGTGGAGGTGGGGAGAGCAGGCAATGTGCAGCTAAAAAGTTACATAGTATATTAAAAAAAAGGAGTGCTGTGTGAAAAAGAATAGAACTTGACAAGAATCAGGAAGAAGGTGAGGGACAAGTTGCCAACTTGAAGAAAAGTCAACTGTATAAGTAACTTGTTATACTCTAGGCAGAAGAAGGGCTTCCCTGATGGCACAGAGACTATGCTGCAATACAGGAGACTCACGTCTCCTGCATTTAATCCTTGGGTCGAGAAGATCCCCTGGAGAAGTCAATGGCAACCACTCCAGTATTCTTGCCTGGAGGATTCCATGGACAGAGAAGCCTGGCTGGCTACGGTCCATGGAGTTGCAAACAGTCGGACACGACTGACTGACTAACACACACACATGCACGCACGTGCGCACACACACACGTGCGCAGAAGAAAAAAACTAGAGCCAAGACTTTAGATGCATTATGTGTCTGTGGAAAAATAAGGCTAGCCAGTGTTGCTGAAGCAGCCCAGAAAAGTGAGAAAGGAGTTTCTAGTGATGGAGGAAGGAGCATCATATTATTGATACCAGCCAGTGTTCTTGGCTTGCCCAATCAATAGAAATTGATAAGAGGTCAGACAAGAAATTCAGGCAAACAGAGGACAGTGAAAACAAGTAACAGTTCCCCTTGCTCACTCTTGGAGGCAGGGAGTGAGTCGGTTCCTTATGCAAGGTAAGGGTAGTAGTGTGTCCAGAAGTCATATTGGAGGGGTGGTTTGGGTGGCTTAGGTGGTTTGCCCACTCCTTTAGGGGGCTTCCTAGGTGGCACTAGTGGTAAAGGACTTGCCTGCCAATACAGAAGAATAAAGAGAGACAGGTTCAATCCCTGGGTCCAGAAGAACCCTGGAGGAGGAAATGGCAACCCACTCTAGTATTCTTGCCTGGAGAATCCCATGGACAGAGGAGCCAGGTGAGCTACAGTCCATAGATTGCAGAGAGTCTCACGTCACACAACTGAAGCGATTTAGCATGCATACACCACTCCTTTAGTAGTGTTGGGGCTTCCCAAGTGGCACAGTGGTAAAGAATCCTCCTGCCAGTTCAGGAGACACAAGTGATGTGAGTTTGATCTCTGAGTCGGGAAGATTGCCTGGAGTAGGAAATGGCAAATGACTTGGCCACCATACATGCACATTGGTGATGTTAAGCACAGGGGGCATGTGCAGTACCCTCTTTCTTTTGCTCCCAACACCTTGTGTTTGCTCCCAGTTCTTCAGAAGTGGTAGTTAGAATTTTTTTGGTCTTTTTGTATCTTGTATACTTCTCATGCAAGCACTTATTTTTAGTCCTTTAAAGTTTCTTTGTATTTTGTTCCTGGAGAAATGTTTGTTCAGGTGTAAGCACTGCAGCAAAGGGTATCAGGTCCCAGCCTGTCTCGTATTATCAATCCTTTTGTTAGGGGAAGCACACTGACTGAAACCACCCACTCTGAACAGGTACCATAGTAATCATTTGCATGAGTTGTTTTACAACAGGAGATCCTGGTAAATATCACAGAACTAATAAACCACCACCAACCAGAAGAGTTCGGGAAAGGTTAAAAAGAGATACCACATGTCCGACCACCTCCAGATCCTTTTTGCTGGTATCCATCTTGGCTGAGCAAGGTGTGCACCACCAGGAAGGACTCTGAGTCAGAATGATTGACTACAGACGACCCAGAAACTAATCCTATCACCATAAAACCCGAGACTGCGGAACAGTCCGTTCTCCTGGGTTCCCTTACCCTAACTGCTCTCTGCCCGGGCAACCTTCCCCAATATAATCTCTTGCTTTGTCAGCACATGTGTCTCATTGGACAATTCATTTCCAACTGTTAAACAAGAGCCCAGTTTCGGACCCTGAAAGGGGTCCCCCTTCCTGGAACACTTTCAAGTTAGGCTCTAACAAGGGTCCTCCTGCCTGGTTCTGTTCAGAAGCAAAGCAGATCTTTGTTGTTGTTGTTTAGTCGCTCAGTCATGTCCTACTCTTTGTGACCCCTGGTTCTGTAGCCTGCCAGGCTCCTCTGTCCATGGGATTTCCCAGGCAAGAATACTGGAGTGGGTTGCCTTACCCTTCGGTCAAAGAATGGAGAGGTGTGAGTTCTAGAAGAACAAACTCTCCTCAGCAGGCCATGGGCAGGGCTGCTTTATGGGGTTTTTGTCAATAGGAAGGGGCACAATTGTGTTGTTCAGGGTATTGTATTGTTCAGCACTTAAGTCCTGGGGTGTCAAATGTAGCAGTTCTGCACTAGAACTCCAATTCATGTTTTAGGGACAAAACCTCTACACAGATGCCCTATAGTAAGTGAAACTAAACACAAAAGAAATTGGACCTGGACACCTAGATTTCATATTTTTTTACAGAATCTCATGTGCTTTGCCAGTGACATAAGCTCTTGTAGGCCACTGAGGACTTTGTCTTTCACACTAAGGAAGTGAGTGGTCTTTGTAGCATTTTGAACAGAGGTATGACTTAAAACATTAAAGGGATGACACTGGGCTGTATTGAGAATACAGCTATTAGGAGGATTTTGCAGTAAACCTGGAGAGAAATTATGGGGCCTGGAATCTGGACGGTACTAACTTGGATGAGAAGTGGGAAGGTTCTGACTCTGTTTTAAAGGTAGAGCTAATAGAGCCACATGAGCTAAATATGGAATGTTAGAGGAAAAAACCATGAAGGATGATGCCAATTGTTATGAATTAAATAAATAAATACATATGGAACTTGTACCCAGTATATAGTAAGCATTCAATTTTATTATACTGTAATGTTCTCAGCTTCCCAGGTGGCCAGTGGGAAAGAATTCACCTGCCAAGCAGAAGACTGATTCAATCCCTGGGTCAGGACGATCCCCCAGGGAAGAAAACGGCAACTCCAGTATTTTTGCCTGAAAAATCCCATGGACAGAGGAGCCTCGGAGGCTATAGTCAGTCCATGGGGTCACAAAGGGTTGGCCACAACTTAGTGACTAAACCACTACCACCATAATGTTCTCATTAACTCTACTGCTCTTAGTATGGGTGACTAGAGCAGTGGTAGTCTGCATACCAATTTCAGCATCTAAAATGCAGTTTTAAAGTTGTGTGACTGTGGACACTTATTAAATGAGCCAAATATTTAAGGAGCTAGCAATGTAGTTGGAGAGATGCAACAAATGCATAAAACAAATATTCGCAATACAAGAGGGCATATTTTGAAAGCAACAAGTTATGTAATGCATATGGCAAGAGTCCCATGCGTTGAATCCATAGGATAAATTCTAGAAAAAGAAAAAGACTTGGATGATGAATAGAAATGAACAAGAGGAATAGATGGACCTTACAAAGGTAAAGGAGTTCAGAGCATGTCAATCCCAAATATGCCATTTTGACATATTGATTATTTTAAATTAAGGGCACTTGAGAAATAGTAGATGCAAGAAGAGCAATCTGACCTCCTTTTTATTTCCAAAAGCAGTAGATAAAAGCCCAACATAAAAATGCTCTCTCTGTACTTGGGAGGGGAAAGACATTCTCATTGCAACAACAATCCATTTGTCAACAACCAGGTTGCCAAAGGGCTTCCCAGGTGGCTCAGTGGTAAAGCATCCACCTGCCAATGCAGGAGACACGGGTTCGATCCCTGGGTTGGGAAGATCCCCTGGAGAAGGAAATGGCCACCCAATCCAGTATTCTTGCCTGGAAAATCCAGGGAGCTGGTGGGCTACAGGCCATGGGGTTGCAAAAGAGTAAGACATAGTGACTAAAACAACAACTTGCCAAAACTTCAAGAAAAGTTGGCTTAGCCAGAACCCTATATGCATAATGTTCTACATGGATAGTGTAAAGGTAGGAGCAGCCCAGTCAATGTCAACAAATTAATAGATTTTATATCAGTATAGTCTAAATTGATACTCTTTATACTATATTGAAATGACTTGCCCAAGATTTACCATTCAAAGCCATTGTGAGCTCACTTCCTACAATCTCAAACTATTATAAATGATTATGGATTAGTTTGCAGAGCCAACAAAATAGGTGAATGGAAAATTGGCATAAAAAAATCTCACATCCTTGCCAGTTTACTTAGGGGAAACTCTCATAGCCAAACACTGTTGCTGGTAATAAGAAGTTGCAAGCTGTCACTGAATTCTGCTTCCTTGGCAGCACATCTAAATGATGTACTGATTGATAAAGAGTCAGATGCTCAAATCAAAACCTCGATACTCTATAGGTAGTTACTCCTCAGAGAGTATGTGCGGATTTACATCTCAAGTCAGTACATCTCTGTGAAGTCACTTCATACAGGGACTCATCAGAAGGTTCCTTGGTGAAGATTTAGGAAAAAAGTAAGTGAGTGATTATTTGGAAGGTAAATTGAAGGGCATCCTACACGAGTATCTGATACATTTATATTAATAATGATAACTTCTATGGACCAGGCACTTTTCTAAGTGTTTTAGGTATAGAGACATTTAAACATAGCATCAAACATAATGTAGGATACATTGTTTTTCCCATTTTCAGATGAGAAAACTGAGCACAAAGAAGTTAAATTACCTGGCTGTTTTAGTCAGTTTGAGCAGCTTTAACAAAATACTATAGTAGTAGTTAACTTAAATAACAGCTATTTCTTTCAGTTCTGGAGGCTGGGAAGTCTGATATCAGAGTGCCAACATGGTCAGGTTCTTATGAGAGATCTGTTCCTGGTCTGTGAGTGGATATAACCTCACATGGTGGAGAGAGACGTTTCTATTCATGAGAGTTCAATGTCAGCTCCAAAAGGCCCCACCCCCAAGCACCATCATATAAGGGATTACAGCTTCAACAGATGAATTTTGGGGTGATGCAAACATTCAGTCCATAGCACTGCCTTAAGTTCTAGAGCTAAGAAGTGTCGAAACCAAGATTCAAACCCAGGCAGTCTAGCTCTAAAGTCTGTGTTCTTAACCACTGTATTATACCTGCCACTGAAGTGGTCAGCTTAAAATTTTGGCTAATATATCTCCGAAATATGTCTGGAAGGACATTGCCATCATTCACTTCCTGAATTTCCTTTTTCTATGCTTCCAAACTGACCGATCCTTTTTCTGAATGACACAGATTGTATTACATGAATTAATATATTGCATTAGGTCATGGTTAAATATTATATGCCTGAGAGTCATTTTGTCTCTTTTAGATATCTTTTTTCTTTACTCCATAATGTGCTGTGCTGTGCTTAGTCACTTAGTCGTGTCTGACTCTTTGTGACCTCATGGACTGTAGCCCGCCAGGCTCCTCTGTCCATGAGGTTCTCCAGGCAAGAATACTGGAATGGGTTGCCATTCCCTTCTCCAGGGTATCTTCCAGACCCAGGGATCAAAACCAGCTCTCCAGCATTGCAGGTGGATTCTTTACCATCTGAGCCATCTAAAGTAGAACGGCAAATTCGGAAGCCATAGGAGCCAGACAGGTAACATAAATGAGTGAAGTAACCTGGAATAAGACAATTTGGAATGGTGAAGACTGTGGCACTCATCACTTTGTGGTAGCTATCTGGGCAAATGTGAACCCAGTGTTACCAGACCTTCCAGTTTTCCAGAAGATGGCAGAAATCTTCATTTTAGTTAATTCTTTTCTTCAATGTTGAAAACTAATTTTTAAAATTGTAATTACTATGCACAGCAAATAAAACATATCTCCTTATTTTTAATTTTATAATTTAACTTTAGAGAAAAATCTTTATTCTTTTGCTCAATTAGTATTTATTGATGGTCCATTATGTGTTTATGTATAAAAATTTGAAATATTAACACAGCTACAGAGATATTTTGTGCTCATACATGTGCAAAAATGTATGAGAATGTCCACTGAAGAAAAATGGAAATCTCATCAGGACAGGGACTTTTAAATTATTATATTCTTACATATAATATTATGTATTATATTGTTCTGTTCATTAATTTATATTATTATTTGTTATTCACTTATTGAACAGTCCTGGTATATAGTATGTCCTTATTATATATGTATTGACATATATATATATGTGATTAACCTAAATTTCATCAACAGAGCTGGTTTAATAAATTATTGTGCCTCCACATGGTGAAATAATGTGTAACAGTTAAAGGAAAACGAAAAATTCTCGAAGATATCTTTTCAAGTGTAAAAAGCCAGTTGCAGAAGATGTTTTCATTTGTATCAAAAGAAAATTAAACATATATACATAAATATATAAGTGAATATTAAAAACTCTATAAAGTTATATATTAAACTGTTACAATGATACTTCTGATGAGAAAAATGGGAGGTGGGACTTCTACTTTCATTTCATATCAGTCTATTATTTCACTACTTTTGATGAATACATATGCATTACTTGTATATCTTAAAAGACTAACAATGTAGCTCCAATAACAAGCAAATGAAATAAAATAACATGTGATATTATTTGTTAACTTTCAGGTTAGCAGAGGCTATGAAAAAGCAATAACTGGTGAGGATAGAGACCAATGCTGGCAGGAATACAGGGAAAGGGAAAATCTCAAGCTCAGTTGCTGAAGAAGTAAGTACAACTATTCTGGAAGGCAATTTGGGACTACGTAATAAATCTTTAATGTGCATAGAGTCTGACTAAGCATTCCCATCACTAGGAATTATCTTAAGGGGATAAACGGGTAATACTACAGATAATGTTCTTTGCAATGTTATTTGTAGTATTGAATAACAGAAAACGTGATAAAATTTTAGGTATTAGTTACATAAAATTACTGTGTAAATATAACCATGAGTTGATAGTTGACATACAAAGAATACACACACACACACACACACACACACACAGAGGCAAAAATATGGTAGACAATGTAGAATTATGGTTAAGTAAGAGGTTGATACAAACGTAATTGTGGTTTTGGACTGTGAACTTTAA
Organism: Budorcas taxicolor; assembly: GCF_023091745.1. Lineage (NCBI taxonomy): Eukaryota > Metazoa > Chordata > Mammalia > Artiodactyla > Bovidae > Budorcas > Budorcas taxicolor. Next base: position 29,537,890 of record NC_068919.1, read on the forward strand.
ATCATTAAAACTAGATACATCTTTATTAATCAAAACAGGAACTGTTACAATCAACACATATTTTGCCAATGAGAAATAAGCTTGTTTATTCCTGTAGCATAAAAATCTGTGCCTAGGGATTTGATGAACTCTTGGCAAGCATTTTCTGCCTCCGGCTGGTTGTGGAAGTGTTTTCCCTGCAAAAAGTTGTCAGGATGCTTGAAGAAATGGTAGGGGATTGACAAGAGGTGAGGTGAATATGGTGGATCAGGGAAAACTTCATAGCCCAATTCATTCAACTTTTGAAGCGTTGGTCATGCTACATGTGGTCACACATTATCATGGAGAAGAATTAGGCACATTTTGTTGACCAATCCTAGCTGCAGGTGTTGCTGTTTTCAGTGCATCTCATCAATTTGCTGAGCATACTTCTCAGATATAATGGTTTCACTGGGATTCAGAAAGCTGTAGTGAAGCAGACCAGCAGTAGACCACCAAACAGTATGATCATGACCTTTTGTTGGTGCAAGTTTGGCTTTGGGAAATGCTTTGGAGCTCTTTCTTGGTCCAACCACTGAGCTGGTTGTCACTGGTAGTCATAAAATCCACTTTTTCATCAGATCAAGAAATGGTTCATTGTTCTTGCATAGAATAAGAGAAGACAATGCTTCAAATTGATGATTTTTTTGGTTTTTGGTCAGCACATGAGACATCCACTGGTTGAGCTTTTTTGCCTTTCCAATTTGATTCAAATGTTGAATGACCATAGGATGGTTGACTGAAGTCGAGTTCTACGGCAACTTCTCATGTAGTTATAAGAGGATCAGCTTCAATGATAACTCTCAGTTGGTTGTTGTCAACTTCTGATGGCTGGCCACTATGCTCATTTTCAAGGCTCTCGTCTCTTTTGCCAGACTTCTTGAACCACCACTGCACTATACATTCATTAGTAGTTGCAAGTTATCTCTGCTGCTTTATGAACCATTTTGAACTCAAATTTTAAAAAAATGCTTGAATTTGCTTTTTTCTAACATCATTTCTATAGTCTAAAATAAATGTAAAGTAAACAGCAAGTAATCATTAGCCAAAAGATTTAAATCCAGAAATGTGAATTAAAATGATTTATAACATAACCACACTTGTTTAAGAATGTATTCTATATCAAACGGAAAAGTTCAACAATGTAAAACCACCATTACATTTGTACCAACCTAATACTTGCAGTCTGGAATCAAACTAACTCCCTCAATATGAATGTCAATACTACCAATTACTAAGCTTTGTAATTTGAGACTAAGTCCTGAAAACTTCTTTTCTTTAGTTTTGTTATTTGTAAGATAGGATTAAAATATGATCTACCACACAGTTGTTTTAAGAATTTAATTAAATTGTTAAATAGTTCATTATAATAACATAGTCTATTTTTATTTTACATAAAGAAAAATCTGGAAATATTCATTAACATGTTGATGGTGGTAGTCTTTGGGTGGTAAAACTGAATGGATTATTTTTACTATCTTATATATATCTTTCATTTTAATTTTCTAAAATTGACACACATCTTTGTAAATAGAGTAGATCTTAGGAAAAATGGATGACTGGGAGACTGGAAGGAAGGAAAGGAGGCAGGATACCTGACTGCTTCAGGCTAGGTCTCACAGGTAGGCAATACTCTGATGAAATTACAGAAGAGTATAGGATCTAGTCTTTAGTTTCGTAGATTCAAAGAGTCTTTATCATTCATGCAGTATAGATCAGATTTTAGGGAATTAATAGAAGCTACGCAGCTATTTTAGACTATAGAAATGATAGAAAAAAGCATATTCTTGGATTTCTTATTAACAAATCAGAATATATGTAAGTCAGTTGATTTATTGCCAATAGGAAAATGCAATTTGGAAATACATCTCTTTCATTGAAACATTGCCTAACAAATTACAACCACAATGAGATACCAATACATACCCACTAAAATAGCTAACATAATAAAGACTGACAATACTAAGTGTTGACAAGGATATGGAGCAACTAAAACTCTAGTGTATTGTTAGTAGGAATGCAAAAATGGTATATCCTCTTTGTAAAACAGTTTGGCAGAACCTTATAAAATTGGACACATTTTACCTTATGATCCAGGGATTCTATTCCTTGTATGTACTCCAGGGAAATAAACATACATATCCATGTAAAATGTGTATTTGAATATTTATAACAGTATTAAATAGCTAATAACATAAAGCAATCCAAATTTTCATCACCTGATGAGTAAATAAATAATGGTATGTTCGTACCGTAGAATACTGTTCAGCAATATACACAGCAACATGGGTGAATTTTAAAAGCATGCTAAAGTGAAAGAAGCCAAGCACAAAAGACTACATTTTGTGCAGCTCCATTTTTATGAAATGCTAGAAAAGGCAAAGCTACCAATAGTAGAAAGGGTATCAGTATTGCCTGGAGTCAGGCATGAGACAAGCTCATCAAGGACAAAAAGCCTTAAGGAGACTTTTTAGGGTGAAGGAAGTGTTCTACACCTTGATAGTAGAAGTGGTTATACAATTATATGCAATTACCAGAATTCATCAAATTTTAATGTACACTTAATATACAAATTTTAATGTATACTTAAAATTGGTAATAGTCATTGTATGCAATTGGTATCTTAATTAACAAAACTGTTATTGATAAGGATGGAGTCAGTTTTTATTATCTGATAAATGGTATCATCCCATTAAATCCCTTTCTCAAAATACATGGATAGATAGCTAGATAGATAGATCTATGAAACTGGCAGGCTGCAGTCCATGGGTTGCGAGTCGGACATGACTGAAGTGACTTAGCATGCGTGGATATAAGTGCCATAAGATTTAAACTTTGAAGGAGACCAGAATATCTTCATCCATTGGTGGGGCCTCCTTTTCCTCTTATTCTTTTTCCCAAACAATGGGAGTTCTAGGATTTCTATATCAAAAATGTTTTAGGAATGTCTATATGGTTAAAAATGGAGGCAAGGGATTATAAGGGGGTTGCTGCTGCTAAGTTGCTTCAGTCATGTCCAACTCTGTGTGACCCCAGAGACGGCAGCCCACCAGGCTCCCCTGTCCCTGGGATTCTCCAGGCAAGAACACTGGAGTGGGTTGCCATTTCCTTCTCCAATGCATGAAAGTGAAAAGTGAAAGTGAAGTCGGTCAGTCATGTCCGACTCCTAGGGACCCCATGGACTGCAGCCTACAGGGCTCCACCATCCATGGGATTTGCCAGGCAATAGTACTGGAGTGGGTTGCCATTGCCTCTAAAACCATTTTAGTGGCAGTTATATTTTCAAATACTATATTGATTTCAGTTAGGCACTAGTCATTTATAAATATATGAAAGGAAATTTCCATTACACATCAAAAATATCAGAATATATTTTAAAACTTTGCCTTAAGGGTAAGGCTTACTTCTGCAGATAGCTAATTTCTTCCTTGTATTTTACTGTAGTGACTTCAAAGAGAGAGCGATAATATTACCATATTTTTTAATGTTATAGATTTCTGTTTATTTTGATATTAGCTATTCTACCAATCCATTATGTTTAGACTCTATTCTTTTTATAATATTCAGATATATATTCAATAATTTAAAATTTAATAACAATTCAGTTTTTAGTTTATGTCTCTTTTATGGGATTCTGATTATATCAAAGTTGAAAGTCATTACATTATTTTCCTAATATTACAATGTATGTTTGAAGTCAGGCAAACCTGGGTTTTAATTCTTGTTCTGAGACATTTATTTATAATTTCAACAATATGTTTTTCCTTCATCTGTAAAATATGGATATTCATTTTTACCTTATGAGGTTAGGATTACATATATATATACATATGCATACATGCGTGTGTGTGTTAGTCACTCAGTCATGTCTGACTCTTTGCCACCCCATGGACTATAGTCCACCAGGCTCCTCTGTCCATGGAATTCTCTAGGCAAGAATACTGGAGGGAGTTGCCATTCTCTTCTCCAGGGGATCTTCCTGACCCAGGGATTGAACGGGGTTTCCTGCATTGCAGACAAATTTTTTACCGTCTGGGTCACCAGGCAATTTCACACACACACACACACACACACACACACACACACACACCCCCGCTAGTCACAGTAGCTGTCACATGTAAAACCTAAAGGAAACATTTAGAGATTATAAAGCACAGATTTATAGCTAAAAAGCCAAAAAGGAGGTAAGGTAGAATCATATAAAAATACTGTATTAGTCTAAAAGAAGGCAGAAAAAAAGAGAAAAGGGGGAAAATGATACAGAAAACAAATATCAAGATATTAGATTTAAATCTAATAATATCAATAATCACATTAAATGTTGATGTTTAAACATCTAAAATGCAAGTAGAAAGATTAGACAAGGAAGTAAGACCCAACTATATCATGTTCATAAGAAACTCCGAATGTGAAGCCGCAGGTTAAAAGTAAAAGTAAGATGTAAATATTTACTATGCATCTGTAGTAGTGTTAGTTGCTCAGTCGTGTCCGATTCTTTGTGGCCCCATGAACTGTAGCTCATCAGCCTCTACTGTCCATGGGATTCTCCAGGCAAGAACTGGAGTGGGTTGCCATTCCCTTCTCCAGAGGGTCTTCCCAACCCAGGAATCAAACCCAGGTCTCCTGCATTGTAGGCAGATTCTCTGAACTTCAGGGGCTATGCAAACACTATTCCAAAAAAAGCTAGGGTGGCTGTATACATATCAGACAATGTGGATTTCAGAGTAAGGAATAAAATTAGTCTTTCTCCCTCCTCAGACCTCCAGTCCTCCAGATGCCTTCCTGTGAGGCAACACTTTACCCACTGTTCTGTATCTTTCCAGAATGAGTTTATGAGAGTATAAACATATATCACTTTCATTTTTCACTAAGGGGAGCATACTGTATTCACTGTTGTGACTTTGTTTTACTAAATATTTCTAGGGCATTATTTTGTACCATTATATATAGATAACAACTGCATAGTAAAGAATGAAGTTTTTTTAAGAGAACCAGAACAAATTCTAGCTAATGTGGCTAGGTGAAGTTACTCTAAAGTAAGACTTGATATAACTAGTTTAAGGATGCTGGACACCTGCATCTACAGCACATTCAAAACTGAGTTCACTATCTTAACATGTCACACTCCTACGCCATTACACCAACTCACACTTATACCAATTTGTTGTTAGTTGAGGACATAACCCTCCAACAATTTGGTCTCCATGGTAATTCTTAACTTCTTCTTCTCCCTTGCTGCTGCTAAGTCACTTCAGTCGGGTCCGACTCTGTGCGACCCCATAGACGGCAGCCCCCCAGGCTCCCCCGTCCCTGGGATTCTCCAAGCAAGAACACTGGAGGGGGTTGCCATTTCCTTCCCTTATCCTTCCACAAACTGCAATCAAGTCTTATAGATTCTATTCTCAAGATATCTCAATAGGTCAGAAATGGATAGTGAAATTCTTTTTGAAATTCATTGCTACTTATTCAATATATTGTAAATAAGACTAATGTAGTGGTGGTGTAGTTGCTGAGTTGTGTCCACCTCTTGAGACCCCATGGACTGTGGCCTGCCAAGATCCTCTGTCTATAGGATTCTCCAGGCAAGAATACTGGAGTGGGTTGCCATTTCCTTCTCTAGGGGATCTTCCCAACCCAGGGATTGAACCTGGGACTCCCACATTGCAGGTAGATTCTTTACCAACTGAGTTATGAGGGAAACCCCAATAAGACTAACATCTACATCTAATTTCAGTCTCCAGTGTCAGACATTTTATCTATAAAATTGCATCATAGAAAAAATTTAGAGTTACTTAAAGTGACAAATTGATATTTTTAATATTCCCTATTCAAGAAGTTTCTTTTCAGATTCCTTCTTTATAATTCTATACATCATTCTTATTTATGAAAATGTTTCTGGAATACATATATAGTGTTGTATAAGTATAATGAGGATTTGTGGATCATCTTTCTTTTGACAAATGCCAAATACTTCAACAAGTCCTATTTCATGTATCCTAATAATATACCTTTGAAATAGGAAGAAAATATTTTCTTTTCACTTTATTAAAGAAAAGACAGAAACAAAGATATATCAGATAATTAGTGCTTGCCCACAGAGTGTGATAATGACAGAGCTGGAACTAGAACCCAGGTTTCCTGACTTTCAAGCCATTATAAGTTTCAGAATCATAAAACTGTCACCTCTGCAATTTTGCAAAAGTAATAGCCTATACTTTCACACTTTCTGAATTTCTAGAGCTTAATAATAACCCATTAAAAAATAAAAAAAAATCTTCCTTCTAATCTCATTGGAAAAAAACACTTCTCAAGAAATGCTAAGAATATGTATTCAACCACTGATTCTCTTCATCAAGAATATTGCTGTAAAATGAGCTTAAAAAGTGATGACATCAGGCTCACTGTTACAACTATTTTCACTTCTCTAAATTATTATCCAGACATATAAATGCCTTAGACCCTAAATCAATCATTTGAAACTGATCAACCACAGCTTTGAAAATATTGGAAGCATCATAAACATCATGCCCATCTGTCACTTCTCTTTCATCATGGAACATATATAGCCTGTAATCATTCATAGCAATATCTCATGGCTCTGGTAAAAGCTTATGAATAACCTTCTGTGTCCAGCTGTGTATTTCTGAGTAATTAGATAAATTAAAAAATCCAACAAACTAAATTCTGAACGATGACTCAGTGGCAACAGGAATAGTTAAATAAATGAGTTTGTTTAAGTGGAAAACCTATATTTCTATGAAGGAGAGCAATTTGCAAGAAGAACTGAGAGGAAAACAGTTTATAAAAAGAGAATTTGAACTTGGAAAATTTTCATTGTAACTATAGTAATATGTTAGAATTTGATTGAACAACATTTTAATTATGGTCATTTTCTCTTTGAGCTTTTCATTTCATAAATTTCTATATACATACATTGGCTTTGCTCTTTTTCTAGAACCCAATAGATTAATTTTTTATTGTGTTTAGCAATGTGTATTTTGGATTATATGTGTACACGATCCTAGTATTGTTTTTCATTTCTCATATCTGTATCTGAACATGTGTACACACACGAAGAAATAAATGATATTTGAGAACTACTCAGCTCTGAGGAAGGAGAACAAATACTTGATGTGATTTAATTTATCTACAGTAAAATACATGACAGAAATGATATAGGTAGGAGTTCTGATCAAGCAAAATTTACTATATAAGCATGAATATAATAAAAATAATGGGGGATTTTGATAAATAATAGGCAATGAATACTTTAAATTGTTAATCACACAATTGACATTATAATTCTAGAAATTAAACAAGATATTCTGTATTTCTTTACTGATATTAATTTGAACTTTTCCACATTTAATTTTTATTTGTATCTATATACAAACATAATTTTAACATAATTGTTATTTTGAGAGAATGTGTTCTGATTTAGAAAAATGAATACTTTTTATAGATAAGAAATTATTTGAAAAAGTACAGTAGATATTAATTTCATTTAATATTTTAAAATATTTTTTAAATGAAGAAGAATTGTTCTCTAAATTCTCTTCCTATTTTTTTAAATAAAAGGTAAAGATATAAATTAATAAAGAACAAATAATTAGCCTACCTGATTTGATATAGGATTTTCTTTCTTTTTAATCATCACTGATTCCTTTTTCTCTCTTAGGCAAAAGGAAATTTATATGTCCTTAATTCTACTCTCTTTTAAGATGCATGATAATTATTATCCAGTCAGTTGAAATATTCTAATATGATTAGTACAGAATACTAATATGTGGACAGATGGGAACATTTTGCTTATATCTGTTAGACCAAGTGAAAAACTCAACTTTAACGTTGTCTCTTATGAAAAGACTTTTGCTTCCTAAGACCCTACCAAGACTTCTCAGTCATCAATTGATAATTTCCCATCCATTGGCAAGATCCCATCTGGTAGATGTACTATTTATTACTGTTCACCAAATATTCTATTTTTCTTCCCTGTGAAGTCCAAAGATCATGTGATTTGTTTTGGCCAAATAAATGAACAGAGGAGACAGAAGTCATTTCTGGCAAGAACTTTTAAGATCCACTATGTAGTTCACTGGTTCTCTTTTTCTTCTACCAAGAGACTGGTAATCAGAGTGATCATTGCTCTACTAGTGTAAATCCTGAAACAAAATCCCTACCTGTTTTAGGATGGATACTTAGAATGATTGAGAAATAAACCTTTGTTGTCACAAGTCACTGAGACTTTAGAGGTTATTGAAATGTGAAGTCCACCGAATTACCTAAGGGAGGAGATAAACCTGCCATTTGGTATGGGTAGCAATCTCTAAAGAGGCAAGGGAAGAAATGATGTCATTGGATCTTTTTAGATATTGGAGTGATGGGAGAGGAATCAGTCACTAGACATGAGCTGTAGTGATAGAGGGATACAGTCATTATCATAATAGTACACCAAGAAAGAGAGATCACAGATCTCTTCTCCATCTGGTTTTCCATCTCCTACCAGTGCCTCTCACTGACTGAATTCCACAGGAAGAATATAAGGAAGCATGTGGATACAATTCACAGAGAAGAGCCCCTTGGGGCTAAGTTGGTAGAGAAGGCAAAAAAGGATGAAGGGTTGGTTTTGGAAGGGCAAACAGAACCTTAAACCTCCTTGTTGCTCTATTTCTAATTCCTGTTTGTTGGCCTGGTGCATAGGAAATACTTAAAGTTTTTTAATGGATGAAAGAATAACATAGACTTTAAAACCAAATGAATCTGGATACTAAGATTACCCTGCATTTCTTGATACGAAAAAGTAAAGTAATTGGGGAAGCAATTGTGAAAGAGATCATCAGTTCAGTTCAGTCGTTCAGTTCGGTCGCTCAGTCGTGTTGAACTCTTTGCAACCCCATGAATCACAGCATGCCAGGCCTCCCTGTCCATCACCAGCTCCGGGAGTTCACTCAAACTCATGTCCATCGAATCGGTGATACCATCCAGCCATCTCATCCTCTGTCGTCCCCTTCTCTTCCTGCCTCCAATCCCTCATTAGAAAAACCATAGCCTTGACTAGACAGACTTTTGTTGGCAAAGTAATGTCTCTGCTTTTGAATATGCTATCTAGGTTGGTCATAACTTTCCTTCCAAGGAGGAAGCCTCTTTTAATTTCATGGCTGCAGTCACCATCTGCAGCGATTTTGGAGCCCAAAAAAATAGTCTGACACTGTTTCCACTGTTTCCCCATCTATTTCCCATGAAGTGATGGGACCAGATACCATGATCTTCATTTTCTGAATGTTGAGCTTTAAGCCAACTTTTTCACTCTCCTCTTTCACTTTCATCAAGAGGCTTTTTAGCTCCTCTTCACTTTCTGCCATAAGGGTGGTATCATCTGTGTATCTGAGGTTATTATTTCTCCTGGCAATCTTGATTCCAGCTTGTGCTTCTTCCAGCCTAGCATTTCTCATGATGTGCTCTGCATATAAGTTTAATAAAGTGAAAGTGAAAGTGAAGTCGCTCAGTCGTGTCCGACTCTTTGCGACCCCATAGACTGTAGCCTACCAGGCTCCTCTGTCCACAGCCTTGACGTACTCCTTTTCCTATCTGGAACCAGTCTGTTGTTCCATATCTAGTTCTAACTGTTGCTTCCTGACCTGCACATAGGTTTCTCAAGAGGCAGGTCAGGTGGTCTGGTATTCCCATCTCTTTCAGAATTTTCCACAGTTTATTGTGATCCACACAGTCAAAGGCTTGGTATAGTCAACAAAGCAGAAATAGATGTTTTTCTGGAACTCTCTTGCTTTTTCCATGATCCAGCAGATGTTGGCAGTTTGATCTCTGGTTCCTCTTCCTTTTCTAAAACCAGCTTGAACATCTGGAAGTTCATGGTTCATGTATCGCTGAGGCCTGGCTGGCAGAATTTTGAGCATTACTTTACTAGTGTCTGAGATGTGTGCAATTGTGTGGTAGTTTGAACATTCTTTAGTATTGCCTTTCTTTGGGATTGGAATGAAAACTGGCCTTTTCCAGTCCTGTGGCCACTGCTGAGTTTTCCAGATTTGCTGGCATTTTGAGTGCAGCACTTTCACAGTATCATCTTTCAGGATTTGAAATAGCTCAACTGAAATTCCATCACCTCCACTAGTTTTGTTCATAGTGATGCTTTCTAAGGCCCACTTGACTTCACATTCCAGGATGTCTGGCTCTAGGTGAGTGATCACACCATCGTGATTATCTGGGTCATGATCTTTTTTGTACAGTTCTTCTATGTATTCTTGCCACCTCTTCTTAATATCTTCTGCTTCTGTTAGGTCCATACCATTTCCGTCCTTTATCGAGCCCATCTTTGCATGAAATGTTCCCTTGGTGTCTCTAACTTTCTTGAAGACATCTCTACCATTCTGTTGTTTTCCTCTATTTCTTTGCATTGATTGCTGAGGAAGGCTTTCTTGTCTCTCCTTGCTATTTTGGAACTCTGCATTCAGATGCTTATATCTTTCCTTTCCTCTGTTGTTTTTCGCCTGTCTTCTTTTCACAGCTATTTGTAAGGCCTCCCCAGACAGCCATTTTGTTTGTTTGCATTTCTTTTCCATGGGGTTGGTCTTGATCCCTGTCTCCTGTACAATGTCATGAACCTCCATCCATAGTTCATCAGGCACTCTATCTATCAGAATTAGGCCCTTAAATCTATTTCTCACTTCCACTGTATAATCATAAGGGATTTGATTTACATCATACCTGAATGGTCTAGTGGTTTTCCCTACTTTCTTTAATTTAAGTCTGAATTTGGCAATAAGGAGTTCATGATCTGAGCCACAGTGAGCTCCTGGTCTTGTTTTTGTTGACTGTATAGAGCTTCTCCATCTTTGGCTGCAAAGAATGTAATCAATCTGATTTCAGTGTTGACCATCTGGTGATGTCCATGTGTAGAGTCTTATTTTGTGTTGTTGTAAGAGAATGTTTGTTATGACCAATGTGTTCTCTTGGAAAAACTCTATTAGCCTTTGCCCTGCTTAATTCTGTACTCCAAGGCCAAATTTGCCTGTTACTCCAGGTGTTTCTTGACTTCCTACTTTTGCATTCCAGTTCCCTATAATGAAAAGGACATCTCTTTTGGGTGTTAGTTCTAAAAGGTCTTGTAAGTCTTCATAGAACCATTCAACTTCAGCTTCAGCTTCTTCAGCATTACTGGTTGGGGCACAGACTTGGATTACTGTGATATTGAATGGTTTGCCTTGGAAACAAACAAAGATCATTCTCTGTTGTTTTTGAGATTGTGTCCAAGTACTGCATTTCAGACTCTTTTGTTGACCATGATGGCTACTCCATTTCTTCTAAGGGATTCCTGCCCACAGTAGTAGATATAATGGTCATCTGAGTTAAATTCACCCATTCCAGTCTATTTTAGTTCGCTGATTCCTAGAATGTCGACGTTCACTCTTGCCATCTCCTGTTTGACCACTTCCAATTTGCCTCGATTCATGGACCTAACATTCCAGGTTCCTATGCAATATTGCTCTTTACAGCATCGGACCTTGCTTCTATCACTGGTCACATCCACAGCTGGGTATTGTTTTTGCTTTGGCTCCATCCCTTCATTCTTTCTGGAGTTATTTCTCCCCTGATCTCCATATTGGGCACCTACCAACCCGGGGAGTTCCTCCTTCAGTATCCTATCATTTTGCCTTTTCATACTGTTCATGGGGTTCTCAAGGCAAGAATTCTGAAGTGGTTTGCCATTCCCTTCTCCAGTGGACACTTTCTTCAGACCTCTCCCCCATGACCCATCTGTCTTGGGTGGTCCCACAGAGCATGGCTTAGTTTCATTGAGTTAGACAAGGCTGTGGTCCATGTGATCAGATTGGCTAGTTTTCTGTGATTATGGTTTCAGTGTGTCTGCCCTCTGATGCCCTCTTGCAAAACTTACCATCTTACCTGGGTTTCTCTTACCTTGGACATGGGGTATCTCTTCACGGCTGCTGCAGCAAAGTGCAGCCGCTGCTCCTCATATTGGTATGCAAAAATGAGGTGATTCATTTTGAACAAGTTTATTTAGCAGATAATTAAGTGAAGAAGTGTGAGTTAGAAAATGTAATTCATGGCATGCAGTTATATGCAATTACTCAGATTATCACTGTTATTGATACTGGGTAGAGATCAGCTGGGGCAAGGCATTAGAAGGTCACATGGTTGTGGCATCTGATTACTACAGCAACAATGATGATTAAAAGACTGTGGGATAGACTATCTCTGTGTTGCAAAGCTTATGAAAAAGAAAAAAATTAAGCTTAGCATTTGAACTCTCAAAGCAAAGCATGAAGAGAATATCAGAAGGTTTAAATGGATTTTTTCAGCAAGATTTTCTAAATCTAGGATACACGTTAAGAATGCACATTTCTTATCTAAGGTAGGGGCACTTCTTGGGAAGAAGTGAAAACTATTGTTTGAAATAAGGACATTTGGACAGGCATAGATGAGACTGAGAACTTAAAAACTCAAATTCCTTTGATGCTACCTTGAGAATAGAACTGCTTTTTCCCACTGTCTGATGAAACCAGTCATTCTCTGTAGAAAAACTCTTCAATAACTTCAGCTGGGGCAGTTGCCTCTCAAAAGTGTTTCTTTTCTACTCAAGACACTCCTGCCCTAGAACCATAGTATTACCTTATTGCCTCCAGAACCTTAATAAGATTAAATCCCAGCATAACCTTGAGAGAAAATTGCAAGGTCTGCTCTGAGAGATCATCTTGCCAATTTATATAAACAAGAATCTGGCAAACATGAATTAGATTGAATACTAAAGAGATTAGGTCAAGATGAATGAATGATAAGATTTGATTGGCAGTGGTTCTCAAAATGTGGTCATTGGACCAACCAGCATTAGTGTCACATGAGAACCTGATAGGAATGCATATTTCCTAGACTCCCATCCTAGACCTAATGAATCAGAAACTCTAGAGCATGGGGTCTGGAAATCTGTTTTTACAAATCATCCAGGTGATTCTGGTACATGTTAAAATTTGAGAATCATTGGAATGTGCTAACTGTATGCTTAATGTGGCCTTTATTAAAATTTGAGATTTTGGTATTTTAGCCAGAAAAAATTGAGAGTAAGTCTAACAGTTTGCTGGTAAATGAAAGTCTGGACTCAGCAATTGCCTGTGGTCAATGAGTTTAAGATTTCAGAACTACACTGACATAATGTAGAAATGGAAGTTTAATGGCTTAAAGAAATGAGCATATTAGAACAGATTTTAAAATGTTCAATTTGGTCTACACCTTCTCAGTCATGTCCAACTCTTTGCAACCTCATGGACTATATATAGCCCACTCAGCAAGAATACTGGAGTGGGTTGCCATTTCCTCCTCTAGAGGATCGTCCTGACCCAGGGATCAAACTCATGCCTCCTGCAGCTCCTGAATTGTCAGGCAGCTTCTTTACCACTGAGCCACTTGGGAAGCCCCAACTCTTATCTTCCATGGAGGTCACCTACTTCATTCAAAACATAATAGAATGCAATGGTTAAAGGAAGGGCGGCAACCTTTAAAACCTCTGTGCTGGCATCCCTAAGAGCTGATGATGGACATGAGAGATGTTGCCATGAAAATAAACTCCCTGAGTAGTAGGGCCAAGTGGCTGCTCAAAATTGTCAGAAATAAGATGCGCACATTATTCTAGTATCCTTATTAATAATAATGTCTTATTAGTAGTAGTAGTAATTCTATTATGAATAATAATATAATTTATTAGTAATAATAATATATTAAACACAGTTTACAGAGTGGTAACCAGAGTGTTTTGACCAGCATGGATGTGTGTCAGTGACTACTTGATCACAGGGTCACTGACAATTAAATATGTGGGCAATCTTCTAAGATGTTTCTTGACTAATACAAAATAAAAACCAGTATAAATTGTCATAGTGAAAATTAGCCTCATACCCAATTCCCAGACTTTAGCCAATTCACAGATCTGAAGTTCTTTAATTTGGCAACAGGCCGTGTCCATTTGAGGAAGAGTATAGCCTGAAATATGGCCACAAATGGCATCCATGTCTTTTCCAGATAAACTTGTCATTTACCAAATGATTTTTACTGGGATAGGGAAAGCCTCAGTCCTAATAGTGAATCTGAGGTAATGCCAGTCTGTAGGAGACAAAACCCTATCATGGGCCAGTATGGGCTTATAGAGATCAAGTGATGAATGAAGTCTTGATTTCATTTAATCTGACAGTGGCTTCAATAACACAATGTCTTCCTGTGGTCATTTCCACAGTTTCTGAATATATTTGAAAAATACATTTTTTTTTTTTTTTTTGTCTGCTGAAGAATCAACTTAGAAACAGCTGGTAAGTTTAGGTTGCTATGCTATAGAACGTAGTATGTGACTTAAACTAACATTAGATGTTCAATATACAGTGCCATTTTCTTTATAGCCAGAATTCAGAGATTAAGAAAACAAAGAATGGAGGTGGGAGTACCTCTGTCAGTATTATATATCATATTTCATCTAAGTATTCAGAAGATTTAGAAATCCTAAATTCCAAGGTAGAACATTTTTTGACAGGAAATATAGTCATTGTTCCATTAAATTAAGAGCTGAGACAATCCTTTGACAATTTGGGGGCTTCCCCCACTGAAGAACAACAGCAAGAACTTACTTTACTGCCTAAAGTAATTGTATGTGAAAATTGGGTTAAAATGATACAATAGAGGCAAGAAAAACATGTGTGAAACTCAAGGATTTCACTGGGGAACTTCTTACTCTTCCATGAGAATAGTCTATGGGAAACTGTGGAATCTCAATAAAGTCGTCACCATTAAGAATTTTTAAATTGTAAAAATAAAGGTTTAGTTCACCCAACCAGGTAAATAACCTCAATCAGAAAAGTATTAATATATGAAAAAAGTAATATATATTTAATTTTAGATCTCATGCCCAGCTACCAAAGCAGATATTATAGTAGCTATATTTTATGTTAATTTCTTTTCATTTCCCCCTGTTTGCTGCTATTGAATATAAAAATGTTCTGATGGGAAGTCATTTATCATTTACATTTCAGGAAGGAGCATGAATGAACTGAAATCACTCCATATTTATAGCACAGCTGATGTCAGTTTTGTGTGTGGGGTAAGAATTTCCCCATGTGATTGAGGGGCAAAAATTTATGCTATAAGGCAAAAATGGTGAACTAAGGCAGTTATGCTCTCTCCCCACTCTTCCCATCTATTGATTATCTACTGTGACATAAAAAATTACTCCCCAAACCTAGCATCTTAAAACAACAATCTTTTACTAGCTCCCAATTTCTGTGGATCAGAAATCCAGATATGGATTATTTAGATACTCTGACTCAGGTTCTCTCAGAGGGCTGAAGCCTATCCAAAGACTTGTCTGGTAAAGATCTGCTTCTAAGGTCATTCACATGGCTATTGGCAGAATTCAATTCCTTAGGGTTGTTGGACTGAGGGCCTCAATTCCTTGCTGGGCTGGAGACTGTTTTTTTTTGTTGTTGTTTTTTGTTTTCCTTTCAGTAGGGCAGCTGGCTTCCCATAGAATCAGGAAGTGAGAGGGCAAGGGAAAACGTCCAATATGGAAGCCCATGATAAAAGCCAGGATGGAATCATATCATGGAAGTGACTTTTCAACACTTGTCATATTCTATTCATTAGAAGTGTGTGACAATGTCCAGCCTTGATTCAAGGGGAAGATACACAAGGGAAAGAATACCAGGAGGCGGTGATTGTTGGGAGCCACCTTGGAGGCTGCTTCTCAGACCCTCAATTCATTCTGTCCCCTATTCTGCCCTGGTATGGATGTCAGTTGGACAGCATCACTCAGGCTCTTACCCTTTGGCTTTCTATTGGGTTTTGCCAATGGGAATTCCAGGCAGAAGAATAAAAAAGGAAAGAGAAGCAGAAATACAGTAGAAATATTTCTTTTCCTGCTTTTTTTTTTTTTTTTTTTTTTGCGTTCACTCTGTGTTTCTGGAAGTGGCTAAATTATTCTGCCTCATAATTCGTCTCACCTGAGTGAGTCTGAGCTCCAGACATCACTCAGTAGTGATAATGCCATTCCTCCACTTCCCTCTTCAGGCTTGGGAATGGTTTAGGCTTCCCACAATTTCTAGTCCCTGAAATACCTCAACATCCATTGCTGATTCTTTAATTCTGCACACACATCTATAAATGTTTCTTTCATTAAATTCTTTTATTTCTCTAATAGAATCTTGAATAGTATACATTTCTTAAAGGAAGACATTATGTATTATTAGTTTTTTAGTCATAGTGCCTTACATGGTAAACATTTAACCATTGTTGGGTGATTAAGGGCATGAGTGAATGGGTAGATGAATGAGCCTAGTTTAGAAAATATATTGTTATATGAAAATTCTTTACTGACACAGAGACATTAAGCTTCTTATGTTTTGTTTGAAACTATAACAGAGAAAAGAATAAAATGATCTCTAATGAAATCTGACTGTGGCTCAGATCATGAACTCCTTATTGCCAAATTTGGACTTAAATTGAAGAAAGTAGGGAAAACCACTAGACCATTCAGGTATGACCTAAATCAAATCCCTTAAAGTGGAAATGAGAAGTTGGTTTAAGGGACTAGATCTGATAGAGTGCCTGGACGGAAGTTTGTAAAATTGTACAGGAGTCAGGGATCAAGACTATCCCCAAGGAAATGAAATCCAAAAAAGGCAAAATGGCTGTCTGAGGAGGCCTTACAAATAGCTGTGAAAAGTAGAGAAGCGAAAAGCAAAGGATAAAAGTAAAATTATATCCATTTGAATGCGAAGTTCCAAAGAATAGCAAGGAGAGACAAGAAAGCCTTCTTCCGTGATCAATGCGAAGAAATAGAGGAAAACAATAGAATGTGAAAGACTAGAGATCTCTTCAAGAAATTAGAGATACCAAGGGAACGTTTCATGCAAAGATGGGCACAATAAAGGACAGAAATGGTATGGACCTAACAGAGCAGAAGATATTAAGAAGAGGTGGCAAGAATACACAGAAGAACTGTACAAAAAAGATCTTCACAACCCAGATAATCATGATGGTGTGATCACTCATCTAGAGCCAGACATCCTGGAATGTGAAGTCAAGTGGGCCTTAGAAAGCATCACTATGAGCAAAGCTAGTGGATGTGATGGAATTCCAGTTGAGCTATTTCAAATCCTGAAAGATGATGCTGTGAAAGTGCTGCACTCAAAATGCCAGCAAATTTGGAAAACTCAGCAGTGGCCACAGGACTGGAAAAGGTCAGTTTTCATTCCAATCCCAAAGAAAGACAATGCCAAAGAATGCTCAAACTACCGCCAATTGCACTCATCTCACATGCTAGTAAAGTAATGCTCAAAATTCTCCAAGCCAGGCTTCAACAATATGTGGACCGTGAACTTCCAGATGTTCAAGCTGGTTTTAGAAAAGGCAGAGGAACCAGAGATCAAATTGCCAACATCTGCTGGATCATGGAAAAAGCAAGAGAGTTCCAGAAAAACATCTATTTCTGCTTTATTGACTATGCCAGTTTTTGTGTGTGTGTGTGTGTGTGTGTGTGTGTGTGTGTGTGTGTGTAAAACAAACTGTGGAAAATTCTGAAAGAGATGGGAATACCAGACCGCCTGACCTGCCTGTTGAGAAATCTGTATGCAGATCAGGAAGCAACAGTTAGAATTGGACATGGAACAACAGACTGGTTCCAAATAGGAAAAGGAGTATGTCAACGCTGTATACTGTCACCCTGCTTATTTAACTTATATACAGAATACATCATGAGAAACACTGGGCTGGATGAAGCACAAGCTGGAATCAAGATTGCTGGGAGAAATATCAATAACCTCAGATATGCAGATGACACCACCCTTATGGCAGAAAGTGAAGAAGAACTAAAGAGCCTCTTGATGAAAGTGAAAGAGGAGAGTGAAAAAGTTGACTGAAAGCTCAACATTTGGAAAACTAAGATCATGGCATCTGGTCCCACTTCATGGGAAATAGATGGGGAAACAGTGGAAAAAGTGGCAGACTTTATTTTTTTGGGCTCCAAAATCACTTCAGATGGTGACCACAGCCATGGAATTAATAGATGCTTACTCCTTGTAAGGAAAGTATGACCAACCCAGACAGCATATTAAAAAGCAGAGACATTACTTTGCCAACAAAAGTCCGTCTAGTCAAGGCTATGGCTTTTCCAGTCATGCATGGATGTGAGAGTTTGAGTATAAGGAAAGCTAAGCACTGAAGAATTGATGCTTTTGAGCTGTGGTGTTGGAGAAGACTCTTGAGAGTCTCTTGGACTGCAGGAGATCCAATCAGTCCATCCTAAAAGAAATCAGTCGTGAATATTCATTGGAAGGACTGATGCTGAAGTTGAAACCCCAATACCTGCCACTTCATGTGAAAAACTGACTCATTTGAAAAGACCCTAATGCTGGGAAAGATTGAAGGTGGGAGGAGAAGGGGATGACAGAGGATGAGATGGCTGGATGGCATCACTGACTCAAATGTCATGAGTTTGAGTAAACTCCAGGAGCTAGTGATGGACAGGGAAGCCTGGCGTGCTGTAGTCCAAGGGATCGTAAAGATTTCACACATGATTGGGCGACTGAACTGGGTGACTGACTGAATGCAAACTGGAAATTTTAAAGAAATAATTTTTTTTTCTTTTGATAGAGAAGAAAAAAAGAACTTACTTAAACATGCCAACAAATTTACAGTGATGTAAACAGAGATTTTTCAGAGGATTACCAAGTTTATGAAGGCAAAATGTATACCAATACTAGATAGGCATAACCTGAAGTGTGGTTATTTTTATACCATTTCTAAACAATTAAGATTTTTCTAGCTATATGTGTCATGAAAGATGTTTAAATTTTTGTTAGTAATAAAGGATAATTAGGCTGATATTTGAAAGTATTTAAGAGTTTTAGACATAAAACAAACTGTACTATGTTCTAAATATTAATATACAATTAATAAAGAACTCTAACCCATAGAGGAAAGACAATTGAAAGCATTTACTGTTGTATAACTTCAGTCTGCAAGATGTAATATTGTGGAAATATGTATTTTTCATAATTTAGTTTGTCAAGGCAAGGTACCATATTCTTTGAGATTTTGGCTTCTATCATTTTGCCACCATAGTAAGAAATAGCCTTAGTGTTCTGGGCTAGAATTTACCTGTCAATACAAGGCAAATTCTGGAGACCATGTGTTTTCTTTCTGTAAAGTATGTTATTGCTGCCTTGTAAATAACTTTCAAAAATTGACTTTCTCATTATTTTCCCTACCTGTCCTAGCCTTAGGGGACATATATTTGAACAGGAAATTCATAATCTTTGCTACGAGGCACACTTGGTTACTTCCAGTGGATATGTGATTAAGGAAATATTTGCAAGGCTCGTGTAGAGACTATGAGGATGAGTAGAATTTAAAGGTAGAATCCAGTCAGCTCAAAAGCATCTTATTAGTGAGAAATTTATTTTTGATGTTTTTTTATATAGCCCAACTACCTAGCTAATTTGTTTTTAAAACAAAATCTCTAGGAGTACCTTTTCTTAATTGGCAGTTTTATTGGCATGGTGTTGACAACAGTCCTCATTAATACAACATTCATTGCACTTAAAGAAACCTAAGATGGTGTGCTGCAGGGTGTAAAAATATCTCAAACAACTCTGCACCTTCTTCCCAACATTTGCAATGAATAAAATAAAAATGTTGAGAGATATTAATAAAGTGACAGAAACCAATAATGTTCAAAAAGAAACTAAAACTAAGAGCTTCGACTTCTTAATTACGTCTTCTCTTCCATTTCAAACACAGACATGCACAAACCTACATATATCTTAATTTCAGCATATTCAAAGATACACTCACTTTTTCAGACTTGAGCTAACTTACAGATTCCCAAAGAGGTGCAAGGTTTAGGAAATAGTTCAGTTAATAGAGAACCAAGAATTCTTTTAACTAGAAATATTTGTAATCAACCTCCCAAGGGGGTAATAAAATATGTGACTGAATGTGAAACAGGCAAAAGTAAGAAGTGACAAATTCATTTATTTCTTAAAAATCAAAACATTATATTGAAAAATCTGTTACTCACTTACCTGCCAAGTTCTAAGATTAGAAATCTTTGTTTTCACTGCAACAGTTGATGCTACTGCAAACTGCTAAGTCACTTGAAGAACCTCCCCCCTGTTCTGTTTCAGATGTTTCTTATTCAATAACTTTTTAATTAAAAAGCTTTACAGATAACCCTAAACTTAGAGTCATAAGAACAATGCTTTTAGATTTTTCCCCTCTCTCATGTGTGTATATATGTCTATAATTCTCCAGATTTATTAATATTAAAATAAGTGCTGTCCTGCACTGAAATAAAGCTACAAGTACAATATCTGTCTCAGTTCTTTAATTACTTCATGGATATCTACCAATGTATTAATTAACTTCTAAAGTTAATGACTTTGTCAACTGTACAGTTACTTTTCTTAGTATCTGCTCTTAGTATTGTCCATAGTTTTAAAAATCAAATCAATCATTTTCTATAGGTTTCATTTAATTCAATCACTACAGTTATTTAGTTTATCATTTCATTAAGATACTACTTCTTATTTATAATATTATCATGGTATATTTATTTATTTGTTTGTAATAGAGAGAAATATAAGGAACCACTAATAGTATCATAGTATCCAATAGTCACAAATAGATTTAAGAGTTGGACTACAAAGAAAGCTGAGTGCCAAAGAATCGATGTTTTTGAACTGTGGTATTGGAGAAGACTCTTGAGAGTCCCTTGGACTGCAAGGAGATCCAACCAGTCCATTCTAGAACACATGTACACCCGTGGTGGATTCATGTCAATGTATGGCAAAACCAATACAGTATTATAAAGTAAAATAAAGTAAAAATAAAAATTAAAAAAAAATAATAAAGGAGATCAGTCCTGAATATTCATTGGAAAGACTGATGCTGAAGCTGAAACTCTAATACTTTGGCCACCTGCTGTGAAGAACTGACTCATCTGAAAAGACCCTGATGCTGGGAAAGATTGAAGGCAGGAGGAAGAAAGGGAAGACAGAGGATGAGATGGTTGGATGGCATCACCTACTCAATGGACATGAGTTTGAGTAAACTCTGAGAGCTGGTGATGGACAGGGAGGTCTGGTGTGTTGCAGTCCATGGGGTTGCAAAGAGTCAGACATGACTGAGCGACTGAACTGAACTGAACTGAATAGTATCATGGGTTAAGAGATGCTAAAAGTCCAGAATCTACTGAAAACCATTCTTCGATACATGGTATGGTGTGTAAAACTCTCACCATCAGTGTCACTTTATTTCATTAAGTTGAATGGACCAGGACAATTATATAACCTGATACTATTACAGGGAAGTAATCTAATATCACAACAGTAACATGATTGGGGTAACTTGAAACCAATCTAAAAAAACAATCTTTGCCATTGGGTTTGGGACCAAACTTAGCTTTTCACTGAGTCTTCAAATTCTACAACTTTTCCATCATTCATTTAAGATGAATTCTTTAAAACTCCAGGAAAAAAATTAAAAAGAATCTTTTCCCCCACACACTATTACATAGCTAAGGTTTAGAGAAAGCTCCAAAAGTTGAGGGATATGTGTAAAAGATCTTAAAGGACAGAGCTGTTTTTGTTCACTACCCCCTCCTCTGCTTCAAAGAAAAACAACGTGAGTTACCTATAAGGATAAGGGAAACAGATTTCCATCTGTAAGCCTATAAGGGGCCACTGAAAACAAGGAAGTGAAAAAAAAAGTTTTAAAAAACACATTCAGAGAAGACTTTAAAATGAAAGCAAACCATTAGTGAACTGGGTAACAACAGAAATTGAGCCTATGCTGAAGCCTGCCATCTATCTCCTGTCTCTTCAGTGACAGAAACAGCTTTTTTTTTTTTTTTCTTTCACTGTGTAACCCTATCCTGAACTTTGTGACCTTTACAAGAAAGAAAGGTATTCACAAAATAAAATCAGGATTATCATTGCTGGTGGCAAAATGATAGACCAGTGGGTTTATTGTTTGGAAACCATTCTAAGTAGGAATACTAAAGCAAGGAAATTAAAGTTTGTCTGAAAATAGCTTTGATACAAAGAACACATTGAAGTTGCAAGTCTATAAACTGCATAATGTGCTAGAGTAACTTCATGGGCAATAATGGCATGATGTTTTAAGGAATTTGCTTATATATGAAGATACTTAATCTGGATAATTTAAAGAAGTAGTTATAACCTTGGGCGAGTTTGTTAATCTTACTCTATGTATCTGTTTTCCCATTCTTACAATAGAAACAACAACTCATCTCATAATTTGTTTTTTCTGCTGCTAACCTATACAATATATTTAAAATATTTAGAGTTGTGGCTGGCACAAAGTAAGCACTCAATAAATATTACTACTATGCCTTTAAAAACAGATTTTTGCTAAAATATAAGTCACAATGTCATTGGCTAAGACACAGCATTTGGCCCAGATCAGAAATTTAATCTCAGTGCTCTTCTTGGCATAAAATAGAATCCACAAAATTTGCAGATGTTCTGTTATTTTTTGTTTGTGTTGTCACTTAGTCATGTACGACTCTTTGCCATCCCATGGATTGTAGCCCTGTAGGCTACTCTGTCTGTAGAATTATCCAGGCAAAGATACTGGATTGGATAGCTATTCCCTTCTCCAGGGGATCTTCGCAACCCAGGAATTGAAACCGGGTCTCCTGCATTGCAGGTGGCTTCTTTACCATCTGAGTTTAAGTGATACTTCTGAGCCTGAAAGCTACAAACCAGTGAGCTCTCTTAGAAAATGTTTGGTTACCAGAAGAAAAAAAAGCTTTTTCTGGTCCTCCGACAAAATTTGTACATGATTTATTCACTAAATTAAACATCTCACTGTGGACCAGCCAGATCATTCATTTGATGGTAAATGATTATCCATCTAAACTTGTTAATTAAAATACACAGTATTAGGTTTTTGTAGCTCAGTTGGTAAAGAGTCTGCCTGCAGTGCAGGAGACCCGGGTTCAATTCCTAGGTCAGGAAGATCCCCTGGAGAAGGAAATGGCAACCCACTCAAGTATTCTTGCCTGGAGAATCCCATGGACACAGGAGCCTGGCAGACTACGGTCTATGGGGTCTCAAGAGTCGGACACGACTAAGCACACAACACACATCTTAGGTTTTTTCCCATCAGAGAACATCTCTATTGCCTACTGATTAGTCAAATAGAAACAATACCCCAAGATTTAAGTGGTTCTTATTTTGGAGATGATACATTTCTTCCTATGGCAATGAATGTATGCAAAGCCCACAAGAGCTGGTGTAAGAAATATCAAGAAGAGGCTTTGTGGTTTATGAACCCTAGGTTAAGAACTCGAGACAGAAAGAATTTCAAATATGAAGCAAGATTTTCAGGTGTTTTTGTAACAACACAGAGCTTAGGGTGTCAGTTTGGATTTTTGTCCTGAATTGAAAAGAATTAGTTGCATCATATATCTTTAATGCATTTGGGTGGTGAAGTGAAAGTGAAGTTGCTCAGTCGTGTCCGACTCTTTGTGACCCCACGGACTGTAGCCTGTCAGGCTCCTCCGTCCATGGGATTTTCCAGGCAAGAGTGCGGGAGTGGGTTGCCATTTCCTTCTCCAGGGGACCTTCCCAACCCAG
Source organism: Budorcas taxicolor (assembly GCF_023091745.1). NCBI lineage: Eukaryota > Metazoa > Chordata > Mammalia > Artiodactyla > Bovidae > Budorcas > Budorcas taxicolor. The sequence goes on from NC_068919.1 coordinate 29,561,583, forward strand.
GAATCGAACCCAAGTCTCCCACATTGCGGGCAGACGCTTTACCATGGGAGCCATCGGGGAAGCAGAATTGGCAAAAACTAATATTGTATTTGATTTGGTGTTGCAAATAGACTTTTATTAAAACTTTCTATTTATATAGGATAGTGTATTAGTTGTCTAGGGCTGCTATAAGAAACTTCCACAGACTGAATGGCTTGAACAATAGACATTTATTTTCTCACTATTATGGAAACTAGAAGTCCAAGATCTAGGGACTGGTAGGGTTGGTTTCTTCTGAGGCCTCTCTTTAGTTTGAAAATGGTTCCTTCTTGCTGCCTTTTCTTACAGTTTTCCCTCTGTGAGTTCATACTCTTAGTATCTCTTCATACATCCAAATTTTTTCTTCTTAGGTCACCAGACAGATTGGATTAGGATCCACCCATATGACCTCATTTAATTTTTACCACTTCTTTAAAGGCCCTATTTCTTATACAGTCACATTCTTAGGCATGAGGGTTGGGAGAGTAGGGCATCAACATTTGAATTTAATTGGGACACAATTCAGGCCATAATACACAGCACATGAGTTTAATTGGTTTTCTTTGCTTCTAAAAGTGTTCTTTCAAATTCCTAATTTTCTTAGTTGAATTATCTATCCTTCAGAAACATTACATTGTATAGAAATTGTACCTCATTTTCTTACATTAACCTGATGTCAATAAAGCTAACAATGGTTAATTTGTGACCCAAAGAAAACAACTATAGACAAAAGGCTTCATAAAGTAGTAATAACTGTAGTTTGTAGAGCTTTTCTTGACCTTAAATGTCATCATGGAACAAGTAATATGAATAAGCAATATGTAGTTTTGAAAAGATTTATAATATTTGTTTAATTGTCATATTTGCTTTTTATCTAGAAGATTTGGTATACAAGTCATTCTTGGCAATGAAAGGGCTATACAAATTATGTTTTAATTCTTACCTTGCTACTGATTTTGCTATGTTAGAAGAATATCAATAATATATTTGCAAATCTGCCAGCTGAGGTTGGAAATTGCAAGGGAGTAAGAATTGATAGGTTTATATATACAGTAGGCTAAAAGATCAAACATTAGAATTTCTTTAGAAATAGTATATTTATTGTTAACTTTCACTACTAAACTAACCTTCCCAAATAAAATATCTTATATTGGTGTGCATGCAGAAATGACAAAAGCTGAATACAAAGAGGTAACAGCTATAGAGCTGAACAGTGGACGCAAATCCAAAGCAAATAAAATCAATATTGGATATTAAAATGGTAAATATTTAGGCAATAAATCTTAGAATATGAAGATTATCAGTAGGTCAGCTTCCACATTTGTGAAAAAGATGTAAAAATGAGACCAGTCTACTTAGTCCTTTTCCCTTACCAAAAATCTTTTTTGCAAAGAGGAAATCAATATTTTGTGAGTTAGATTTTTTAAAAAATTTCCAGTGTGCAACCAGTTTTAAGTAATATTAAAAGCATTTAAACCCAGAAAATGTGCAAAATATCAACAAAAATTTAACCCTATTGCATAGTGTGGTTAGATGAACAACAGAAGTAATTGCTGTCAGTTTGTATTTTTTTGACCAATAATTCTCTGTATTTCCTGCAAGTAACTTGAGTGATGCAAATGACCTTATTTTTACAGCATGCTTTTATTAAATAGTTTATTATTTTGGCAGACTAATAAAGATTTTGGTATTTGCTTTTATTTGCAATAATATTACCACCACATAAAAAAGGATTTTATGTTCTTTTTGAGGAACAAGGAGGATAAAAGTGGTGATGGATAGCGCAACTGAGGCATCAGCAATGAGCTGGAAATGAGACACATAAATATGAAAGCAGAGCTAAGAAAATAGAACTGCACCCTTGGCCTTTCTTAAAAGAACATGCACACTTCAAGGTTCATTCACACTGTTACAAAAACTTCTTTTGTTTCTGATGAATCAGGGCCTGCACTTAAAGTCTGAAACACTATTCTTACTCATAACTGACTGACTCCTTCTATTTAATTAGATTCATTCTAGGGAAATATTTCCAAGCTTTCTGAGGATGTTTTGATTTGAGGGGAAAAAAAATCAATTGAAAATTTGGTGGCTGGAGGCAGTGGAAGGGGAATCAAAACAGATTGACTATTTTTAACTTTATTTAGCACAGTGCTCATAAATGAAAGCTTTCCACACTGTAGCATCTAAGAGTCAATACAGCAATTGCGTAGTGTTTAAGGATGTAGGTGGCTAGGCAATTGAATTGTCGTTAGGACAAATAATATTCAGTATATGTACATATACGTATACGTATTCAGTATATATATATACACATATATATATAAACACATTGGGCACACTGCATTGGATGGAGTCTTTGGGAATTGTAGCATTATATCTTGCCAGTGATGGTATGTGTTTATTCAAAAATTATAATTGTTTTCATGTTGCATGTTTTCTGATTTAATGTCAGTATGGAAAATTTACATGTCAAATATTATATATTTATTGTCACCAGAGTATGTTTAGCATTAATTTTATCTTTTCCCATTAATAACTTGTTTCCTTGTAGCAGCATTTAATTGTTACCATGAATGAAAGTAAGCAGGCTGTGATAAAGAGAGGAGGGAAGGTAAATCTTTTATTCAGGGCTAGAACCTGAATTGGCAGCTCTTAACTCTGTAATATTCAAACGTGGAACTATTTTTTCTTTGCACATGAAAGTGCAGCCAATAGATGAAAGTAGGAAGAAGTAATATGTTGTGAGCTGAGAAATCCACTGCTTCATTATCGACATAATTCTTCAGATCTTACAGAGGGAGAGAGCTCTACCATTTGGACTCTTGTCGCAAAGGCTTACAATAGACACGATTCTGACAAGAGGTTGGTGGTAGCTGAACAGACTTAACAATTAATGGTATGCCAAGGCTGAGTTCAGAGAATTGCTTTACCCAATGCCAATCATTCATTCCTGGCAGTAGCACTTCACATCTTTCCTGGGATGCCGTCCAACCACAGTGGCATCTAAAATATATCGAGCAGTGTTACAGTTGGAGGTGAAATTGAAATTTGCGCCAAACAGAAGTGACAAATTCACATGGCTGAGTGTTGCCTAGCAATCAGGTCCAAGGGGGATGTGGCAATTCTGCCTTTACCCATGGGGGTGTGTAAGAGGGAAAAGAAACAGTTATGTTAGAGCTTAGGTGGGTTCACAAGTAGAGCCAGGTGTATGAGTGACTTCATTTTACTTTCAGAGTGTAAGGAGGTAGGAATTGAAGTGGCATAGGGAAAGGAGGGCAGCAGCTGAAGTTGGTAGGATAAGCAGCTTTCATGCTGGAGGTTCTCGGCAACTAATCTGGGGGAGGGGGAGAGCAGCAGGATGCCAAGTTGCCAGACTTCCTGCAGAAATTCATGGCAGTTGGCCATCCTGCTGCCTTTTGACTGCAGGCCTCTGATGCACCTCTGTTCAGCTGACATTTGGCAGCTGGGTGGCCCCAGGGTAAAGTGAGCAAATGGTGGCTTTCTCTTCCCAGAAATCCACCTGGGAGCAAAGCTCAGCTGGGCAGCCAGACTCAAGAGATGAGTGGAAGGAATGAAACAGTCAGGCTGAAATTCTTATCTTGTGCCCTCATCTAGTGTTTCTTTGGGGGGTTTCCCATTCCACCTATTTTTTATTAGTCTTCTCTTTATCTTGAGGAATGCTACTCGAACTCCCCCTACTCTGTCCTCTAAAGGATGAAGTGACTATCAGAATCAGTGATCAATATACAAAACAGCAAAAGGGTATATCAAAATACCAACTCTGGGGAAAGAAACCCAATGCTTGCCCTGTACAATTTTCTCAGGTAACCACCTAAGCAATCTTGTGTAAATTATTTTTTGTTGGGTTTTCTACCTCTCCTTGTTTGGAAGAAGCATGAACCTGGAAATGTGTGGCGTAGGTTTAACTGTTTAGTGGAGGAATCCATGGGGGTATACAGTCATCACATCATAGGTTGTTTTCCTTTTTGCCTACTTTTTTGATATTTTTTTTTTCTTTTGAAATGTTAGGACCTCATTAACCTAATGAGTATAGTCTTCACAGCCCTATATGAGAGAAGAGCCCAACCTCGGCTGAGATGGTGTTCACTATCATTCCCCAGTGTGGTGCTGATTAATCCATAGACTTACTCTTAATGACTCTCAGCCTGAGCAAATGCCTATTCATACTGTTGCGAAACTTCAGTGCTATGTCTGGGATGTTTGGCTAAATTTGTATATAATCTCTTGTTTTCTTAAGGCAACTAGAACTTCCTAAGGGTAGGAACCTAAGTAGGATCAGATAAGATAAAAAGGTGAAAATGTAAATGCTATGTAATTATGAGGTATTTTTGTTATTCTTATGTGTAGTATGCAGTTCATTTTGCAAAAGATGGTTAATAAATTCTGGTGGGTCAATGGTCAAACTAAATTCATGGATCAATTGATAATGACTGATGAATGTATAAAACTACATATATGTTTAAGAGTCTATAGATCTAAAACTGGGTAGTAATAATAGCAACAACTAAATTTATGGACTGCTGATTCTGTTATCCTAAATTCTTTAATTAACTCATTTAATTCTCACAGCAACAATAGGAGGTAGATATTATGATTCTCATTTAAAATGAGTTGTTTGCACAAAAAGGTTAATCAGTTTCCCCAAATTGTTAGTAAATGAGACGAATTTGTTTCTAACTGGACTTCAGAAATAACCTCCATTAATGGCATTAATTGCTCATATATATTAAAATTCAGATCTATTCTATTTAATTTCTGTAAGAATGAAAAGCTGAAGCAGAATGCAGTCAGTACACACTTAACGGTCAGCAGAATTTGCTGTTTTTTAGTCGCTCAGTCGTGTCTGACTCTTTGCAACCTCATGGACTATGGCACACCAGGCTTTCCTGTTCTTCACCATCTCCTAGAGCTTGCTCAAACTCTTATCCATTGAGTCGATGATGCCATTGAATCATTTCATTCTGTTTCCCTCTTCTCCTCCTGCCTTCAATCTTCCCCAGCATCAGAGTCTTTTCCAATGAATCAGTTCTTCACATCAAGTGGCCAAAGTACTGGAGCTTCAGCTTCAGCATTAGTCCTTAAAATGAACATTCAGGACTGATCCTTTAGGATTGACTGCAGTTCCAAGGGACTCTCAAGAGTCTTCTCTAACATCAGAGTTCAAAAGCATCAATTCTTCACCCCTCAGCCTTTTTTTACTGACGGAATAGTAGTGAAGTGAAAGTCACTCAGTCATGTCTGACACTTGCGACCCCATGCATGTAGCCCACAAGGTTCCTCCGTCCATGGGATTCTCCAGGCAAGAATACTGGAGTGGGTTGCCATTTCCTTCTCCAGAATAGGACACTTCAAAAATTACCATATCCAATCCCTGAAACCTTTGAATATGTTACCTTACATGGCAAAAAGGAATTAAGGTTGCAGATGGGATTATGGTTGCTTATCAGATTACCTTAATCTAGGGAAAGGTTTGCCTTGGAGATGAACAGAGATCATTCTGTCATTTTTGAGATTGCATCCAAGTACTGCATTTCGGACTCTTTTGTTGACCATGATGGCTACTCCATTTCTTTTGAGGGATTCCTGCCCGCAGTAGTAGATATAATGGTCATCTGAGTTAAATTCACCCATTCCAGTCCATTTTAGTTCGCTGATTCCTGGAATGTCGACATTCACCCTTGCCATCTCTTGTTTGACCACTTACAATTTGCCTTGATTCATGGACCTAACATTCCAGGTTCCTATGCAATATTGCTCTTTACAGCATCAGACCTTGCTTCTATCACCAGTCACATCCACAACCGGCTATTGTTTTTGCTTTGGCTCTATCCCTTCGTTCTTTCTGTAGTTATTTCTCCTCTGATCTCTAGTAGCATATTGGGCACCTGATGACCTGGGGAGTTCCTCTTTTGGTATCCTATCATATTGCCTTTTCATACTGTTCATGGGGTTCTCAAGGCAAGAATTCTGAAGTGGCTTGCCATTCCCTTCTCCAGTGGACCACGTTCTGTCAGACCTCTCCACCATGACCCACACATCTTGGGTTGCCCGGCAGGCATGGGTTGGTTTCATTGAGTTAGACAAGGCTGTGGTCCTAGTGTGATTAGAAAAGATGATGCTGTGAAAGTGCTGCACTCAATATGCCAGCAAATTTGGAAAACTCAGCAGTGGCCACAGGACTGGAAAAGGTCAGTTTTCATTCCAATTCCAAAGAAAGGCAATGCCAAAGAATGCTCAAACTACTGTACAATTGCACTCATCTCACATGCTAGTAAAGTAATGCTCAAAATTCTCCAAGCCCGGCTTCAGCAATATGTGAACCGTGAACTCCCTGACGTTCAAGCTGGTTTTAGAAAAGGCAAAGGAACCAGAGATCAAATTGCCAACATCTGCTGGATCATGGAAAATGCAAGAGAGTTCCTGAAAAACGTCTATTTCTGCTCTTTATTGACTATGCCAAAGCCTTTGACTGTGTGTATCACAAGAAACTGTGGAAAATTCTGAAAGAGATGGGAATACCAGACCACCTGACCTGCCTCTTGAGAAATCTGTATGCAGGTCAGGAAGCAACAGTTAGAACTGGGCATGGAACAACAGACTGGTTCCAAATACGAAAAGGAGTACGTCAAGGCTGTATATTGTCACCCTGCTTATTTAACTTCTGTGCAGAGTACATCATGAGAAATGCTGGACTGGAAGAAGCACAAGCTGGAATCAAGATTGCCGGGAGAAATATCAATAACCTCAGGTATGCAGATGACACCACCCTTTCGGCAGAAAGTGAGGAGGAACAAAAAAGCCTCTTGATGAAAGTGAAAGAGGAGAGTGAAAAAGTTGGCCTAAAGCTCAACATTCAGAAAACGAAGATTATGGTATCTGGTCCCATCACTTCATGGGAAATAGATGGGGAAACAGTGCAAACAGTGTCAGACTTTATTTTTGGGGGCTCCAAAGTGACTGCAGATGGTGACTGCAGCCATGAAATTAAAAGATGCTTACTCCTTGGAAGAAAAGTTATGACCAACCTAGATAGCATATTCAAAAGCAGAGACATTACTTTGCCGACTAAGGTCTGTCTAGTCAAGGCTATGGTTTTTCCTGTGGTCATGTATGGATGTGAGAGTTGGACTGTGAAGAAGGATGAGCGCCAAAGAATTGATGCTTTTGAACTGCGGTGTTGGAGAAGACTCTTGAGAGTCCCTTGGACTGCAAGGACATCCAACCAGTCCATTCTGAAGGAGATCAACCCTGGGATTTCTTTGGAAGGAATGATGCTAAAGCTGAAACTCCAGTACTTTGGCCACCTCATGAGAAGAGTTGACTCATTGGAAAAAACTCTGATGCTGGGAGGGATTGAGGGCAGGAGGAGAAGGGGACGACCGAGGATCAGATGGCTGGATGGCATCACTGACTCAATGGACATGAGTCTGAGTCAACTCCGGGAGTTGGTGATGGACAGGGAGGCCTGGCGTGCTGTGATTCATGGGGTCGCAAAGAGTCGGACAAGACTGAGGACTGAACTGAACTGAAAGGAAAGGTTATGCTTGATTAACCAGTGGATCCAATATAATCTAATCCAAGAACATACAGAGATGATACTGAAGAGAGAGGCAGAAGATTGTCAGAGGAATCACTGTGAGAAAGACTTGACTGCCATTACTAGTTTTGAAGATGAAAGGGGACCATCATCCAAGGAATGCATACAGAGTCTAGAAGCTGAGACAAGCAAAGGTCTCTGGGCCCTGCCCATACCTTGATTTTAACACAGTGAGTCCCTTTTTAGACCTCTAACCTCCAAAGCTGAAACATAATGAAATCATATTTTTTGATATAATTAGGTTTACAATAATTTATTATAGCAGAAATAGGAAACTAATACAGTTTTCAAATTCCAAGATTACAGAATGATTTTTGATTTCTTGCAAATCTAATACTGGAGGAGATTATTGATATAAGTTCTAGGAGTCAAAAATTGGAAGGCTTGGCCTGATTTAGATTCATTATTAATTTTATTTTCATTTGAACTAGTACAAGGAAAATCTCTCTACATAATCTATAAATTCTGAGCACTTTCTTTTCTCTTAAAACAAGAAATATCTATTTTTATTCCATTTTTAGCATATTATTTTATTTTATTCAAATTTAAGCATATTATTATTGTTAAACTTATAGACATCAGTTCAGTTCAGTCGCTCAGTCGTGTCCAACTCTTTGCGACCCCATGAATCACAGCACGCCAGGCCTCCTTGTCTATCACCAGCTCCTGGAGTTCACTCAGACCCATGTCCATCGAGTCAGTGATGCCATGCAGCCATCTCATCCTCTGTTGTCCCCTTCTCCTCCTGCCCCCAATCCCTCCCAGCATCAGAATCTTTTCCAACAAGTCAACTCTTCGTATGAGGTGGCCAAAGATAGGAAAATTACTTTGAAAAAAGAAACATCAAATTCCACGGTCCATGATTTAAGCTATTCTGCCCCGTTACTTCACATTCCTTGCTCTTTGTGTCTTTCATCCTCTTTTCCATCTTCCTTTACCAGTCCTTTGTTTAACTCTCAAAACAATGATTTCCTCACACTTGATACTTCTCTGGCTAAAGATCCATAAGAATACATCCCTTTTAAAAAAGTCTCAGTAACCTAATATTTCTATTTCTCTTCTCTTCCCCTTTAGTGTAATAGTAGTAATAATAACAATAAATGAAAATTTTAAGCACTTCCTATGTGCTAATGTTGTGAAAAATGCTTTACATACATTATATCATTTAATCCTCATAAAAAATAAGAGGTAATTATTCTATTTTTGTTTTCAGATAAGAAAAGGGAGGCTTAAAGGTTAGAGACTGCCCTAAGTCAGTTTACTCAGAAGTAGAAGAGCAGGGATTCAAATCTAGAGAAGTATCCACTTTAGGTGAGTGATTTTAACCTCACTTTCTGATACCCTCTTGTTTAGTTTCTCCCTGGGAGCAGCTACTATACTATATCCTATGCAAAAAATACCTGAATGCACAGTGCTTAGGATAAAAAATTATAAATTGTCAAGTGCTCTGTCCTGAGGGGAGCTCTAGCTGGTTAAGAAATAAACAGAGTAAAAGTGGGGGAAGTGAGCAACCCAGCCAAGTGTTGTGGATGCAGAAGTCAAGGGTATCCATGTTAGAAAATAGACCCTGGGAATATCAAGGCAGAGACTTTGGATTATTTAGTTTCATATTTTGAGAACTTCGCACCAAGTCTGTGTACAGTGAGTGTTCTACCAGTGATTTTAAAGCTGATATTGCTGGACCATTAGGGATGTGATGATAATACTGGAGAATCATGTGTTTTATAGTCAGTATTCTAATATGTCAAAGAAAATTATCCCTCTACAATGATAAGACTACACAGACTATTTAAAAAGATGAGTTTCTTAGCTGTTGGCTAGGATTATATCAGTTCAGTAAAGTTATATCCTTGTTACTTCATCATGACCAGAATCTTTGCTTAACAGATGTGTATGTGTAAGAAAATAGGAAACCAAATATTATTTAAACTGTTCGTTAAACAATATATATCAAAACACAAGGATTGTGGAGTATAATGAATTTAAAGCTTTGCAATGGTGAAATAGGCCAGAACTGTAATGTGTACTCGAAAATTAATTCAAAGTTGAGTTTAGTTCAGTTCAGCCATTCAGTAGTGTCCAACTATATGCAAGCTCATGGACTGCAGCAGGGCAGGCTTCCCTGTCGATCTCGAACTCCTGGAGCTTACTCAAACTCATGTTCATAGAGTCGGTGATGTCATCCAACCATCTCATTCTCTGTCGTCCTCTTCTCCCCCTGTCCTCAATCTTCCCCAGCATAAGGGTCTTTTCAAATGAGTCAGTTCTTTGCAGCAGGTGCCAGAGTATTGGAGTTTCAGCTTCAACATCAGTCCTTCCAGTGAATATTTAGGACTGATGTCCTTTAGGATGGACTGGTTGGATCTCTTTGTAGTTCAAGGGAATCTCGAGTATTCTCCAATACCACAATTCAAAAGCATCATTTCTTCAATGCTCAGCTTTCTTTATAGTCCAACTCTCACATCCATACATGACTACTGGAAAAACCATAGCTTTGACTAGACAGATCTTTGTTGGCAAAGTAATGGCTCGGCTTTTTAATATGCTGTCTAGGTTGGTCATAACTTTTCTTCCAAGGAGCAAGCGGCTTTTAATTTCATGGCTGCAGTTACTATCTGCAGTGACTTTGGAGCCCTCCCCCCAAATAAAGTCTGTCACTGTTTCCGTTGTTTCCCCATCTATTTCCATGAAGTGATGGGACTGAATGCCATGATCTTAGTTTTCTGAATGTTGAGTTTTAAGCCAGCTTTTTCACTCTCATCTTTCACGTTCATCAAGAGGCTTTTTAGTTCTTCTTCACATTCTGCCATAAGTGTGGTGTCATCTGCATAACTGAGGTTATTGACATTTCTCCCAGCAATCTTGATTTCAGCTTATGCTTCATCTAGCTCAGCATTTTGCATGATTTACTCTGCATATAAGTTAATAAGCAGGGCGAAAGTATACAGCCTTGACGTACTCCTTTCCTGATTTGAAACTGGTCTCTTGTTGCATGTTCTTGCTTCTTGACCTACATACACATTTCTTAGGAGGCAGGTCAGGAGGTCTGGTATTGCCATCTCTTTAAGAATTTTCAGAGTTTGTTGTATTCCACACAGTCAAAGGCTTTGGCATAGTCAATAAAGCAAGGGTAGATGTTTTTCTGGAACTCTCTTGCTTTTTTGACTATCCAACAGACATCGGCAATTTGACCTCTGGTTCTTCTGCCTTTTCTAAATCAAGCTTGAACATCTGGAAGTTCATGCTTTTATGTACTCTTGAAGCCTGGCTTGAAGATTTTTGAGCATTACTTTTCTAGCATGTGAGAGGAATGCAGTTGTGCTTTTGTTTGAACAGTCTTTGGCATTGCCTTTCTTTGAGATTGGAATGAAAACTGACCTTTTCTAGTCCTGTGGCCACTGCTGAGTTTTTTGCTGGCATATTGAGTGCAGCACTTTCACAGCATCATCTTTTAGGATTTGAAATAGCTCAACTGTAATTCCATCACCTCCACTAGCATTGTTCGTAGTGATGCTTCCTAAGGCCTACTTTATCAGGATGTCTGACTCTAGGTGAGTGATCACACTATCATGGTCATCTAGGTCATGAAGATCTTTTTTCTATAGTTCTTCTGTGCATTGTTACCACCTCTTCTTAATATCTTCTTCTTCTGTTAGGTCCATACCATTTCTGTCCTTTATTGTGCCCATCTTTGCATGAAATGTTCCCTTGGTATCTCTACTTTTATTGAAGAGATTTCTCTCTAGTCTTTCCCTTTCTATTGTTTTCCGCTATTTCTTTGTATGGATCACTGAAGAAGGCTTCCTTTTCTCTCCTTGTTATTCTTTGGACCACTGCATTCAAACGAGTATATCTTTCCTTTTCTCCTTTGCCTTTTGCATCTTTTCTTCTGTCAGCTATTTGTAATGCCTCCTAGGACAACTATTTTGCCCTTTTGCATTTCTTTGTCTTGGTGATTGTCTTATTCACTCTCTCTTGTACAATGTCATGGACCTCCATCCATAGTTTCAGGCACTCAATCTATCAGCTCTAATCCCTTGAAGCTATTCCTCCTTTCCACTGTATAATCATAAGGGATTTGATTTAGGTCATACCTGAATGGTCTAGTGGTTTTCCCCACTTTCTTCAGTTTAAGTCTGAATTTGGCAATAAAGAGTTCATGGTCTGTGCCACAGTCAGCTCCTGGTCTTTTTTTTCTCACACTGTAGAGCTTCTCCATCTTTGGCTGCAAAGAATTTAATAAATCTGATTTTTGTATTGAGCATCTGGTGATGTCCATGTGTAGAGTCTTCTCTTGTGTTGTTGGAAGAGGGTGTTTGCTATGACCAGTGTGTTGTCTTGGCAAAACTGTTAGTCTTTGACCTGCTTTGTTTCTTCTCCAAGGCCAAATTTACCTATTATTCCAGGTATCTCTTTACTGCCTACTTTTGCATTCCAGTCCCCTATAATGAAAAGGACATCTTTTGGGGGTGTTAGTTCCAGAAGGTCTTGTAGGTCTTCATAAAACCATTCAGCTTCAGCTTTCTTTAGCATTACTGGTTGGGGCATGGGCTTGGATAAAAGTTGAGTGAATAGGTTAAAGTTTTATGTTTCCAAATATTCCCAGTTATAATCTAATACTTCCATGAACAGAGCAATGAATTACTTCTTGTCATCATACTTTAGTGCTAACTGACTTTTCAGCTCAACTTCTGTGCCAGGTGACATATAGCTGAGATATGGACACAGAGGAATGTGTCAGAAGGAAGACAATTTTTCTGGAAAGGACTACACAGTTTTATCTAGTAGGAAGTATTAAGGGGCTAGTTTCTTTGGGGCTTGGGGGGGTGTAGGTATAGAAGAGAGTAACATAAAAGAGAATAAAAATTATGAAAACAAGAGGTAAGGTAATACAACTAGAGGTAAATGTTTATTTTACAATTTTTCTACTCTTGGTACTTAAACCAAAATGGAAACAATAAATAATTTCTAGGCCTCTACTTGAAAGGACTGCACCATTCAAAATATAATGCTGTCCCCAAAAGGGAAATGAGATTTGAACACAGGTCTGGTACTAGGATGAGAAGAGTCAAGGCACATCATCTAAAGCATATGAAAATGTATATAGTAGCATTAAAAAAATCATAATTTCATTTAATAATACAGTAGATATCACATGGTAGTACTGAAAAAATTAACCAGGAAGTGGTGCAAAACTGGGAAGAGGGAGCCATCATTAAGGCCTGGATTCAAGAGGTACAGGACAAATATACAGGGGCCTGAAGGGAGCATCTGTCTGATTTGCCCTGTATTCCCAGGCATGTACCACATTGGATTCAGTTCAGTTCAGTTCAGTTGCTCAATCATGTCTGACTGTTTGCAACCCCATGGACTGCAGCACGCCAGGCCTCCCTGTCCATCACCAACTCCCAGGGTTTACCAAAACTCATGTCCATTGAGTCGGTGCTGCCATCCAACCATCTCATCCTCTGTTGTCCCCTGCTCCTCTGGCCCTCAATCTTTCCCATCATCAGGGTCTTTTCAAATGAGTCAACTCTTCGCATCAGGTGGCCAAAGTATTGGAGTTTCAGCTTCAACATCAGTCCTTCCAATGAAAACCCAGGACTGATCTCCTTTAGAATGGACTGGTTGGATCTCCTTGCAGTCCAAAGGACTCTCAAGAGTCTTCTCCAACACCACAGTTCAAAAGCATCAATTCTTCTGCATTCAGCTTTCTTTATAGTCCGACTCTCACATCCATACATGACTACTGGAAAAACCATAGCCTTGACTAGACGGAACTTTGTTGGCAAACTAATGTCTCTGCTTTTTAATATGCTGTCTAGTTTGGTCATAACTTTCCTTCCAAGGAGTAAGTGTCTTTTAATTTCATGGCTGCAGTTACCATCTGCAGTGATTCTGGAGCCCCAAAAAATAAAGTCAGCCACTGTTTCCACTGTTTCCCCATCTATTTGCCATGAAGTGATGGGACCAGATACCATGATCTTCGTTTTCTGAATGTTGAGCATTGGATTACTCTTACTAAAAGAGATTTTTCATTCTTTCTTCTCATAGTATATAGATGAGGGAACTGAAACTCAAGGGACCCCTTTTTTCTTCTCATGACAGCCCTAAGATTCTCAACCTAGCTGGCAAATTCTATAGTACTAATCAGAGGGCTGGCCCCATAGATCCACACAATAAATACTCTCTAATGGACAGGGAGGCCTGGCGTGCTGCGATTCATGGGGTCACAAAGAGTTGGACATGACTGAGCAACTGAACTGAACTGAATTATACAGTGAAGCATAAAAAACATTTAACTTGGAGATCTCAGCAAATGGCGACTCTGATATTTCCTAGCAGTATGAATTTGGGTCAGTTATGTATTAATTTTGTTTTCCTTATCTGTATAACGGGATTACTAAGTTCAACAAAAGATTAGCTGAACTATAAGCATAACTGAGGTAACATGCAAGTGTGTCTGATAATTATTAAAAACTCAAATGTTGACTATAAATTTGAAAGGTGACCGTATTGCTATATACAGCTGGAGGCTGCCACCTTTCATTGAGAGAAGTTGTGTGGTATTTAGAAATTGGGTCTTACTGCTCAAGGCAGTTAGATCTGGAAGATCACTGAAATTCTGTTTCTGAGAAGCAACCATCTAGTCACCTTCTTTCTAGGTCCTAAAGCACTGATACAAAATATAATACAAAAAGATTAACAGAAAACTTAACTACACTCTTTGCTCATTGTGCATATGCTTACATCTTGGCTGTGTATCAGTTGGGGTCAGTGGGTGATGATATTATTAGGCTGGCAAAATTAAAAACACAAACAAAAAGTAGTAAGCATTTTATTTAGTCAAATGTATTTGACTTAACAGGAAAACGCATTTTATTCAGGGATTCTTTCTACTATGTTTGTATCAAATTGTCTTTTCTTAATACAATGGTGATAAAAGATAGTAATTGTTCAAATTACCTTTCATATGAAAATGAAAAGTTTTCACTCTATATCAATTTCCCAGTTTTTTCTATTGTTAATTAATTTATAAGTTAATTAAATTTGAAAGTCTAGAAGTTCCTGGCTGTAGCACCGACCAATTAATAGTTTTTATTTTTATTATTAGCATTGACATAATCATGAACAGTGCTAAGAGGAAACTTTCTGAAAACAATATCTGATTGTTCATTGAAAAATGCCAAGTTTTAAAATCCTTACTTGCCTTTCTCAGTATCAAAACCTAACCCCACCCCCTCAACCTCCTACCCCTAGCTCTGAGGAGGAAAAGATGTGAGAGGAAAGAATAAGCAAGATTCAGACATTTTTGTGCTCCTGTGGGATTCTACTGACTGAAATATTTTAAAGTGTGGAAGTGGCACAGAGGAAGCCCACTTACTGCTAAGAGGAAAGGTTGCAATTGGGCTTGCACCATCCTCTGCAAGCCAGCTCAGAAGGCTTCTCTGCCCTGACCTAGCTCTAGGCAAGTGACTATCAGGCCTGTTTGGGGTAAGCAATACAAAGAAGATAAAACACCAACAGCAGTTTGAATATCAAAACTGCTACTTGAGTTGCCACATTCCCAGCAGAATAATGCAGTCACATTTTAGAGGATTTTCATGGAATGAAATTTCAACAGATATAGTAGAAAAATTGAAGAAAATAACTCTATAAAAGTTTAAAGTCCATGCACAGTGGTAGATTTTAAATCCATTGTAAAGTCTTGGTTTTGACTATCTCTGATTAACTTTCAAAAACATTTCTATTGTAAATTAATAAAAAAAACTTTTATAAGAACTGGAAATAGTTTCTGACCTAAGAACTGAATCATGAAGTTGTTAATCTTTAAATGATTATTATTAACAAATATAAAAAGCTACTATTTTTTCTATTTTCTAAAATTTACCAGCAATATTTGTCATATTCTTATCACTATCTCTTCATTTAATTTGACTTAAAAAGTAATTTTTATTTGCAAATGTCAACTCTGAGTGTTATGGTGAGTTATATCAGACCTGTTATTCAGACATATTCACATTAAGTTAAGAGAAACAGAGAACCTACAAACTCTGAGATCTCACCAGATTAATCTATTATCAGAGCCAAGAACATATATGTAGAAGTTTGGTTTGCTCAAACTATTTCAAGCCCCACTCATAGTCCTAGACACTTATTTAATCTGAACATATATTTATAAGAAAATTTGCTAAAAAACCTCATGTCAATAAGTGACAGGAATAGTTGCAATAATATGAATAGACTTGACAATAGCAATAATAACATACATTCCCTACAGAACAAATATCCTCTTCAACATGGTGGCATTTATGTTCTTTGATTAAGATTTGATATTTTACTCCCCAGGAGAGCATCCCACTCTTTGACCTCTTCTTCTGAGTTAAGAATTATTAATTGCTCATCTCTGATTCTGTTTATCTGTTAGAAAAAACAGAAAGGAGTTTCACCTCTTTCCCATTTTTATGCATCCTTTGTGACTGGCTAAGTTATATTAGATTATATATTATATATATATATTAGGATAAATATATATGCCAAGAGAACATGCTAGTCATAACAAACACCCCTCTTCCAACAACACAAGAGAAGATGACACATGGACATCACTAGATGATCAATACCAAAATCAGATTGATAATATTCTTTGCAACCAAAGATGGAAAAGTTCTATACAGTCAGTAAAAACAAGACGGGGAGCTGACTGTGGCACAGACTATGAACTCTTTATTGCCAAATTCAGACATAAATTGAAGAAAGTAGGGAAAACCACTAGACCATTTGGGTATGACCAAAATAAATGACTAACGATTACACAGTGGAAGTGACAAATAGATTCAAGGGATTAGATCTGATAGAGTGCATGAAGAACTATGGATGGAGGTTCGTGACATTGTACAGGAGTCAGGGATCAGGACCATCCCGAAGGAAAAGAAATGCAAAAAGGCAAAATGGTTGTCTGAGGAGGCCTTACAAAGAGCTGTGAAAAGAAAAGCAAAAGGCAAAGGAGAAAAGGAAAGATATACCCATTTGAATGCAGAGTTCCAAAGAATAGCAAGCAGATATAAGAAAGCCTTCCTCAGTGATAGGTGGAAAGAAATACAGGAAAATGATGGAATGGGAATGCAAAGGGAACATTTCATTCCAAGATGGATATGATAAAGGACAGAAATGGTATGGACCTAACAGAAGCAGAAGATATTAAGAATACGTGGAAAGAATACCCAGAAGAACTGTACAAAAAAGATCTTCATGACCCAGATAACCGTGATGGTGTGATCACTCACCTAGAGCCAGACATCCTGGAATGTGAAGTCAAGTGGGCCTTAGAAAGCATCACTACGAACAAAGCTAGTGGGAAGTGATGAAATTCTAGCTGAGCTATTTCAAATCCTGAAAGATGATGCTGTGAAAGTGCTGCACTCAATATGCCAGCAAATTTGGAAAACTCAGCAGTGGCCACAGGACTGGAAAAGGTCAGTTTTCATTCCAATCCCAAAGAAAGGCAATGCCAAAGAATACTGAAACTACTGCACAATTGCACTCATGTCACATGCTAGTAAAGTATTGCTCAAAATTCTCCAAGCCAGGCTTTAACAGTATGTGAACTGTGAACTTCCAGATGTTCAAGCTGGATTTAGAAAAGGCAGAGGAAACAGAGATAAAATTACCAACATCCGTTGGATCATCGAAAAAGCAAGAGAGTTCCAGAAAAACATCTAATTCTGCTTTATTGACTATGCCAAAGAAGTTTGTTGTTGTGGACTACAACAAACTGTGGAAAATTCTGAAAGAGATGGGAATACCACCTGACCTGCCTCTTGAGAAATCTGTATGCAGATCAGGAAGCAACATTTAGAACTGGACATGGAACAACAGACTGGTTCCAAATAGAGAATGGAGTAGGTCACGGCTGTGTATTGTCATCTTGCTTATTTAACTTATATGCAGAGTAAATCATGCAAAATGCCCTGCTGGAGGAAGCACAAGCTGGAATCAAGATTGCTGGGAGAAATATCAATAACCTCAGTTATGCAGATGACACCACCCTTATGGCAGAAAGTGAAGAAGAACTAAAGAGCCTCTTGATGAAAGTGAAAGAGGAGAGTGAAAAAGTTGGCTTAAAGCTCAACATTCAGGAACCTAAGATCATGGCATCTGGTCCCATCACTTCATGGGAAATAGATGGGGAAACAGTGGAAACAGTGAGAGAGTTTGTTTTCTTTGGCTCCAAAATCACTGCAGATGGTGACTGCAGCCATGAAATTGAAAGACGCTTGCTCCTTGGAAGAAAAGTTACAACCAAACTAGACAGCATATTAAAAAGCAGAGACATTACTTTGCCGACAAAGGTCTGTCTAGTCAAAGCTATGGTTTTCCCTGTAGTCATATACAGATGTGAGAGTTGGACTATAAAGAAAGCTGAGAGCCGAAGAACTGATGCTTTTGAACTGTGATATTGGAGAGACTCTTGAGAGTCCCTTGCAATGCAGGGAGATCCAACCAGTCCATCCTACAGGAAATCAGTCCTGAATATACATCAAAAGGACTGATGCTGAAGCTGAAACTCCAATACTGTGGCCACCTGCTGCGAACAACTGACTCATTTGAAAAGACTCTGATGCTTGGAAAGATTGAAGGTGGGAGGAGAAGGGGACAACAGAGTATGAAATGGTTGGATGGCATCACTGACTCAATGAACATGAATTTGAGTAAGCTATGGGAGTTGGTGATGTGTAGGGAGGCCTGGCGTGCTGCAGTCCATGGGGTCACAAAGAATTGGACATGACTGAGCCACTGAACTGAACTGAACCAATATTAAAGTGGTTACCATGTGTAACAGAACACCATTCATGCATGCACCTGTCTTCCTCAGGTTTATTCTGACAGTGGGTATGTGTGTGTGTATGTGTATGTGTTTGAAGGGAAGATAATAAATACAGCCATGTATATTTTGACACAATATTGAATGTCATAAAGCAAAATTTAATATTTTTCTTTTTTAAAGCCAGAAATAAAGACCATTCATCAATGAATCTATTAAAGTTAAATTGACTGGAGAAATATGTTTATTTTCTTTAACTTTTTTTTGTATCTTGATGTTGAAAATTATTCTTAAATTTATCCCTGATCCTCATTTTGTGTCTGTAATTTTTTGATTGACTAAATTTAGTGTGTTTTTTTTTTTTGATGAAGTATAATTCTGTAATTTTTAAAGATAGCCTTACCAGTCAGAGTGGATCTTCAGGTGCATATGTGTGGAACCTGGGAAAAGGTGGCACATACATCTTTAATATCTCTCCTGCCTTTAGATTTATGGCAAAATCCTTTAAACATAGTATTATGTTTTTATAACATCATTGAGAAATTGAAAAATTAAAATTTTAAAATAATTTTTGTCAAAACTAGATCATTATACTCTAAAGAATATCTTTGAACTCATGCTACATCAAAACTCAGGACAGGCATTGCTATTCAGGTATTGTTCCCTGATCAAATCATGCAGGGTAAGATTTTTGCTTCTAGACTTTCAGACAAGATGTTTTAGAAAATGAATATATAGTTTACCTTAAAGTTACTTTCCTTTGAAATCAATATATTTTATTGATATTAAAGGGATATATAGACTGCATTAATGTACTGTATTTGAATGGACCATTCTAAGAATGAGCAATATATTTGTATGTAAGGATGTGTGTGTGTATACACACCCATTTTTAATATCTAATAAAAAAGAATTCATGGGTCTATATTCAAACCTGAGTACACATATTCATATTTTATGATCAAGCACAGTTCTGACATCACTGACACTTTGCACTGGAATAGGACAAGCTGGTGTCACCAAACAGGAAAATTAGTTCATTCAATCCTTAGTACACTCATGGAAGCCATACAATTCATTATAAGCATATTGCCAGTAGAAAGACAAACAACATGTTTGTTCTGTTAGATCTAAATCATAGCAGGGAGCTGGGCTGGTGGAAATATAGTGCATCCAGCCTTAAGCATTCTGAGTTGTATTCATGAATGACTTACAATATGCCTGGGTTCCACTCCAGTTCCTGATAATTTACACTGGGTTATTATACATTGTGCTTCTTCCCAAATCAGCTTATCCATAAGAGACTCATGCATTATGGAGCCAGGGGAACACTCAGGACCAGCCGAAGAATGCTCTGTCCACTGGGGAAATGGCAAAATAAAAACCACTCCCTATATAAATGCACAAAGAATGCTTGTCCCTAAACATCAGATATTTCTAAAACCCCACCTAAGAAAAGTTCAATGTCTGGTTTCAAGAAGTGTATGACTGTCAGTTTGGAGTAGATAATTTTAGCTGTCATCAAGTTGGGGAGCCTGGCTGGTTAAATCTTTTGCAAGTCTATTGCTTTTCCAAACATTCCTCAGAGTATCTAACACACAAACAAACTTTATTGAGCAACAACAAAGGTTGTTTTTTCCACCCACCCTACTACCTTATTCAGACTAATCCAGGAATTAAGACCAATGAAAGGGAAAAAGTAAAACCCTAAGTGTTTAAAGTTCTTTGCTCAGACAAGATTATTTTTTCAAGTTTTGAATTTGTAGCATGCCTTCATGGATACCCTACTTTTAAATTTCAGTATAGCATTAGTAGTACTTTCTGCTTTAAAAACAGATAGCTAATGGGAATTTGATGTATGACTCAGGGAACTCAAACCGAGGCTCTGTAACAACCTAGAGGAGTAGGATGGGAAGAGAGATGGGAGGGAAGGGATATATGTATATCTATGGATGATTCTTGTTTGTGTTTGGCAGAAACCAAAGAATTCTGTTGCTTGACCTGAGGCCAAACTATGGTGGAGGTAATTACCTAAATCAAATCCCTTACAATTATAGAGTGGAAGTGACAAATAGATTCAAAGGATTAGATCTGATATACAGAGTGCCTGAAGAACTATGGATGGAGGTTCGTGACATTGTACAGGAGGTAGGAATCAACACCATCCCCAAGAAAAAGAAATGCAAAAGGGCAAAATGGTTGAATGACAAGGCCTTACAAATAGCTGAGAAAAGAAGAGAAGTGAAAGGCAAAGGAGAAAAGGAAAGATACCCATTTGAATGAAGAGTTCCAAAGAATAGCAAGGAGAGATAAGAAAACTTCTTCAGTGATCAATGCAAAGAAATAGAGGGAAAAAAAATAGATTGGGAAAGATTAGAGATCTCCTCATGAAAAAGAGATACCAAGGGAACATTTCATGCAAAGATGAGCACAATAAAGGACAGAAAAGATATGGACCTAACAGAAACAGAAGATATTCAGAAGAGGTGGCAAGAATATACAGAAGAACAATACAAAAAGATCTTCATGACCCAGATGACCATGATGGTGTGATCACTCATCTAGAGCCAGACATCCTGGAATGTGAAGTCAAGTGTAGGTGATGGAATTCCAGTTGAGCTATTTCAAATCCTAAAAGATGATCCTGTGAAAGTGCTGCACTCAATATGCCAGCAAATCTGGAAAACTTATCAGTGGCCACAGGACTGGAAAAGATCAGTTTCATTCTAGTTCCAAAGAAAGGCAATGCCAAAGACTGTTCAAACTATGCACGATTGCTCTCATCTCACACGCTAGCAAAGTAATGCTAAAAATTCTCCAAGCCAGGCTTCAACAGTATGTGAACTGTGAACTTCCAGATGTTCAAGCTGGATTTAGGAAAGGCAGAGGAACCAGAAATCAAATTGCCAACATCATTAGATCATCGAAAAAGCAAGAGAGTTCCAGAAAAACATCTACTTTTGCTTTATTAACTATGCCAAACCTTTTGACTGTGTGGACCACAACAAACTCTGGAAAATTCTTAAAGAGATGGGAATGCCAGACCACCTGACCTGCCTCCTGAGAGATCTATATGCATGTCAAGAAGCAACAGAACTGAACATGGAACAACAGACTGGTTCCAAATAGGGAAAAGAGTACGTCAAGGCTATGTATTTTCACTCTGCTATTTAACTTATATGCAGTGTACATCATAAGAAATGCCAGGCTGGATGAAGCACAAGCTCGAATCAAGATTGTTGGGAGAAATATCAATAACCTCAGATATGCAGATGACACAACCCTTATGGCAGAAAGTGAAGAAGAACTAAAGAGTCTCTTGATAAAAGTGAAAGAGGACAGTGAAAAAGTTGGCTTAAAACAAAACATTCAGAAAACTAAGATCATGGCATCCAGTCTCATCACTTCATGGTAAATAGATGGGGAAACAATGGAAACAGTGACAGACTTTATTTTGGGGGGCTCCAAAATCACTGCAGGTGGTGACTGCAGCCATGAAATTAAAAGATGCTTGCTCCTTGGAAGAAAAGCTATGGCCAACCTAGATAGCATATTAAAAAGCAGAGATACTTCTTTACCAACAATGGTCCATCTAGTCAAAGCTATAATTTTTCCAGTAGTCATATATGAATGTGAGAGTTGGACTATAAAGAAAGACAAGCACAGAAGAACTGATGCTTTTGAACTGTGGTGTGGGAGAGGACTCTTGAGATTTCCTTTGAGTGCAAGGAGATCCAACCAGTCCATCCTAAAGGAAATCAGTCCTGAATATTCATTGGAAGGACTGATGCTGAAGCTGAAACTCCAATACTTTAGCCACCTGCTGCAAAGAACTGACTCATTTGAAAAGACCATGATGCTGGGAAAGATTGAAGGTGAGGAGAAGGGGATGACAGAAGATGAGACGGTTGGATGGCATTACCGACTCAATGGACATGAGTCTGAGTAGACTCTGGAAGTTGGTGATAGACAAGGAAGCCTGGGTGCTTTAGTCCATGGGGTCACAAAGAGTCAGACACAACTGAGCGACTAAACTGACTGAAACAATTCTGTAAAGAAATTATCCTTCAATTAATAAATAAATTAAAAATAAAAAAACTATATTGTTCAGCCTATATGAAGGGATGATTTAAGTTCTATATGTGACTAGACTAAGAAGTTTAATAGTGAAATATTCAATTAATGCTGTTCTAATATATGAGCATTTTTTTAGCAAACATTTTTAATGGAAACTAGATATATGCTCTAATAGTAGTTTTATGTATTTTTCTCACTATCGTATTGCTAGTAACTAGACCATAGGAGACATTCAACGCATATTGTTTAATGGGGGTAAGAAATCTATGGTTTGGTGGCATGTCAGAGAGAGAACACAGCTTTGAGCAGGTGGTATGTTTATCACATTGGAATTTATTTCTCTCTGTATGTATGCTTGGAAATCCAGAGGATAAGACGTTAAGCAAGTTTTAATAAAGGATGTACTAATATCTGTTCTGATCTTTGTCTGTGGCCAGAACAGGGTCAAAGGGGTCTTCAGGGATGTATTTGGCTACAAATATCAGAAAACTCCCACAGTGGCCCTAACAGACCTGGTTTTGTCTTCTGCAGCAAGAAGTTTGGGAGTAGGTAGAACAAGGTAGGTGTGGTAGCTCAATAATGCTACTGCTGCTACTAAAGTCACTTCAGTTGTGTCTGACTCTGTGCAACCCCATAGACGGCAGCCCACCAGGCTCCCCCGTCCCTGGGATTCTCCAGGCAAGAACACTGGAGTGGGTTGCCATTTCCTTCTCCAATGCATGAAAGTGAAAAGTGAAAGTGAAGTCGCTCAGTCGTGTCCGACTCTCAGCGACCCCATGGACTGCAGCCCACCAGGTTCCTCCATCCATGGGATTTTCCAGGCAAGAGTACTGGAGAGGGGTGCCATTGCCTTCTCCGAATAATGCTACTAGGAACCTCAATTCTTTCCATCTTTCTGTTCTGCCAAACATAATCTGTGGGCTCTTGTTCTCAAGCTTGGCATCTTATGAATGCAGGAAAGATACCTGCTGCCATGTCTTAAGCTAATATTTCATTAGGCAAAAAGGAAACACAGAGGGAACGGGGAATTGGGAATGGATGGTGACAGCACCAGAAGCAACTGCCTTCCCATCAGTCCCAGCAAATGTCTGCTTGCGTTTCATAGAGTAGGAGGTGCCACATCATTAGGATACCATGCAGTCTGGGATCAGTTCAGTTCAGTTGCTCATCCACGTCCAACTCTTTGTGACCCCATGGACTGCAGCATGCCAGGCTTCCCTGTCCATTGCCAACTCCTGGAGCTTGCTCAAACTCATGTCTATCGAGTTGGTGATGCCAGCCAACCATCTTATCCTCTGTCATCCCCTTCTCCTCCTGCCTTCAATCTTTCCCAGCAAGAGGGTCTTTTCTAATGAGTCAGTTCCACACATCAGGTGGCCAAAGTATTGGAGTTTCAGCTTCAGCATCAGTCCTTTCAATGAACATTCAGGACTGGTTTCCTTAAGGATTGACTGGTTTGATCTCCTTGCAGTCCAAGGGACTCTCAAGAGTCTTCTCCAACACCACAGTTCAAAAATCCACAGTCTGGGATAGCAAATGATTTTAGCTAGATGGTTTGTTTCATCTCCAAAAGCCAGGGTTTTATTAGACAAAGCAGCAGTGAGGAAAGATATTGGGTAGATATCTGGCTGTATCTGCCCAAGGACTGAAGTGAAGAAATTAGTTTAACTGTCATAACATAAAATCTGAGCAGTGTTCCTCTTGATTTACCATTCTATAAGTAAATTCAAACTAAAACAGTTCTATGGTGAAACAGTTTTAGTGAATATTTTCATGACTGAATTAATTCAGACCTTGTTATTTTCATAATTAGCTTAATAGGTAAAGATCTCATGATGGATTTTCATCCTGCATTTATGGCCTAGGAAACAGAAAATAATCTTTCTATTGCCCTGAACTTAGAGTCTTTTCTTATCTGAGTCAACTTCTTCCTTTTTTCTCCTTTCAAAATCATTTTCTCTAAGTAGCTCTCAAAGAAGGAATATCATAAAGAAATTTGTACCCAAATGTAAATGTTTGACAGTATTTTTCTATGTTGTCCTGTTGGTGGGATATTTGAAGTTTAATGGGATAATTGCCTTAAAATCTATCTCTAATAGAAGGAGTGGCCAAGAGACATATTTTTGAATTCAGGAATCTTAACCTTAGATATGTAGTCATCTGTTATGGGCAGTTGTCTTTCTTATCTGAGAATTGAACTTTGTTTTTCTTTACCAAGAATGCTAACAGAGTAATGATAATGTCTCTTTAATACTTGACAGTGTGCCAATGGAACAGTTGATTTCTTTAGCAGATGACTTATATGAAACATGTAATTCTATGACTCTTTGCTTATAGAAATATAAACAATTTAATACTTGTTAGGAGTTGGAGATGCTCAAATTTTTATTTAAGGTTCTGGCCCTTTCCTTGGATTCATTACTTTTATATTAGACCAAGACTTTTATTAATATAATGTAGGGAAATGTTTGGCAGAAAGGTATAATGTAAGCTAATCCTTTGTAAATTTAAGAAAACTAGAAAGAGGGGAAGGAATAAGTGATTCATGACTAAAACAATGGAAGCTGTTGTTGCAGGTGTTCCTGGATGTTGCATGTGGACCAAGAAAGTCTTTATAGTCTTCAAAACAATTTGTCTTCACCTACAGACCGCATAGCCTTATCATGTATTTACTGCTCACCACCCCATGTGCTCCTATAAATTTCCTTTTTTGCCTTCAGTCTTAACGCTCTTGGCAAAGGAGAAAGCCTATGGAAAATATTCATTGACTTCTTACTGAAGCAGTGTTGTTTCTGCATAGGAGGCAGGCTCAAGGAGTATAGCTACAGATCCCAGAACAACTTCCTTGATTTTACAAGGGCTCTGAGGGACCTTTACTGCAGTAATACAAGCAGAAACTCTCATTCTAAGGTTTCACAGAAATGCACGTTACCCTCTCTTTACTCACATTGCTAGAAGACCTTGCCCTTAGAGAATCAGAACCTGGGCTCTAGGTGTATGTGGACAAGAGACATCTGAAGGGGCACTGTTTTTACTGTTATTTGCTCTAGGATACCCTCTCATCTCTGTTCTATTATCTCCCAGGCAGGCCTTTCTGAGGCTCTGTAGGGTCTTCCTCTCTGCTGAACTGCCCCAAACTTCCTGCCCTAGGTTGGGAGTCGGGGATGAGGATGTGTAGAATAAATGTAAATGGATCTTTCCCAACAATTGTCAAGGAACAAGGAACATTAGAGAATTTCTTTGCCCACATATGGAGCACATTGTCCCTGGCTGTTCAGAATAAGCCTCTCAGTCTCAGAGAATCCTGTCCCTCAGGAATGCCACAGGAATAGCCCCAATTTACAGAATGTAAATTACTTGAGTCAGGATCATATACTTAACGACAATCTTTCCTCCCAAATGACATGAATTCTTGAATAATTTAGAAGGAAAAAATAATTAAATACAAGGGTACTCTCTTTAGATTTAGAGGATGCTTGTGGCCATGCTCAAACGTACATTTGTGCCATATGGGAGGGTTAGTACTAGAGAAGTTTAAACAGCTTTAAAGTGGAACAGAGTTGATATTTTCAACCTATAAAAAGCTCTTTTTAAATACATAGAATGACATCAAGATCCCAGGTATATAAATGGACAAAAGTTATTGAGGCAACTTATTCAGGAGAAAGTAAAATAAGGAAACAGAGAAAATATTCACCTTCTTTTTGGAGGAATCCAGAAAATGCAGATTAAAACAATAATAAAGGCCCATTTTATCATTAAAGTAAGTAAAACTTTAAAAATTATATTATATAATACTAATGAGATTGTGGAGAAGCAAATATTTATATTTATTGCTGGCTGTAGTGTAAAACTTCGGAAACAATTTTGGACATTTTATTACATCAAAAGCTGTGAGAAGTTTTGTGACCAATGATCCGAAGAAATAATTCAATAAAATATTGAAAACTACATGAATGAAGAGTAATTGCTATGTTTTCTATAATAGCTAAAGTGAATTGAAGTTGCTCAGTCATGTCAGACTCTTTGTGACCCCATGGACTGTAGCCTACCAGGCTCCTCTCTCCGTGGGATTTTCCAGGCAATAGCACAATAGTATTGGAGTGGATTGCCATTTCCTTCTCCAAGGGATCTTCCTAACCCAGGGATCGAACCCGGGTCACCCACATTGTAGACAGACACTTTACCGTCTGAGCCACCAGGGAAGTCTAATAGCTAAAATTAGAAGCAAATATGAAAAAGGCACAATAGTTACAAATTATAAAATAACAGTTCAGTGGAATCAAATGTCTTTTAAAATGGATGATTATACTATGCTAGCTTATGATACATGAAATAAAAATTACTCAAAATTTAAATTACACTCTGTATATAGCTATGTAAAATATTTAACTATATGTATAAGCCCTAAGAAGAAATTTATAAAATAGTATCAATATATTAATTTAGTATGATTTTCATAGATTTATTCTTAAATTTGTTTTAAGATGATAAAATTTAAATATGTATTGAGTTTTGTGAGGACCTTCAGCTTCTTAGGGATAAATGTGAATTAGATTTATTTCTCTGATAACTCTGTACTATGCTGAGTTCTTTATTTTTTTTGCTGAGGTACTACTTCCAATTCTATAACTTAACAATCTTTTAAGTTATCAGGACAGTTTCTCTAGTTTTTAAAAACTCAGTCCTGTTTTGTAATTTCAATCTCACATTCAATTCAAAACTTTCCCATTTCCCTCCGTCTTCAGTTAAATTCATGACTTGCTATGGATTGCATGTTTGTGCTTCACCAGAATTCATATGTTGAAACCCAAACCCCACTGTTAACGGTATTTGCAGGTAGAGCCTTTGAAAGGTAATTAGGTTTAAATGAAGTCATGAGGATTGAATCTTCACAATGGGATTAGTGCCCTTATGAGAAGAGACCTGCTCCATACAAGGATACAGTGAGAAGGTAGCTAACTGTAAATCAGGAAAAGGGGCCTCACCAGAACCCAACAACCTTGAAGTTGTGTTTCCCATCCGTCAGGACAATGAGAAATAATTTTTTGTTGTTTAAGGCACCCAGTCTATGGTATTCTATTAGAGCAGCCCCAAATGACCAAGACATGACTCATTTCCCTTCCCTTTTGCCTGTACTTCTATTTTGATGGACATGGCTTCTTTGTGTGTTTCTTTTTAACAAGTTAATCTCCATCTAATGCTGATTGGCCATCATTCTCCTTTGGTTTATTGGAGGGTCCTGGGAATGCCCCCATGTATCTCCTGGAATGGCTTTAGTCTTTTCCTCCTAGGTCAGCCCTTTTCACAAGCTGCACTTGCTATAGACTCTTACTGCTGGGATCCTCTTAGTTAATAGATAGCCTTATTGCGGATGGGTTGATACCAGCAAGTCAGCTCAAGCCAGCCATCCTAGTCAGTGTTTCATAGGAAATTATGGATCATAGTACACACTTAACAGTGGAATGCAGACTGTTTCACTGACCTCTCTTACATGCCATCTTCTTCTTTCCCTTTATCCATATTTAGTATCACACATTCTTCTGGCCTAGTAGCCTGGAAATTTTAAAATAAAGTATAGATAGTCATTGAGAGTAATTCTCCTGGAACCGTCCCCTCTTTATTTTGGCAACAAGTATGCCATCTTTATTCTTCTGTGGGAAAGCAATAGCTTTGATTTTCAAATTTATAACCCTTGTAGTCTCTAGATAAGCCATGCCTCATTCCCCATAACCAGTCTTTCTCTTATGTTGGTGATGATGGTGGTGGAGGTGATCTTTATGGTTATGTTGAAAGAGTGCTTTTCTACAGGCCTTACAGGGAAGATGATGCTGGCTACAATTACTGACATTCCTTTGAACTTAGAAGATTATTTAGATTACAGTTCTGGCACCAATTAAAAACAGGGAATTATCATTAAATGATAGTTTGTAGTTAATTTATAGAATCAGGGAAATAAACAAGATGCTTTATTACTGGTAAATATAGTTAATGACACTGATATTTATTAATTGAATTATTAAATGGTTTTTCAAAAAGATCAGGACAATAATTCAAAATGTTTCAGAAAGAATTCCTAAACCATCCAAACACAATCACATAGATAATTTATCTTCGGAGTTACTGCCAAAGAGTTCTATCTGCTGAAAATCCTTTCTCTCTCCAAATACTTGTCTTGTATAAATCTTCTCTACAGCAGATCGGTTAAACTTGTCACTTCTGAGTTAAAGTTGTCACTATTATAGATAGAGAAAGGAGATTTTGAGTGAAGAGATCTGGAATGATGGAGCCAGTGGAGAGATGGGACTTCTAATTACTTGTTTTATGTTTTACCAGGGTTAGCACCAGCAAAGACATGATAATCAGCAGAAATTCTGTACTTCCTTCTCAAATCTACTTATGATTACTTATTAACTCACAAGCAGTTAAAGGGCCTAAGGGCACAATTCTCTGTCTTGTCAGTAAAATGCAGAGGTATTGCCTAACACTAAATAATGTGAAAACTACTATTTTGAATCTATTTTTGAATTAGAAGACAATGGTACAATTTCAAATCAATCAATTTTTCAGAGCTAAAGATAAAAAATACTATTTAGAGTTGACGAGAGAAGGAGAGAAAGTCTTTTATTGTTCCTGTTTATGAACTTTTGAAAATTAGAAAAATGTCATGGAAACCTAAGTCTTTGGGATGCTTTTGAATTTAAGTCAAAATATTATTCTATTTGTCTATATTTGAACAAAAACTGTCCATTTTTAAATGGATTTTACTTGAGTTGTGCATCATAGATATATTTTTAAATTAATCAATTTGACATAGTAGTTTAAAATACAACATGTCCCTTAAGACCCAACATCTTTGAAAGTGGGAAGCTTGAGGTTGAAATAGCTTAAGGCAGAGTTCAAAAAATGGGCTATATTAATATCAGTAAGCTTATTTTGCTTTTGATCATGCACCAACAGAAAATCATGTCTCAGAGGTGAAACTGTTGAGTATTATCAACATGCCTCTCCATTGTTGTTACATTTTGCAGTGAAAGCTGATTCTTTATTTAGAACCAAATGTTCAGTTTTTTAGACTATCTTTAAAATGACATGTAATTGGATATAATAAAATCAGTAAAATGTAAAATATCACGTGCTAGATGAATCTGTAGTAGCTGCTGTGATAAATTAGACTCTGGAAAGAGAAGAGCTAAAGGGTCTGTTGATTGTAATTCTGATCTATGCTTGATGACTGCCTCCCAAGAAACACTAGCCAAATAGCATATTTAAACATAAACTTCACATGAACCAAGTGAATGAAACTTTGACTTTTTTTTTAAAAGTATGTAGGCTCAGTCATATATGTTATTACTATCTAGCATTTAACTGCAAACTGTTTTGTTTTCTATTTAATTTTATTTGTATAAATGTTATGTATATGCAAAGATTTTATTTTCTATTATATTTCTTGTCTATTTCTAGCCTGCAATCTCTTTATATCTTATCAGAAAGATAAAGATTAGGGAATATGTGGGAAACCTGGGCTCAGTCCCCGGGTTGGGAAGATCCCCTGGAGAAGGGAAAGTCTACCCATGCAAGTATTCTGGCCTGGAGAATTCTATACAGTCCATGGGGTCATAAAGTGTCAGACATGACTGAGCAACTTTCACTCACTCACTTTTAACTTGGTGCAACATTTGAATGTCTGATTTTTCCTTCCTGAAAACTTGTGGGTGTGATAATACCTTGTTACAACTTTGCTGAACCTCTGGTACTCAGATCTCTCCCTAATTTCAGCCTCACTTACATTATATTCCTCACCCTTGTACTTTGTAGTAACAAGTGACAATTTAGTAGCTAATTGATTAGAGATGAATACTGGTAGCCTCACTTATACTTCAATTACTGAGCCTCAGAAGTGTAGAAGTAGCAGGCAGAAGGCTAAAAGCAGCTCAGTTTTGTCAAAATGATTTGAGTTGATTGATAGTAAATGAAATCTGATATTTTCCCACTTCCTACATGGTTAGGAATTTTGCTTCTCAAAAGGTGTTGAATTTAATAGTGAGAACTACTGGGAGCCACATCTATGTCTCTGAGAACAATGATTAATTATACAGGTTCTTGAAAATCTAGTTCCAATCCATGTTACTCAAGAGGGCTGCTAAAATTAGATTTTTTTTTTCTATTTCAAGATATCAGTACTGAAATTCCAAACTTTCATAAGTCATGGTCTTCTTTGAACCACAATTCCCATATGTTTTATATTGTCACTGCATGAATTCTCTATTCCTTTGATGTAGTCAATAATTTATTACCTTTTGCATTTTTTTTGTGACACAGATCAAAGAGCCATAAGAAACTGACCATTCATTTCATATAATTTGGGCTTAAAAGATAATAGAAAACAAGAGTAAAAATAGTCACTATATCAAATTACTTTACGTGTAACAAATCTTATTCCATTGAATGAACTTCTCTATAAAAGAACAATATTGTTTTAAAATTTTATATAATGACAACCTGTTCTACAATAAAATTCTGCTTATGTCTATATATAATCATAAAACCTGACGTTTTCTTTTTTACCAAAGCCAGTTGAGCCAGAGAAAAAGACCCAAATATTTAAAGTTTGATATGAGCCATCATTAAACTCAACCAATTATGGTAACTGAGGCTCAAAATGCTGAATATTGCATGGCCTCTACCACTTTTCCTGACCACACAATTTTTTTTTTTTTTTTTCATTCGCAAGCTAACTCAGACTAGGGAAACCTGTCGGATTCTTTTTATCTTTATCACACATGGATGGCAAGTTAAATTTCAAGTAAGATTCCATTCTGAAGCAATTGGAGAACCTTATGCAATTTTTGTGTGTGTGTTTAAGTTACAGAAATCTAGCAACATAGGTTAAATTCCATTATAAATTTGTGTGTGTGTGCAATCTTGTGCATGGAGAGAAGTGGGCAAAGTTACTATGTATTTTTCCCCATCAAAAGTCAGAAATATAACACCTCCCTGCAAACTCAAATATATTCATAATTTCTATCTATAAATTAAAATACAATCTATATATTAAAATATCTATATATTAAAATACAATCACTCATCTTGATTGATATATAACATTTTAAAAGACTCTAATATTGGGAAACATATGACTGTATTGTCTTTCAACACTTAAATAGGATAGAGGGAAAATACCAAGCCACACAAAACATCATATTTTATCAAGGACAACCACAGCTACCTACTTGGAGATGGGCATGGATATATAAGTCCTGAATCCTTTTACGCTCCTAGTATTTTCTAACACTGAAATCCTGAGCAACAGAAGGCAACCATGATAAGGGTCTTAGCATTCTTTAATTACTGTTAGACATTCTCTCCCTTTTGTTATGGTATTTAAAATGTTTACTCTTACCTTTCAAACATAAATTACTAGTTATTGTTACTTTTCTATGGCCAATAGTTACTTTTCTTTACTGTAATTTTATTGATTTTTGTCCTCACACATTTTGTGGCACATGTATTCCTATGGGTTCTCTTTCCTTTATGCTGAAATGAAGGCCTTATTGATGTTTATGGTGAGGATCTGTGTGTGGCAAACTTTAAGTCTCTGTAGGTCTGATGATGTGTTTACTTTGCCCTCATTCTGAAGTAACAGTTTGAACAGATATAAAATTCTAA
Source organism: Budorcas taxicolor (assembly GCF_023091745.1). NCBI lineage: Eukaryota > Metazoa > Chordata > Mammalia > Artiodactyla > Bovidae > Budorcas > Budorcas taxicolor. The sequence continues at coordinate 29,593,790 of NC_068919.1, forward strand.
ATTGATGTCTTTTTTCCTCAACATTTTGAAGGTGTTGTTCCATCGTTTTCTGATTTCTATTGCCTTAGGTAACATATCAATTTATTTTCATTCCTTTGTAGATTTTCAGATAGCTTTTAAATTTTTTGATATTTTACAGTTCAATATAGCTTTTGGTGTGGACTTATTATTTTGGGTACATTCCCTATTTCATGTTTTTCTTCAATTCTGGAAAATTCCTTTCAAATATTTATTCAAATATTGCTTCTTTTTCATAGTGTCTGGTTTATTTGTCTGAGACTTGTTAGATAAAATTGAGAGTTTCACAATTTGTGTTACATTCTTAAAATTGCTATTCCTATTTTAAAAAGCTCATTGTCTCTAGGATGCTGGGTGGTTTCTTTGCTCCTTTTCCTACTGTCACTAATTCTCTCTTCAATTATATATAATAATTCAGTTTAATTCAACCATTGTGTTTTTAATTTTAATGGCTCTATTTCTAATATTTCTAATTGGTCATTTTTGATATAAATAATTTTTTTGTAATTTCTAAATAGAAGTTATTAACTCATATCTCTATGAGCATTCAACTTATATTTATTCTGAAGTCCATTAGCCTTTTCTATGAAATTGCTTTCCTATGAAACAACTTCATGTTCTGATTGCTTTATTTTTTTCTTATTGGTAAATTTCTTCATAAATTTGAAAACACTGCTTTGTAAAGTTATTATAAATAAGTTGTTTGTTTAAATAAGTTATTTTAAATAAGCTCTCTTGGCGTACTCCCTTTCTTTTCTAGGAAATTTGAGGTCTCATCCATTTGGATCCATCTTAGCAAATATTCATGTACTCTCCTACATTTTAAAGCATTTTTAATATTTAACTTTGGGGATATGTTACTAGTTCTGACAAATAGGCTGTGAGTGGAAGTAACATGTATCATTCCTAGTCCAAAAATAGTTAAGGGCATATGTGGAATAGCCATGTATCTTATTTATGGGTATGAAGAACACTGAATTGGCAGATATGCTACTTTCAATCATCCCAGATTTCCATGTCACTGTTGGAGGACAACTCTTGAGGAGAATCATCTGATCTGCATTGGATTGTGATGTGAACATAGGATAAAACTTTCCATGTCATCTAAGTCTGGTAATATTTTGGGTTAATTTGTTACTACAACATAACTTAGCCCTAACTGATATACCACATGCCAACTTACTGTCTTCCCTAGCCTTTATTCCAGAAGTAGGTTATAAAATGATGGTTCAAAGTTCCTACCTTATTGTAATATTTGAGATACTGAAGATTAATCCACTAAGCCAGCAGGCAAGTTTCAGTTCTTATTAGAAGGATGGTGTCTATATTCCCTATTCCTTAGATCTGAGGACTTCTTTTGTCCCAGGCAGGAAGCACCAAATGTTCTCTAACTTCTGGCTACAAGCTGTAAAGCTGACTCTTGTTCTTCTGGAGTGCCTTATGCTTCTGAAACTGAAGTACTTCCTCTCCATCTCTTGTGGACCTGATACCCAGTGAGTCAGGAGCTTCAGCCTTGCTTATCTCTACGAATTTTGGTTCACAGTGATGCTTATTTTTTAATGCCTTTTTTCCATTTTCAAAGTTACTATATGTTTGTAGTAGAGGGTTGTGTCAAGTCTTGCATTTACTGGCTTGACTTAAGAAAACTTCAAATACATTTCTCCAATCTGGAGTTTAAAGATTTGAATTCATGGGAAAGCAATTCATGTAGGCCTTCTCAGAGCCCTGTGGCAGTAAGAGAATGTGCAGTTGTTCTCAGCTATGGTTTCTGGTGTCATAATCGACTTTATGCAGTTCTTGACTTTCTGTATATACATTCACTATATGTATATACCTTTGCCATTTCACATTCTGACAACTTTTATAATGCTTTTTAGAGATGCTTTGAAAGCTGTGGTAGAAGCAATAAGCTAGGCTAGTGAATCTCAAATTTGAATGATATGTGGTCTTCTTTTGAAGGAGAAAAATATTCAAGGACCTCCTTAATGTTGATTGATGTTGTTATTTATTAATTCACTTAACATACAAACATAAAACTAGATATATGCTTATTATTAGAGCTTAGACACAACTATAACAAAAGTAAATTTATAAATTAAGTAAAACTATAAAACCAATAAAATTCAGAGTAATATATTTATTTTAATATGACAGAGGATGTTGTTTCAATGAATTCAAATTGATGTTCATAATATGAACAGAGTAATGACCATTGAGATTCATTTTATCAGTTGGATCATGGTGGAAAATGAAAAGCATTTATTTTAGGTGTAGTTGAAGAGAATGTAATAAAGGAAATATATACAAAGGTGTATACAGGCTCAGAAGAAACTGAAGAAGGTTGAATATTTTAGTAGTGAAGAGCCATTAAGCTGTGAGACTATAAAGGCAAATGAAGATGTGATCATCAGAGCCTGGAGAGAGCGGCTGCAGTTGTAGAACAATGCAGAGAAGCTGTGCTCTTTGTTAAAGGAATACAGTCCATTTGCAGGAATCCAGTGGGAAGGGAGCCATCAACATAAATACCTTGAAAATTGTGGTATACATATACAATGGAATATTACTCAGTCATAAAAAGGAACAAATGTGAATCAATTGAACTGAGGTAGATGAACCTAGAGCCTATTATACAGAGTGAAGTAAGTCAGATAAAGAAAAACAAATATATATTAACAAAACAAATACATATTAATGCATGTGTATGAAATCTAGAAAAATGGTACTGATGAATCTATTTGCAGGGAAGGAATGGAGGCACAGATGTGGAGAATGGACTTGTATACACAGTGGGAGAAGGAGAAGGTGGGATAAAGTGAGAAGGTAGCATTAACACATATACACTACCATGTGTAAAAACAGATAGCTAGTGGGAAGCTGCTATATAATACAAGGAACCCAGCCTGGTGCTCTGGGATGGGACAGCCTAGAGGGATGGGATGGGGGAGTTGGAAGGAGACTGAAGAGGGAGGGGATATATTATATATATATATACACACACACCCATATACATTTATCAGTTGTATGACTGATATATATTGGTCATATGACCGATTTGTGTTGCTGTACAGCAGAAAACAAACAACACTGTAAAGCAAATATTCTCTAGTTAAAAAAGCAAATGAAATGAATATCTTGACCTTACTCTTCTCATTCTTCAGCCTCCTGCTACTAACTCCCATTTACTGAACCCAATCAGAAACCAGAAAGCAAGGGAACCCCCTGATGAAGGTTATGGGCACAGAATAGAATGGAGAGGGGTAGAGAGCGTTGTCTAGAATGGTAAAGAAAAATGTTTATCCAAATTCTTTGGAGTTCAATATGTACTATTAGATACTTTGTGATAACAGTTCTCTCATAACATTTTTTTTTAATTCAAATGTATAAAAAATTTTGCATTTCTTTTGGCATGAATACAAATTTACATTTGAAGTTCGCTTTTTATTTCTTATTAGTCCATAGCAATTTAAATTATAATTAGTGCTAACATGATGATGAACAGAAAGAAGGCATAAGGACTGAAACTTGTGGTATATTTAATTATAATATGGTCATCTAGCTGAACCAAATTGTCTTTTAAAATTACTGTTAATGGAGAAAAGAGAATCCTCCTACACTGTTGGTATGTCAATTGATACAGCCACTACAAAAAACAGTATGGAGGTTCCTCAGAAAATGAAAAGTAAGATTATGATATGATCCCCCTCCTGGGCATGTGCTTGGACACAACTATAATTCAAAAGGACAGGCACTCCTGTGTTTAGTAGTCAAATAGTCAAAACATGGAAATAGCCTAAATGTCCACTGACAGATGAATGGATAAAGAAGATGTGGTACATATAAGCAATGGAATAATATTTAGCCATAAAAAGAACAAATTACACCATTTGCAGAAACAGGGAGCAACTAGAGATTATCATACTAAATGAAATGAGTCAGAATGAGAAAGACAAATGCCATATGATATCACTTATATATGGAATATAAAATATGACACAAATGAATCTTATCTACAAAACAGAAACAGACACAAAGAGCAATCAGACTTGTGGTTCCCAAGGGGGAGAAGGGGAGGAAGAGGGATGGACTGGGAATCAGGGGTTGGTAGATGCAAACTATTAAATTTAGAATGGATAAACAACAACAAGATCCAACTGTATGGCACAAGGAAACTATATCCAATTTCCTGGAATAAACCATAATGGAAAAGAATAATTTAGAAAAGAACGTATATATGTGTCAAACTGAGTCATTTTGCTGTATAGCGTAGATTGGCAAAGCACTGTAAATCAACTATACGTCAATAAAAAAAGAAAAGGCTATTTCATGGCATGCAGTATTATATGAATCAAAAAAATTTGTGAATATACAATATTTTAAATGATAAAACAAATAAGCAAATAATAACAACAAAATCCTCAAAAAGATCTTCAAGTTGTGCCTAAAGATCCACTGAGTTCATGGACCTCATTTGAGAAGTTTTGAGCTAAGCCATTTCATGTTTATATCTGGATAATTTCTTCACATTCTAGAGCAACCTGCACTTGTCTGCTGAGAAAATCTACTGAAGCTCTTCTGTGATAATATCTATTAAAAAAAAATAAACTTTAATGGGTCCTCTTAGCCTACAGAATTCAGTATAAGGTTCTCAACCTAGAATTCAAAAACCTCCACTTATTTTTCAAGCTTTATATTCATGATCCCTTAGATATAGAATATATTCTAGCCAAACTAGGAGGTGTATTGTGACCTGAATAGATCCTATGTTATTCTGCTTTATTTTCACAATACCTGATTTTTCCCCTCTGCTTGGAATATCAGTTGCTTCATTTCTGCCTTTTAAAATCCTAAATATCTCTCGAAACTCATTTCAGATTCTGCCTCTTCCTTGAAGACTGAGTTAACATCAAGGATCAGAATGTCAGACCAAACTCATAGCTCTTATGACAAATCATTCCTCTTATACATTATCAAGCTTTTGCGTCATTTTCAAGAATGTAAGCACTCAAAAGCCAAAGGCAGACCAGAGAGCAGCCTGGGACATCCCACAAGATTCCCCACGTCTCCTTTTTGGTAGATGTGCTCTCCAGCCCAGAATAATAGGCAAGGTCTCTAATGAGGACTGCAGGTCACCTCACATAGTTCAAAGCATATAAGTTAGGAAACATCTCTGCCTCATGCTCCAGGGTCCAGGGAGCTGTATTGTTTAATCATATTCTATAGGGAACCATGCATCATAAGTCCATAGATTATAGGCTTGTTCATCCTAAACAGTCCTAAACCAGGGACATCCTACATTATCAGTATATTTCCCCAGAATTCCAGTAATTATATTTGCAAGAACATTAGATTCAGTCACTGTCTTCTTTTTCTAGAAATATCCCTATGGTAATCGAGAAAGAAATGGATCACTGGTCAACTGCTTTAACTTCTTTCTCTATAAGCACCTTCCTGATTGCATCAATGTTATATAATCGTTCCCTCCTATTTCTTTGTGACTCTATTATAGAATTATTTTTCTTCTTTGCATTATACTTATATAAATTATGGCCTCCCTTCTTGCAACACAGCAGAAGGGACATGGTTTATTAATTTTGGGGTCACTAGCAGTTTAGGGCTTCCCAGGTGGCACTAGTGGTAAAGAATTTGCCTGAAAATGTAGAAGACTCAAGAGATGCAGGTTTGATCCTTGTGTCCTGGAGATCCCCTGGAGAAGGAAATGGCAAACCTCTCCAATATTCTTGCTTAGAAAACCCCATGAACAGAGGAGCATGGGATGCTACTGTCCATGGGGTTGCAAAGAGTCAGACATGACTGAGCAACCAAGCACACACAATAGCGCTTTACAAAGTGTCTTTCATATAACTATTTTACATTTAATAACTGTTGGAAGAGATTAGGAGGAAGATAATTTTCTATTCTCACTATTTCCCACAAATACCACTGTTGAGTCCAGGACAATGGAGAGGAATGGGACCAAGTTTAATTGAGTCTAAATATCTGCTTGAGTAGATAACTTAATAACAGCCCCACAAAACTATGCAAAATTACACAGTAGATGAAGTTGTTTTTAAGGTCTTCCTCCTGAGCACTATTTCTCTCTCTACTCAAGTGCCTATATCTGGATCTTGTTTGTGGGGTGGACTTTGCCCAGGTGAGAAGCTGGCTAGAAGAGTGCTTCACTGTTCATAATCTCCTTCACTTCTTAATGTCCTAGGGGATACTTTATGGAAATTTACTCTTGAAATATCAGGATCAATAGCAGGAAAAATAAGAGCAGTAATGGCACTATCCTTGGTGGTGGGGAAGTTGGAAAATAATTAAAACATCAACAGGAAGGATAAGACAGAGACATCAACCATTGAGACACAATAAAGAAGACAGAGGACAGGAAAATATACTAGCTGTTGAGGTGAATGGTTCAATATACAGGTCTGAAAAACCTGGAGTATCTTTGGTGGTGTTCCTTTTATGTGGGTCTTAGAAAACTTTGCTGGGTTAGGAGCAGAGACTTAAAAGAATAGAGCTAACCTGACTAACAGGGTTCTTATGCTCCTCTCAATTCATACAAAATTTCTTTTTCAACATGTAAAAATCATTGGTAATAGTTTAAAATGTCTTCTTTCTGAGGAATGTATACATATGCCTAGAATGCAGAGTCTTAGGCTAAAATGATGAAGGAAGTATTTGTTATTGAGTTGAAGAAAATTAGTGCCATATGGACTTTCCTCGACTAAGCAACTGAACTGACTGACTGAATGCTACTTAAATTACTTGGTTGGATGTCAGGATGTCTCCTCTTTATTTGGCTCCTTAATACTGAGAATTTATGGACATTTCTAAGCCTAACCTCTCTAACTGGTAATAAAATATAATAGCAAGTTTCATGCTGTTTCTTTTTCCCTGTGGAGAGAGTTCAAAAGCCCATAGGTATATTTAATTCATGTTTTTGCTGTTTACATAATGTGTTTCCCCTTATCTGTTTTGAACAGTGTACTTCTTAGAGGTTTTATTATTTTTCTATTACTGATAAAAATTATCACAAAATTGTTTAAAGCAACACCAATTTACTATCTCCCACAGTTTCTGTGGGATGAGAGTCTGAACCTGATTCACCAGGGTCCTTGGTTTAGGTTCTCATGAGGCTACAGCCAAGGTATTGGATTAGGTTGGGTTCTCACCAGAGGCTTGAGTAGGGAAGGATCTATTTCCATGCTCCTGAGGTTGTTGGTAGATTCATTTCCTATCAGTTTCTTTCTAGAAGTCTGTAACAGAGAGACTTGAGTAAGTTGGGTGCTATGCTAATATGCAGTCACACACATGTAATCACATATATTCCATCACATTTGCTATATTCCATAGGGTAGAAGCAAGTCACAAGGCCTGTCCATAATCTAGGGGAGGAGATTACACAAAGATGTGAAGCCAGGAGGCAAAAATCTTGGAGGACCATTTTAGGATATTTCTGCCACAGAGGTATAATGCTGTTTATATAAACTGAAAGTGCAAATCAGTCTAGACTCATGTAGATTCTCCTTGGCAATATAGAGATAATGACTCTAATAATAATGAAGATAATGGATATTCAGGGCCAGATAGCAGACATTTGTACAAGGCCTCTAAGGTAGAAAGATGGCTTAAGTTCATAGACTTTCTCCAGCAACATACAACTTGATGTGTGAAATGTATCCTGATAAAATGTCTTATAACCAGAAATTAAATTTCTATCCCATGCATCTCATAAACCTTGTAGTGCTTAAGTGTTATATTCCCTCCACAATGTTTTAGTGATTAAACAGATCTCTTTTATCTGCAGTGATTTAGTATATAAAGTAGGTAGTTAAAATAGCTTCAGTTCAGGTCAATCGCTCAGTTGTGTCCAACTCTTTGCAACCCCATGGACTGCAGCACGCCAGGCTTCCCTGTCCATCACCAGCTCCTGGAGCTTGCTCAAACTCATGTCCATAGAGTCGGTGATGCCATCCAACCATCTCATCCTCTGTTGTCCCCTTCTCCTCCTGCATTCAGTCTTTCCTAGCATCAGAGTCTTTTCCAATGAGTCAGTTCTTTGCATCAGGTGGCTAAAGTATTGGAGTTTCAGCTTCAGCATCAGTCCTTCCAATGAACACCCAGGACTGATCTCCTTTAGGATGGACTGGTTGGATCTCCTTGCAGTCCAAGGGACTCTCAAGAGTCTTCTCCAACACCACAGTTCAAAAGCATCAATTCTTTAGTGCTCAGCTTTCTTTATAGTACAACTCTCACATACAAAATTGATTACTGGAAGAACCATAGCTTTGACTAGATGGATCTTTGTTGGTAAAGTAATGTCTCTGCTTTTTAATAAGCTTTCTACGTTGGTCATAGTTTTTCTTTCAAGGAGCAAGCATCGTTTAATTTCATGGCTGCAGTGACCATCTGCGCTGATTTTGGAGCTCAAGAAAAGAAAGTCTCTATTTTCACTGTTTCCCCATCTATTTGACATGACATGATGGTACCAGATGGCATGATCTTAGTTTTCTGAGCGTTGAGTTTCAGTCAACTTTTTCATTCTCCTCTTTTACTTTCATCAAGAGGCTCTTTAGTTCTTCACTTTCTGCCATAAGGGTAATGTCATCTGCATATCTAAGGTTATTGATATTTCTCTCAGCAATCTTGATTCCAGCTAGTGCTTCATTCAGCCTGGCATTTCACATGATGTACACTGCATATATGTTAAATAAGTAGGGTGACAATATACAGCCTTGATGTACTCCTTTCCCGATTTGAAACCAGTCTGTTGTTCCATGTTCAGTTCTAACTGTTGCTTCTTGACCAGCACACAGATTTCTCAGGCAGCAAGTAAGGTGGTCTGGTATTCCCGTCTCTTCAAGAATTTTTCACAGTTTGCTGTGATCCACACAGTCAAAGGCTTTGGCATAGTCAATAAAGCAGAAATAGATGTTCTTCTGGAACTCTCTTGCTTTTTTGCTGATTCAACTGAAGTTGGCAATTTGATCTCTGATCCCTCTGCCTTTTCTAAATCCAGTCTGAACATCTGGAAGTTCACGGTTCATGTACTGTTGAAGCCTAGCTTGGAGAATTTTGAGCATTACTTTGCTAGCGTGTGAGATGAGTGCAATTATGCAGTAGTTTGAACAGTCTTTGGCATTGCCTTTCTTTGGGATGGAATGAAAACTGACCTTTTCCAGTCCTGTGGCCACTGTTGAGTTTTCCAGATTTGCTGGCATATTGAGTGCAGCATCATCGTTTAGGACTTCATATAGCTCAACTGGAATTCCATCACCTCCACCAGCTTTGTTTGTAGTGATGCTTCCTAAGGCCCACTTAACTTCATATACCAAGATGTCTGGCTCTAAGGGAGTGATCACACCATCATGGTTATCTGGGTCATGAAAATCTTTTTTGTATAGTTCTGTGTATTCTTGCCACCTCTTCTGAATATCTTCTGCTTCTGTTAGGTCCATACCATTTCTGTCCTTTATTGAGCCCATCTTTGCATGAAATGTTCCCTTGGTATCTCTCATTTTCTTGAAGAGATCTCTAGTCTTTCCCAATTCTATTGTTTTTCTGTTTCTTTGCATTGATCACTGAGGAAGACTTTCTTATCTCTCCTTGCTATTCTTTGGAACTCTGCATTCAAGTGGGTATATCTTTCCTTTTCTCCTTTGCCTTTTTCTTATCTTCTTTCACAGCTATTTGTAAGGCCTCCTCGGACAACGATTTTGCTTTTTTGCATTTCTTTTTCTTGGGAATGTCTTGATCCCTGTCTCCTGTACAATGTCATGAACCTCCATCCATAATTCTTCAGGCACTCTATCAGCTCTAATCCCTTGAATCTATTTCTCACTTCCACTGTATAATCATAAGGGATTTGATTTTGGTCATACCTGAATGATCTAGTGGTTTTCCCTACTTTCTTCCATTTAAGTCTGAATTTGGCAATAAGGAGTTCATGATCTGACCACAGTTAGGTCCTGGTCTTATGAATGCTCAACAAATGCTTATTGACCTGAATTTAGGAGTCATAACAAAATATTGTATTGCCTGAGTCAACTCTGAGATGAGGTCCTCATATTAATAATAGTAATTTCAGTATTAAACCATTCTTACTTAGAACATCAGTAAACTCTTTGTTAATAAATCTATTGGATTTTTCAGTGGCATCTGAACTGTTGACCATATACTCCTTCAAATATTTTCTTTCCCTAGGCATGAGAGTAAGAATTGGTTAAAGGGATTTGGCTCAGGTGGCATGTTAAGCTCATTAGAAACTGGGACCAGAATCTCTTTCTTCTTTACTGTGGTGCAAAGCATGGGCTCTTGGAAGATGCTACTTATCCTAAATGGGGCTTATGACAAGTGGAGACCCTAAGGGGAAGGGTCAATGTCCTGAAGGAAAAGAGAAAGCACTGGGCTTGGTTTCAAGGAGGCAATCAGAAAATAAAACAGAGCTGACTATCTGGAATGGATGATGACACCATCTGCCTTCATAGTCTCACCTTGAGCAATGTCCAGTACTTTATGTTTCAGGAGGAAAAAAATCCCATTACCTTATACATTTTTCACTCAGTAAATTATTAAAATCTGGAAATTATCCTTCATTCTACCTTTATTTTGGCATTTTTTCCCTTTGATACTTGGTTCTTTCAGATTTCTAAATTAGACTAGAACTCAAAAAATATTAATGATGATTGTTTCTCCTGCTGAAAGACTGGGATGTGTATTGCAAACTTGCAGGTATGATAGCTGCCTTGCCAAATACAGTGTTGTGGAAGTCCCTAGTGGGTCTAGAAAGGTTTGCAGAAAGAGCAAGCACATCACATGTTCTAAATATCCTGAGATGTACCACTAGGACTTACATTTTCAGTCATTTCTTGATTTTTACTTGTTACTTCAGCTATATTCTAGGTAAAGAAGTGGGCAGAAGAAATAAAAAAGAGGAATAAAAGAAATACATAGAATACCTTTGTTTGTAATCCTTAGCTCCTAGAGTTAGCACGAAGATTACCATTATGATAACTAAATTGTTATATCTTCAGAAAGTTACCCATAGCTTTTGTTTAGGGTCCTCAAGCTAATGTTTGACTTCTGAGTTGACAATCTAGATCAGCATGCTTTTGAAAAACATACTTCAACCAGGATCAAAAGAATTCATCATCAGTAACTGTTAGAACATTTTCAAGTACTCTTCCCCATGACTTTTGGGCCCTTGTATAGAATCACAGAATTTTTGTACTGAAAGATAGTAGAGATAATAAAGTAAAACCTCTTCAATTTTGAGCCCAAACTTTGGCTTCCGAAGTTTCAAATTCATAATTTGTTCATCGTTACTTGGTTGTTAACAGTACAATTGTGACTAGAAGCGAGTCCCCCCTCCTTGTCTAGTGTTTTTTCCTTTTACACTTGATGCCCAGTGTTCTCCTTTCTTTTTTGATAATTTTCTCCAAAACCTCCTCTGGAGTGGCTGAATAAGACTGCTTGCCAAGTTTTGTTTGTTTGTTTGTTTGTTTTTTAAATGTGAGCTCCATTTTTATTCTTTCTCAACAGGAATCTCCTCTGATGGAAAGAATCAGAATATTAGTATTAGAGGGGTATTTGTGGATTCTAATCTCCTTATTTTACAAATGTAAAAACCAAGGCCTAGGGAGTCAACTGTATGCAATTGTATGTATGTAAAGAGAAATCTGTATGCAAGTCAAGAAGCAACAGTTAGAACTGGACACAGAACAACAGACTGGTTCCAAATTGGGAAAGGAGCACGTCAAGGCTGTATATTTTCACCCTGCTTATTTAACTTATATGCAGATTACATCATGCAAAATGCTGGGCTGGAAGAATCACAAGCTGGAATCAAGATTGCTGGGAGAAATATCAATAACCTCAGATATGCAGATGACACCATCCTTATGGCAGAATGCAAAGAAGAACTAAAGATCCTCTTGATGAAAGTGAAAGAGAAAAGTGAAAAAGCTGGCTTAAAACTCAACATTTAGAAAACTAAGATCATGGCATCTGGTCCCATCACTTCATGGCAAATAGGTGTGAAAACAATGGAAACAGTGAGACACTTTATTTTTGGGGGCTCCAAAATCAGTGCAGATAGTGACTACAGCCATGAAATTAAAAGATGCTTGCTCCTAGGAAGAAAAGCTATGACCAATCTAGACAGCATATTAAAAAGCAGAGACATTACTTTACCAACAAAGGTCTGTCTAGTCAAAGCTATGATTTTTCCAGTAATTGTGTACAGATGTGAGAGTTGGACTATAAAGAAAGCTGAGCACTGAAGAATTGATCCTTTTGAAGTGTAGCATTGGAGAAGACTCTTGAGATTCCCTTGGACAGCAAGGAGATCCAACCAGTCAACTGTAAAGGAAATCAGTCCTGAATATTCATTGGAAGGACTGATGCTGAAGCTGAAACTCCAATAATTTGGCCACCTGATGTGAAGAACTGTCACTGGAAAAGATCCTGATGCTGGGGAAGATTGAAGGCAGGAGGAGAAGGGGACAACAGAGGATGAGATGGTTGGATGACATCACCAATTTGATGGACATGAGTTTGAGTAAGCTCCAGGAGCTGGTGATAGACAGGGAAGCCTGGGTGCTGCAGTCCATGGGGTCACAAAGAGTCAGACATGACTGAGCGACTGAACTGAACTGAGGGAGTCAACTTACCCAAGGTCACAGAGTCATTGGTAATCCTGGGGTGTGAACTCAGCATTCCTGTGAAGTTAATGGCTTGCAGAGAGCTTCAGTACCTTAGGAGAGCCATCTCTTTTTCTGAGCCACGTACACAATGACTGAATACATTCTGGCTGTTAATTAAATTAAAGACAAGGAAGATTTAGGACTCCAGATTCCATGAGACACAGATGTTCTAGTATACCATGTGTCTTAGAGAATTAGTGAGGAAAGAAAATAGCAAAAATAGAAAGAAAAAAGTTGTAAATAAAAATCAGTATTTAAAATGGAACTCAAAATGAAACTCTATAGATAACAGTGATTTGTGCTTTTTTACCATTATCGGTTCATTAACTAACAGCATTCCTGATGTTAAAGACTAGTGTCCAATATTTTTCCTCTGGAAAATACAAAGTTACCAGCTTGTTTTAAGGCTCCACGCCATTCCCTGTGGATTGTACATGGCCTCTGCTGTCACAGACAATAACCAGAAAAAGGAATTTGACAGACAGAAAAAAAAAAAATCCTTAACAGCTTGAGCTTTAATTTACCTACCTGGGAAAAAATATTTCAGTTTCTGAGATTTCTCCTGGGTTGCCTGATTTGGAGGTAGAAAGAGAAGCCAGAGGAAAAATCACCAAAAAAGCTTTTAAAAGAAACACTATGAAAAGAGCAAATCCTGAGAATTGTGTGTAATAACAGTAATGATGAATTTCCTGGCAGTCTGTACTGAGCAGTTAAAGACCAACCAGCATGTGAAAGAGGCTGAATTAGGATGGTCTAGAGCAGCCTAATAAAGAGTGCCAGAAGATTTATCCTTTCATATGTATAATTTTGAGATATGAATTATTTTACATTTAAGAAATGTGTTACAACCATCACATTAATTTTTACTAAGAACTTCTAGTTTGACTCAAATCAGGGTCTGAAAAATGGAAGAACCATACTTTGAGCCACCAAGTTAGTGCCCCACAGAATATTTTAAAATTATTTAACACGCATCATCTCAGTGTCAACAACTCATCACAGATACACTATCTAATTAACAGAACCCTTCATATTATTTGATAACTGAGTCTTGGCTCAGTTTTTATACCAGAAGGGCAATCCTTGATAAGCAGAAATTATAAAAGCAGATTTTAAAAGCATTAATTCAGAAATAAAATCAAATTGGGCTCAAATTAACCCCCTATTGGTATTTAAACTTATTTAAAACCACTTGGCTTCAAGATAACACTTGGGAGAGGCTGCCTTTGACCAGAGTCAGGCTTTGTCTAGACTGTCAGCCTCTGTATTTTGATTCCTTTTGTTGTGTACCAGCCTCCCCATGCCCAGGATAATTGATATGGGTCCTGCACTAGGGACAGATGAGTTTATCCTGTCATTGAAGCCCTCCACAAGATGCCTTAATTATTAGAGCTAATTCAAGGATTTGGAACCTCGATTGTTTTCTCATTCTAATTCCATGTTGGCAACATTTCCGATGACAAATCCAATAAAGAATTTGTAATTTGGCTTCCTGCAGTTGTGGAAAAAGGACAGCAAGAATGAGCAACGATAATAGTTTCTGTTTGTATAGTTTTTTTTTTTTTTAATATGAGAGAGTTATTGCTACAGTTTAGGGACAAAGACTCATGAAAAAGTAGAAATGAATTTGAGTTTCTGTAAGGATGGTAACTTTTGATCCTTTGATCTCTGCTGATAATGTGCATTTTGCAACTAAGTGGGAAATTGTAGTTTCCGAAGGAGAGAATTGGGGATAAAGAACAAGCAAGACCCTGCCATTAAAAATGGTATCCCTATGTTTAGAATACAAGGTGACAAAGAGGAAAAAGACACCATTAAATTGTGCTTGTTGTAATCAGATAAATCAGGTTACCAAACTCTGAACATACATATTTGATGTAAGTGAACTCTTTGGGGCTAGGAATCTACTCTTATATTTCTGTATTTCTCTTATATTCCTTAATTAAACCACATGTTAAATTAAGGCTTACTGAATCTCATCCTGCATAATAGCTGGAACAGCAGAGGCATCCATATATTACCAAAAGAGTGTACTTCTCAAGATTGCAAGCAATGTTTATTGCCTGCTTCCATTCTGCTGTTATGGATGGGTCAGCACAGAGATGGTTGATACCCAGTATTAATTGTAATGTTTGCTGAGTGGTGAAACTATGACAATTTTTATTTTCTTTGTGCATGTGTATTGATTGTATTTTCTAAAATGAGCATGCATTACTTCTGTAATAACAAAAGACTTATTTTCAAAGTGCCTGCTTTGTGATAGTCCTTCAGATGCATACATACTGATTTTCAACATTCAGCTGGGGGAAATCAGGATGTATAATAAATGCAAACCCTCAGCTTTTTCATTCATGCTATCTCACTGGTTTCTAGGGTTGGTTGTTAACTAGATTTTACCCTCCCTCTGAAAATTATTAGGGTCTTCCCTCATAGCTCAGCTGGTAAAGAATCTGCCTGCAATGCAGGAGACCCCAGTTCAATTCCTGGATCAGGAAGATCCTGCGGAGAAGGGATAGGCTACCCACTCCAGTATTCCTGGGCATCCCTTGTGGCTCAGCTGGTAAAGAAGCCACCTGCAACGTGGGAGACCTTGGTTCAGTCCCTGGGTTGGGAAGATTCCCCTGGAGAAGGGAAAGGCTACCCACTCTAGTATTCTGGCCTGGAGAATTCCAGGGACTATATAGTCCATGGGGTCACAAAGAGTCTACTATTCAGATAGAACAGATAAACATGAAATATACTGTTATTGCCTGGAGGAATCTTGTCTCTGATATACATAAATTCAACCAGTTTAACAACTTTTCCTCATCTCCCTTCTTATTCACTACTCTTTGCTTATAAGTAGACCAACAAAGAGGAAACTATAGCATTGTAGTTTTTCAGTATCACGCTAGCATTGTGTAACTTAGCATAAGGATGGAAAGACATATTGTTTGTGTAGAAATTTTCTGGGTACCCAATTTAAGAATGGGCATTTCATGGCAAATGGACTTTGATGTCACTATTTGAGCTTCACAGTGGCCCCCTTGAGTCTAGTCCCCTTGAAGAAAAATTTAAATTTTCCAGATTATCTTCTTGTGGTTATGATTATTTTAACTACTGAGTGATGATTTATACAATGAGCATTTCAGATTTCACAACCTCATTTGGAAGCTGGCTATTAAAAATTAGATTTCCTTTTCTTAGCCTAAAATTTTCATACTTATTTTCCCATTCTTTTAATTTACTGCATCTGTGTCCAGATCACTGCATAGACATCCTTCATGTACTTGCAGGCCAATATTAATTGATCCCTTAATCTTTCCTTCTTTAGGTTTAATGTCCTTATTTCCTTTAGAAAATATGTCTTTTAAAAATTAAAGTTTATTTGATGTACA
This sequence comes from Budorcas taxicolor, assembly GCF_023091745.1. Lineage (NCBI taxonomy): Eukaryota > Metazoa > Chordata > Mammalia > Artiodactyla > Bovidae > Budorcas > Budorcas taxicolor. The sequence continues at coordinate 29,609,895 of NC_068919.1, forward strand.
ATGTATATAAGGTTCAGGTGTACAACATAGTGATTCACAGTTTTTTAAAGGTTATATTCCTTATAGTTATAAAATATTGGCTGTATTCCTCATGTTGTATAATATGTCCTTGTAGTTTATTTTATACATAATAGTTTTACTTCTTAGTTCCCTACCCCTATGTTGCCTCTCCTTTATCCCTCTCCACACTGGTAATGACTAGTTTGTTCTTGTGAGTCTATTTCTTTTCTGTTAAATTTACTAGTTTGTTATATTTTTTAGATTTTGCATAAAAGTGTTATCATACAATATGTCTTTCTCTGACTGACTTATTTCACTTAGCCTAATGCCCACCATGTCCATCTATGTTGCTGCAAATGTTTGTTCTTTTTAATGGCTGAGTGGTTTTCCATTGTGTGTGTGTGTGTGTGTGTGTGTGTATTGGGTTTTCCTGGTGGCACTAGTGGTAAGGAACCTGCCTGCCAATGCAGAAGGTATAAGAGAGGCAGGTTTTATCCCTGGGTTGGAAAGATCTCCTAGAGGAGGGCATGGCAACCCACAACAATATTCTTGCCTGAAGAATCCCTATGGACAGAAAAGCCTGGCAGAATCCACTCAATAGGGTTGCCAAGAGTCAGACGTGACTAAAGCTACTTAGCACACATGCATATATATATGGTAGGCTACAGTCCATGTGGCCGAAAAGAGTTGGACACGACTGAGTGACTTCACGTTCTCTCTTTCTATTGTTTATTTTGGGGAGGGAAATGGCAACCCACTCCAGTGTTCTTGCCTGGAGAATCCCATGGACGGAGGGGCCTGGTGGGCTGCAGTCTATGGGGTTGCAAAGAGTCAGACATGGCTAAGCAACTAACACCACACAACACACACACACACACACACACACACACACACACACACATATATGTATACTATATACATACACGTATATAGTACATTTTTATCCATTCATTTGCTGATGGACACTTAGGTTGCTTCTATATTTTAGAAATTATAAATAATGCTTCTTTGAACATTATGTTACATGTATCTTTTCAAATCAGTATTTTTGTTTTTTTTTGGATATATATGCAGGAGTGGAATTACTGGGTCATATTAGGCTTCCCAGGTGGTTCAATAATAAAGAATCCACCTGCAGTGCAGGAGATGCAGGTTTGATCCCTGGGTCAGGAAGATCCCCCAGGGAAGGAAACGGCAACCCACTCCAGTATTCTTGCCTGGGAAATCCCATGGACAAAGGAGCTTGGTAGGCTATAGTCCATGGGGTTGCAAAAGAGTCAGACATAACATAGTGACCAAATAACAACAATAACATGTTAGCTCTATTTTTAGTTTATTGAGACATCTCCAAACTGTTTTTCTAGCAGATTGGTAGCTGCAGCAATTTATATTCCTACCAACAATGTATAAGGGTCTAAGGAGGTGAAAGACCTGTATTTGGAAAACTGTAAGACACTGATGAAAGCAATTGAAAACAACACAAATGGGTGAAAACAAATATGGTGTTCTTGGGTTAGAAGAAATTAATATCGTTACTGACGCTTTCACTTTTTGGACTTCCCCAATTGCTCAGACAGTAAAGAAACTGCCTGCAATGCAGGAGATCTGGGTTTGATCAGCCCTGGGTTGGGAAGAACCCCTAGAGAAGGGAATGGCTACCCACTTCAGTATTCTTGCCTGGAGAATTCCATGAACAGAAGAACCTGGGAGGCTACAGTCCCTGGTTGCAAAGAGTTGGACACAGCTGAGTGACTAATACTTTCATTTTCTTTCACCCAAGGCAATCTACAGATTTAGTGCAATTCCTATCAAAATACCAATGGTAGTTTTCACAGAGCTAGAACAGGAAATCCTGAAATTTTTATGGAAATACAGAAGATGCTGATGGACAAAACAATCTTGAGAAAGAAGAATAGAGCTGGAGGAATCATTCTCTCTGAATTTAGACTATACTGCAAAGCTTCAGTAATCAAAACAGTATGGTACTGCACAGAAACTGGCCCACAGATCAATGGAACAGATTAGAGAGCCCAGAAATAAACTCATACACTTATGGTCAGTGCGTCTGCAACACTGTAGTGAGTCTACAACAAAGGAGGTAAGAAAGTAAAACGGAGAAATAAGTTGCTCTGGGGAAACTGTACAGCTATATGTAAAAGAATGAAAATAGAACATTCTCTAACTCCATATGCAAAAATAAACTCAAAGTGAATTAAAGGCCTAAATGTAAGATCAGAAAACATAAACCATTTAGAGATAAAATTAGAACATTTTTTGACATTATATGTATATATATATATATATATATATCAAATACCTCAGACATGTAGATGACACCACCCTTATGGCAGAAAGCAAAGAGGAACTAAAGAACCTCTTGATGAAAATGCAAGAGGAGAGTGAAAAAACTGGCTTAAAACTCAACATTCTAAAAACAAAGATCATGGCATCCAATCCCATCACTTCATGGCAAATAGATGGGGAAACAATGGAAATAGTGAGAGACTTTCTTTTCTTGGGCTCCAAAATCACTGCATTTGGTGACTGCAGCCATGAAATTAAAAGATGCTTGCTCCTTGAAAGAAAAGCTGTGACAAACCTAGACAGCATATTAAAAAGCAGAGATATTACTTTGCCAACAAAGGTCTGTATAGTCAAAGCTATGGTTTTTCCAGTAGTCATGTATGGATGTGAGAATTGGACCATAAAGAAAGCTGAGTGCTGAAGAACTGTGGTGTCAGAGGTGACTCTTGAGAGTCCCTTGGACTGCAAGGAGATCAAACCAGTCAATCCTAAAGGAAGTCAATCCTGAATAGTCATTGGAATAACTGATGCTGAAGCTGAAGCTCCAATACTTTGGCCACCTGATGCAAAGAACTGACTCATTGGAAAAAACCCTGATTCTTGGAAAAATTCAAAACAGGAGGAGAAGGGAATGACAGAGGATGAGATGGTTGGATGGCATCACTGACTCAATGGACATGAGTTTGAACAAGTTCTGGGAGATGGTGAAGGACAGGGAAGCCTCGTGTGCTACAGTCCATGGAGTCACAAAGAGCCTGACATGACTAAGTGATTGAATAACAACAACAACATATATATATACACACATATATATATCAACAACATATATATATATATATATATATATATATATATATATATATATTTATAATCCGTCCATTTAAGCAAAGGAAATAAAGCTGGAAAGAAACAAATGGGACCTGATTAAACTTAAAAGTTTTTACACAGAAAAAGAATCATCAACAAAATAAAAAACACTGCCTATGGAATGGGAGAATATATTTGCCAATTATATGACCAGCAAAGTGTTTTTATCCAAAATATATTAACAGCTCATACAACTTAACATCAAAAAAACCAAACAACCCAATTAAAAACTGGGAAGACCTGAATAGATATTTTTCCAAAGAGAAAGTGCAGATGGCTAATAGGCACATGAAAAGATGCTCAACATTCAAATCGAAACCACAATAAGACATCACATCACACCTGTCAGAATAGCTGTCATCAAAAAACACACACACACACACAAAAACATAAATTACACATGTTGGTGAGGATATGGAGAAAATAAAATATATGTCTTTCATTTCCCCATATGGTTCTTCTTTGGTTCATAGTGGAGGCCATGAATATAGTATAATAAAATTCTCAAGCTTTTTTTTGTTTGTTTGTTTGTTTGTTTGAGAATTTAAGGCAGTAATTCTCATTAGTCATGGTTCAAAATGACTTTTGGACCCCAGCTTTGGAGATACTAAATTTGTAGTTCTACAGTAAGATATGAGCTTGCCTTTATATTTCTTAACACTGTCTTTTGAAGAAGAAATTTTTAATTTTAACAAAACATAATTTACCAATTTTCATAGCCTGTAATTTTTGAGTCATTTAGGTATCTGCTTGATCTAAGATGACTAAAATTTTCTTCTGGAAGTTTTATGATTTTCACTTTCAAATTTGGGTCTATGATTCATTTTGGATCAATATTTATATGAAGAGGTAAAGGTCCAGAGTTGTGGTCATTTTTTTTAACTAGTGAATATTGTCCTAGCACTTTGGAAATCACTTTTCTACATTGAGTTGGCTTATCACTCATCAAATATCAACAATCTACACTATATTGGTCTATTTCTTGACTTTTGTTCCATTTATATATATATTAATTTTTATACCAATATCTTGATTATTGTAGCTTTTAGTATAAATCTTAAAATCAGGTAATGTAAGTCTCACAATTTTTTGTTTTTAACATTTTTTTGGGGGGATATTCTTGATCCTTTATACTTCCAAATACTTTTTAGAGTTAATTTATCAGTTTCTGAAAAGAAAGTCTATTGGATTTGGATGGAATTGCATTGACTCTATAGATTAATTTGGGGAAAACTGACATTTTATAATATTGATTCTTTCAATTCATTGTGCTGTATAGTATATATCTAAGACATCTTTAATATCTTTTAAAAATGTTCTGTAGTTTTCAGTATAAAAGTCTTAAATATATTTCAAATTTGTCCTTTCTGTATCTCATATTTTAAAGGCTACTTTAAATTGAACTATTTTCTTTATTTTTATATCTTTTAGTTATTTATTTCTACCCATTTATTGAAGTATAACTGAAGTACAACAAAATGACACATGTAATGTATACAACTTGATCAGTTTTTACTTATTTATACACTTATGAAACTAGCATCACAATCAAGACAAAAACATCTCCATCGCCTTTCAAAATTTCCTCATGCCATTTGCAGTTGATCTTTTTCCCCAACCATAGCCCCAGACAACCATTAATTAACCTACCTTCTGTCATTATGGATTAGTCTGAATGCTCTGGAATTTTATGTAAATTGACTCATCCAACAATGTGTCTTTTGGCTTCTTTCATGAAACATAATGATATTAAGATTAATCTATGTTGTTGCAAGTATGAATAATTCATTTCATTTTATTACTGAGAAGTATTCTATTGTATGGCTACATCAGGATTTGTTTCTTTCTTCACCCATTGATGAATACTGGGTTGTTTTCAGTTTTCAGGGGTTACAAATATATTTGTGATGAAATTTGTGTATAAGCCTCTGTGTAGACATATGCTTTTTTTTTTTCTCTCTCTCTTGGGTAAATACCTAGAAGTGGAATGGCTTGGTTGAATGGCATGTGAATATTCAATTTTTAAAGAAATATTTTTGTGATTTCAGATTCATATTGTTCAGTTTAGTTCAGTTCAGTCACTCAGTCGTGTCCAACTCTCTGTGACCCCATGAACTGCAACACACCAGGCCTCCCTGTCCATCACCAACTCCCAGAGTCCACCCAAACCCATGTCCATTGAGTCAGTGATGCCATCCAACCATCTCATCCTCTGTCATCCCTTTCTCCTCCTGCTTTCAATCTTTCCCAAGATCAGGATCTTTTCAAATGAGTCAGCTCTTCACATCAGGTGGCCAAAGTATTGGGGTTTCAGCTTCAGCATCAGTCCTTCCAATGAACACCCAGGACTGATCTCCCTTAGGATGGACCGGTTGGATCTCCTTGCAGTCCAAGGGTCTCTCAAGAATCTTCTCCAACACCACAGTTCAAAAGCATCAATTCTTCGGCGCTCAGTTTTCTTTATAGTCCAACCCTCATATCCATACATGACCACTGGGAAAACCATAGCCTTGACTAGACAGACCTTTGTGGACAAAGTAATATCTCTACTTTTTAATATGCTGTCTAGGTTGGTCATAACTTTCCCTCCAAGGAGTAAGCATCTTTATATAGAGAGAAATGCAGGTGGTTTTCAAATTCAGTTTGCTAATATGTAGAAATTTAACATAATTTGCATTGTATCCTATGGTTTTGCCATATTCACTTATTTATTTCATTGCTTTTTAGGTTTAGATTCCTTAGGGTTTTCAGTAAAGATGATTGTCCTGTCAGCAAATATAGACAGCTATTCAGTTCAGTTCAGTTCAGTTGCTCAGTCGTGTCTTAACTCTTTGTGACCCCATGAATCGCAGCACGCCAGGCCTCCCTGTCAACTGTACTTCTATTTAAATTTGTAAGCCTTTTATTTATTTTTTCTTGATTGCCCTGGCCAGCATCTCCGCTTTATTACTGACTTAAAGTGGGCTTCCCTAGTAGCTCAACTGGTAAAGAATCTGCCTGCAATGCAGGAGACCCCAGTTTAATTCCTGGGTCAGAATGATCCCTTGGGGAAGGGATAGGCTACCCACATTAGTATTCTTGGGCTTCCCTGGTGGCTCAGCTGGTAAAGAATCTGCCTGCAATGTGGGAGACCTGGGTTTGATCCCTGGGTTGGGAAGATTGCCTGCAGAAGGGAAGAGCTACCCACTCCAGTATTCTGGCCTGGAGAATTCCATGCACTGTATTAGTCTTGGGGTCGCAAAGAGTCAGACATGACTGAGCCACTTTCACTCTCACTTTCAAAGTGGTAAAAGTGGTCATTCCTATATATATATATATATTTTTTTTTTTTTTTTCTTTTTCTGGCTTTTGTATCAAGGTAGGATGGTCTCATTGTTTGAGCTGGAAATAATTCTTTCCTCTTTTACTTTAGGAAAAGTCTGAGTAGAATAATTTATTTTCTTTTAAAATATTCTGTAGAATTCACCAGTGAAGTCATCTGGATCTGAAGTTTTCTTTGTTGGATGTTTTAAAGTAATAATTCAATTTTTCTGATAGATATAGGGACATTCAGCTTATCTATTTCTACTTTAGTGGGTTTGTAATTCAGGTCGTTCAAGGAAATTGTGCATTTTATTTCAGTTATCAAAGTACTTAACATATAGTTGTTCATAAAATTACTTCATTAGTCTCTTAAAAACCGTAGAATCAGTAGTGATGTCTTTCATTCATGATAATGGTAAATTGTCTTCTCTTTTTTTCTTGATTAGCATTACTAAAACTTTATCAATTTTCTTGTTCTTTTCAAAGAAACAGCTTTTGTTTTCCTTGATTTTCTCTAGTGTTTTTTCTGTTTATATTTTATTGCCTCCTGCTCTGATCATTGTGATATCAATGATATCACAGTTTAATTTTCTTTTTTTCCTAGTTTCTTAAGCTGGAAGCTTAGGTCATTAATTGGATGTCTTCCCTTTTCTTCCTGACATAAGTATTTAATGCTATAAACTTTCCTCTAACACTGCTTCACAAATCTTGTTATATTGTTTAATAATTTATCAGAGTTACAAATATTTTCTAATTAATGTTGTGATTTCTTCTGTGACCTAGGATTTACTTAGTTATGTGTCATTTAACTTAAAATATCTGAGCAATGTCCAAGATATTATTTTAAAAATTTGATTTTTAATTTAAATCAGTGTGATCAGAGAATGCATTGTGTTTTTTCAGTTTCTTTAGTTTATTGATTCTTGTTTAAAGACACAAAATGGTCTATCTTCCTGAAAGAAAAAATGTGCATTTTAATATTGCTTTAAGTATTCCATAAACATATACTTGGTTAAGTTGGTTGATAGTGTTATTCAAGTCTTATCTAGCCACACTGATATTTTCTCTTGTTTATCAATTATTGAGAGTATTAAAATCTCTAACTAAAATTATGGATTTGTCTAATTTTGCATTTAGTTTGATCAGATTTTGCTTCACGACTTTGAATCTCTGATATTAAGTGCAAAAATAGAATAATTAAGGCCTCTTGAAAAATTGACTCTATCAGCATCATGAATTTCCCTCTCTATCCCTGGTAATATTCATTGTTCTGAAGTCCACTCTGTCTAATATTAATATAGTCACTTCTTTTTTCTTAGACTGATGTTTTCATGTATGTATTTTTTGCTATCCTTTTACTTTTACATATTATAACTTTATCACATAAACTTTCTTAATACAGTATAAAATTGGTACTGTTTATTTTTCATGTAATTTAACAGTGTATGCCTTTTACTTGGAATATATAGAAATTTATTTCTAAGTATTTTATATTTTTGAGACTATTTTAAACTGCATTATTTTCTTTCTTTTTCTATCTTCTTTTGTTACATATTTTACAAATTTATTGAGGTATAATTCACACGGAACTGAACTTAAACCATACATATTTAAATATATATTTAGATAATTTTTAGACTTATATATGTACCCATGAAACCATCACCATAGTCAAATAATGAATTTTTACATCACTGAGCTATTGTATTATATAGTATATATTTGAGTATTGGTATGGTCATGTATAAATCTACCAACCCCATTCTGCTCTTTGTTCCTTTTCTTCTCTGTTACTTTTTCTAGTCAGATTAGTGTTTTAAAATAACTCTATTTTATTCCATTATTAGCATGTTATCTATACATCTTTATTTCATTTGCTATATGGTCAGTGTAGAGTTTACATTATATACTTTAAATTTATCACAATCTATTTTCAAATAATGTCATATCATTTGGCATATGATGTGAGAAACCTGTAACCATGTGTTTTCATTTTGTCCCTCCCAGCCTTTGTGCTATATTTGTAACAAGTTGTACTTCCAAATCTACAAGCCCCATAATATGTGGTTATTACTTTTCCTTTAAGGAGAGAAAAAAAAATCTTTTATATTTTATCACCTTTCCTGTGAACTTCATTTCTTTGAGTAGATCCACATTTCCATCTAGGTTTGTTTTCCTTCTGCCTGAAGAACTTCATTGAGTATTTTCTGTAGTTTAGTCTGCTGGAGATGAATCCTTTCAGCTTTGGTAAGCCTGAATAAGTATTTGTGTTTTTAAAATGTATTTGTCTGGTTATGGAATTCTGGGTTGACAGTTCTTTTTTTCTTTCCTTTTGTTTGTTTGTAGATTAAAGATATTTTATTATCTCTGTTTTGTCTTGCGTATTTTCTTATGAGAAGTCTACTGCATTCTTTTCCCTTTTGTACACAATGTGCCTTTTTCCCCATCTGGGTACTTTTATGACTGTTCCCGTCAACCCTCCCATGCCTGAAGCTCACATAAATTTTATTTTGATATGCTTTCGTGTAATTTTCTTTTTTGCTTCTGCTTGACTTTTGGTGAGCTTATTGGATTTGTGGATTTATGATTTTTGTCAAATTTAGATTTTTTTCAGCCATTATTACTTCAAATATTTTTTCCGCCTCCCCCCTCCATTTTGGGATGTCAGTTACCCTTATGTTAGGTTTCTTGTTATTTTCCCACAATCCACTGGTATTCTATTTTAATTTCACTTTTTTCTCTATATGTTTCATTTTGTATAATTCATATTGCTATGTTTGTAAGTTCACTGACTTCTGTGAAGTTTATTCTATTCTTAATCTCATTTTGGTGCAATTTTTATTTCATATATTTTATTTCTCATCCCTAGAAATTCATTTTTTCTTTTTGATTTTCTATTCCTCTCTCCAAAATAGTCATGCTTTCCTATATTTCTTTAACAAATGGAGTATATATATACTAAGTTTTTAAACATTCTATTTTTTTAAATTAATTCCATTCTTTCTGTGATTCTTTACATGTTTCTAATAATTTTCTCTTGGTTTTAAGTCTATTTTATCACTTCTTTGCATATTTGATAAATTTTTATTGGATGCTAGCAAGGATTTTAGATGGTTGTTTTGTGCATTTTTTTGTGAGGTGCTAATACTTTGAATATTTGGAAGCTTGGTTCTAGGATAAAGTTAAGTTACTTCGATCAGTTTTATCCTTTGGGGTTTCCTTTCAAGGTATGTTAGCATAGATCCATTCTTTCAGTTCAGTTCAGTTCAGTTCAGTCCCTCAGTCGTGTCTGACTGCGACCCCATGAATTGCAGCACTCCAGGCCTCCCTGTCCATCACCAACTCCCGGAGTTTACTCAAACTTATGTCCATCGAGTCGGTGATGCCATCCAGCCATCTCAATCTCAACCTGTCGTCCCCTTCTCCTCCTGCCCCCAATCCCTCCCAGCATCAGACTCTTTTCCAATGAGTCAACACTTCACAGGAAGTGGCCAAAGTATTGGAGTTTCAGCTTCAATATCAGTCCTTCCAATGAACACCCAGGACTGATCTCCTTTAGAATGGACTGGTTGGATCTCCTTGCAGTCCAAGAGACTCTCAAGAGTCTTCTTTAACACCACAGTTCAAAAGCATCAATTCTTTGGTGCTCAGCTTTCTTCACGGTCCAACTCTCACATCCATACATGACCACTGGAAAAACCATAGCCTTGACTAGATGGACCTTTGTTGGCAAAGTAATGTCTCTGCTTTTTAATTAGCTATCTAGGTTGGTCATAACTTTCCTTCCAAAGAGGAAGCTTCTTTTAATTTCATGGCTGCAATCACCATCTGCAGTGATTTTGGAGCCCCGAAAAATAAAGTCTGACCCTGTTTCCACTGTTTCCCCATCTATTTGCCATGAAGTGATGGGACCAGATGCCCTGATCTTAGTTTTCTGAATGTTGAGCTTTAAGCCAACTTTTTCACTCTCCTCTTTCACTTTCATCAAGAGGCTTTTTAGTTCCTCTTCACTATCTGCCTTAAGGGTGGTATCATCTGCATATCTGAGGTGATTGATATTTCTCTCGGCAATCTTGATTCCAGCTTGTGCTTCTTCCAGCCCAGCGTTTCTCATGATGTACTCTGCATATAAGTTAAATAAGCAGGGTGACAATATACAGCCTTGTTGTACTCCTTTTCCTATTTGGAACCAGTCTGTTGTTCCATGTCTAGTTCTAACTGTTGCTTCCTGACCTGCATATAGGTTTCTCAAGACATTCTTTAGTCTCGGTAAATTTACTACAATTATTCAAGTAGTATACTTCTGAAGATTCTACCCCATGCTTCATTTATTAGGAAGTTTCTCTACTATGTAGAACCTATTTCTGGGCCAATTTAGCCCTTCAAGGATTTATTTGCCACTTCTTTTCTGGTGATTTTTTTCCTAGCCTCACACCCATTTGGAGATCAGACCCAGCCAGTTATTCAAGAGAAATTTTTTTGGAGCTCTCCTTCTCTTAGTGGCAACCTTTCTTCCTCTTAGTGTCAGCCTCCTTCTTTGATTCTTTGCTTTCAAAATTATACCCACTTTGGTCTCTTCGAACTCTGAATTATTTGTGTGAAACTCAGTCCATGGGGTCGCTGGGAGTTGGACATGACTGAGCGACTTCACTTTCACTCTTCACTTTCATGCAGTGGAGAAGGACATGGCAACCCACTCCAGTGTTCTTGCCTGGAGAATCCCAGGGACGGAGGAGCCTGGTGGGCTGCCGTCTCTGGGATCGCACAGAGTCGGACACGACTGAAGCGACTTGGCGGCAGCAGCAGCAGTCTGAGCAGACTCCTCTGACTGTGGTCTCTTTTTTGTGTTCCTTCCTTGTCCTTTGACCTGGAAAATCTCTTGAAGTAGTGAGATAAGGCATTTGTTGGGTTTAAATATTTGTTTCTACTTTATCAGGGATCACTATCTAGTGCTTCCTGTTGTCCAATGGTTTTTTGTTGTTGTTGTTGCTGTTATTCTATCTCTTTTGTCTGTTTTTTTTTTTAGTTGTTTACTGATATAGGGTAAATCAAGTATCTAATACTTTATCATGGCTAGGCATAATATGCTTTAAATGCAAAAAAAAAGTGGGATTCATTTTATAAGTGTTAGTTGCTTAGTCATGTCTAACTCTTTGTGACCCCATGGACTGTAGCCCACCAGGCTCCTCAGTCCATAGAATTCTACAGGCAATACTGGAGTGGGTTGCCATTCCCTTCTCCAGGGGATTTTCCCAACCCAAGGATCAAACTTGGGTCTCCTGCATTGCAGGCATATTCTTTGCCATCTGAGCCACCAGGGAAGCCACATCTCTTATTTATTGTATAGAAGGGCATATAAAAAACTCAAGAAAAAGAATATAACCAAGATATAGGAATAAGGAATTTATAGCTTTCAGCATCCCAGGCAATACTTTCTTTCCCTATCTCTTATCTCTACATCTTTCTGTCAGTCTCTGTGTATAGGCTTTCTCTGTTTCTCTGCTCTTTACGGCTAAATGTGTCCATTTCATAGTTGCCAGATTTACATATTATTGTTCTGTTCACTTGTAGAAACTTTTTTTTGTGGGTATTTTTCTTTGCCAAATGTATTTATTTACAAAACACTTTGAGATTATTAAAATATATATTTTATTAAATATTATTTAAACAATATTATTTTACCTATTTTAAGTAGTATGCTTAATGCTATTAAATCTTGTGAACTTAGAGAGTGCTTGGTTGTTTGTTGATCCACTATAATGATGTCTATTTGTTCTTCAATGTACACAATTGATTGAGAACCCATATGTGGGTATTAAATAATAAAATATTTCCTGCCATTGTGTATAACTTTATGTTCATCTGTTCTCAATTTTGTTTCATTCCATTGTCTGATTGACATTATTAAGGCTTTTCTGGAAGCCATCATATCTTCTCAACTTTGTCTCAACTAAATTGCTTGGTGCTGCCGATAATTTTTACATTTGAACAGTTTATTAATTACATAGCATATCAATTCTCCTTGTAGTAAATTATGCCATCATTTGATACCTACTACTGACCCTTTCCATCACAAAACAGATGCTGCTCCTTTATCTTTAACAAATTAAGAATTGCTTTGGAACAAAACTGAGAGTTTTTAACTTTACATCTTCTGTGGACTTAATGCAATGTAAAAGAATACTATTAGTTTAAGATCAGTGTAAAACTGCATCATTAAGGATTTTGAATGAATGTGAGACAGGTTATGCCCCAGCATATAGTAACTGTTCAAAATATTGGTTGAATGAATAAATATTGAATGCAATGTGAGCTCTGCTCATTCATAAGCTAAACATGAATCTCAGTGAATTGGGAGGAAATAGATCATCTGCAAATATTCCATAATAAAATGTGATTATATTCACTATTATACAAAAACACATGCATTGTTGATTTTATACCTTTCTGGACGGTTTGAATTTTGTTTTTACTTTGTATGTGTGTGTGTGTATATATATATATATATATGTATATTTCTAAAAAATAAAATTCTTATACAATGGAGTAAAGACAATCTCTTTAACAAGTGGTGCTGGGAAAACTGGTCAACCACTTGTAAAAGAATGAAACTAGATCACTTTCTAACACCACACACAAAAATAAACTCAAAATGGATTAAAGATCTCAACGTAAGACCAGAAACTATAAAACTCCTAGAGGAGAACATAGGCAAAACACTCTCCGACATAAATCACAGCAGGATCCTCTATGATCCACCTCCCAGAATACTGGAAATAAAAGCAAAAATAAACAAATGAGATCTAATTAAAATTAAAAGCCTCTGCACAACAAAGGAAACTATAAGCAAGATGAAAAGACAGCCTTCGGAATGGGAGAAAATAATAGCAAATGAAGCAACTGACAAACAACTAATCTCAAAAATATACAAACAACTTATGCAGCTCAATTCCAGAAAAATAAACGACCCAATCAGAAAATGGGCCAAAGAACTAAATAGACATTTCTCCAAAGACATACGGATGGCTAACAAACACATGAAAAGATGCTCAACATCACTCATTATCAGAGAAATGCAAATCAAGGCCACAATGAGGTACCACTTCACACCAGTCAGAATGGCTGTGATCCAAAAGTCTACAAGCAATAAATGCTGGAGAGGGTGTGGAGAAAAGGGAACCCTCTTACACTGTTGGTGGGAATGCAAACTAGTACAGCCACTATGGAGAACAGTGTGGAGATTCCTTAAAAAATTGCAAATAGAACTGCCTTATGACCCAGCAATCCCACTGCTGGGCATACACACCGAGGAAACCAGAATTGAAAGAGACACATGTACCCCAATGTTCATTGCAGCACTGTTTATAATAGCCAGGGCATGGAAACAACCTAGATGTCCATCAGCAGATGAATGGATAAGAAAGCTGTGGTACATATACACAATGGAGTATTACTCAGCCATTAAAAAGAATACATTTGAATCAGTTCTAATGAGATGGATGAAACTGGAGCCGATTATACAGAATGAAGTAAACCAGAAAGAAAAACACCAATTCAGTATACTAACACATATATATGGAATTTAGAAAGATGGTAAGGATAACCCTGTATGCGAGACAGCAAAAGAGACACAGATGTGTAAAACAGACTTTTGGACTCCGAGGGAGAGGGAGAGGGTGGGATGATTAGGGAGAATGGCATTGAAACATGTATACTATCATGTAAGAAACGAATCGCCAGTCTATGTTCGATACAGGATACAGGATGCTTGGGGCTGGTGCACGGGGATGATCCAGAGAGATGATATGGGATGAGAGGTGGGAGGGGGGTTCAGGATTGGGAACTCATTTACACCCGTGGTGGATTCATGTCAATGTATGGCAAAACCAATACAGATTGTAAGGTAAAATATAGTAAAAATAAAAATTTACAATAAAAAAATAAAATTCTTATTAAACATTCAAAAATGAAAAAAGTTATAATGAAAAATGATTTCTCAGATTTGACAGCAAAAACACAATCCATAAGAAGAAAAATTGATAAATTGAACCTTATCAAGATTTAAAACTTTTGCTCTGTTAAAAGAATGAAAAGACCAGCTTCAGACTAGGAGAAAATGGCTGCAGACCACATGTATGACAAAGAACTTGTATCTAGAATCTATAAAGAGCTATCAAAACTCAACTGTAATGATGCAAATAATCTCATTAGAAAATGGGCAAAATACATAAGCAGACATTTCACTGAGGAGGATAACCAAATGGACAAATAAGCACATGAAAAGATATTCACCATTATTAGCTATTAGGGAAAGGCAAATTAAAACCACAGTGAGATATCATGCATCCCTTTCAGAATGGCTATAATAAAAAATAATAATAACACCAAATCTTGGCAATGATGTAGAGAAACTGGTTCACTCATACATTCCTGGTGCAAATTTAGATAGATACAGCCACTCTAGTAAAGAGTATGAAAATTTCTTACAAAGTTAAACATGTGCTTACCATATGACCAAGTGAATGCACGCTTGTGCATTTATCCAAGATGTATGAAAATCTACATTCACACAAAAACCTGTACATTAGTTCTCAAAGTAGATTTATCTTCATAATGAAAAATAGAAAGAACCCAAATGTCCTTCAGTGGATCAGTGTTTAAACAAATTGTAGTACATGCTACCTATGGAACGGTACTCAGCCATCAGAAGAGAACTATTGTACATCCTTTCGATGGATTTCACGGAAATTGTACTGAGTGAAAAAGTCACTCTCAAAGGTTATATACTGGATGACTTCATTTATATAACAGTCTTGAAATGATGAAATTACAGAGATGGAGAACAGATAAGGGGTTTCTAGGAGTCATGGAGGAGAATTGGAAAAAACACTGCTGTGGTTAAAAAGAGTTGCACTGTTCTGATCTTCACTGTTGGGGTGGTCACATCACTCTCTATATGTGATAAAATTGCATAGAAATACATATAGACACAGACATAAATGTGTGCATATACAACTAGTGAAGTCTGAATGGAGTCAGTGGTTTTTCTCTATCTTAATTTAGTGGTTGTAATATTGTACTCTAGTTCTGCAAGATGTTACTATTAAGAGAAACTGGCTAAAGGGTATTGGAACCTCTCTGCATTATTTCTTAGACTTGCATGTGACTTTATAATTACCTCAAAATAAAAACAGAAAATTATTGCTATCATTATGAGTCCACTACTAGAGTCTGTATTACCATTTCTGCAGACACTAGTCAGAATTATATCAAGTGACTGATTGGATCACATCAGAAAGTGTTGGGAACTCGACTGAAATGAGTGATTTATTGTGAATCCTGAAGGTGATGCCAAGATTAGAAGCTTGAGTAACCAGTTTAGTTGGAGGATATGATCAAGAGGTAGCATTCATGTCATAGGTCCAGGTTGAGCAGAAGAGCACTGGCTTGAGCTTGACTGTAGGCTAGGCTTTCTGGAAGCAGATGATGAGATGGAATTTAGGATGTTTATTGAGGTGTAACGAATATGAAAGGAAGGTGAAGGACTGAATAGACTTGAACTCTGGAGGGAGTATTTCTTTTCAGAGTCATCCTGAGTTGTACCCTATGGCCTTACACAGTCATCAAATATAGACAGCTCTCAGTGGGCATGACCTGAGGTGAACTGGCTCTCTGTAACTGAGGCAGATCCTCAAAAAAAGCCCTGGCAGCTTCAGGGTCTCTGCTAACTGCATTCCCCACAGCTGGGCAAGTTAATCCTGCCTGGAAGGAGGTTCAGGCAGTATATCTCTGTGTTGACACAGTTGGCATACATAGACATACATAGTCAGTGGCTGAGCTAATATTGAATTCAAGAAAATAGTCAAAAAAAATGGAATTTGGAGAGTGAGACTGGGAACACACATGCAGTTCTTCTTAACAACACGATTGGATGTAACAGGGTGGATGCTGGGAAGGCACTGACTTCTCCCTTCAATTTGAAAAGAGAGTATGCAGGGAATGTGGCACAGACTTTGGTCTTTTAAGTCTTGCCTTTAAAAAAATATCCCATTCTAGATAGGGTTTGCTATTGCTGGATTACTAAGCAATACAGTTGAAGTGATGCAAGGGCTTTTATTATTAGACTGTATCTTTAGGCTTCGCAGAAAAAAGTTTTAACCCAACCACTTCATAACTTAAGGAGTGACTTGCTACCTATCCGTTACTTGCATAAAGTATTGACAGAGTTTTACTCACTGAACTTATTTCATCCTCCATTTTAGCAATGTGATATTTTACAAATATGAGAAGCTGCTATTTATCATCCACTTAGAACTCTTACAGTGCATTCATAAGAAGATGGTTAGAATTGGCATGTAACACAGGAAAGCTCTTCAAATGAGACACTTAACATTTCCTTATACCCGCTGAATGAAACCTGGAAAAAAAGCTATTGTTACATTTCTTATGGAGTTCCCCAATGCCTCTTATAAATGAGCCATATTTAGTTTTAAACAAATTTCCTGAAGTAAACAGTATATTTCCCTGATTTTCATCTTTCTTGGTGAACTTCCAAAAAACTTGGAAGTGAATTAGTGTGCAATTTGCATCCAAATCTTAGCCAAGGGGATGTGGTTTATTATAATACATGGTCCTCCTAATTATTGAACAGCTCAAGAAAACTCGGCCCAGTATGCATCTGTTCTTGCTTGACCACACTGCCAAACATAATTTGGCAAGCACAGATATGTACATTGAGCAGACCTACAGTCTAATTTGCATTAGAGTTTGTGGTAATTATATGAAAGCTGTAACTGAATGAACTTGTCCTCTCTTTTTAGATCACTTCATTTCTGAAAAATAAACAATAAGCAAACCCCCAAAGAATTTCCCTTTTTATGTGTCTTTGAGCTTTCTCAATGTGATCTAATCATTGCCCAAGTGTTAGTTCTACTTATATGTTAAGAGAAAACCTCTTTCCCACATATTTTACACAGACTTTCTTCTATTATCCTTGATTTCTCTGGGTTGACTTTGCATGTTTCAATATATATTTGATATCATTCATTGCTCAAGAGAGAGAATTTGGCTACTGCTGACCAAATGTCTGCTTTATTTGGCAATTTGCATCCAAGAATCAGTAAATAGATTCATCCTTTAATTGTTTTCAGAAGTAACAGGAATTATAGAAACAGCTATAAACTAGAAATCACAAAGTTCCCCTTGAATTGTTATCTTTGTTAGGCAACCTTAAATAAATCTCTACGTTTCTCCGAGTCTCAGTTTCCTTATCTATCAAATGGGGATATTGGCGCCTGCTTTATCAACTGTTTACATAGTTGATATGAATGCCAACTGGAAGGAAAAAAAGATTTAGAAGTGTTTTGGTATGAAACTTACAAAAGGCAAGATTGTTTAAAATAATATTATTATTAAGTACCTACCAATGCATACAAAGAAACCTTAGCCAATAATGTGGCATACTTTAGGATCTGCCCTCAGAGACCATTAGGGAATCTGAAACTCCAGCCGAGGGCAGGGTTCTGGGAGTTGAGAGTGATTATGACCTACGTGCTGTATAGCAGTATGGTCCAATATGGTAGACACATGTAGCCACTGAACTTGGAATGTAGCTAGTCCAAAATGAGATAAAAGTGTAAAGTACACACAATATTTCCAACTGAGTATTGAAAAAAAAGTAAAAAAACCCCAATATTTGAATGACAATTGTCCACAATATATTGGGCTAAGTACAATGTATTACAAAGTAAATTGTCTCTATTTCTTTTTATTTTTTAAATGTTCAGTTCAGTCGCTCAGTCGTGTCTGACTCTTTGCGACCCCATGAATCGCAGCACGCCAGGCCTCCCTGTCCATCACCACCTCCCGGAGTTCACTCAGACTCACGTCCATCGAGTCAGTGATGCCATCCAGCCATCTCATCCTCTGTCGTCCCCTTCTCCTCCTGCCCCCAATTCCTCCCAGCATCAGAGTCTTTTCCAATGAGTCAACTCTTCGCATAAGGTGTCCAAAGTACTGGAGCTTCAGCTTTAGCATCATTCCTTCCGAAGAAATCCCAGGGCTGATCTCCTTCAGAATGGACAGGTTGGATCTCCTTGCAGTCCAAGGGACTCTCAAGAGTCTTCTCCAACACCACAGTTCAAAAGCATCAATTCTTTGGCGCTCAGCCTTCTTCACAGTCCAACTCTCACATCCATACATGACCACTGGAAAAACCATAGCCTTGACTAGACGGACCTTAGTCGGCAAAGTAGTGTCTCTGCTTTTGAATAAGCTATCTAGGTTGGTCATAACTTTCCTTCCAAGGAGTCAGCATCTTTTAATTTCATGGCTGCAATCACCATCTGCAGTGATTTTGGAGCCCCAAAAAATAAAGTCTGACACTGTTTCCACTGTTTCCCCATCTATTTCCCATGGAGCGATGGGACTGGATGCCATGATCTTCGTTTTCTGAACGTTGAGCTTTGAGCCAACTCTTTCACTCTCCTCTTTCACCTTCATCAAGAGGCTTTTTAGTTCCTCTTCACTTCCTGCCATAAGGGTGGTGTCACTTTTTAAATGTAGTTACTGGAAATTGGGAATTTCATTTGTACTTCACATTGTATTTCTCTTAGTGCTTCTCTGGGGCATGGAGCTATGGGAGATCTAAATTATATCCCAAGCTAAAGCCAGAGTTGGGAACAAATTAAGCGATTGATTCACAAAGCAGGAACAAAGCAACAGGGTAGTGACTAGGGACACCAAGCCAGAGCTAGTGGATTTGGAAGGGTGGTAGGAAAGGGAGCTCAGAAACATTTTTTTGGAACTTGTATTGGAATTGTGGTTCTAGAAAGCCCTTGGCCTTGTTTGTGGGTGGAGAGGGAGCTGTTCAGGGCACCAACTGGTTCAGACATACCAGTATTATTCTTCAAAAACAATTATACTTAATAGTACCACAACAGTGTAGAGCCTTCAGGGAATGCATGCATGAATTTTTACAAATGAGTATTCCGGTTATGTTAATGTTATCCTTTAAATATTAAAGCTAAGCAAAACTATGAAGCATTTTGTATGGAAATATTTCTTTAAATATATTAGAAACTTTTGCCTTCTTTTAAAGAATACACTGAACATAATTTTTTTGACATCCTATCCTGTTTTTACAAGGTAACCATTATGGATCTAATTATAGTTTTCTATAATATATTAATGATCCACATAATACTGTGGGGTTTGAATTTCAAGTAGCTGCTTGCTCCAGTATTAAATGGCCCCAGGTGGGAATATGTTCCAAGTTGTCTTTTCTTAATTTCTTTACATTCTGTCTTGTTATCAGACTACTAACACACACATTGATGCTTTTGAACTGTGGTGTTGAAGACTCTTGAGAGTCCCTTGGACTGCAAGGAGATCCAACCAGTCCATGCTGAAGGAGATCAGTCTTGGGTGTTCATTGGAAGGACTGATGTTGAAGCTGAAACTCCAATACTTTGGCCACCTGATGCAAAGGGTTGACTCATTGGAAAAGACCCTGATGCTGGGGAGAACAGGAGGAGAACAGGAGGACAGAGGATGAGATGGTTGTATGGCATCACCGACTCAATGGACATGGATTTGGGTGGACTCCGGGAGTTGGTGATGGACAGGGAGGCCTGGCGTGCTACAGTTCATGGGGTCGCAAAGAGTCGGACATGACTGAGTGACTGAACTGAACACACACATTCTTGTATTGTCAATGTGTCTGCAAATAGCAATCTCTACCCATTAATTTATTATTTTCAATTGGCTGTGGGACTGGAAATGCGAGAAAGAGGCTCTTTTGAGCTGTAGAAAAAGCAAGTGTAAATATGTTCTAAGGGTTCTCATCTATGTGTAAGTTATGATGAATTTTGTGACAATTTCCTTAATCACAGTTGTTTTTTTGTTTGTTTGTTTTAATGTTGTAAGCTGTGACCTAAGGTTATTTGCCTGACAACTCAAGTTTCAAATATCTGAGATCCAAATATGATAAATTTCACTGTGATACAGACAGAAATAATGAACCTGTTTTGGCCTGCCAAAAAGGAATGCATCCCTTTGTATTGGGAAGAGAACATGCCTTCGGCTAGTTGAGATCCAACACTAAACTGTCTCTTCCAGAGCATCAAGCTCATGGATCAGTTTAGAACTTCTATTATTTGACATGCTATTTCTTAACATGTCTGTGCAAAGTAAGGAGACAGGAGTAGAAATAATGGCAAAATATTTAACTTTGCCAAATGCTTAGTAATGTTACTTACAAACTCATTTAGATGATCGTGCTTTGTTAAGCATAATCATGTAAACTACAAAAAATTTCCATGTAAGAAATGAATTAATAGGTTTAAAAGTAGAAAGTCAGATTTTAGGATAGGTCACTGGTCTTGGATGGATATTTTTATCTATTTTACTGTTAGTTGTATGTTTACTGAGGCATCTCATCTAAGTTTTATAGCCAAAAATGTAAGTTCGGCTACTGAAGTTTAACTCGAAACATATACAAAAAATGTTCCAATATCTTGTTTTATCTCTGTCTATAAAACTTGCATCATTTTTTTGGAGCTGGACATGCCACAAATTACAATCACTAATTGTGGAGTCTGAAATGGCAATTTCTTATCTCTAGGAGATGCCCATTTATTGTTTAGCCACTGAGGGCTCTGATTCCTGTCAAGTGACAGTGTAATCACCCAGGAGGCTGTGCATCTGGGCTAAGGGCATGAGACATTGGAGCTAACCTCAGTTTGGCAGTGTAACAGCTATATGATGCATCCTTTCTGTTCTACACTCCTCCCTTTCATCTGTGATGTAGAGATGGTAATAATACCCACTCCTTGGCACCAAGTCAGTGTGGCTACTATTAATGTTGTATTTTGAACTAGTAACAGTTTTTAAACAAAACTGAGAAAAGAAACATGAATTTTTATGTATAGTTTTCATTTCTGAAACAGAACAATATATATGTTTGTTTGATATTGGGTTTTAAAGTAATTCAACCAAGGATAAGGTGGCCAATTTCACAGAAAAACATCTATGGCCTGTGAGGAGAAGCAGTGACAGCATACATAGTGGGAAATCCTGCAAAGAGCTGATAAAATTTCACACCAGAAAGGACTATTAATTTGTCCAATATGCTACTGCTAAGTCGCTTCAGTCGCGTCCAACTCTGTGCGACCCCATAGATGGCAGCCTACCAGGCTCCCCCGTCCCTGGGATTCTCCAGGCAAGAACACTGGAGTGGGTTGCCATTTCCTTCTCCAATGCATGCAAGTGAAAAGTGAAAGTGAAGTCGCTCAGTCGTGTCTGACTCTTAGTGACCCCATGGACTGCAGCCTACCAGGCTCCTCCATCCATGGGATTTTCCAGGCAAAAGTACTGTCCAATATGGAGAGCTAAATATTCATGTACCATAAAGATACGTGAAAGAGGACAAATATGATATAAGTATCAATACAAGGAGTCTAGAACTTTTAAAAAGAAATATTATTGGATTAGTAGAACTAATCAGTAAACTTTCTACCATCGTTCTTGATTTTCCCCTAACATTGCCATCCAGATTAAAGAAATAGAGTCTCAAAAACTGAAGAAGAAACAATTCGCTACAAATCTAGTGAAATAATTATTGAATTGCTTTAGATATGCTGTTGAAATATTCCTTAAATTAAAACTTGTTATCATTGTTAGTTTAATATACGTCCAATGCCTCTACAAATGATTTTTCTTGTTTAATCTTTACCGATTAAATTTTTAATCTTTACCTCCTTTTGTGAAGATAAAGGTAAAGACTGTTTAATCTTTGCCTCCTTTGCTGCTACTGCTGCTACTAAGTCGCTTCAGTCGTGTCTGACTTTGTGCGACCTCATAGACGGCAGCCCTCCAGGCTCCCCCATCCCTGGAATTCTCCCGGCAAGAACAGTGGAGTGGGCTGCCGTTTCCTTCTCCATTAGTATCCCTATTTTATAGAAGAAGATACTGAGGTATGAAAGGCCTTATAAATTGTGTTAGTGTACCCAGCTAATAAGAGGCAAAGGTGATATTTGAACAGAGGCAGGTTGCCCTTTGTGTGTGTGTGTGTGTGTTTTATTGATATACAGTTTATTTTCAATGTTTCAGGTGTATGACAAAGTGATTCAGTTATTTATATGTATATATACATATATATGTATATTCTTTTTCAGAATCTTTTCCATTATAGGTTATTATAAGGTCATGACTATAGTTCCCTGTACTCTACAGTAGGTCCTTATTGTTGATCTATTTTATGTATTGTAGTGTGTATCTGTTAATCCCATATTATCAATTTATCCTCCTCCTTTTCCCCTTTGGTAACCATAAATTTGTTTGCTATGTATGTGAGTCTGTTTTGGTTTTGTAACTAATTTCATTTGTATCATTTTTAAAGATTACAGATAAAAATGATATCATGTGGCATTTGTCTTTTTTTGACTTAGTTCACTTTGTATGATGATCTCTAGGTCCGCCCATGTTGCTGCAAATGGCATCATTTCATTCTTCTGTATGGCTGAGTAATATTCCAGTGTGTGTATATACATCATATCTTCTTCTATTCATCTGTTGGTGGATATTTAGATTGTTTCTATGTCTTGGCTATTGTAAATAGTGCTGCTATTAATATTGGGGTGTATGTGTCTTTTCAAATTAGAATTTTTGTCTTTTATGGATATACGCTCAGTAGTGGAATTGCCGGATCATAGGGTGACGCTCTTTTCAGTTTTCTGAGGAAACTCTATACTGTTTACCATATTTGTAAACTGACTACATGCACCAATTTACATTTCCACCAGCAGTGTAGGAGGGAGCACAGGTAGGTGGTTCTTAATTTTCAAGTGAGCACATAATGACTTTGACAGCTGTTTTAGCTTAAACAATCAGCAGGGATCAGTTTTTATGATGACTCAGAAGTATCATTGGATTAATTGTTCTTCTTTGTGGAACACATAGACTGATCAGCTTTACCCAAATTATCTTTAAAATGTCTCATAAAGTCATCTAATACCTATGCACAGAGTATTTTAATTCACTTTTTGTTAATAATGTTCATACAGAGTATAACCCCAGATCTAAATAAGAACAAATCCTGTCTAGAGCTAGAGAAATTCCTGAAGATATTAATCTTTGTAATGAGAAATCTGTGGGGTCTACCCCAGATCTTTCTTTTAGTTTGATGTCTTAGTCTATTCAGGCTGTTTTATAATAAACTACTGTAGACTCAGTATTTATCTTTTGCATTTGAAAAACATGATAAAGAATCTGCTTGCAATGCAGAAGACCTGTGTTCAGAAAGATCATTGAAGAAGGGAATGTCAATCCACTCTAGTATTCTTGCCTAGAGAATTCCACAGACAGGGGAGCCTGGTGGGCTATAGTCCACAGGCTCGCAAAAGAGTTGGACATGAATGAGCAGCTAACACATTCACAGTTCATTTATATGTATGTTAGTTTCAGGTGTACAGAAAGGTGAATCAGTTTATATATATATATATATCCACTCTTTTTTAAGATTCTTTTCCCATACAGGTCATTACGGAGTATTGAGTCGAGTTTCATGTGTTATCCAGTACGTCCTTATTAGTTAACCATTTTATATATAGTAGTGTGTATTTGTCAACCCCAATCTCCCAGTTTATCCCTCCCCTGCTCTTTTTTTAAAATTTATTTTTAATTGGAAGATAATTGTTTTGAGTGTTGTATTGGTTTCTGCCGTAAAACATGAATCAGCTAAAAGTATACATATATCCCCTCCTTCTTGAATTTCCCTCCCACACATTCCTATCCCCACTCCCCTAGGTCGTCACAGAGAACCAAGGTGAGCTTCCTATTATACAGCAACTTTCCGCTATCTATTTTACACATAGTGTACATGTACATGTACATCTGTGTTCATTGCAGCACTACTGACAATAGCCAGGACAAGGAAACAACCTAGATGACTGAATGTCTTATAAACAACAGAAATTCATTTCTCACAGTTTGGGAGGCTGGAAGTCTGAGCGCAGAATGCCAGCATGGTTGTGTTCTGGTGAGGACCCTCTTCCAGTCTGCAGACTGCTGACTTCTCCTTGTATCCTCACATTGCAGAGAACAGAGATGGGGAAGCAAACTCTTTGGTAACTCCTATAAGGGCACTAATCTCGTTTATGAAGGTTCCACCTTCATGACTTCATCTAATCCTAACTACCTTCCAGAGGTACCACATTGTAATACCATCAAAGGGTAGGGGGGAGGATAGGGTTTCAACATGTGATTTTTGGGGAGGTACAAAAATATGCAGTCTGTAACAGTTGAGTATAACTATAATTCATCTGTTTGTGTGTTAGTTGTTCATTTGTGTCTGACTGTTTGCGACCCCATGGACTGTAGCTTGCCTGGTTCCTCTGTCCATGGAATTTTCCAGGCAAGAACACTGGATTGGGTAGCCATTCCCTTCTCCAGCAGATCTTCCCCACCCAGGGATCAAACCCTGGTCTCCTGCATTGCTGGCAGATTCTTTACTGTTTAAGCCACCGGAGAATCCAGATCCAAATTCTAACTGTCCCATCTAATGACCAAATTCTCTGACATTATCACAGTAAATCACCTATGTGAAAGCATTTTGAAACAACCACTATACAATTAGTTATAATTTTATTTTGAACCACTATTTTCCTTTCCTTTTCATAGGTAAAGTTTGCTGTTTTAATTTAAGGCTTCCATGTCTGTCCACTTAGACTCTCTGAGACTCTAGATCCATCAGATCTGTATCAGGAAATGCTTATCCTTCTGATCAGTGAGGTGTACAGTATGCCACCAGATAGCATCAGCTCTGACGGTGATGTGAGGGCCTGAGATTTGAAGAAAGTAAGAGTTGTCCTTGCCTGGAATTTTCTAAATTATGGTAAACTTCACGAGAGTAAAGATATGATCTTACTTGCCTATGTCTTCCCAGCATAAATGTTTATAGAATAAATTCATTATGGTGACCCCACTGGCATAGTGGTGACAGGGAGGAAGAGAAGCTGTGTATTTAACATGGTTTTCTAGTCTGGCCACTACCTGAACTTTCATTCTTGTATCCTGCAAAGAGTACAGGTTAAGGGATTCTGTTATGCTTCAGAGTGAGGTGTTTATAATCCATAAGGGTTCTATGAAAAGCCTATAACCCACTATCTGAATGCAGGTAACTAGGGGGAGGAGGGCATGGTAAACAGTTCCAGTGCTTCTTTACACATTATTCCTTAGAATCCCCCCAAACCCCTGACCTTCAGCAATATGGGGCAAAGAAGCATCAGGGCCTATCAAGTCCCAAGGAATATCAAGGAATATCATAGCCATATGAGATAAATGTGAATAACAATATTCTAATCTGTACTATTATTTCTATCAATAATAATACTTTTCACTTCTCTTTTTGAATTTGTATTAAAGACATATATGCTTAAGTTAATAGGAGCTCTGAATTTATTCATGGTATATATTTAATATTCTCCCTCTGACACCATTTTGATATTTAATCTTTGCCACATATACACAGTATTTTATGGTGCCATAAAATCTATATCAGAGAAACACAATGAAGTCTAGATTACTTAAGGTCAAATTCTGTTTTTGACCTCAGAAGTGTTTAGAAAATTGAGATGAAAGAGGCTGAAATTTTAGATTTGATATCACTCAGCAATACCATGCAATAAAATAAACTTTCCTTTGTGAAGTCTAGAAGTAAACAGTAATATCCAAATCTTCTACTGAATCTAATATCAAAGTAATACTTAAGCTAGGCTTGAGGCTGGAGGGGAGGGAGAAAGAGGAGCTCTTCTTTGTACACAGACTGCAGCACTCTAGTGTTTCTCACATTTCTGGAAAGACTTATTTAATCCACCTTGTCATGTGCTGACATTTAATAAACACCTCATTCCTCTCTAGGTATTCTTAACAGTGAGCTGCAGAATAGTAAATCCCTTGCCAGTTAACATTATTGAAATGGCCAAAGAGCTTTTCTCTTGAAAAATAAAATTAATGGAAAAATTTTCTATTTTAGTGTGATTTTTTAATTCTATCAACTGTTTGCATGTGCATATCTGCAATGTATACTGCTTGCTATGAGTGAAACATACTTCTTTATGATGATGATACTCCTATAATATTATACATATGGTTCCATTTGAATGACATATAATTCATTACTCTCCTTCACTGGTTAATATTTTTATGAGAATTTTTCTCCCTAGACTAATGTAAAATGTGCCTCCCTGAGCATTGTACACATCTTCAAAGAAGGATAATACTTTACAAATTTGCTCGCTAATGTGTAATCTGCAGCAAATATCCGCCTCATCTGACAAACACCATCTCCGCTCAGGAAGCCACGTTGAATCAGTCTATCAGATCTGACACTGGTGGTATCCACGCAGCCCTTCCCGGCACACACCCTGCCTTTAAAGGCCTTCCCATTCCCTGTTATTGGTCTCACAGATGATAGAGTATGACACTCCATAAACAATGAGCTAGGCCTTTTGTAGGCTGCTTTGCTTTTCTTGGCTTCAAACTGCCACTGAATGTCAAATCAATTTGGCTCTCATTAGAACAGCTTTATATGTGCAAATGTATTTGGGTCTGGTTGCCACTTTTTTTCCCCTATTTTTTTCCCTCCTTTCCATTTCCCCTCTTCTCTTCAAGATGATGTAATTCTTTTCTAATCCATGCCAACACCTGTTTCTCTCAAAGAGAAAGGAGAGGGAAGAAAGGGAGAAGAGAAAGAAGAGCGAGAGAAAAAGCTGTGTGCTGCTCTTTATCACAATTAGCATGAACACCAGGCTGGCACATTATGGCTCAAGTTTCCCCAGAACAAAGAAAAAAGGCCTTGTTGCCACGATATTGTACATCACAGGGCCCAGATAAAGTGCGGAGTCTATGTAAACCTTGGTTCCTGATGTCTGGAGAGACGGCTGTCGAGATAGAGAAAGGTGTATAAGCCGGTTTTATTGATAAGTGATGAAGCCAGCAATAAATCTGACGCAG
Organism: Budorcas taxicolor; assembly: GCF_023091745.1. NCBI lineage: Eukaryota > Metazoa > Chordata > Mammalia > Artiodactyla > Bovidae > Budorcas > Budorcas taxicolor. Next base: position 29,637,381 of record NC_068919.1, read on the forward strand.
TGCTTAAGGAAGTCTGAGCCTGAGCACCATGTTTGATGGAAGACTGTTTTCCTCTTGAGCTGAGAGAAATAGAGGGCTACACCTTAGAAAAGAGTGCAGACTTAAAGAGACAGCAGGAAGCTAAACAATGAACAGAGAGCCAGGGGGAGAGAGAGAAGAAAACACAAACTAGAGGCTGATCAGTCTTCATACATTTGACCTGCATGTATTTTTAGGTTTACGTGGGAGTATTTCCCTCCCCATACATGGACTTCAAGGTATCTGATTCAACTAAGTCATTTTACTGCTAAAAAGAAAATGTTCAATGTACATGAATGCCTTTTAAAGGAATGTGTGCAGCTGGATCTATGATTTCACTGCTACACACTCTTGTTGAATTTACTGATGTAAAAGAACTATAGCATAGAGTGGGTTGAATCTAAATTCATAAATTAGATAATTCTTAACATTGTGTGACACCCCTGAGGGATTCAGGTGTTTGAGAGTTCACCAATGTGTGTGTTTACATGCCTACTTATTCATTTATTGAGCGCATGTTATACACACTATTTGTAGGTGCTTGGGGTACATCCATGCACAAAGCAAGCCCCATCTTTGTATAGCTTATATTCTAGTGGAGGGATACAGATAATAAATAATGAGTCTAAGAAATAGTTGAAATATAGTTTGTTAGAAAGTGATAAACGTTACCCCCACATGCTGAGTAGAGTAAAGAAGGTTAAGAACGCTTGACTATTTGATTATACTTCTTAATAGAGGGGGTTAGGTAGAAATTATCAAGAGGGTGACTTTTGAACAAAATCATGAAGAATGTAAGGAAGTTAAATGTCTACAAGTCTGGGGGAGAAGGCATCAGGCAGAGGGAACAACCAGTGCAAAATCTCTGATGTGCACCTAAGACTGGAAGGCATGGAGGGCAGTGTGGCCAGAGAATATGAACTTGGGGAAAAGGGAGGTAATGAGGTGACCCAGATAATGTAATGCCTACCAGGCCACTGGAAAGCCAAAAACTTTGTGCAAGATGGAGACTTATTAGAGTTTTGAGCACAAGAAGTATATGATTGTGTATGCCATACATTTGTTTTTATAAAAAAACATGTTTGCTCAGATTGTGGTCATTTTGGAGTTTGTATAATTTCTCATGAAGGCTGACAGATGAAGAAGAGTAAGATCAGTAAGATTTAGACATTTTGTGGATTTCTAAGAAGGACTGTTAATAAGGATGAAAACCAAACCCATATCAGAACTCTGTTAGGATGTCAGAGCTGAAATCTTGCTGAGCAAGTTATGGACAAATTAACTGAGAAATTAAAAGTGACCTATTTATATTACTATGAGTACAGAATTTGTGTAGATTAAAGGAAATTAAAGTAAAATTAATATTCATTCCGGTGTAACAGATATTGCAACTACACAAACATTTTTCTACCCCAGCTGTGTTATGATCTATATGATGTTCAGTTCAGTTCAGTTCAGTTGCTCAGTCATGTCCGACTTTTTGCGACCCCATGAATTGCAGTACGCAAGGCCTCCCTGTCCATCACCATCTCCCGGAGTTCACTCAGACTCACGGCCATCCAGTCAGTGATGCCATCCAGCCATCTCATCCTCTGTCGTCCCCTTCTCCTTCTGCCCCCAATTCCTCCCAGCATCAGAGTCTTTTCCAATGAGTCAACTCCTCGCATGAGATGGCCAAAGCACTGGAGTTTCAGCTTTAGCATCATTCCTTCCAAAGAACTGGAAGGGCTGTTCTCCAGGGCTGATCTCCTTTAGAATGGACTGGTTGGATCTCCTTGCAGTCCAAGGGACTCTCAAGAGTCTTCTCCAACACTGCAGTTCAAAAGCATCAATTCTTCAGTGTTCAGCTTTCTTCACAGTCCAACTCTCACGTCCATACATGACCACAGGAAAAACCATAGCCTTGACTAGACGGACCTTAGTTGGCAAAGTAATGTCTTTGCTTTTCAATATGCTATCTAGGCTGGTCATAACTTCTCTTCCCAGGAGTAAGCGTCTTTTAATTTCATGGCTGCAGTCACCATCTTGAGTGATTTTGGAGCCCAAAAAGATAAAGTCTGACACTGTTTCCACTGTTTCCCCATCTATTTCCCATGAAGTGATGGGACCAGATGCTGTGTTGTTAGGCTACTTAATTAATATCTTTTAATGTGTGTCTCCTCATCATAAAATAGGAATAACAATAACAGCTCCCTTGCACAGTTGTTTTGAGGATTAAATTACATATCCTATGTGTGGCTGACCTAAAGTGCATGTTCAACATACTGTAGTTTCTTCCTCTGTATCCTCCATGGAATCCATATTGAACAAATATTTTCAAATTATTTTAGAGATGTTAGTGGCCAATTTAAGCAGTGGGGAGAAAAGGATAATGAAACAGAATAAATCTGATTAAATCAGTCTCCCACAATTTCCTAGGTAGGTGATGCATAAACATTCACTTACCTACATATTTCTTAGGCATCCCAACCCCTAAAAGTCCCAGTGCAAATCAAATACACAAGAGCTATGTCAACGAAGGGTGCTTCTTTTGGTGGACCTCTGTCTGGCCCATTCATGGACTGCTGTAGATTCAGCTCAGCAAATATTTGTTAAATATGGCTATGTGGGCTCTTTGGTAGAATAAAACATTGCCCTTCAGAGGCTTCTGGTTGGGGGAAAAGTTCCTAGTTGGTGGTAATTACTTAACTCTTTATCCTCCAACAAAGAGTTTTAGCTGATTAATTTTTTGTATTCTGAATCACAATGTTATCATTTACTCCTTTTGCAAGCAGTCACTATTATGTAAATGAGCAGGTATGAAGGAATAGGGATAAACATTTCTGTTGTTATGTCAGTGTACAATTACAGAACTCATCCTTCTCCAGAAGATTAATTTTTCAAGGTTAGTGTAGATGTCCTCAAGGATGATAGGGGCAAGAGTTAAGATACTATTCTATCATTGATGGTAAAGAGGAAAATACTTTAATTCACTATTTTCTGGTAGCTACAAGCCAAAATGCTTGAATTAATTTAATAAAACTGAAGAGAAAAAATGAAGTAAAACTTTTAAGCCCTGAAGATTCTTAAAAATAGTTTTTAAAAGGAAGGAAAAAAAAAAAAAAGCCAGAAGAATTCCTTTAAATTCCTGGGTCCCTCAAATGAGATTTTAGTAGTGGCAAGTAAAACATATTGATTGGCACCAAAGTATAAGATCTTTGTCACCATCTGTTTCCTGATTGTGTCAGCAAGTATTTTTTCCCCATGAGAGTGTGAGAATACACCATAGCCTAAAAGTATCAAAGTGTCAATTATGCACCACATTTAAAAGTTGGAAGCCCAGTTCATGAAAGTCGGTGACAAAAGTCCTGATTCTCTTTTCTTCCTAAACTGAAATCCTTAATTATTTTGTGACCTACAAGAAGACCAATGGTTTCATGGCTCACTGGGATAGGAAGCTATAATAAAAAAGGTTTGGAAAAAAATAATCTAAAATGAATATTTATTGAAAACCTCCCCCATGCAAGTCACTTTGCTATAATATGATATGAAGTTATTATGAATGCTATATGCAAATAATTTTTAACAAGTATGGGTGACAGGGAGGAATAAAGAATTGAAAGGAAAGAGGATCTGGAAAGTGAGAAGGATGGGTAAACAGGCAAACATTTGGGAGTTTGGGCTAGAAATTGAAAATAAAATGCACTGATAGAACTAGTTGAAAAATTAGGCCACAGACAATGAAAGTTGGATAGGATAGGATCTTCCAGAAAGATTCAAAATCCAAGTTTTCAGGCTGAAAATGAAAGTGAAAGTGTTAGCCACTCAGTCATGTCCGACTCTGCAACCTCATGGACTATAGCCTGCCAGGCTCCTCTGACCATCGTATTCTCCAGGCAAGAATACTGGAGTGAGTTGCCATTCCAGGGACCAAACCTGGGTCTCTTGCATTGCGGGTGGATTCTTTACCATCTGAGCCACCAAGGAAGCCCCCTTTCAGGCTGAAATTAAGATGATTTCCACCTGTGTTCTCTTTTATCTAGTAATTTTCCTGTTATTTAAATTTGACATGTGATATCCTTTTTTCCCTCCTATTACAATCACTGCTATTGCTGATCAGAGCTAGTAGTTAACTATGCTGATTTTTTAAGTTTTGAGTTCCTTCACATATCTCTCTCTCTGTTCTGGGTAGGGAGAACTGTCTTCCTTTATCTGCTCTGATTATTTTTTTGATGTTTCTACAGCCAATTGTCAGCCGGGCTATTGGCTTCGACTCATTCTATTACCCAAGAGTGTTGCAATAATGTGCTGAAGCCATTCCTGCAGCACTAGAGGAATGGCCTATGCTCCAATCAAGTGGTCACAGATACCATCTGTCTGCCCAAGAGTTTTTCCTTTCATGATAAATCCTGGGGAGTTGTTTCTCTCAGTTGGATATATCCATTCTTTAATTTAGAGATGGGAGACTTGTGTTCTCATAACACATTCACTCATGTTAAAAGATAAAGTGAGGAATATAAAAAAAAAAAAATTTTTAAGCTTAAGCAAAAATTGATCTAAATCAAGCAGTGACAAGCGTAATTGATTAGGACACTTCATTGACAGGAGCTGGGACTTTATAGAGAGAAGGTATAGAAGCAAAGGGAGGAAATTACTTGATTGATTATAGTTGGTTGTTTATGATTGGTTGTCCTTGGGTTTTGCTTTCATAACCTTGAGACATTTATAGGCTCAGATTTTGGTTTGCTTAAGCAGACCACCATGACATTAGAGCCAGCCCAGTCTAATTGCTTTCTCATTGGTGCCTAACATCAAAACCCAACATCATCAAAAAAATCTACAAACAATAAATGCTGGAGAGGGGGTGGAGAAAAGTGAACCCTCTTGCACTGTCAGTGGGAATGCAAATTGATACAGCTACTATAGAGAACCCATGAAGATTCCTTTAAAAACTAGGGATAAAACTAAGTGCTGTGCTGTGCTTAGTCACTCAGCGGTGTCTGATTCTTTGCAACCTCATGGACTGTAGTCTCCCAGGCTCCTCTGCCATGGGGATTCTCCAGGCAAGAATACTCAAGTGGGTTGCCATGCTTCCTCCAGGGGAGTCTTCCCAGTCCAGGGACTGAACCTAGTCTCCTGCATTGGAGGCAGATTCTTTATCGTCTGAGCCACCAGGGAAGCCCAAGAAACTGGAGTGGGTAGCCTATCCTTTCTCAAGGGTATCTCCCCGACCCAAGAATCGAAATGGGGTCTCCTGCATTGCAGGTGGATTTTTTACCACCTGAGCTACAAGGGAAGTACTAAAACTACCGTATGACCCAGCAATCCCACTACTGGGCATATACCCTACAACTGAAAAAGACGTGTACCTCAATGTTTGTTGCTGCACTATTTCAATAGCTAGGACCTGAAAGCAACCTAGATGTCCATTGACAGATGAGTGGATAAAGAAACTGTGGTATGTATATACAATGGAATAGTCACATCAGTTCAGTTCAGTCACTCAGTAGTGTCCAACTCTTAGTGACCCCATGGACTGCTTCATGCCAGGCTTCCCTGTCTATCACCATCTCCCATGGCTTGCTGATACTCATGTCCATCGAGTCAGTGATGCCATCCAACCATCTCACCCTCTGTCACCCCCTTCTCCTCCTGCCTTCAATCTTTCCCAGAATCAGGGTCTTTGCTAATGAGTCAGTTCTTTGCATCAGGTGGCAAAAGTATTGAAACTGCAGCTTCAGCATCAGTCTCTCCAATGAATATATTCAGGGCTGATTTCCTTTAGGATCAACTGGTTTGATCTTGCAGTTCATTGGACTTTCAAGAGTCTTTTCCAATACCACAGTTCAAAAACATCAATTCTTCAGCACTCAGCTTCTTTATGGTCCAATACTCACATCCATACATGACTACTGGAAAAACCATAGATTTGACTTAGATGGACCTTTGTTGCCAAAGTGATGTCTCTGCTTTATAATATGCTGTCTAGGTTGGTCATAGCTTTTCTTCTAAGGAGCACACGTCTTTTAATTTCATGGCTGCAATCACCATCTGCAGTGATTTTGGAACCTCAAAAAATAAAGTCTGTCACACTTTCCGTTGTTTTCCCATTATTTACCATGAAGTAATGGGACCAGATGCCATGATCTACGTTTTCTGAATATTGAGTTTTAAGTCAGCTTTTTCACTCTCCTCATTCATTTTCATCAAGAGGCTCTAGTTCCTCTTCACTTTCTGCCCTAAGGGTGAAGTCCTCTGCATATTTGAAGTTATTGATATTTCTCCTGGCAATCTTGATTCCAGCTTGTGCTTCCTCCAGCCCGGCATTTTGCATGATGTACTCTGCATATAAGTTAAATAAGCAGGGTGACAATATATAGCCTTGACATACTCCTTTCCCGATTTGGAACCAGTCCATTGTTCCACATCCAGTTCTAACTGTTGCTTCTTGACCTGCATACAATGTCTCAGGAGGCTGGTAAGGTGGTCTGGTATTCCCATCTATAAGAATTTTCCACAGTGTGTTGTGATCCACACAGTCAAAGACTTTGGCATAGTCAATAAAGCAGAAGTAGATGGTTTTCTGAAATTCTCTTGCTCTTTCTATGATCCAACAGATGTTGGCAATTTGATCTTTGGTTCCTCTGACTTTTCTTAATCCAGCTTGAACATCTGGAAGTTCATGCTTTCATGTACTGTTGAAGCCTGGTTTGAAGATTTCTGAGCATTGCTTTGCTGGTGTTTGAGATGAGTGCATTTGTGCAGTAGTTTGAACAACCTTTGGCATTGCCTTTCTTTGGGATTGGAATGAAAACTGACCTTTTCCAGTCATGTGGCTACTGCTGAGTTTTCCAAATTTGCTGGCACATTTTGTGCAGCACTTTCACAGCACCATCTCTTAGGATTTGAAATAGTTCAACTGGAATTCCAACACTACCACTGGCTTTGTAGTGATGTTTCCTAAGGCCCACTTGACTTCATATTCCAGGATGTCTGGCTCTAGTTGAGTGATCACACCATAGTGGTTATCTGGGTCATGAAGATCTTTTTTGTATAGTTCTTCTGTGTATTCTTGCTACCCCTTCTTAATATCTTCTGCTTTTGTTAGGTCCATACTGTTTCTGTCCTTTATTGTGCCCATTTTTGCATGAAATGTTCCCTTGGTACCTCTAATTTTCTTGAAGAGAACTCTAGTCTTTCCCATTCTGTTGTTTTCCTCTATTTCTTTGCATTGATCACTTATTGGAATGTTACTCAGCCATAAGGCAAATGCATCTGAGTTAGTTCTAGTGTAGTGGATGAACTCAGAGGCTATTACACAGAGTGAAGTAAGTCAGAAAGAGAAAAACAAATGTTGTGCATTAATACATATATATGGAATCTAGAAAAATGGTAGTCGTGAACCTATTTTAGGGCAAGAAGAGGGACCAGACATAGAGAACAGACTTTGGACACAGTGGGGGAAGGAGAAGGTGGGATAAACTGAGAGAGTTTATCATATATAAAATAGACACCTATGGAAGTTGCTGTAGAACACAGGGAGCTCAATCTGGTACTCTGTGACCACCTAGAGGGGTGGGAAAGGGTGGAGTGGGAGGGTTTAAGAGGGAGGGGATCTATGTATGCTTATGACTGATTCACTTTGTGTATGGCAGAAGCCAACACAATATTGTAAAGCAATTATCCTCAAATTAAAAATTAATTTTAAAGAACTTTACATCAAAACACAAGAATTTATGTTTGCACCAAGGTGTGTGTAGATTTGCAGAGACAGAGGGCTCGATGGAATAATCGAAAGCCTGTGCCAATCAGAAAAAGAGCATGCTGCTCCTCTTTCTTGTACTCACTTGGGATAACCTGTGAGGTGGCAGGAATACCCTACCTGGTGGAAAGACCAGCTTGGCAGGATTTTCCAGGTTATAGATGTAATAGGAAAGTAATCAGTCAAATTCTCTGTTAAAATGTGATTAATTTGATTAAATAAAGTATTGCAGCCTGCCAGATGGGTCTTGTTACAGTCTCCAAGCATATGTAACTATAATTTAAGTTAAACTTGTTTGTGTGCATCTGGAAACCATGGGATACATTAGGTGCTGTGAGTTTGATTTCTATTTTAATACACTGATTGTATGAAGAGAGGAGAAACCAAAGAGTCTTTGTCAGAGAAGTGTCAGATAAAGTTTCAGAGCCATTCAAAACATGCCATTCATTTATTGATTCCATAGAAAGCACTGGGCAGGTAATATTAAATGGGTGATCTGACAGCTTACCTTTTACTGGGGGAGAAAAAAATAAGTACAAAAATTAATAAAACAGCATCATATTATAATAATGCTATACAGTAAAAGAGCAAAGACTCTACATAAGAGGGGTAGGGGCAGTAGTGTAAGGGGTGAAGGTGTGCCTGGTCTGATAACAAGCTAAACATGAAAGATATTGGGTCATCTGAGCTCCCTGTTTTGTCATTCACATTTTTAACTTTTTTATTATTCTCATTTTTTGTACTCTAGTACAATTTTTTTACTTGTAGTTCTTACTTCTCTTTCTAATCTAAGAATTCCGTGATAATATGAAATTGCTGGTTGTCTAGCAGGCATTCAATGAATATTCTCTGAGTAAAGATAAATCAAATTCAATCAGCAGAAAGCCTCCTAGTTAAAAATCAGAGAAATTCTGTGTGTGAGGAAAAGTAGGTTCTTAAATTGGGTTTCCTGAAGCCACTCTCCCACCAAAAAAGGCAAATCTTATGACAAGAATTGGGTATGAGGAGTTTTTATGGAAAGTCACCTTAGGAAGCATTGTGAGTGAGGAAGTGAGAGATAGAAGAAATGGGAGTCAATAAAGAGTGCAGGTTTTCACTGATATTAGAAAGTAGAGCATTTCTATGAAACCTTTCTAAGCTGAAATGGCATAAAGTGAAGACAAAAATATGCTGATACCCTTGCTAGTGGATATATGAAATAAATCCAGATAGAGCACAGTTGCTCACAGAAACAGTTCAAAGCTATGGTGGACTGATGCTGAGGTGCTTAGCATAGTTCCCAGGGAAGGAGCTTGGTGCAGCCACTCTTCCCTTTATAAGGGTTCATGGCAAAAAAATGCTGAAAGCTACTTTTACTTTTTTTGCAAAAGTGAAACTCCTTTTTATATTTCTTTGAGTTAGCAAAAATAGGTACTAATGTGGGTCTTCTGTAAAATGAAGTGATATAAAGCAAAATTTTAGAAAGTGGGGTGGAGGTACTGGGGGTGAATGGTGGGGATGCCTGTATACTAATAAGTAAGTCTTCCATATGGACAACTGGGCTTAGCCTTGTTGGGGAATTCTGAGAAATAGTGTGAAATATAATTCAGAAGTTTCCCTATGAAGTATGAGGAAGGGTGTGGGCCGTCCCTTGTTAGTTAGAGCTTGTTTTGGTGATGTTTAGCGTTACACTCCAGAAGATAGTGACGGACAAGGAAGCCTGACATGCTACAGTCCATGGGGTCGCAAACAGTCTGACACAACTTAGTGAGTGAACGATATTATTTTGTCCATTTATTGTACTTTCTCTCCCATGACTGTTGTGCTTATTCTCTAACAGCTGAATGGGGAGTTGCTACCTGATCACTTGCTGCTGCTGCTAAGTCTCTTCAGTAGTGTCCAACTCTGTGTGACCCCAGAGATGGCAGCCCACCAGGCTCCCCCTGTCCCTGGGATTCTCCAGGTAAGAACACTGGAGTGGGTTGCCATTTCCTTCTCCAATGCATGAAAATGAAGAGTGAAAGTGAAGTTGCTCAGTCATGTCTGACTCTTAGCGACCCCATGGACTGCAGCCCACCAGGCTTCTCCATCCATGGGATTTTCCAGGCAAGAGTACTGGAGTCCATTTTCCTATGGGTGGTGGAATAGCCTGTGCTCTTTGGCTTAGTGTTTTTTGGTCAATGTTTGCAAAAACAATTCTCTGAAAAGGTTATATAGCCTGCCAGTGATAACAGAGGTATGCTCTTTCAAGGGTATACTTGAAGGTAGTCAAGTAAACTTTCCTCACTTGACACAAAGTTCTTTAAGAAAATGATTTGGAGATAGCACCCATATGAATGTTGCAATAGTGCTTGAATTAGGGGGAGAGGTAGTAATGATATACTGGGTCTTCTTCGTACTCTTTGACATCATGGGGATCCAACCCAAAGCACTGGGGTGAGGTATTCTACAAGTTTCAGAGCTCTCCTCTATTGAACCTACTGTCTACTTGTTTATGCTCAAGTCCTTTTTTTACTCCGGAAAAGAAAGCATGTGAACCTTGAAGAGCTCACTTGGATGAGATGCTTCAGGAGAGGCAAATATCCATCACTTCATATCTGAAATGTCCCACAGAGAACCTGGGGCCATTGGAGTAGATGTTATATGAACTCTATGCTTGATCCAGTCTTCCTAAAGGAGCAGCACTTCAAGGCCTCTAAAGAGATCACTGGCAGTATTGAGAGTACCAAGGCACTTAGAGCGGTGCTTACGTTTCAATTAGAAGGTCTCCTGCTGTAAGTGACAATAAAAGAAATTGTTGTAGATAACCTTAGCAAAGGAGACTGTCTCTAGCTTTAAGATATACTAATCATGCCCTGAGACAAGAGTTCTGCTTAACAAACTGTGTGGAAGTCTTAGCTGCTTGCAAAGAAGGCATGGTCCCTCTGGTGGTAACTTTTGATTGATGAAGATTATGAGACTAGGAAAATCTTTCCAAAGAATGAGAATTTTGTAAGACTCATCCAGAGTCAAAGCAGCTAGCCATGAATGTAGCATCAGAAGGAGTCACAGATGATATATTCCCCCTTGTTGCCATCACTGCATCCCAAATTTTGAGAGAAAAATTAAAATTCAGAAACTTAGTAATGTTGTCAAAAATACATTCTGAGTAGTTGCATAAGTTGTGAAACAGGTCCTATTTGTTCTTTGGTTGTAGAAAAATATAATTGTTTCCATCAAGATAGGAAATGAAAACACAGAGACACTATGGAATCTGGATGAAATTGGACTCTTCACTAGTTATTATTAACCTAGGGTTAAGACAAAGAATTGAGACCTACATGCCTTGTAAGTTTGATTACCCTCAGAGTTAATATTTGGTGCCTATGTCTTAGCCTTTAGGTTTTTACTGTCACATTCACTCGGAGCTATAATCCATGATAAAGAATTTTGGGAGGCTTACCTTTTGCCTCTTTCCTACATGGCTGAGTGATACTTACCGTAAAACTTTAATTTACTTTGTTTCCTCTTCATATGTATGACCAGTCCACAAGTGTCCATGCTCTCATCATGGAGGCATGCATAACCCAGAAGGTAAGTCTGATATTTGTAAGCTTTATCTACACAGACCAGCTGTACTCTTAGCTCTTCTATTCTGAAGCTTTCAAAATAAAAAAGAGATGAAGTGTCACTCATATCCCTAAGTCTTTTTAAAGTTTTATTTTTCACATGATCATGCAGTAAAATTGATGTTTTTTTTGGTATAAAGTTCTATGAATTTTAACACATGGATAGATTTATGTAACAACCACTATTCTTAGGAAACAGAATAGTTCATCATCACCAACAGCCCTCTCTGTCCCTTTATAGTCACATCCTCTGCCTTCCTTAGCAGTCACTCATCTGTCCACTGTCACTACAGCTCTGCCTTTTTGAAAATGTCATATGAATTGAATCATATAATATGATATCTTTTAAGACTAATGATCTAGTTAGACTAGATAATAAAAGGCAGTGGAAGGTACACTCTAGATTGTGTGAAATAGAAAAGTGGTTGAAAAGCTTCATTAAGGCAACATTATTGTTGAAATAGAATAGGCTATGACATGCTTCACGGAAGAGGTCAAGTGTGGAGGTTGGGTCTCAGAATTCAGGCATCTTCGTTGCTCTTAAAATTGAGAGCAACATGAACAAAATAGTTTTTGAAGATTAGTTAGTAGAGATACAAGAGAAGTATTACCTGGCATGTAATATTTGGAAGACAGAAGTGATGGTTGAAGCCTCAAGAACTCTGTGAAGGAGAGAAAGCAGAGGGCAGTTAGCATAGGGTCAAAGACGAAAACTTGAATGACAGCTGGGGTATGGGAAGAGAAGGGAGACCTCTAGAACTATTAAATGAGAAACAGAGAAAGAGCAATCATAGAGGTGAAATGAAACCAATTTTTTAACAAGAAGCAGGTAATCAAAACATTAAATTTCATACAGAATTTGAGAGCGTGGCATAGAAGAAACTATGAATAGCATTGGAGAAATTTAGTTGCAATGGAATTTGGGCATAAAGGCCAGATTACAATGGAATTAAGTGGATATATTGAAGATGTAGAAGAACTCAAGGCAGACTGGCTATGAATTGGTCCCATATTTAGAATGAGTTGCAGGATCAAGGGAAAGGCTTATAAATTGAGTGATAAGAATAAGCACTGCAGGCAGGGAGGAGATGTAGTGAGTAAAAACAGTAGAGTCAAGAAATTTCCCTCAGAATCCAAAGCTTATGAGGAGTTACTTTAGTCAGTTACCTTTCATTGTTGTTTAGTCACTAAATTGTGTCTGACTCTTGCAGCCTCATGGACTGTGGCCTGCCAGGCTCCTCTGTCCATGGGATTCTCCAGGCAAGAATACTGGAGTGGGTTGCCATTCCCTTTTCCAGGGGATCTTCCCAACCCAGGGATTGAACCCAGGTCTTCTGCATTGCAGGCAGATTCTTTACTGATGGAGCTACAAGGGAAGCCCCAAACTAGTTTTATATGTGTTTTATCTGATTAGATTCATGGGCCAAATGGACTGTCAGTAGCTTCCATCTAGTTCTGTCATCACTACCAAAAGCAGATCTATTATAATCGCTATGTTACTTAAATTTTCCAGTTGTCACAGAATTTACTCTCATCGATCATAAACTCTGAAAGAGGACTCTAATTCTTAGCAAATGAATTAATATTGAAGTAAACTGATTGCAACTATTTACAGATGTAAGCACTTTAATTTGTAAAGACACTCATAAGGATTTTTATTTCAATCATGAATAATATTTTGAGTGATAATAAAAACTACTACTATGGTAGAGCAGTAGGTGGAAGTTTATGAAACCTCATTATAAAGACAACACAATTCTCTCCTGGAACTCAACCATGTCAATCACACAGTAGCATCCCAAAGCATTTACCTCCAATTTTCTTGAATGGAAGAATCTCTCATAGTTGTTAGTATATAGCAAGTTGAAGTTTTAAACAAGGCTTTGCTTGCAACCAAAATTGATTTCTGTAATTCTCTCTAGCATGGCTTTTCTGACAAGGCTATTTCTAGATTACCAGTGTTTGGACTTAGCACATGCTGCTTATGCAACTTTAATTCTTGCCTCTAAGCTGCAACCTGGTCTGTCTGCCAATCACAGCTGGAAGCATCCTCCCAAGTTATGGACCTTTTCATCAACTGGGCTCTACCAATCACTACTATCGATCCTCCACTCCTCATAAAATAAAACAGAGATTTCGAGGGCTTTTTGACATTTTGCGGTGGTTCCCTGAAGACCCGTCCAGGATACTTCCATGGATCTGCTTTACTCTGTAAGGATGATCTATTTCACAAAGACCTTACCATAACTCAAAGTAATCTTTAAAATAAACCTTGTAAGATAGGCTAGGGCATATTGATTACCTCTTCTCTACACTCTTGTCCTGGATAGAAGCCAGCCTGACTTCTGTGAATTCTGGAAACTTATAACTTTCTATTAAAGAAACATAGTGGTGTGGTAGAGCTGGCACCTGGGGTCCAACCAGAATTGAAAACTATTATTTTCTGAGGCTCTTCAGATGCCATTTTCTATTAGGCTAAAGAACATGTAAATTCAGCTCTTAGTATGTGCATAGGGCAAGGTTTTTGCAAAAATCTTATAAATTTATATTATATTCTACCTGGAATTCATACACCTTCTATTTTTGGGTATCTTTCTAAATTTATTAAAAAATCAAAATGTGGCAGAGTTGATAATTAAGAACTATCTTAGTCAGTTCTCTGTAGTTGATTACTGTCTACATTCCATAGACAATGGATTGAAACAGGACTCTGCTTTTAGTTTTACAGAAGTAATGAGTAATGGAAAATGGGCTGCCTTTCCCTGACAGGTGATGTGAACTCCTTAGAAGATGAATGTCTCTGTATAGATAAAGTGAAACAAGGCCTTTTACAAACTGGGCTCTGAGTTAAACCTATATATGAAGATGCAAACATCAGTCACCTGTAGGTGCAATTGCCAGTCACCTTGCTTCCAGTTCTTCTGAAACACGTTTAAGGGAGCCTGAATTTCCCAATGAAAGTAATATATTTGAATTAAATATTACCTTCCTTAAGCAAGTTCTCTTATGAGAAGCAACTCTGTTAAGTTAGTAACATATTAATACAAATTAGGTAATCAGATTTATCTTCTGCCATATTCAGAGTGATCTTAGGCACATGAGAATTTTGGGTTTGAGGAAATGGCATGCAGGCAAAGGGGAAAGAGAATTCATTCAGAAAGAGGGGAAAAAGAGAGTTAAACAGTTTGGTTTAAAAGAGTTAAAAGTGAGAGTTAAACAATCTACTTTGGATTGCTTTTGCTAAGCTGGTAGTGATTGATTCTGTGCTGCAATATCTTTGACCCCTTTGCAGACATGGCCATTGCAGTGTTATGTGGCATGTCCCAGTGACCAATGGAAAAGAGAGCAATATGCTGCTGTGCGGGAGAAGGAAAGGCAGAACAGACCTTCTGAATCTTTAGCATTGCTTGTTTTATATAAAGGAGAAAGTAGTAATTCCAAAATTCATCAAATTAGAATAAATCACCCTACAATTTATTATTGAGAGAACCCATGTTTGTTACACAGTGACTCCTTTCCTCATTACTTTGTAAAAAGTAAAATAATTTCAGGGAAAGTACCTAATGTTTCAAGAAATAGAGAAAACTACCTTCATAAAAGGCCTACTTAAGCTAGATCACCATTTTTGGAAGCAAAGATGTCAGCAGAGAATCTCAAGAGAAAAACTGTATAGTCTATACTGAAATTTGAAGGGACTGTTATGCAGGGAATAGCTACAGGGCTTCAGTGCTCAAATTCAGTTGAAGAATAAAGATTCATGCATGGATACCAAGGAGAAAGGTCAAGTGAAGCAGGAGAAAATTAAGGATTTACCTACCAAAAGGCCAAAAACCTTCTTCAAGAACTAAGAGGGAGGGCACATTTGAAAAATTAATTAGACCAGAGGTCAGTGGAGAATAAAGCAATACCTGGTACAGTAAAAGATTTGTTCTAACAGTGAGGGTAAGATACAGCTAAGGGAAAATAAAATGTTGGGGAGGTTGTATTCAAGGCTGCTTCACAAAGGAACCTAAAATAGATGGTTAGCAATAAGTGAAACAAACTGCTGGTATAAAATTGTAAATGACAGAAAGGAAAAGAAAAGACAGCTAAATATTTACTGTTACTGCATAGATCTCAAATGAAGCCATCTTTCCAACAATCATTAGCTAAAAAAATTACATGACTCACGATCAATATAGAGTTTGGCACAAATCAATTAGAACGAACTTATAGATTTTTAAAAATTAGAATGAGATAGGGAAATTAAAGGCAGAGGGAGTGGAGTCAGGTGAGAATACCCGTGACCAAAGAGTCTAGTTTCAGTTACGCTCAGAACAAGAAAAACTAGAGAGGCATTGATCTTTGGCTAGGAGCAAATGGAAGGATAATAGATGAAGCAGAGCCAGTTAATCCCAATTTTGTTTCCTCTCTGTTAAGAAGGAATAAACATACTACAATTAAGTTAGAAATGTTTCTGTGAAAATGGTTAGAAAATACTAAGATACTCGCAATATCTAATATTGATATATCCTTAAGAAGAAATGAGTTTTTGTGAATGTGATTTCATGGTATGATCACAATGAATGCTAATAGCCACTTTCTTATTTTGACGTGACTTTAAAATTATGCATGTTCTTTACAGTGCCTGCCTGTCGGTTATTTTTAAACTTTTGATCCTGACCTACAGTAACAAATAACTTTATATTGTATTCCAATATACACATACACACATAACTAACACAAAATTTTCATAAATTTCTGACTTTATACTTGAGTTATATTTGAATCTATTCTTTTCCTTTTCTCAACAATGAGGAAAAAAACCACAACCTATGACCCACTAAACTGATATCATGGCTCACCAATTGGATGACATCCCACAGTTTGAAAACCACTGGTCTAGATTATGGACAGCTTATTGGTGAAATGGATTCAGTCCTGTCATTGGTTTCTTTGTTACTCAAATACATTTTGTCATATTCTTCTTATTGAAAAGAGTAGTTAATGTTTCCTTTTTCCTTTGGTAAAATAAGTAGCTTCATGGCACTCAATATAATGTAGCTTGGTTGTAAGTATCCGAAGTAAACCCCTAGACTCCCAATAAAGTACTGACTTGCTTTAGGGTTAGTTACATATAAAACTGAACAGTATTGCCAGGGATAAACTTTGCAACCAAGTGCTTTGCAAGCTACTTTTAGAGTCTTTAAGTGAACTATTTAAACATAGAACCATATTTAAATATAGCAGGAAAAAATGTTTAAAGGTTAGTTGCTCAATGTCTGTAAATTAAAACAACCACTCCCATGGCTCAATTTTCTTATAAATTTGGCTTTTTTTTAAACAAAACAAAATAAGCTTTCAAAGAGAACCACAAAAACACCTACAAGAGTCCCTCCCAAAAGAAATGTTTTCAATATAATCATTTATGCTATAAATATGTATAAATTATTTTTCTAAATAATTAGACAATATCCTGTTGACTAATGCACCCAACCAATTCTAAGCTCATTTCATAACTTTGAGTTATTTCTCATTCATAGATGCCCACAGGTCACAAGATTGGTCAAAGTTTGCTATACTAATTTCAAACTCTATACCTTTTAATCCATATAGTTTGACATTGCCATAATGTTGGGACAATTATTTTACAGTGGTTTGATGCAAGAATTTATGCTTTGTACTTACCCTCCTGATTTATTTTGAGATGACTTTCACTTAAGATCTATTAGACTTAAGATCTATATCTAGAATAGGCCTGAGGGCAGCATCAGGAGCCAGAGTTACCTTTGGATTTCTAGGGTGATACTCTTTGTTCAAAACTTTTATCTTATAGGTAGCAAATAGTCATTTAAGCTTAAATTTCTGATCTTCTGCTCCAAACTTCTCTCACAGTAACTTTCCTACATTGATCTTATCTTACCAGATTATTTGACCTCGGGTGTTCTCAAAAACTCTTCTCATTTATCTACGTGTATATCTTTGATCACAAAAGTCTCTCTCAGGCCTAACCTTCTTCACTGTTCAAATTTTAATTGTTTCAAGGTGGTTGCTTCCATCTCTTAAGCGCTTATTATCTATGTAACTTACTTATCAGTTATGGGTAATATAAAGTGGTATAGTGTTTTGTTCTTTGTATTTTAAAGTAACTTTTCATTTATATGTTTTTTTTATATTTGTATAAATCATTAGTTCCACTACTATCATTTATTCTTTGCTCTATTTCTCAAAAACATATTGAGTGTCTGCTATGTATCAGACACTGTGTTAGGAATCAGCCTATATGTGGACATTAATATTCTACATTGTAAAATATGAAGTAGTACATTACAGGGCAAAACGCTTGATGAACACAGATGCAAAAATCCTCAACAAAATATTAACAAACCAAAATCTAGGAATACACTGAAATGATCATATACCATGATCAAGTGGAATTTACTCCAGTAATTCAAGAATGGTTCAACATCTGAAATCAATCAATATTGTACATAGCATTAGCAAAATGAAGGACAAAAGTCACATTATCATCTGAATACATGCAGAAAAAAAATTTTATAAGGTTCACCATTCATTTATGATAAAAGAAAAAAGAGAAAACTCTCAACAAAAAGGGTATAGAAGGAATTTGTATATTAGTCATTCAGTTGTATCCAACTCTTTGTGACGCCATGGACTGTAGCCCACTAGGGTCCCCTGTCCATGGAATTCTGTAGGCAAGAATACTGGAGCATGTTGCCATTTCCTTCTACCTTAACATAGTAAAGACTATATATGACAAATCCATGGCAAACATAATACTCAACAGTGAAAAGCTGAAAGCTTTTCCTGTAAGATCAGGAACAAGACAAAAATGCCTGCTCTTTCCACCTTCATTCAACACAGTATTGGAAGTCCTAACCACCACAATTAGTCAAGAAAAAAGAATAAAAGGAATCCAAATTGGAAAGGAAGTAGTAAAGCTGTCACTATTTGTAGATGACTTTATACTATATAGATAGAACCATAAAGACTCCACAAAAACTGTTAGAACTAATTAATAAATTCAGTAAAGTCACAGGATACAAAATCAATATACAGGAATCTTTGGCGTTTCTATACACTAATAATGAACTATCAGAAAGTGAAAATAAGAAAATAATCCAATTTATAATTGCACTGCAAAGGATAAAATACTTTGGAATAAACTTAACCATGGAGGTGAAAAAAAATATGTGTGTTAGTCACTGAGTCATGTCCTACTCTTTGAAACTCCATGGACTGTAACCCACCAGGCTCCTCTGTCCATGGAATTTTCCAGACAAGAATAATGGAATGAGTTTCCATTTCCTACTCCAGGGGACCCTCCCAGCCCAGGGATCAAACCTGGGTCTCCTACATTGCAGGCGGATTTTTTATGGTCTGAGCTACCAGGGAAACCTATGGAGGTGAAATATACTATACTATAAACTATAATACACTGATGAAAGACATTGAAGAAGACATAAATGAATGGAAAGATACTCCATGTCTATGGATTGGAAGAATTAACATTATTAAAATTTCCAAATTGTGCAAAGCAATTACAGAGTCAATACAATCCCTATGAAAATTCTAATGACATATTTCACAGAACTAAGAGAAATAATTTTAAAATTTGTATGAAACACAAAACATCTTGAGAAAGAAGAACAAGGCTGGAATTATCACACCCCTGACTTCAGGCTATACTACAAAGCTGCATTGATAAAAACAGTATGGAACTGGCACATAATTAGACACAAAGATAAATGGAACAGAATAGACAACTCAGAAATAAACCCATACTTATATGGTCAATTAATCTATGATAAGGAAGCAGAGTCGGACACGACTGAATGACTGAATTGAACTGAACTGAACTGAAGGAAGTGAGAATATACAATGAGGAAAGACAACCTCTTCAATAGATGGTATTAGGAAAACTGAACAACTTCATGCAAAAGGATCAAACTGGACTACTGTCTCACATCATATACAAAAATAAACACAAAATGGATTAAACTTAACTGTAAGACTTGAAACTACAAAACTGCTAGAAGAAAACATAGATAGTTTGCTCTTTGACAGTAGTCTTGGCAATAGTTTTTTGGATATGCCTTCTCAGTCAAGGAAACAAAGGCACAAACAAATGGAATCACATCACACTAAAAAAGGAAACTATCAACAAAGCAAAAAGGCAGATTACTGAATGGCAGTAGATATTTGCAAGTGATATAATCTATAAGGAGTTAATATCCGAAATAAACAACAAACTTACAACTCAACATCAAAGAAATGAATGGCTAAATTGAAAAATGGGCAGAGAATCTGAATAGACATTTTTGCAAGAAAACATTCAAGTGGCCAGCAGGCACATGAAAAGATATTCAACATCACTAATTATTAAGAAAATGTAAATGAAACACAATGAGATATCACCTCACACCATTTTATGACTATAATAAAAAAGATAAGAAATAACAAATGTTGGATAGGAGATGGAGAAAAGGGAACTTTTATACACTGTGGATCTGTAAATTGGTACAGCTACTTATGGAAAACTGTATGGAGTATCCTCAAAAAATATAGACTAAAACTATCATATCATCCAGCTATTACACTTTTAGGTACTTAACTGAAGAAGCAAAAACACCAATTTGAAAAGATAAATGCCCCCTTTTTTCATTGCAGCTTTATTTATAGTAGTCAATATATGGAAACAACTTAAGTGTCCATCAATGGATGAATGAATAAAGAAATTGTGGCATATATATATATATATATATATATACACACACACAGTAGAATATTAGCCATAAAAAGAATGAAATATTGTCATTTGTGACAAAATGGATAGACCTTGAGGGTATTATGCTAACTGAAATAAGTCAGAAATGTAAAAACACAAAATAAATTAACATGCAAAGTAAAGGAAGAACAAACTAATAAATACAGAGATCAGATTAATGGTTACCATTAAGGAAGGGGATTGGTGGGTGGGTGGAAATGGTTGAAGAAGGTCAAATATATGATGATGGATGGTAACTAGAATTGTGGCAGTGATCAGTTTAAAAAGAGAGAAAATGAAGTAGTATGATATTCTAGGACTTATTCATTTATTTCTTAGAAGACTATCAGGGAATGTTTGTATTTACCAAAAATTCATTTGCTCCTCAGTATTTCCCAGTTCCCATGCATTTGGGTGGGATACTGATTCTCACTGCTAGAATATGAGAAGTAATGTGTCATTCTTGTTGGAGGCAGGAGAGAGTGAAAGTGAAACAAAGTAAAAGTGTTAATTGCTCAGTTGTCTCTGACTTTTTGTGACCCCATGGACTGTAGTCCACCAGGCAGCTCCTCTATCCATGGAATTCTCCTGGCAAGAATACTGGAGTGTACTCCATTCCTTTCTTCAGGAGATCTTCCCAACCAAGGATTGAACCAGGTCTCCCACATTGCAGGCAGATTCTTTACCATCTGAGCCACCAGGGAAGCCCAGGATACAGTAAGAGGCACATTAAATCTCTGCAACTGGAATTGAAAGACTTTGAGATGACAGAGTTTTAAGTTGGAAGCAAACAAGTGCTGAGTTCCCACTTGTAGAGACCAGCAAAGAATAGCTGCACAACTTGTATCTGATTGTAGCATGAATGAGAAATACATTTACATGATTAAGTCACCAAAATTTGGGGGTTTATCTGTTACTGAAACACAGGCAATGCTATCCTGATTATTAGAATATGATTTTGTGTATTTTAATGATTGGATCATTAAAGATGTTTGAATGACATTAACCCTGACTCAGTTACACAATCCTTAAGAGTAGATTAAAGATGTTTGAATGATACTGAAAAGTGAAAAGAAAGTGAAGTCGCTCAGGCGTGTCTGACTCTTTGTGACCCTGTGGACTGTAGCCCACCAGGCCCCTCCATCCACGGGATTCTCCAGGCAAGAATACTGGAGTGGGTTGCCATTTCCTTCTCCAGGGGATCTTCCCGACCCAGGGATCAAACCCAGGTCTCCTGCAATGCAGGCAGATGCTTTAACCTCTGAGCCATCAGGGAAGCCCTGAATGATACTAACCTTGACTAAATTATATGATACTGGAGAATAGAGATTTTATGTTTTATGTATAACTTTTTCAGGGTGAAGACCAGTGATAGGTATATGGCAGACTTTCAGTAAATATTCATTGAATTGATTAATAAGGAAATTCAGGGTGGTTACTAAGAGAAATCATTAGGGCAGACCAAGAGGAAGTAACTAGTGATAAAATCCAGAAATATCTAAGATACACATATAGAGTTAGAAGCAGAATTTGGCAAAAAGGAGATTAAAGATTAGCAAATGAAAATTGCTGTTGAATTATCAGAATTTCTACATTTTGAACAGTTCTTCAGCTTCTTCAGGATTGCTAATCGGGGCATAGACTTGGATTACTACGATTTTGAATGATTTGCTTTGGAAACGAACAGAAATCATTCTGTCATTTCTGAGATTGCATCCAAGTACTGCATTTTGGACTCTTGTTGACTATAATGGCTAGGCCATTTCTTCTAAGGGATTCTTGTCCACAGTAGTAGATATAATGGTTGTCTGAGTTAAATTCACCCATTCCAGTTCATTTTAGTTCACTGATTCCTAAAATGTTGATGTTCACTCTTGCTATCTCCTGTTTGACCACTTCCAATTTGCCTTGACTCATGGAACTAACATTCCAAGTTCCTATGCAATATTGCTCTTTACAGCATTGGGCTTTGCTTCTATCACCAGTCACATCCAGAACTGGGTGTTGTTTTTGCTTTTGCTTTCTGGAGTTATTTCTCCACTGGTCTCCAGGAGCATATTGGGCACCTACTGACCTAGGTGTTCATCTTTCAGTGTCCTATCATTATGCCTTTATGTACTGCTCATGAGGTTCTCAAGGTAAGAATACTGAAGTGGTTTGCCATTCCCTTCTCCAGTGGGCAACATTGTGTTGGGGACTGGAATGCAAAGTAGGAAGTCAAGAAACACCTAGAGTAACAGGCAAATTTGGCCTTAGAGTACAGAATGAAGCAGGGCAAAGGCTAATAGAGTTTTGCCAAGAGAACACACTGGTCATAGCAAACAGCCTCTTCCAACAACACAAGAGAAGATGGTACACATGGACATCACCAGATGGTCAATACCAAAATCAGATTGATTATATTCTTTGCAGCGAAAGATGGAGAAGCTCTATACAGACAGCAAAAACAGGACTGGGACCTGACTGTGGCTCAGATCATGAACTCCTTATTGCCAAATTCGGACTTAAATTGAAGAAAGTAGGGAAAACCACTAGACCAATCCCTTAGGATTATACAGTGGAAGTACAAACAGATTCAAAGGATTAGCTCTGTTAGACAGAGTGCCTGAAGAAGTGTGGATGGACATTTGTGAAATTGTACAGGAAGCAGGGATCAAGACCATATCCAAGAAAATGAAATGCAAAAAAGCAAAATGGTTGTCTGAGGAGGCCTTACAGATAGCCGTGTAAAGAAGAGAAGCAAAAAGCAAAAAAGAAAAGGAAAGTTATACTTCTTTGAATTCAGAGTTCCAAAGAATAGCAAGGAGAGAAAAGAAAGCCTTCCTCAGTGATCAGTGCAAAGAAATAGAGGAAAATAACAGAATGGGAAAGACTAGAGATCTCTTCAAGAAAATTAGAGATACCAAGGGAGCATTTCACTGTAAGATGGGCACAATAAAGGTCAGAAATGGTATGGAACTAACAGAAGCAGAAGATATTCAGACGAGGTGGCAAGAACACACAGAAGAACTATACAGAAAAGATCTTCGCAACCCAGATAATCACGATGGTGCGATCACTCTCCTAGAGCCAGACATCCTGAAATGCAAAGGCAAGTGGGCCTTAGGAAGCATCACTATGAACAAAGCTAGTGGAGGTAATGGAATTCCAGTTGAGCTTTCAAATCCTAAAAGATGATGCTGTGAAAGTGCTGCACTCAGTATGCCAGAAATTTGGAAAACTCAACAGTGGCCATAGGACTGGAAAAGGTCAGTTTTTATTCCAACCCCAAAGAAAGGCAATGCCAAAGAATTCTCAAACTACTGCACAATTGCACTCATCTGACATGCTAGCAAAGTAATGCTCAAAATTCTCCAAGCCAGGCTTCAACAATATGTGAACTGTGAACTTCCAAGTGTTCAAGCTGGATTTAGAAAAGGCTGAGGAACCAGAGACCAAATTGCCAACATCCACTGGATCATCAAAAAAGCAAGAGAGTTCCAAAAAAACATCTACTTCTGCTTTATTGACTATGCCAAAGCCTCTGACTTGTGGATCACAACAAACTGTGGAAAATTCTTAAAGAGATGGGAATACTGGACCTGCTGACCTGCCTCTTGAGAAATCTGTATGCAGGTCAGGAAGCAACAGTTAGAACTGGACATGGAACAGCAGAGTGGTTCCAAATAGGGAAAGGAGTACATCAAGGCTGTATATCATCACCCTGCTTATTTAACTTATATGAAGAGTACATCCTGAGAAATTCTGGGCTGGATGAGGCACAAGCTGGAATCAAGATTGCTGGGAGAAATATCAATAACCTCAGGTATGCAGATGACACCACCCTTTTGGCAGAAAATGAAAAGGAACTAAAAGAGCCTCTTGATGAAAGTGAAAGAGGAGAGTGAAAAAGTTGGCTTAAAACTCAACATTCAGAAAACTAAGATCATGGCATCTGGTCCCATCACTTCATGGCAAATAGATAGGGAAACAATGGAAGCAGTGATAGACTTTATTTTGGGGGGCTCCAAATTCATTAAGCAGAGACATTACTTTGCCAACAAAGGTCCATCTAGTCAAAGCTATGGTTTTCCAGTAGTCATGTATGGATGTGAGAGTTGGACTATAAAGAAAGCTGAGCACTGAAGAACTGATGCTTTTGAACTACGGTGTTGGAGAAGACCGTGAGAGTCCCCAGCACAGTAAGGAGATCCAACCAGTCAAACCTAAAGGAAATCAGTCCTGAATATATTCATTGGAATGACTGATACTGAAGCTGAAACTCAGATACTTTGGCCACCTCATGCAAAGAACCAACTCATTTGAAAAGACCTTTATGCTGGGAACGATTGCAGGCAGGAGGAGAAGGGGACGACAGAGGATGAGATGGTTGGATGGCATCACCGACTCAATGGACATGAGTTTGAGCGAGCTCTGGAGATGTTGATGGACAGGGATGCCTGGCATACTGCAGTCCATGGGGTCGCAAAGAGTCAGACAAGACTGAGCGACTGAACAACAATTAGTGCCTGGTGGTAAACTGTTTTTTTTGTGATTCGTTGGGAGAAGGAGATAGGTGTGGGCTAATGAGGAAATTTTGTCAGTCCTTTAAGCACATTAATCTTTTCTCTTTAAGCCACCAGGTGTTTTCCATTGGAGAATGGCATGGGAGTTTCAGCTTCTTAGTTAACTCTTAGAGAGTCCTCTAGCTAGCTGATGCTTCCTGTTTCAAAGGATATCTTCTCCCTAGTGCGGGTATGTTAGTTTCTCAGTCATGTCCAACTCTTACAGACTGTAGCACACCAGGCTCCTCTGTCCATGGAATTCTCCAGGCAAGGATACTGGAGTGGGTCACCAATCCCTTCTTCAGGGGATTTTCCCAACCCAGAGATTGATCTGGGTCTCCTGCATTACAGGCAGATTCTTTACCATGTGACCCATCAGGGAAGTGCATAATTTTCTCTCTGCTTCCTACTCTTTGGAGGATGTGGATGCCTACATATGTCCGTGTTCAGTTGCTCAGTCATGTCCTATTCTTTGTGACGCCATGGACTGTAGCCTGCCTGACTCCTCTGTCCAGGGGATTTCCTAAGCAAGCATACTGGAGCAGGTTGCCATTTCCTCCTCCAGCAGATTTTCCTGACTCAGGGATCAAACCCATGTCTCCTGCATCTCCTGCATTGGCAGGCAGGCTCTTTACCACTATGCCTCCTGGGAAGGGTGTATAGTGTTGGTAGGATCATAATAAATAAAATACGAGGAATGGACACATTCTCCCTGTTGAAAAAGTAGAAATTATTTTTCTAGTCATTTTTGCCTTCTATTCTCTATTATATGCCCAGGGCCAATTCTATTCGCTCTTGGGCAAACCAGCATTCAAGATCCTTGATGGAGGATGGGTGTTATAGCTAATAGATGTTTATCTATGATATCAGATTGTGGAATTGTGAATATATTAATTAATTAGTTTTATTTTAAAGATGTAAAGTGAGAGAAGTTATCTATTTAAGATAAACATATCCATATAGTTATCTGGATATCCATGCTGCTGCTGCTGCTGCTAAGTCGCTTCAGTCATGTCGGACTCTGCACGACCCCATAGACGGAAGCCCACCAGGCTCCACTGTCCCTGGGATTCTCCAGGCAAGAACACTGGAGTGGGTTGCCATTCCTTCTCCAATGCATGAAAGTGAAAAGTGAAAGTGAAGTTGCTCAGTCGTGTCCGACTCTTAGCGACCCCATGGACTGCAGCCCACCAGGCTCCTCCATCCATGGGATTTTCCAGGCAAGAGTACTGGAGTGGGGTGCCATTGCCTTCTCCTCTGGATATCCATAGATAGATCTATATATAGATATCTCTTGTCATTTTACCTCAGTACTCTTAATGAATATTGAAGTTTAGGCAGAGTAAATTTTCAGTACACTGAATTATGGAACAGGCATCTATATGATTGGTATGTAGATCAAAAAGAAAAGAAGAGAAAGACAATACTTGAGTATATATTTGCTATAAAAAAGAAGCTAGTGTTATTGAATGATGTGCCTCTTACATAAGGATATATAAACCAGACACACAATGTAATGGAATTGATAAAGTGCATTCACCCCCAAAACAGTTTCATTCTCTGCCTTTTATATAGTGTGTTCATTTATTATAAAGTGTTATCTTTTAAAATCTTTTTGGCAGTCTCAGAGAGTAAGAAAGATAGGTTTCATCATTTACATATTGGAAATAAGGATTTTTCCACCTAAAGGTGTGATCTGTTTGCTCAAGGCCAACCAGCTCCTTTGTAGTCAGGCTGGCCAAGCTCAGTTCTGCTGACTCCTAGTCTGGGGCTCTTTGTACTTCACCACATTTTAACACGTATGAAGATTGTTACTCTAAGGCCAGTCATAGATATGAGAGGTAGGTGTGGGGAGTGGGACCAACCACCAGACTTTGCCACCACAGTTCACTGACAACCCCACTTGCCCTAATATCTCACTCAGGGCTGCGCACCTTTGAGACACAAAGCAACGCAGTTCAACTCCATCCTTTTGACGTCTTTGGGCCTGACCCTCTCAGACAGTCAGGTATAGCACTCTCCTTTACATAGTTGATGGCCTTTCCTGAAGGCTACCAAACGTATCTGCTAAGATGGCACTAAATAAAATGGCTGTCACCAAGCCATCTGGTGCATTTGAACTTTTTCCCCTCTAAGATGCAAGTTTTCAGTTTGCACAGCACTTCAAATTCTTAATACACTTGACTAAGTCATTAATATTTCACTTTCATTACCATGTATTAATAACATAAGAATTTAGAATAATCTTGTTCGTCTAACTCCTAGAAAACAAATAATTACTTTCGTGCATACTGACTGTCAGATAACTAAAGATGTTTAGCCTGGAGCTATGAGAAATTCACCAGCAGGCCCAGTTTTGGTTCTTAGCCACGTTGAAAATATATGAAGCTGCTATCTCTGAAACACTAGAGACAGCAGGGGAGGAGTTCTGTGAGTTAGAATGGGACAACTAATAGATCCCTTACAGGTTTCCAGTCCTTTAGGAGGCATTTTCTTCAGGAGGGAGTTGGAAATACTAGAGTACTCAGGTGATAGACCAAAGATTTTGTCCTGGGTGGTTTGCCGAGTCTCGTTTTATTTTTTGTTATACAGAGGCACATTCTCTTCCCTTTCCTCCTCTTTGTCTTAATGATAGGTTTTAATGGTAAAAAAGTACCTTAGACATTATTCAGTGATTTAACATTCACTCAAAGAGTTAGTATATATCTACCAAAAACTGGGTACTGGGCTAGATCACTGGCAATCTAACATGGACAAAACAGTCCTATTTCCTACTTACCAGTAGGAGAGGCAAGCAATATGAAAGTGAGCTAACTTTAAAAAAAATTCCTTATGACTGTTTTTTCCAGTTTTATTAACATATAATCGACATATAACATTGTGTCAGCTTAAAGTGTACAATTAAGTAATTTAATATATATTTATACTGTAAAAATATTACATTGTATTAAGATTTATTAATATCCATTACTCCACACAGTTACTGTGTGTGTGTGTGTGTGTGTGTGTGTGTGTGTGTGTGTGGTGAAAATATTTAAGATCTACTCTCTTAGTAACTTTCAAGTACACAATACAGTACTGTTAGCTGTAGTCATCTTGCTGTACATTTAGGTCCCCAGAACTTATTCATTTTATAACTAGAAGTTTGTACCCTTTGACCACTGTCTCCCATCCCCATCACCTCCAGGAACCTGGCAACTATCAATCTCTTCTATGAGTCTGGCTTTTTAGATTCTGCACATAAGTGATATAGTATTTGTCTTTCTCTGTCTGATGTTTTTCACTTAGCAGAATTTGCTCAGGTTTCATCCATGTTACAAATGACAGAATTTCCTTTTCTCTTATACCTGAGTAATATTCCATTGCTTATATATATCACATCTTATTTATCCATTCATCCATCAATTGTTTTCATATCTTGTCTATTGTAAATAATGCTGCAATGAACATAAGGGTGCAGATATTTCTTCCACATAGTGATTTAATTTCCTTTGGCTATATCCCAGAAGTGGGGATGCTGGATCATGTGGTAGTTTCATTTATAGTTTTTTGAGGAACCTCCATATTGTTTTTCGTAGAGGCTTTATGGGTTTACATTTCCATCAACAGTACACAAGCATTCTCTTTCCTCCACCTCCTCTTGTTCACTTATCTTTTGTCTTTTTGATCAAAGCCATTCTAGCAGATGTGAAGTGGTTTTGATTTGTATTTCACTGATGATTAGTAAAGTTAAATATCTTTTCTTAGATCTGTTAGCCATTTGCATGTCTTCTTTTGAAAAATATCTAATCAGATCCTTTGTCCATTTTTAAATTAAATTATTTGTTTTTTGCTATTAAGTTGTGTAAGTTCCTCGTAAATGTTAGCTATTAACTCCTTATTAGATATATCACTTGCAAATATTTTCTCCCATTTCATAGGTTGCCTTTTCATTTGTTGATTGTTTCTTTTGCTGTGCAGAAGCTTTTTAGCTTGAGGTAATCATACTTATACTTGTTGAGTTTTGCTGTTTATACTTTTATGTCATATCTCCAAAAATTATTGTCAAAAAGTTTTTTCCCTACATTTTATTAGAGAAATTTTGAAATTTGGGGGATTACATTTAAATCTTTAGTTGATTTTGAGTTAATCTTTGTGAATGGTGTAATATAAGGGTCCAGTTTCATTCTTTGGCATGTAGTCATCCAGTTTTCTAAGCACCATTTATTGAAGAGACTGTCATTTCCCCATGAGTATTCATGATTCCCTTGTGAAAAATTAGTTGACTGTATAAGCATGAATTTATTTCTGGGCTCTTGATTCTGTTCCATTGGTTTATATGTCTGTTTTTATGTAAGTGAGTAAGATGATTCAAGACAATAATAAATACAATAAGGAAAATAAAGCAAGCTTCTCTGATATGTGTGTGTGTAGCTGTGTTTTTTTTCTTTCTTTTTTTTTTTTTTTGTGTGTGTGTATATAGGGAAAGATATCTCTTTTCAGATAAGGGTTAAGGAAGGCCTACTGTAGAGGATGCCTGGGTTAAGATGAAGGATGAAGGGCTTTCCTGGTGCCTCAGTGGTGAAGAGTCTGCCTGCCAATGCAGGAGATGTGGGTTCGATCCCTGACCTGGGAAGATCCCACATGCTGTGGGGCAACTAAGCCTGTATGCCACAGCTATTGAGCTCTAGAGTCCAGGAGCCACAACTACTGAGGCCTGCATGCCTTAGAGCCCATGCTCTTCAAGAAGAGAAGCCGCTGCAATGAGAAGCATGCATCACAACTAGAGAGTAGTTCCGCTAGCTGCAACTAGAGAAAGCCAGAGCAGCAACAAACACCCAGCACAGCCAAAATAAATAACAATAATAAAACAGATGAAAGATGAAAAGCCATACACATGAAGAACTAAGAGACGAATATATTAGGTACAGAGAACAGCAGTAAAAGACCACAAGACAGAAAAATGTTTAGCTGATTCTAGACACAAAAAAGGCCAGACAGAGAAAAGAAAAAAATAACACAAGGTGAGGTTCAAGAGACAGGCAAGGGGCCAAGTCATGCAAACCTGTGTAGACTGTGATAGGAGTGTAGATTTTCTTCTTCTGCATACAGATTATTAAGCAAAAGAGTATGATTTGGGAGAATGGCATTGAAACATGTATAATATCATATATGAAATGAATCGCCAGTCCAGGTTCGATGCATGATACTGGATGCTTGGGGCTGGTGCACTGAGACGACCCAGAGGGATGCTATGGGGCGGGAGGAGGGAGGGTTGTTCAGGATGGGGAACACGTGTATACCTGTGGCGGATTCATGTTGATATATGGCAAAACCAATACAATATTGTAAAGTAATTAACCTCCAATTAAAATAAATTAATTTATATATTTTTTTAAAAAGAGTAGCATCTGGAATGAGAGAAACATGGAAACAGGTTTCTGCCTTTAGTCACCTAGTAGGTGGTGACACCAGCTATTAAGCTGGAGAAAACAGGGAAGTGAGGGAACTATTAAGCTGTGAGGGAAGCAGAGAAACCAGGGAAGAAAGATCAGTTAGGAGGCAGCCTTTTAAATCCTGGTGTCTTTTAAGAGTGTGATCATTTGTTTTGCTGTTCCCAGGACAGTCAATTACTAATTTTGCCACTTTTTACTCTAAAATGTACCGGTTTGAGCACTTAAGCATCTGGGCCTGTTGACTACCAATACTTTTCCAGTTCCTTTCCTGGCTTTATTTTCTCCTCATGGCATAATGTCCTTAATCCTAGCAGCTTACATTTCCTGCCATTTTCTGCCACTTCTCTCCTTCCAAAGTGAAGAGTTGGCAGTTTAGTCAGGAGGGGTACACTTCCTCCTCGTTTCTTATGTGCCCTTCACCTCTGCCTACTAATCATTTCTAGCTCCCAGTTAAACTATGAAGTTTCTTCCAAATATGAGTGAACACTGGTTTATTGGGGGAAAGTTTACTGTACCACATCATACAGTGTTCATTCCTAACCCATTCTCTACCAGTCAATACAGAGCAAGGTTGCAGGCAACAGCTGCAGTTTGGGTGGAGAAGACTCCATGAGGTTGATGACACCTGAGGTTTTTCAGGACTCCTGTGCTCTTGGACACACATCCCATATAAGGAGTTTGTGCCAAGATTACTCTCCTTTCTGAGTCTGCAAATCAGGGCAATGGCAACAACTATTCTTTCCCTTTCTTATTTGAGCTGAGATCTGTCTTCTTCAAACCAGAGGCATCAAAATTCAACTTCAGGAATCATGAGCCAGATCAGCCTTAAATAGCTATGAAGTTTTTCATACTCTGTATATTTTGTCTTTCCAGTTCCCTTTCATTTGTTTTTGCTTCTTCTTTATTCATACCTTAAACTTAAAAGTATCAAGCAGTTTGACCTTTCATACATCACATGCTCTTGAACTATAACCCCCTGCATGTGGACTTTTTCCCCTGCCTGTAAGTTATCCAAGTGATCAATTCCTTTGCATCTTCCAAGACTTTTTTTTAATCTAAATTTATTTATTTTAATTGGAGGTTAATTACTTTACAATATTGTATTGGTTTTGCCATACATCAACATGAATCTGCCACAGGTATACACGTGTTCCCCATCCTGAAACCCCCTCCCTCCTCCCTCCCTGTACCATCTTGTACTGTTTTCATGGACATCTCCATGAAAAAAATCTTATTATCATGATTTGAAATATCATAAGATCATAAATCTTATTATCATAATATCTGTATTCCTGAGGTTGGGCACAGATTCAAAGATGGTAAATAAAGTACATGCATCTATAAGGTTAGGTAGTGTTTATAGAAGAGAGATAGAGCCCTCAAACTTTATCCACTGGCTGCATGGGCAGGAAAGGAGGCTTCAGTGCTCAGGTGTGTGACAGCTCTCTTTCTCTGAATCCACAGGAGCACCTTCTACTCCTTCTATAGAGGCCCCAAACTATCTTATTTAGAACTGGAAACCATAGCTTTTTCTCCTTCCCCTAAGTCTGTGGAACTGGCATAGAGGATTCACCATGCAAAAAAGCTGGCTTAGAAAGGAGGAAAACACTCTTTTTAATAAGCAGATGGTCTCTATAGATGAGGGAGTGTTAACATTAAAAACATATGCTTGTTACTAGGGAGGGAGAAACACAAAAGAGGATCACGAGGCACATGGTCTCTGTAAACAAGTAGTCTTTGTGGAAGTTTCTTATGTGTGGGGAAACAGCTTTAGAGGGTGGTATGAAGAAACTAGCCTGAATAATTCTGACTTCATCTGCAAGACTGTTTACCTGACATGAATTATAATAGCACATTACCAAGAAATGACATCTGCAGAGATGATAGCTAGATGAGCTTGTGTTTACTTGTTTGGTTTTGTTTTCCAACCCATTTGATGAAATAAAAGCATTAGGAAATAGTCACAATGATCTTGTAGTCAATTTCTGTGTTTATAGCAGAGAAACATAACTGACATGTCAGCATTTGATATTTGCTGCATAACTCTCTAACATATATAGAAGAAAACAAAAATAGATATAAAGACCATCCATATTTGTGATTACTTTAATGATGTAATTTCTAATTAATGTGCTAATTTGATTTTGGGGTAGGAATCTGTATCAAAGATAAAGAGAACTGAGTAGACAATAAAACATCCCCATATTAAAAATATCTTATTGCTTATGGGTTAAATTTAGCCTAGTTTATCTTATTCTTATTTCCCTAAGTAGAAATTAATAAAGAGGCATACTTGTATTATGATTAGTGTACTTTTCCCCTTTCTACATGAAAAGATAACGCATAGAAGTGATGAGAAAGATGATGAGCTAAAACTATAATGTAATGAAATGAGCACTGATCAAGAGTTAAAAGATTTTGGTTCTGCCGTTAACTAGCTGGTGACTTTGGTTAAAGTCATGTTATTACTATTGGTTTCATTTCCTAGACTGTAAAGCAAAAAGGTCCGTTTAAGTAAAAGGTAACAAATTCAAATTTCTACAGTCCAGTCTGGTATTACACATGAGTACATCTGCCCAGGTATAAGCCTATTGGTGGTGGTGTGGCTTGTGATGAACTGGAGAAAGCATGTTTCTTTTACAGGGCAGCTGCTACCAAGCTCCAGACAAATATTGCTATTTGGGAATGGAAGGACATGTGTTTCAAAAGCTTCTAGTTTTCCAGTTTAGAAATCTACATTTTTGTATAAAATAGCTCAGTTTTCCAAGGAGGATAATTCATTCAATTTTTAAAAAAGAAAAAAAATGTGTGGTTGAATAATCATGTCAACAGGCTGCATAATGCTTCATGAGATGTAAAAGAGGACTCTAGGCTAAAAGATCTCCAAGGTATCTTCTGGTTTTAAAATTTGAGGACTCAAGGGTAGAAATTGCATCAAGAAGAAATTTTATTCTGCTCAAAGCACACTATGTCCAGTTTTTAAAATGATCTGAAAAGAAAAAAGCCTGCCAGAGATATAGCATGTTAGTTCAAATATGGAGGTGCTAAAGAAGAGGCTGGACAGTCATTGCTGGAATGTGGTAGGGGGTATTTTCATATCTAACATGTGTGCATGTGTGTGTGCCTTGAAAGTGTGTGGTGTGTGTATGTGTGTGTATTTGTATACTGGCGAAAAAAGTGGGAGCTAAACTAAATTATTCCACCAGTGCTTTCTGATTTTGTGAGTCTGTGGTATGGATTCTAGCATTGTACTCTTTCTACTTCTCTATTTTTTTATTTCTTTCTTCTCTTATTGTCTTTATTTTTGCTTATTTCTCTGTGATTTTTCAGTAAAGAGTCTGGATATTTAAAATCTGGGTAGGACGAGAATCGGGGCAATGAGTCTGAAGGAAGGTGTAAGGAGGGGAGGGAGGTAAAGGGAGTTGAATTACCTGCTGATATTGTAGTTGGGAAAGTCTGTTATTTCAAGCTTGACTTATCTTTACTGTGGACATAAAATATGATCAGGGAGTGTGATGTCAGTGCATCTACTCTCAATAATTGATATGATGAATAATCTCAACCTTCCAACACCTTCTGTATCTCCCTGCATCTCAAGAAAATTCATTCATCAGCCACGTTTGAAATGTTTAAGTAATCTCAATGATGTATGGAACCCTGACACTCCCTTGTTAGAAATTCGTGCTACTAACATTCTATCAAATTAAAAAGCCACTGAGCTCTTGTGCATAAAATTATCATAAATTACCTTCTGAAGGTTCATTGCTGTTTGGAATGTTTAATTGCTCACTCAGCTGAACTTTAACAGCTCAGTATTATTAATCAACTTGTCAAATGGTTTTTCATTATGTAGTCTTTAGATAAAATTGGGCAAGGTACAAACTTGTGCTTAAGTTAGTCTGATTATAGCAAATCCCCAATAAATCTTGATAGAGTTTGGCATCTTTTGTTCACTAATTATGATATTTTTACAAAAGACTCGTAGGTACTTGATTCTTCTATAGTTTTCAATAAAGAAAATAAACTCCTTTTAAAAGTAGAGAATTATATGACCATTTAAGAGCTGAAGAAGGCAGATGAATAATTGATGACATCTATGTGTGATCTTACACATTCCTATTGATTTATGACAAGCATGATGGATAAACTTCAAAATGTTATCCTCTGTTCCTATGATGGCCTGTAATGTGATTTTATAATAACTTCTTGATTAAAAACAGTATGTGGGAGAATAGGATGTTTTATATCATTGAATTGTGTTCAGCATACTTTTATCCTGAGGCCAAGGTTCTCTCATTTCCTAAAGGAATGAGTTTTTTTCTTCTTCTTAGTTTATAAAGGCTTGTCACAGATTAAGAATTCTTACTGAGCTCTAGTTGCTTTGACTTTCAAATATAAAAAAAGTATTTATAGCTCAGTGGACATGGTCACTACTTTCATAAGCTCAATTCAGTTCAGTTGCTTAGTTGTATCCAGCTCTTTGTTACCCCATGGACTGCAGCATGCCAGGTTTCCCTGTCCATTGCAATTCCCAGAGTTTGCTCAAACTCATGTCCATCAAGTTGGTGATGCCATCCAACCATCTTATCCTCTGTTGTCCCTTTCTCCTTCTGCCTTCAATCTTTCCCAACATCAGAGTCTTATCTAATGATTCAGTTCTTCGCATCAGGTGGCCAAATTATTGGAGCTTCAGCTTTAGCATCAGTCCTTCCAATGAATATTCAGAACTGATTTCCTTTAGGATTGACTGGTTTGATGTTGCAGTCCAAGGGACTTTCAAGAGTCTTCTCCTTGAGATGTTCTCTTTTGAGGTTCAAAAGCATCAATTCTTGGGCGCTCAGCTTTCTTTATAGTCCAACTCTCACATCCATACATGACTACTGGAAAAACCATAGCTTTGACTAGATGGATCTTTGTTTGCAAAGTAATGTCTCTGTTTTTTAATATACTATCTAGGTTGGTCATAGCTTTTCTTCCAAGAAGCACTCATTTTTAATTTCATGGCTGCAGTCACCATCTGCAGTGATTTTGGACCCCCCCAATATTAAGTCTGTCACTGTTTCCATTGTTTCCCCATCTATTTGCCATGAAGTGATGGGACCAGATGCCATGATCTTAGTTTTTTGAATGTTGAGTTTTAAGCCACCTTTTTCACTCTCCTCTTTCACTTTCATCAAGAGGCTCTTTAGTTCCTCTTTGCATTCTGCCATAAGGGTGGTGCCATCTGCATATCTGAGGCTTTGATATTTCTCCCAGCAGCCTTGATTCCAGCTTGTGCTTCATCCAGTCCAGCATTTCTCATGATGTATTCTGCATATAAGTTAAACAAGCAGGGTGACAATACACAGCCTTAATATACTCCTTTCCCAATTTGGAACCAGTCCATTGTTCCATGTCCGGTTCTAACTGTTGCTTCCTGACCTGCATACAAATTTCTCAGGAGGCAGGTAAGGTGGTCTGGTATTCCCATCTATTTAAGAATTTTCTACAGTTTGTTGTGATCCATACAGTCAAAGACTATAGTGTAGCCAATGAATAAGAAATAGATGTTTTTCCAGAATTATCTTGTTTTTTTTTCTATGATCCAATGGATTTTGGCATTTTGATCTCTGGTTCTTTTGACTTTTCTAAATCTAGCTTGAACATCTGGAGGTTCTTGATTCACATACTGTTGAAGCCTCACTTGGAGAATTTTGAGCATTACTTTGCTAGTGTGTGAGATGAGTGCAATTGTGCAGTAGTTTGAACATTCTTTGGCATTGCTTTTCTTTGGAATTAGAATGAAAACTGACCTTTTCCAGTCGTGTGGTACTGCTGAGTTTTCCAAATTTGCTAGCATATTGAGTGTAGCACTTTCACAGCATCATCTTTAGGATTTGAAATAGCTCAACTGGAATTCCATCACCTCCACTAGCTTTATTCGTAGTGATGCTTTCTAAGGCCCACTTGACTTCACATTCTAGGATGTTTGGCTCTAGATGAGTGATCACACCATCGTGGTTATCTGGGCCACTTAGATCTTTTCTGTATAGTTCTTCTGTGTATTCTTGCTACCTCTTCTTAGTATCTTCTGCTTCTATTAGGTCCGTACCATTTCTGTCCTTTTTTGTGCCCATTTTGCATGAAAATTTCCCTTGATATCTCTAATTTTCTTGAAGAGATCTGTAGTCTTTCCCATTCTATTGTTTTCTTCTATTTATTTGCATAAGCTCAGGAATATGAAAATACTTTAAGAAAACTAAAATGATTTGGCATTTACACTGTGAATAATTTTTCCCTATTCTTCTCTTTATTTCTTAATTTCCCTTTGTTTGTGTGTTTATTTTAGAAACAACTGTGCAAATATCTGAAAAAAATAACATTACATGATGTTTTTCCATTAACCCTGTATTTTCATATCTGTAAAGTAAGTTTGTTCCTCAAACACAAGAAATAAATAACATCCTAACACAAGAAATAAATAACATCCTCCAAAGAAACTGTTGGTGTTTATGGGTGGCATTCAGAAGACTAATATTCTGAGCCTACTGATAATATTGTTGCATATAAAATTTTTGCAAATGACTGCTTCCTATGGCCACAAAAATAAAAACTGGAGTCTTATTATGATGCTGTCAGGACCAACCAATGGATGGCCACATTTACTGAGAAGACCTTTGGTATTGAAAAGGAATCCTTATTATTTGGTAAATGAACTGCCTTTGCCAGGCATTCTTCTTTAAAGAAATAATTTTGAGTGAAGTTTCAGTATGCTTGTCTCATTACTTTTCATGTTGCAAAGAATGGAAAAAAGACATCTGCAGGAAAAAATTATTCAGATGCAACTGGATACTGAGATGACTAAGGATTCTTCTCCCTGCCCACGTCCCCCTCCACCCACACACCAAAGCCAAAATGATATAATTTCATTCAAAATACTCATGAGCAACATGTAGTAATATTAAAACCAAAGACACTATAATTTACCTTATGCTTTCTCTCTTGCCAACATTGCTTTCATCATTTTCTGTCCTCTCATGGACTGAGAAGAATGGTGCAGTTAGGGAAGGAAAGCAACTTACAAAGTTTGAGAAATATTTTGCATTAATGAATTTGATGTCAATGGATAATAGGTAGAATTGTTTAGTTGCAAAGTCATGTCCAATTCTTTTGCAACCCCATGGACTGTAGTCTGCCAAGCTCTTCTGTCCATGGGATTTCCCAGGCAAAAATAATGAAGTGGGTTGCCATTTCCTTCTCCAGGTGATCTTTCTAATCAAACCTGTGTTTCCTTCATTGGCAGGCAGATTCTTTACCACTATGCCATCAGGGAAGCCCAATAGGTAGTGTACTAAATACTTCCAATAAAATGGGAAGACCGATTCTGGATATATCTCACTGGTAGAAGTCTCACAGTAAATACCTCAAAATACCTCATTATAATGATCATGGTATCAATTATGACTGTGCTGGGCTGCAAGTAGCAGAACACCTGATGAATGACTGAAACAAGTTTTATTATTCTCATATAGTGGGAAGTCAGGAGACAGGCAATTATAGGTGCTGATGCTATTGATCAGTTTCTCAAAGATGCCGTTAAAGATTTAAGCTCTTTTTTGATAGTTTTGGTCCATTGTCTTTGCTGCATTGGTTTTTGTTCACATTCTTGCGACTGAGTGGTTAGAAAGGAAATTTTCATGAGTCAATCAACTGTTTCAGCAACAAATTAATCAAATTTATTTAGTGATCACAAGGAAAAGACTCTGACGCTCGGAAAGATTGAAGGCAAAAGGAGAAGAGAGCAGCAAAGGGTGAGATGGTCAGATAGCATCATGGGCTCAATGGCCAAAAATCTGAGCAAACTCTAGGAGATAGTGAAGGACATGGAAGCCTAGAGTGCTGCAGTCCATGGAGTCACAAAGATTCAGACACAACTGAGTGACTGAACAACAATGTAAGATTAAATGTCTCTGTTGACAGCTCTACTAATTTTTATTCAATCACATTTTTAGCTCTGGTCCTATATGTTTAACAGAAAAATTTAAACTTAGAAGTAAGATTGTTAAATAAGGTATAACAAAAGATTAAAATAAATTAATTAAAGAAATATTTAAACAGTCTTTCCTCCAACTATAGGAAAGGTGATTAGAAATATATTGACCAAATGTGTTACTTATCCAATACAAAGGAAATGAAAAAAATCTATTATCACCTGCATAAGAATTTGTTGTCAATAAGGATTTGGGGATACTGAATTTTGTAACTTTTTTGAAAGCTATAAGAATACCTTAGAAAATAATGTATTTGAAATAATTAAGCAAACTTGATTTGAGTCAGGCTTCATGAAATGATCTCTTGAGGTTCTGTTCACTTTGATGTCTCTCTGGTTCTGTGATGCTAAATTTTGATATGATTGACTAGAATGCCTAGGACTAAATTTCACTGAGTGAGCCCAGTATCACAGAAGGAAAAAAACCTGGAAATTACCTCTTTATGCACCATTGCAGCAGCTGGCTTTCCCCCCGCCCAAAAAACTCTGTAGTGAGTGATGTATATTGGAGAGTAAAGTGGAACTTATAGTGTAAATTTTCTTTAGTGCATGGATTATTGATTTAATAGATCATGACAATCTATTTTATCAGACCTGCTACCACATGGGTTCTGAGTCAGTAGGCAGACGAGCCTTATAAACTATTTGCTGTTAAAAAAAAAAAGCCACTGCATAAGATAAAATTAAACTCAATATTGTTATAGGCAATTTCCTGATAAGTAAGGTGATCACAACCTGGTCTTCCCTGGTGGCTCAGATGGTAAAGAGTCCGGATGCAATGCAGGAGACCTGTGTTCAATCCCTGGGTTGGGAAGATCCCCTGGAGGAGGGCATGGCAACCCACTCCAGTACTTTTTCCTGGAGAATTCCATGGACAGAGGAGCCTAGCAGGCTACAGTCTATGGGGTCTCAAAGAGTTGGGACAGGACTGAGCAACAACGCATAGCACATCAAGGTGGTCACAACCCAAGAACCAAAACCATTTGAGGAAAATGAAGTAATTTGCTTTTTTGCTTTAGTTTCTGTCACCTGAAAGACAAATTTTGACTCAGAGGAAGAAAAAACAAATTTTGGATCATTTAAGAATGTATAATATGAAGGATGAAATTATATCCAGTTGGATTTTTGATTGTCAAAGGCAAATCAGTCAGTCTGGAAACAGACTGATTTGGCTATTTGGTTGCAGGCAGTTTACTGAGTAGCAAAGGAAAGTGGGACTGGACAGAGGGATGAATCAACTTGTGATACAGTTGCAGCAATAGCTTCAGCCAACTCAAAGGGCGCTCTGAAGCTAGAATATTCTTTTAAAGATGTCTCAAGTGGAGGCAAGGGGATTGAACTTTTGCACCCTTGCAATGATCAGCCATTGTATGTGGTCCCTCCCTGTGTCAAGCATCTCTCTTTGGCCAAGGGCAATTCTTGGAGAGGGTTACAGTTGAGAAAATAAATGGCTTGGTCCTCGGCGAAATATGGGGGGCACACTACAGATCCAATATAGCCCAATCCCTCTGCCACTAAAATCAGCTTGCTTCATATAATAAGTCAACCCATCTGGGAAGAGCTACTTCATTCTGATTGGTTTCTTTTCCTGTGTAAGCCTTCATGAGAAAGTCAAGAGAAACTTTAGCCCCAGTCAGGACAACTGGTCTCAAAGCTGTCCCTGATATTTATCATCTCCTTCCTTTACTATGCATTCCAAATTTCCCCTCACCTTTGATTAAGAACTCTGCTTATCCAGGTGGCTTACTGCAAGGGTTACTAAACTCTCATTCACGAGCCTATGGTCACCATACTCTTCTTGGTACATGACTGAGGTACTTGTTCATTTGCCATTAAAACTGGCCATCGGAATTGCCAAGAGATGTCTTAGTAGATCACCAGGGCACAAAACTTATTCTTCCTTTTCCTTTTTATGTGAAAATAGACTCACATCTTCCTGATTATTTGAGGGTCAGTTGTCTCTGTTAGGATGAAGACTTTTTTCTCTATCTCCTAATCTCTTGTTCCTAGGAACCCAAAGTAACCAAGAGGCACTTGAAAGTTTAATGAGACTCTGGATGTTTCCAGAATTGAAAACCCCACTATAGAATATGTCCCATAGGACTCCTGTGCTAACCATCACAGTTCAGGATCCTGGGAAACATACTTGAGATTTGGAGACTTGAATGTAGGAGGTTTATTGGGGCACCTTTCTGGAACAACACCTATGAGAGGCAAAGGGTAGCAGAATTGGACAGCTGAAGAAACTGAACTATAATGTGGTTGCAGTAACAGCCTCAAAGTGTTCCCACAGGGAGCTTTGAAGCTGGAATGATCCTTTGACGATTTCCCAAATTGAGGAAAGGGCCCAGGCTTTTAAATCTTACATTGACCAGTCATTGGAAACAGTTGGACTCCAGGGAGAACCATAAACTTGGGCACAATAGTTTCCACTGGCCAAGAGAAATTTCTATAGGAGGCTGTACCTGTGATCTGTGAGTTGGAAGAAAGAAAGCCTCAGTCCTGTAGGGGAACCTGGGTGCTACACCATAGTATCCTCCACTTAGATTCTGAATATACCACCTATACATTTAAGATAAAACTCTGGTTTTAGGGTCAGATGACTTTTATTCCTTCCTTCATTATTAATACTGAGTATCTCTTTTGAATAGGTGAATGATTGCAGTGACTGAGTGTCTATGATATGCTAGAACTCTTCTATATATGTTTTGGTAAAACAAATATGGGCTTCCCCGATGGCTTGACAGGTAAAGAATCCTCCAGAAATGCAGGAGATGTAGGAGACTCGTGTTCTATCCCTGGGTCAGTAAGATTCCCTGGAGGAGGAAATAGCAGCCCACTCCAGTATTCTTGCCTGAAAAATCCCATGGACAGGGGACCCTGGTGGATTATAGTCCAAACTGTCTCAAAGAATTAGATGCAACTGATCACACATGCATGCAAAATGAATATAGAAGGCAGGCACAATCTGCCTTGGAATTTAATGAGTGTCATTGCTCTCTCTACCCTTCACTGAAAGCAGATGTATGCAAGCAAGTTATTTAAAATCGTGTACCTGTTTTGTTTTCTGTAAACTGGGAAGAAAGATGTTTCTCCTGTTCACTTCAAGATTATAATAATCAAAGCAGTGAGTGGAAGGTCTTGGAAGATGTAAAAGGTGTTTTGTAATTATCTGTGTAGAATCCTTGTTATAAAAGTTGTAATATTTAACAAATAATCAACAAATAAGTGCTTTAGTTTATGTTGGCTGGAGTTGCCATTAAGTAGACCTTGAATGTTATTTGAATACTTTGGACAGGATGTTGTTAGAGGTACTAATTTGAGAATGAAAGTTGAAGTTTAATGCCCTTTACTTATAGCTTACTGGATTTAATTTCATTATTATTATTATTGTATCAAAACAATGTATCACAATAGGCATTTGGACAGTTTAAACACTTGGATAAAATACATAATTTAAAAAATTCCACTGTTTTACTATTTTGTTCATTTTAACAGTTAAATATATTTTGTTTTTTACTATTATAATTTTAATGATTTTCTTCAATTTTTCTTTCTTAATAATAATTGTTTTCTTATTTTCTTTCAAATTTCATGATGGACAAATATATTTATATCAGTGTGATTAATTTTAGCTGATAATTTCATCTGAAGACTGGTCTTAGTACTTACCAGTATATACAGAGAACTGATAGTTAAAGGGGCTTGGTAGAGTCATGGCAGACCACACCTGTCTCCATCCCACAAAACTGAACAAATAACTCAATGACGATTACTGTACGCTTAGAGCATACAAAGCTCTGAGCCAGGTGATGTGAAGACAAAGATGAATAAGATGTGATCCATGGTCTACAGGGTCTCACACTGTAGTGAAATATGTTCACATTTGATCAGGCATAAATAAGAAAAATGCATTTACCCCATGTCAGTCCAGTGGAAGGAGGATTGAAGTGAATAGCTTATTATTCTAGCTAGAATAGCTACTTTAAGAAAATATTAAAAATGTGGATGTTAACATATTGCGGTGATTATTTTACTCTACATACAAGTAGTAAATCATGTTGTACACCTAAAACTAATGTTATATATTGCTTATACCTAAATTTTAAAAATGACAATCGTTCTTTTTCCAAATTTTAATTTTCTCAGGAGAAATTGTCTTCTTAGGGCTTCATCTCTGTTTGCATTATTACCATATATTATCTACCTGTCTCCCGGGGTACTAACTGACACCAGTTATAGACTAAGACAGAGGAGGAGAATTGGAGCCTATCCTTCATCCTTGTGCCTCCCTGTGCCTCCTTGGGTATCCTTGTGTATTCTGGGTATACAAAGCCATCCTGGTCCAGATGATTTGCAAATATCGGCTTTGGAAAAAGTATACTTTGTCTAGATTTATTTTTTACCAGCTGTATAAGAGAGATAATTTCTCTATAGCTTGGAAGGTAGTATGGTTTCTTCATCACTTGCCTGCTGAAGATTTGTTCACGTTCTGTTGTCGAGGCTGTTATACACATCCTAAAGCCAAACACAGCAGCAGCAACAACCAGAACTACTGAGCCTACCCTCACTGCATACAATAAGTAACATGATGATCCACAGGTGCTTTTCAGTTTCATTGACCTTACTGGGTTTGGGGTTAAAAAAGACTTTCTCAGAGGTGGTAGAAATGAGTTAGTGCATGG
This sequence comes from Budorcas taxicolor, assembly GCF_023091745.1. NCBI lineage: Eukaryota > Metazoa > Chordata > Mammalia > Artiodactyla > Bovidae > Budorcas > Budorcas taxicolor. Next base: position 29,680,187 of record NC_068919.1, read on the forward strand.
GCAAAGGAAATGTCTGTCATGAGTGCATGGCCCTCAGAGAACCAAGCAATATTCAATTCTTGTCTTGAAGTAGGTCTTATAAAAGTCAAAAGGCAGTAAAATAAAAATCTAGAAACAAAGTCTTAGCCATCCATAGCATTCATATTTCTCAGTGTTTCTATGAAGTAGTTTAGTGATCTATTAAGCTGACAAGGAACAGGTTTTATTTTACCAGGCAGAAAAATTTTCTAGGGATATCATCAATGAAACATGCATTGCAGAATTAAATAGCTTAAAATGAGCAGTTGGAGGGCAATGTAGAACACCTGGTAGACAGGTAAATCAGTGTGTAAAGATGTATAAGGAATCTTAAGCATCTATTCTACCAAGCAAATCCAAAACCTGGCCTGGAATGAGAACTTAAGGATAAAACTAAGATATTCCATGGACTGTGATGATAAGCACGTCAAATCTCTAAGAAAGCACATTTATAGAACTAAGTATTGGTTATAGTTTACCGGCAGTACATATCATTTAGCATTTATAATTCAGAACCTATCAGTTCTGAATTGTCCACATGAATATAACAGAAGCCTAGACATTAATGATTTCAGACATGATTTAGAAAATCATGCTTAATTTTAACAAATAGTTATTGAATGTTACTTTGTTGAAGGAACTGTGCTTGACCTGTTAGAGTCTTTCTTCAAGGAGGAACATAAGACCAAGTCAATCAACTAGTAGTACATTTACCAGGTACAATGTAATGAATGCCACAAAATGGATGCAGAGGAGGGAGAAAGTTTATCTGGAAGGGCAAATTATAAAAGACTTCATGGAGGAGACAGTAGTAGTACTTCAACAATCAAATGGGAATTGGGAGGGGTGGTATATGGTTAGGTCACTCAAGATAGCTGTTCTCTTGCTGTCTTTACATTCCCTGCTAGATACTAATGCCTGTTTCACCTAAACCCTATGCATAGGACTGATCTTCCTACATACTTGCCCCAGGCCCCCAGGTATCAAAGGGGCCCTAACTTATCAAAGGGGTGGTGAGGGCCATTGCCCCTCTGCTGATTTCCTTGGTAAACAATAAGCCAACCTGAAGTTAATTCCTCCTATAGGGCAATCTCCTCTCCTTCTCAGGCACAAAGACTACCACTGTGTCCTGCTCATTGTGCACACACACAGTGGGGAGTTGCTCCAGGACTTTGCTCAGATACATTAGCTCCCCCACCCCACCCACATCCATTAAACCACTAATGTCTCTGTTGCTGACTCTGGGCTCTTCCTTTGGTCTTGAAGCTGAGCAAGCACGGAACTTGTAGGCTTGTGGGTGAAGCCCAACAGGTAGTGCGAAAATGTTCCTAGATGAGAGAATAATAGTAAAAGCAAAATTGGTAAGGTGAAAAATGAGAGATGTATTTGGGAAGTGAGGAATAGATAGTTTTTGCTTGATCTGTACAGCACTCGGAGGGCAATAGGAATTTAGTCTGGAAAGGAAGCTGGGAAATATTTTGAAGAGCCTTACATTTTGGGGTAAGAGATCCACTTGATACTGTATGACAGAGTGGCTGAACCTTGCCACTGTGGAAATTTTGGCACTAAGAATAGAAACCAGATAATTCTTTGTTGTCAGGGGCTGTCCTGTGCATTGGTTCTGTGCCCTGATCTAGTGGCATTCTTCTCCTTATCTTCCCTTTTCTGACAACCAAAAATGTCTCCAGACTTTATCATATTTCCCCAAGGGAAAAACTGCCCCTCCCCCACAACAGGGCAATGCTCAAAGAATAGCATACATCAAGTGATAAATGCAAAATATTTTATGTTGAAATGGTTCATAGTATTACCTTAGGTTTTGGGTACTTAATATCACTACTGTAGACAAAGACAAGGCTTCATATAGTCAAAGAAATGCTTTCTCATATTTTCTACACATAACCCATCACCAAGTAATCTAAAATCTTCCTAAATGTCTCTTGGATATTTTCTTTGTATCATTATTGCTATTGACTTAGGAAATGCCTTCATCCTTTCCACAGAGATCTCTGCAATAGCATCTCATTATGTTTCTGCTCCAGGCCCTGCCACCTAAAAAATATTTTCATATCCTTTCTCACCCTTTTTCAAAATACAAATCTGATCATGTTGTCACTCTACACAAAGAGCTTCAAAGACTCTCCATTGCTGTCATGGTAGAATCTAAATTACTACACTGGCTTACGTGGGTCACCTCACTTGTGCAACCTCATCACTTCTGTCTTAGAATCACATATCCTGGCCATGTGCGTGCATGCTGTCACTCAGTCATGTCTGACTCTTTGTGACCCTATGGACTGTAACCCGCCAGACTCCTCTGTCCATGGAATTTTCCATGCAGAAATACTGGAGTGGCTTTCCATTTCTTTCTCCAGGGGATTTTCCCAACCCATGATCAAACCTGTGTCTCCTGCATCTCCTGCATTGGCAGGCAGATTCTTTACTGCTGAACCACCTGGGAAGCCCATCCCAGCCATAATGGACTACTAAAGTTTCTTGAAATTGTCATATTTTTTCATATTGTCATGTGTTTGTATATGATATTCTTTCTGCCTGGGACTCCAGTCCCCTTGATTAATGGCTAATGCTTATCTAATTTAAAACACTTCAGGTATTATCACATCCAAGCATCAGAATTTCTTTCTACTATCATCACCCATACCACTAACATACTTCTGTAACTACTGTACTTTGTGCTATTCTCTGACCAGGGACCAATTACGTTCCTTTATAACTCTCTGTGCATGTTTTTACCTGCTCTACTGGAATATATTTTTATTGAGGGAAATATTAGTCATTATTTTTATATATCCATGGTAGACACTCAACAGTGGTGGCAGTGGCAAAAGACTAGATGTGGGGAAATGAATTCAAGGCTAATGCAATAATATAGGAAAGAAATGATTAGGATCTGAACTCGAGTATAGGAAAAGGGAAGTGAAAGGAGGTAGTGGAGGTAGTGGATAGCAAAATATTTAACTATAGATATAGAGGATTTTGTCAACTAATTCTAGGAATGTAAAATAAGGAAAAAAGAAATAAGAGGACAAATGATGCTTTGCTATTTGGTAGCAGGGTTTAATGAGTCCATTTCTGACGTAAGACTTAGGAGGCAAATGGAAAAATAAGTCTGGGGTTAGAATAAATAGCAGTGTGGATTGTGGAGTCATTAGTAAAAATACTGACGTGGTAGGGTAAATGAAAATGCAAAGTTTGAAAGGATAAAGAATAGACAGGATTGCAGACCAAGGACTGTCAAGTACCCAAATTTAGGGGTGAGTGAAAGAAGAACAAATGGATTAATGAACCAGAGTCAGATTCAGTTCAGTTCAGTTCAGTTCAGTTGCTCAGTCATGTCTGACTCTTTGTGACCCCATGAATTGCAGCAGGCCAGGCCTCCCTGTCCATCATCAACTCCCAGAGTTCACTCAAACTCATGTCCATCGAGTTGGTGATACCATCCAGCCATCTCATCCTCTGTCGTCCCCTTCTCCTCCTGCCCCCAATCCCTCCCAGCATCAGTCTTTTCCAATGAGTCAGCTCTTTGCACGATAGTTAGGGGCAAAAATCAGAATGGTGAATATCAATCTTATCACTTTAACTTGCCTTAACTGCTAATAGCCCAAGGGTTTGTTGATGTGACATTGTGAAATCTAGTAGTAATTCTGATTACTTATTATTTATAAAATATTAGAAACTCAGATCTCACTGTCGGGAGTAGCCAGTGATTTTACGATAAAATTTTGAGTTCTTAAAGTGTTGTCAGCTAACACACAGCTTAACACACCCAGTTAAGTTTAATTCCAGATAAATAACGGATGATTTTTGGTATAAACATGCCCTATGCAATGTTGGGACATACTTATATCAAAAATTATTTCTCATTTATTTAGAATTCAAATTTAACTGAGTGTCCTGCATTTTGTTTGCTAGATCTGGCAAGCCTAGTCATCACTCTGAGACTTTTTGTATTTCCTGAAGGAGAAGCAACATAGTTTTTTAAATGGAAGTGTAGTTGATTTACAATATTGTGTTAATTACTGTTGTATAGCAAAGTAACTCAGTTTTACATATATATACATACTTTTATCTATTTTTTCCATTATGGTTTATCACAGAATATTGAATATAGTTACCTGAGCTATACAGTAGAAACTTGTTTATCCATTCTATATATTCCAGTTTGCATTAGCTAATCCCAAACTCCCAAGCTATCCCTCTCCCACCCATCCCCACCTTTGGCAACCTCCAATCTATTCTCTATGTCCGTGATTCTGATTCTGAAACAGTGTGCTACAAAAAAAAATTCATTTGGGTTTTTCTATAAGATGTTACACAAAAACCCAAACAAACTTTTTGGCCCACCCAATATCAATAGTTTAGACTATTTGTTGTTGGAAACCATTATATTCTGTAAGGAGCTGGCCTTCTAAGGATACTTACACATAAGGGTTTGCTAGCCTTTGGGATAACCTCTGCTTTTTACTACTTTCCAGGATGAGAAGAATCTACCAACTGCTAACAGCTGCTTAAATTATATGGGCTCATTAGTATTTAGGTTTTGTGAAGGAATTCTTTTCCTATCTACTAGTAAATCTCAGTCTGCCAGCTATATGATGACCTCTGGCTTCACTTAGACCGTAGTCCTTAATCTGAGTCCTTGAAACTCTAGATGTTCCATATAGGTTTGTGATCTTGCACAATTGTTTTCTGAGAAAGAGTGCATAGTTCTGATAGATTTTGAAAGGGCTCAGAATTCTAAAAATGTTAAAAATAATTTTCTTGTAGAGAGCACCCTTTATGGAGAGCACCAGATATCAAGTAAAAATTGAAGTCCTTGTTTCTTATAGAATCTACTTGGCAATTATCAAAAGTTTCTTTGACTACAAACACAAAGGAAATGTCTGAATATGGTAAAAAAAAAAAAATCAGACATGATTAAAGTACTGCTTTAAAAATAAGGGCAAAATGCCCTGTTTTCTTTTCTTTCTTAAACAGAGAGAAAAAAAAGATAAGCTGAGATGCTGAATTTTCTGGAAACAATTTCAGCATCTGCAAAAGGTCTATACTGTTTTTGAGTGCTGGCTACTCCCAGGTCTGACATGTGCCACCTTAATCAACACTTTGGTGCAGACGTAATGGAAAACATGTTTTCTCTGCCATAACTCTAGCATAAGTTTCTGACATCAGCCAAATGGGACAGACAGCCTGAGTCCTGCGATAGACAGGCCTTCTGACAACTAAATAGAGGACACTTTGCTTGTGAAAGATAGCCTTTAGAGATACCACAGACTCCAAGTGGAAAACCCTCTCTTGGAATATAGACATTTGGCACCATTTTCCCTAGGAGCTATGTCAAAGATCTTTAATACTAAGAAAGTGCTTATAATCACACACTCTATTGGTTGGTCTACTGACACAAATGCTTGGTGCTTTTCCATCTAATCAGACTTGAGCATGGAAACAGCCTAAGGTTTCCTCAGGTGTTTATATTATTTCAATGGTACTTCCTTTGATTTACCTAAGGGATGTTTTGTTTTAATTAAAGTTTATGACCAAAGATGGGCTGAAAAGTATTGAAGTGGATGTACATTGTTTATGGGTTTTGAATACAATTATATCAACCATAAAAATAGACCAAACAATTTTGCTTGTCTGCCAGAAATCAATTCTTGATCATGAGATTTCAGGTCTTCATTTTGTTTTCATTTAAAGTAATAAAAGGTGCTTGCTGATCATTAACTAGAGAAAACTATGTAGTCAGTGAATCTGGAAACTAACATTTATTAAGTTTCAGTGGGAAATGTTATATGGAGATCTGATGTTGGTTAAATTATGGACTCCTTCCAATTAGTTGGCTCTCCCTCCAAAGCAAATGTACTAAAAATAAAATGACTTCCTTTCTGATGTCAATTGTAAAGTGTGTATTTTTTTCTTCTCTTTTTGTCTTATAGGTTTTGATAAGATTTGGCAAGATAGTTGCTTGTGAACCTATCTGACACCTGCCTTAGAAATCATGCCAAATGTCGTAAGGTCATGATCCATTTCCTTCACACTCTCTATGCTTTTATGTACCAGCTTCTTAAATTAGAAGCAAGAGAAATGATGCACTAGGTCATCCATTTTTATTGAGGACTTTTATTAAAACCAAATGAGCTCTCCTGGGGGAAAATATTAGGTAAAAATGGCTTCCAAAATATACCCATCAGCTCGTTGGCAGGTCATAGTACTCCCTTAATACAGAACCTTGATTCTTAGAATAAGATTTCTAAATTCTGGGGCTTTCCTCTGTGTTTGCAAAGATGCTGAGGAACACAATAGCCCTGCTTCAAGATAACCAGATACGTATGGCCCTGGGTCTGCAACTGCTTTGTGTTCTTCTCACATTTAGCAAATAGAGCAGTATGAATCAGGGTCATAGTCCTCAGTCTCAAGTCCCTTCTTGAGCACTAATGTGAATGTTTCAAAGAAAATGTTAGCAAAACAACAAAATCACTATTTCATTTAGTGTGTAAAAATGGCTTGCTTCAGGCATTTTTACTCCTCGAGATGAGTTTTGAAGTTGGGAGTTAGGAAACAAATGTATATTTGTGAATATACAAATTATATCAGGAAGATTTGATTAATACAACAAAGTTTTTATTTTAACTAAGAGCATGGAATTTTAAATAGAAAATCTGGCTTCCATTTCTGATTTCATTGTTTATTATTGCGTGTTCTTAGTTAAGCCATTGACAGCTTAAAGTGAGGACACTGATACTGCTTTGTAGCAGAAATAACCTGAGGGTTTCTTCGCTGGAGGATTGCTGCTGTGAATTGCTTGGGTTCATTTTGTGACACAGTGCTAAGAGCTGTGCCATGTTAAAGACTGGCTTACACTTGAATGTGACCCTATTAGATACTCTTATCCCTGCCCCACAAGTTTGTATAAGTTACCTTGAGAGGGAACAGGCCGTCTCTTGGATTGTCACTTGGAAGGTGAAGTGAGAGTGACTTAGAAGACTGAGATCTAGGGTACCCACTCTCTTGATTTGAATTTCTACTCTGGCTTATTGGCACATGCATTCCAGATTGGTCTTTTCTTCCATTGGAATGGTCAGATCTGACAGTCAGGCTTTGGACCATAGTGGTAAGAAGCTGTATTGGTCTTTAGAATTTCTTCGACTTTGCTTTACTTAAGTCTGCATTGCTAGGGCAAAAGAAGTCTTCCACATGGCCCATACGAGAAGGCTAGGAATCCATGTCAGCGTTGGGTCAAAGCCCCAGTTAGTAAGACAGTAATAAATTACTCTTTATCTCCTTGAGCAATTTTTTTTTTTTTTTTTAAATTCTGGGAGCTTGTGGAGAGATTAGTATAGGACAGGATATAGTTATTTGGAATCTTCCTTCTTGGCCATTTATCTCTCAATAGATAAGTATCTACTGGCATTCCATTTTTGACATGATTTAGACTTATCTCACAAGGTGGTTTACAAGATTAGTTGAAATAATATATGTCAAAATACACGCTTCAGGCACTATAAATAATTCTACAGATACTTGTTATTTGTTATTATTTATTGTAGGCATATTGTACAGGTGTATTTCTGCTTCTTATTATTTATTACAGTATATTGTACTAGGGAGTTTACAATTGTTTATTAGTCACAGGTCACTTCTCTAGCTTTTTCCTTCTCTTTACTACATTCAGATTTTCCATCTGAATTTTTTTCTGCTTCTATGCAGTTCATGTGTATATGTCATGGACTTTAAGATTCTCTTTAAACTTACTCAATGACTAGTTTTTACATTTCAGAGGCTTTGTGGTTCCAACTACAAAAAAGTCTCTGGATTACATTTTTGGCTGTTTTTCTCTGAAGTATGATAATGTCTTTTCTCAAGTATGATAATGTCTTTCTTTTTAACCTCTTTGTTCTTTTCACATTGCTGCATAGGGTCTAGATGTCTGATCAGTCTTGTCTCTGCCTTTTAAAATCAGTCTTGCCCTCCCAACTCGACACTTTCCCAGGGAGGTAAAAACCAATGGAGAACCGTGCCAGAAATTTACTCAGCACAATCCTCCTACTTCATCTCCTATTGCTGTCTCTGCTGTCATCTCCACGCCTCATTTTTCATTAGCTGCTTCTGATTCTCTAAGTTTGGGATCTCTTTCACATTTTTGCAGGATGGTTGTTGCAGAACTTTTACCTGCTGGGCTAAGTCCTTCTCTCCCATTTGTTCCCCATTTAAGAGAAGAGAATTCACTATATTTTGATAATTCTACTTGTCCATATAAGACCAGGTATGAGCTCCCCTCCACATCAATGTTAATATCTTCCTTTGGCTGCCCTTGGCCGTCTTGTTTGTATCTTCTTATGTCACCTACTCTTTTCTGTGTATTTATGTATGGCTTTGTCTCTTTCACTGAATTGTTAGTTATTGAAAAAGTTATATCACCTTGTTCATCTTTATATAATTCAGAGCAATCACACCATCCTTTTTATATGAGTAGTATGCAAGTAACTATGTATGGAGTTAGTTTGTGTTGAAATGATTTATCTTCACACACACACCACTGCTTCTCCCTGGAAGACTCTTCTTCTGCCTTTTATCTGCTTAATACTTGCTCATCCTTCCTCTTCTCACCTAGACACTGCTACCTCAGGTATCTCCTGGGTTATGTTAAAGGTCTTTAAGAAATACTCTATTAGCAGGTATTGTTGTTGTTTAGTCGCTAAATCAGGTCTGACTTTTATAACCCCATGGACTGTAGCCTACCAGGCTCCTCGATCCATGGGATTTCCCAGGCAAGAATACTAGAGTGGGTTGCCACTTCCTTCTCCAGGGGAATCTTCCTGACCCATGGATTGAATCTGGGTCTCCTACATTGGCAGGCAGATTCTTTACCATGGAGCCATCAGGAAAGCCCTGTTAGCACATGTACTTAATAAGATTCAGCACACTTAAAAGTTTTGTTTAGTATCTATTTTCTCTGGTAAATGGTAAACTACATGTTGACAGAAGCAAGACATGCCTGTCTAGTTTACCACTTTTTACCTAGCACAGGACAACTATCTGTTGATTTGTGGACTAAAACTCGCTGTTTTTTTCTTCTTATTATTTTTTTCAGAAGCAATCCCTCAGTGAATGGAGCACAAGGGCTAAAATAAAATTATAAGGATTGTGTCATAGCTCTCTCACTTACTGTTGTATACCCTTAATCTCTCTCACTTACTGTTGTATACGCTTAATCTCTCTGTTCCTCAAATTCTTTGTGCTTAAGGTGGGTATTTTAACAATATCTGTATACTCTGACAGAAAGGATGTGTTCAAGATTAAGAGAGAGAATGTGGATTGCTTGGCACAGTGCCTTACACATATGAACATTAACTATTATCATCATCCAGGCATCCTTATGGAAAAGAGAACAGAAATAGATAATATAGGAAACTGTTAAAAATTCATTCCTTTCCAGCTATGGAATCTTTTTAAACCAAGCCAAGGGATCACTCAGAAATGTATGTGTTAATTTATTCATGCCAACCTTCACTACTGGGCAGCTCATTATTCCCATGAGCTGCTTCTGTGGGACTATGACCTGGTGTGGATATGCAGGTATGAGCAGGGGCCTCCCTAAGATTGAGATTTCATGATAAAAATAATGAGTATCCCTCCTGCTTTGTGCCTGTCCTCTGAGATAAGGTCTCCCTCAAAAGCACTGAACTAAAATGGGTCCGTCAGTGCCTCTTTGATTCCAGGGATACATATTAGATCTGATGCGAAAGCACCTTTGAGCAAATAATTACAGATGCATAAAATTCTGACCTACGGTACTTTTCAAGAACTTTCATCCAAGTTGCGCTGGGTTGTTTTCATAGCTGTAGCCAACACCAATACCCTCTGTTTCTTCATTTTCTTGACATTTTACCCGATCAATTATGAAGTAAACTGCTCTTTGCCCTCAAAATGGCATGGGTTTCTTTCTTTTGAACAAGCTTATGAAAATGTCAGAAATTATTAAAGGAAGTGAAGAAACAAAAAGCCACAGAGAAGAAATGTGGCTTTTATGTCTTATTGATATATTGCCTGTCGTTTAGCCCTAGTGATTTGAAATTGTGTGCTTTAAGGGTAAGGGACGGAGAAGGCAACCCACTCCAGTACTCTTGCTTGGCAAATCCCATGGACGGAGGAGTTTAGGAGGCTGCAGTCCATGGGGTCGCTAGGAGTCGGACATGACTGAGCGACTTCACTTTCATGCATTGGAGAAGGAAATGGCAACCCACTCCAGTGTTCTTGCCTGGAGCATCCCAGGGACGGGGGAGCCTGGTGGGCTGCCGTCTATGGGGTCGTACAGAGTCGGACACAACTGAAGTGGCTTAGCAGCAGTAGCAGCAGCAGAGATGAGGAACCTGTGACTCAGTGACTCACTCAAGGTCTTAGGCTCTAAACTTTCAATTGATTTCTAACTGCAGCCCCACCACTTACTAGTTCTATGACTTTCAAAAGATACTGTTTCTTTTTGTGTCTTATTTCTTTCATCTGTAAAAGTTGAGATAACACTTCCATCTTAGGGTTCTTGTTAGGATTAATTTATTTTCTAAAAATTGTGATATTCATGTAGTAAGTGATTAGTGCCAGCTATTAATATAATATTGCAAAATAATAATATTTATCTTTTAGGATTATAGTGAGGTTTAAATAAGATAATTCATGAAAAATGCTTAGGCATTTTCTGGTTAAAAAAAAAGAAGCAATTAGTGTTTGGAGTCCTTTCAATATTATTTTTATGTTTATTCTGTTCCATCATGGTGATGAAATGTATACTCAAATGAGTTATTGGTTAGAGACTGAAAGGTAGTTTTAGTCATTCCTTCACATGAATGCTAGTGACAACTCTCTAAGTACTTTTTAATGTCGTTTACTATCATGTTTTAAAATAAACTGTTAAACTGTGTGGATTAAAGATATAGAAACTCATTGGTTGGATAAATTGAATAAAGGTAATCATTTGGCCATAAATATTCTTTACTGATTCAACAACTGTCATAAAGAAATATCTGTGTTTATTATTTTCTCTCATTGTTAGGCATTATTTCATATGTAGAAGTTTTAGAGAGCACTTGAGGACATATGAGGAGAAAGGCAGCTGGTGATAACAGACTTTGTGCTTGGCAGCATTGCTTTCAATGTATAGCCTTCTCCTCCTCCCTCTTACACATTCCTGAGGTTTAGCTGCACAGGCATATCCTGGGAATAGGCTTATCCAGGAAGTAAACTATTTTAAACCAAACAAAATCATTGACAACATTATTAAATGAGTATTTTAACTTCGCCCATTATAAACCACCGAACTCTAAGAAACTGATTTCATAAAAGGATACAAAGGCCAGTAACATTTTTTTCAGGTTTGGGTTAGGTTAGAGCTTGAGCTCTTTGTCTTTTCAATATCAAGAAGTTATTCTGCTAAGTAAATATATACAAATAAGGTTTTTGTCAGGCTTAAATTTTCAGTATTGACGAAAGAAATTTGAAAAACCACAGTGTGCTTGCTTGAGGTGTGAGGTGTGATAAAACAGCAGCATAACTTGCCTCACCAGTCTTATTGTCCAGCTCAAAGAAGAGTGCTCACCGTTAGCCGCTCAGTCATGTCTGACTCTTTGTGACCCCGTAGACTGTAGCCCACCAGATCCCTCTGTCCATGAGACCCTCCAGGCAAGAATATTGGAGTGTGTAGCCATTCCCTTCTCCAGGGAATCTCCCTAACTCAGGGATCAAACCCAGGTCTCCTGCATTGCAGGTATTTCTTTACCCTCTAAGCCACGAGGAAAGCCCTGCTGGAAGAACAGTGATTTTGAATTCTCTCTAGTGATTTTTAATTATCTCTAATAATCCTAAGGTGCTTGAGCAAGCAACATGGATTTAGCTGCTAAGCTGGGTGTGCAGCTATAATATGCTCTGCCTCTCTAGGTTTAAATGGGCTATGTCTTAAATTCCTGGATTTGAAGAACGTAAAATGATATCAGGTTCAGTTCTTCAGTATAACTAGAGAAGAGACATTTCTGGCCTTTACTATAATTTTAAATATTTTAGATTTGAGTCTGAAATGTCTAGTAGAGTTGTCCATACAGGCCAAATTCTTCAAGTAATTATCAAAACACAAACAGTACATAGAAACCATTCCCAATACAGTATCACCGTATTTGGAGGGCATCTTTAGTGTCTTCAACTATGGCAGTCTATTTGTCTGAGAATGCAGCTGTAGAGTGGAAGTTTACATGGGTCTTCTTCCCAAGGGCTTTCAGAGTAGTCAGTATAAAGTCCGGAAAAAAAAAAAATAATAAGGGTAGATTGTTCTTAGTATGCAGGAAGGAAGTTGTCAGGCGGAAAGAGGATATGGGTCTGTTTGCATGCAAGGGTCAGTATTTGCTGGCTAGATATTTCCGCTGTGTCCACACGACAAGAAAATCCTCAGTTTCCTGTGCTGGACAAATGGCAGGAAAGGGTGTGAGGCTTATTGACTGACATTATCATGTTAGAGTCTCATGGGTGAGGAAAGCCTGCTTATCAAACCTGATAGCAGTGCAGAGCTTGTTTGGGGAGGAGACCCAAGGTGCTGGAGTCACTTTGGGCGTTTTTCCTCTTGGGTGCTTTAGATCACTTGGCTTTTGCAGACCTTACATTCTTCCTCTCAGATAGAAGGGACTGCTCTCGCTCACTGGAAAGTTACTATCAGTTCCATTATTTGCCATCTCCTATTCAGCAAACAGTTCAGGTGCATAGGAAATAAGAAACAGCTTGATTAGCAAAGTAGAAAATACCAAGACGTGAAATTTGCACTGAGCTTGACAACAACCTTCCCGTGTTTACCCATAGTTGCTCCTGCTTACTCAAGTTTAGATTTTGTTTAATGCAAAGCTCATTTCCAGTAACTGCTGGTGCAGTAGCTTAAATGAGCATGAGAATTAAATGTACAATTTACTCTGCCACTTTAAAGATTCCAGATGAGAAAATAGTTTCTTAATTTCTAACTTATCCAGTTGGAGAAATAGGCTGGTAATGTCCACATTCCTGACCTCTAACTCTATTAAGATCATGATTTAAATGTGTAATTGGGCATTTATTAATTTGTCCTATAATTAATTAGGGTTTATCACTTTTAGTAATTATTGCAACCTCAAGTCAAGCAATTTGATATTAAATGAATTGTAGAAGCTTTCTTACCAACAATCTATTTTCTATAATGAGCAGTTTTAAAATTAGCATTCTGGAAATTTTTAAAATTGGAAAATACCATGAGTAAAATTGGGTAGAGGATAATATTTGCATTTACTGAAAGGTATTCTGTTTCTTAATTTAAATTCAACTGCAAACTCACTCATTTCCCAGCAAAAACATTTAAGTTCAAAAAGAAAGGAAAGGATCAAGGCCTATTTTCAAGGAGAAATCTTGTTCTAAAAATAAATAATAGGAAAAACTAATCTTCTGAGAAACACATCAAAGAGAATTTATCTAAATTTTTAAAGGAAATAATAAAATGACTAACAGAAAATATTGTAGAATATTAAAATGCCAATAGAAGAGACTTTCAAAAATATTCTTCAGAAAAATGTATCAAGTCTTTACACCCTGGGGATGAGGGTTGTAGTTTATCTTGAAGTTAGGAAATCATTTATTCTCTTATATTAATTTGGAGATACCCTTTCTCATATAAGTTTATCAAATAAACATTTTATCTGGGCCATAAGTACTTCTAAAAAACTTATAGCCAAGTTATATATTAAAAATTTATAGTATGAAGAATAATCATGACTGTAAATTTTTAAGGTAAAATTACCATGTTAAGTACCAAATTTCTCCATTTCACCACTGAAAACAGTGATGTTTTAGATACTACTTGTATGAAAAATATTATGTATGGTTATTTGTGTGTACTCTAAACTTAGTTGAAGCAATCAAAAGTCAAATAAATGTCTATAGATTGCCTGTCTTAATTTTATTCTTCCTATTTGGGGAAAAAGGCTGGTTCAGGTTTTCAGATGTCATTGAGACGTTTTCTCATCACTATATTGCTACATGTTAATTTTCTGGGGCTTATGTCTTCTCATTAACATGTGGAATTACAAATAACTCTATTTACATACTGAAATGTAGTGTGTTGTTGATATACTCTGCTCTTTCCTTGGGGACAGATCCTTCCTATTTCTGGGTCTGTGGGAATTCTGGGAAAGTGGTAAAGAGGTATAAGATGCTATAGAGGAAAAGGGCCTCCTACCGTTTCATATATGTGTAAGCGTTCAGTAACTGGTTTCAGAGGTTGTTTAGGGTTTCTTACTCTTGGAGTCACTGTCATCATTTTTTTCTGTTCAACTTGATTCCCAACCTCCCAAGCACTTTTCACTTTAAACATTTTCTACACATGTCTCAGAAATATTTCACTTTCTGAGTGCTCTGACCATGTCACTCTGCTTCTCACAGGCCCCCAGAGGCTTCTCTTCACTCTCTAGCTTGGATGTTGACTCCTGTCTTTAGAACTCTCTCACACTGTTCCCACATTACCTATCTGTCCTTCCCTCCCCAAAGTCACAGCAATATGTTGTGTGAAATAGCTAAAAGGACTCGGGGAAGAAGGCTTTGGCTGTGCACTTCTTTGTTAATCTGGCCACGTCCTGCTTGTTTTCACCTATTCCCCAGGTAGTTGCAAGCTAAATGAGAAGCTCTGAGTCAGAACTTGCTTGGGTTACAGGACTTCATGTGATCCAAACCTTTGTACACAAGTGGTAGGAATATATACGTTCGATAGACATTTTCATAAGCAATTTTTCTCTTTTTTTAACTTTAATGCCTTCCCATATTGCATTCATCTGCATAACAGTAAACACATGCCCCGACAGAAAGTTGCAGGCAGGGATATTTATTTATAACAGATGGCGCAAAGCAGGAGCATGATGAATTGGTGTGTGGCTCCTGAACTAGCAGGCCCATAAATAAAGTATCCTCAAAGCTACTTTGGGGATCTTGCTTGCTCAGAAGGAAGAAAGGAAAGATGATGCTTACAGTTTTGTTGCCTTATATGATATAATCCCAAATATGTGCAATTTAACCACAGGTAACCATAATTTTATAACTCTGAATTTTTTATCCAAAAATCTGTTCATAGGTAGTGTTTCAGACCTATGACATGATTATAGCAATAACCATTTTTCTTCCTTAGTTCCTTTAATGCTTATTGATCTAATGACTCAATGCATTTTAAAAAGTATGTAATTGCAAACTGATAATGGTCTAAACAAGACATAGACCAATAACATTTATATAACCCTTTGCTTAAAACCCTATGTATTGATAGCTAGAATAATGAGATTATTTCCAAGACCACAGTTATCAAAGATACACACTTATTCCTTAAATTTCTTAAGTTGATTTTTCAACTTAAAATATTTACTAGGATAGTAAATACAAAGGCCAAGTTCAGCAGATCTTATGAATGCAAATTATTCATTTAAAGAATCCAGAGACTAAGCATTTGAATTTCTTCTTCAACTTTGGGGCTTCATTGATCTTGTCACTATTTTTAAAGTGTCTTGAAAGAGATTGAAATTTACCAGTTTTATCAATTCTGGAACACATGTAGTAAGCCAAACATTTTCATATAATTCTATGTAGATTGTGTGTGTGTGTGTACTATAAAGTGGTACCCCTTTATCTGTGTGGCATACCTACACCTTCCAAGACCCTGAATGGATGCCTAAAACTGTGGATACCTATGATAAAGTCTAACTCATAAATTAGGCAGTTAAGAGATTAACAACAATAATAAAATAGAAAAATTATAACAGTATACTGTAATAGAAGTTATGTGATTGTGGTCTTTCTCACTCTCAAAATATCTTGTTGTACTGTACTCACACTTCTTCTTGTAATGATATGAGGTGATAAAATGCCTACCTGGTGAGAGAGGTAAGATGGATGACATAGGCATTGTGAGGTAGTGCTAGCTACTATTGACCTTCTGACATGTGTCATATGAGGATTATCTGTAGATGAGGATCATATGCTTCAGATGATTCTGAATCCTCAAGCCATGATGATGCTGATGGTTGGATGTCATGAGTGGCCAATGTCAATTGTTGGGGATTTGGGGCTGGATGGACAGAGTACAGCAGTGTGACTTTTTTTCACACTACTCAGAACAGTATGCAACTTAAAACATGAATTATTTCTGTAATTTTCCATTTAATATTTTTAGACCTTGATTGACTATGGGTAATTGAAGCTGTATAAATTGAAATTATGGATAAGGGAGGTCTGCAGTACACACACACACAAACACACACACACACACACATATATGTACACATAAATATACTAATATGTTTGCATGTGTATATAGGAAATCGCACCCCACTCCAGTATTCTTGCCTGGAAAATATCATGGACACAGGAGCCTGGAGGACTACCATCCGTGGGGTCTTAAAGAGTTGGACACAACTGAGTGAGCACATACATGCATGTATACATGTACATGTATGCTTATGTATATATGTACATGTATGCTTGTGTATACATGTATACGTGCTTCTACATACTTCTGCATGCTGCTTCTACATGCTTCTAAGGCAAGAATCCCTTAGAAGAAGTGGAGTAGCCATCATAGTCAACAAAAGAGTCTGAAATGCAGTACTTGGATGCAATCTCAAAAATTACAGAATGTTCTTTTTTCATTTCCAAGGCAAACCATTCAATATCACAGTAATCCAAGTCTATGCTCCTACCAGTAATGCTGAATAAGCTGAAGTTGAATGGTTCTATGAACACCTACAAACCTTCTAGAACTAACATCCAAAAAAGATGTCCTTTTCATTATAGGGGACAGGAATGAAAAAGTAGGAAGTCAAGAAATACCTGGACTAATAAGCAAATTTGACCTTGGAGTACAGAATGAAGCAGGGCAAAGGCTGGTAGAGTTTTGCCAAGAGAACACACTAGTCATAGTAAATACCCTCTTCCAACAACATAGGAAATGACTCTACACATGGACATCACCAGATGGTCAATACCGAAGTCAGATTGATTATATTCTTTGCAGCCAAAGAGAGAGAGGCTCTATACAGTCAGCAAAAACAAGACCAGGAACTGACCGTGCCTCAAATCATAAACTCCTTATTGTCAAATGCAGACTTAAATTGAATAAAGTAGGGAAAACCAGTAGACCATTCAGATATGGCCTAAATTAAATCCCTTATGATTATGAAGTGGAAGTGACAAATAGATTCAATGGATTAGATCTGATAGAGAGTGCCTGAAGAACTATGGACAGAGGTTTGTGACACTGTACAGGAGGCAGGATTCAAGACTATCACCAAGAAAAAAAATACAAAAAGGCAAAATGGTTGTCTGACGAGGACCTACAAATAACTGTGAAAAGATGAGAAGTGAAAGGCCAAAGGAGAAAAGGAAAGATATACCTATTTGAATGCAGAGTTTCAAAGAATAGCAAGGAGAGAGATAAGAAAGCCTTCCTCAGTGATCAGTGCAAAGAAATAGAGGAAAACAATAGAATGGGAAAGACTAGTGATCTCTTCAAGAAATATCAAGGGTATTTAGAGATACCAAGGGAACATTTCATGCAAAGATGGGCTCAATAAAGGACAGAAATGGTATGAACCTAACAGAAGCAGAAGATATTAGGAAGAGGTGGCAAGAATATACAGAAGAATTATACAAAAAAGATCTTCAAGACCCAAATAATCATGATGGTGTGATCACTCACCTAGAGCCAGACATCCTGGAATGTGAAGTCAAGTGGGCCTTAGGAAGCATCACTATGAATAAAGCTAGTGGAGGTGATGGAATTCCAGGTGAGCTATTTCAAATCGTAAAAGATGGTGTGTGAAAGTGCTGCACTCAATATCCCAGCAAATTTGGAAAACCCAGCAGTGGCCACAGAACTGGAAAAGGTCAGTTTTCATTCCAATCCCAAAGAAAGGCAATGTCAAACAATGCTCAAACTATCGCACAATTGTACTCATCTCACACGCTAGTAAAGTCATGCTCAAAATTCTGCACACCAGGCTTCAACAGTATGTGAACCAAGAATTCCAGACATTCAAGCTGGATTTTAAAAAGGCAGAAGAATCAGAGATCCAATTGCCAATATCTGATGGATCATCGGAAAAGCAAGAGAGTTCCAGAAAAACATCTACTTCTGCTTTATTGACAAAGCCAAAGCCTTTGACTGTGTGGATCACAACAAATGGAAAATTCTTAAAGAAATGGGAATACCAGACCTCCTGACCTACCTCTTGAGAAATCTGTGTGCAGGTCAGGAAGCAACAGTTAGAACTGGACATGGAACAACAGACTGGTTCCAAATAGGGAAAGGAGTGCATCAAGGCTGTATATTGTCACCCTGCTTATTTAGCTTATGTGCAGAGTACATCATGAGAAATGCTGGGCTGGATGAAGCACAAGCTGGAATCAAGATTGCCAGGAGAAATATCAATAACCTCAGATATGCAGAAGATACCACCGTTATGGCAGGAAGTTAAGAACTAAAAGGCCTCTTAATGAAAGTGAAAGAGGAGAGTGAAAAAGTTGGCTTAAAAGTCAACATTCAGAAAACTAAGATCATGGCATCTTAACCCATCACTTCATGGCACATGGATGGGGAAACAGTGGAAACAGTGATAGAGTTTATTTTGGGGGGCTCCAAAATCACTGCAGATGGTGATTGCAGCCATGAAATTAAAAGATGCTTGCTCCTTGGAATAAAAGCTATGACCAACCTAGATAACATATTAAGAAGCAGAGACATTACTTTGCCAACAAAGGTCCATCTAGTCAAAGCTGTGGTTTTTCCAATAGTCATGTACGGATGTGAGAGTTGGACTAGAAAGAAAGCTGAGTGCCAAAGAATTGATGCTTTTGAACTGTGGTGTTGGAGAAGACTCTTGAGAGTCCCTTAGACTGCAAGGAGATCCCACCAGTCCATCGTAAAGGAAATCAGTCCTGAATATTCATTGGAAGGACTGATGCTGAAGCTGAGACTCCAATACTTTGACTACCTGATGTGAAGAGCTGACTCATTTGAAAAGAACTGATGCTGGGAAAGATTGAAGGCAGAAGGAGAAGGAGATGACAGAGGATGAGATGGTTGGATGGCATCACTGACTCAGTGGACACGAGTTTGAGTAAATTCCAGGAGTTGTGATGGATAGGGAAGCCTGGCGTGCTGCAGTCTATGGGGTCACAAAGAGTCGGACACAACTGAGCGACTAAACAGACTGATACATGCTTATATACTTTAACCTTCAAAAGGCTGCTATTATTTTGATACTGGAAAAAATAACTGATATAGATAAGTTTTAGCTAAATAAGAAATATTTTCTACTTTTTAGACATATAATCTGGACTTTAACTCTGCTTTATAAACAGATAATACTTCCTATTGTGTTTGGATTGGCAATTGTTTAAGTAAAATATGCAATTTGACTCAACATCAAATTTACCATTTTGGCTTTGTTTTCTTCAGTGAGGGGAAGGAACATCAGAGGCTCATAATCTTTATAAGTTAAACAAAATAGGCTAATATCTTAAGGTGAAACAGTCCCCACAAACACAAAGTCAAGTTGCTGTAAGCCCTTTTCATATGTTTAATAGAAAAAAATTTACTAGAGAGAAAAATAAAGGGCAATATAACTCAGTGAAATAGCTGTAAGGAAAGAACAAAATTATTATATTAAAAAAAAGCTGAAGACAATTTAAAAACATTTCTCTTTAATAGAAAAATATTTATTGAATACTTACAGTATTATGTGACGTATGCTAGATGCCTTTAACACAAAGGTGCATAAGAAAATCTTATCGGGAAGACAGACAGAGAGATAAGTTTAATAGAATGTGGCAAGAGACATGACAGAGATGTTCAAAAGTTGTTCTGGGAGCAGAGGAGCAACACCCAATCCAGCTCAGTGTGCAGTTGGTAGGAAGAATTTCCTGTGTTTCAAATACTACATAGAATTGGAATATGGCTAACTGCCTCTTACTAACATTTCTTGGGAAGAACATTTTAAAAATGTATAAGAATTATTTGCACTTTGAATTTGATGTGTATATGATTTGTGGAATGTTTTTGAAACTAATAGTTTAAAAGAATCTTGAGGGTACTTCAAAAAGACCAGGGTTCTCATCAGATAATTCCTTGTAAACTGTTCAGTTCAGTTCAGTTCAGTCACTCAGTTGTGTCCGACTCTTTGCGAGCCCATGAACCGCAGCATGCCAGGCCTCTCTGTCCATCACCAACTCCCGGAGTTTACCCAAACTCATGTCCATTGAATCAATGATGCCATCCAACCATCTCATCCTTTGTTGCCCCCTTCTCCTCCTGCCTTCATTCTTTCCCAGCATCAGGTTCTTTTCAAATGAGTCAGCTCTTCACATCAGGTAGTCAAAGTATTGGAGTTTCAGCTTCAATATCAGTCCTTCCAATGAACACCCAGGACTGATCTCCTTTACGATGGACTGGTTGGATCTCCTTGTAGTCCAAGGGACTCTCAAGAGTCTTCTCCAACACCACCGTTCAAAAGCATCAATTCTTCAGCACTCAGCTTTCTTTATAGTCCAACTCTCATATCCATACATGACCAATGGAAAAACCATTGCCCTGACTAGACGGAACTTTGTTGACAAAGTAATGTCTCTGCTTTTTAATATGCTGTCTAGGTTGGTCATACCTTTCTTTCCAAGGAGTAAGCGTCTTTTAATTTTATGGCTACAATCGCTATCTGCAGTGATTTTGGAGCTCAGAGAAATAAAATCAGCCACTGTTTCCACTGTTTCCCCATCTATGTGCCATGAAGTGATGGGACCAGATGCCATGATCTTAGTTTTCTGATGTTGAGCTTTAAGCCAACTTTTCCACTCTCCTCTTTCATTTTCATCAAGAGGCTCTTTAGTTCTTCTTCACTTTCTGCCATGAGGGTGGTGTCATCTGCATATCTGAGATTATTGATATTTCTCCCAGCAATCTTGATTCCAGTTTGTGCTTCTTCCAGCCCAGCGTTTCTCATGATGTACCCTGCATATAAGTTAAATAAGCAGGGTGACAACATACAGCCTTGACATATGCTTTATAAAACTATGTACTGGCAGCACATGGTAAATCCTGTAAGTATATGCTGCTATTATTGTTACTGTTACTGGCAACCACTCCAGTATTCTTGCCTTGAGAATCTCCATGGACAGAGGAACCTGGCAGGCTACAGTCCATAGGGTGGCAAAGAGTCAGACACTACTGAGTGACTAAGCACAGCACAGCACATAATTATTATTGTTACTACCTCTATGACGGATACTACTTAACCCATTTCACAGGTTTGTGGTTAGAAATAATAGCATGATATAAGAGAGGAAAGTCTATAAAAATAGAAGATATTTTCCTTTTTATGGCTGAATGATATTCCATTGTATATATCCACAACATCTTCTTTATCCATTCATCTGTCATTGGACATCTAGGTTGTTTCCATGTCTGGCTATTGAATGAATTGGGAGATTAGGGTTGACATATCTACATGACCATGTATAAAATAGATAGCTAGTGAGAACCTGCTGTACAGCATATGAAGCTCAGTTCTGTGCTCTGTGATGATCTAGATGGGTGGGATGGGCAGGGAGAGGGAGATCCAAGAGAGAGAGGATATGTGTATATGTATATCTGATGCACTTTGTTGTACTGAAGAAACTAACACAACATTGAAAAGCAGTTATATTCCAAAAAAAAAAAAAATATATATATATATATATATATTTTTTTACTAGTTAGGAGTGTGGTCAGCTTTAAGAACAAGAATAAATGATAGCTCAAAAAGTGGTTCTAATGTTGTGTTTTTGTTTTGCATATAATAAAAGTCAAAAAAGATTGCTTCCAGCAATGATGTAGCAGCTTTGTACTACCAGGGTCCACTTCTCTGTGGTTTTTTTTTTTTTTTTTCCTTCTTTTTCTTTTTTAAAATTAATTAATTTATTTTAATTGGAGGATAGCTACTTTACAATATTGTGATGGTTTTTGCCATACATCAACATGAATCAGCCATAGGCATACATGTGTTGCCCTCATCCTGAACTCCCCCACCCCACCTCCCTCCCCACCCCATCCCTCTGAGTTTTCTCAGAGCACCAGGTTTGGGTGCCCTGCTTCATGCATTGAACTTGCACTGGTCATCTATTTCACATATGGTAAAGTATGTTTCAGTGTTATTCTCTCAAATCATCCCACCCTCGCCTTCTCCCATTGAGTCCAAAAGTCTGTTCTTTACATCTATGTCTTGTTTGCTGCCCTGCATGTAGGCTCATCAGTACCATCTTTTAAAATTCCATGTATATATGTATTAATATACACTATTTGTCTTTCTCTTTCTGACTCACTTCACTCTGTATAATAGGCTCTAGGTTCATCCACCTCATTAGAACTGACTCAAATGTGTTCCTTTTTATAGCTGAGCAATATTACATTGTGTATATGTACCACATTTCCTTATCCATTCCTCTGCTGATGGACAGCTAGGTTGCTTCCATGTCCTAGCTATTGCAAACAGTGCTGCAATGAACATTGGGGTGCATGTGTCTCTCAGTTAATGGCCATTATCAAAAGGTCTACAGACAATAAATGTGGAGAGGGTATGGAGAAAAGAGAACGATCTTACACTGTTGGTGGGAATGCAAACTGGTACAGCCACCTTGGAGAACAGTGTGGGGATTCCTTAAAAAACTGGGAATAAAACTGCCATACGACCCAGAAATCCCACTGCTGGGCATATACCCCAAGGAAACCAGAACTGAAAGAGACACACACATAACCTTTTTCTTACCCTCTTGATTCATTGGTATAAAGATGACTATTGAACCTCCAGGCATCTTGTTTGTATTTCAAACAGGAAAAAGGAGAAAATAGTGCTTTGTGATGCTTTGTCCTTTTGTTCTATAAAGTAAGCCTTTTAACAGAATTCTACATTTTCAACAGAATTCTGCCTAACTCCCATGGTGGAGAACTGTCACATGGCCAACTTAGTTACAAGAGAGGCAAGAAAGTGGAATATTCAACTTTCCAATATTTAGAGTAGAGGAAGGCAAGGAACAAACTTTTGGGGGAAAAAGTTTTTTAATGTACTAATCTATATTGTCTGACATGATGTTATAATTAATATTGTAAGTATCAAAACTGCTGATTTACATTTTCATAGTCATAACTAGAGTCCAATGTCTAGATTAAATGCATTGACTCTGATAGGTCTTTATGAATGTTTCTTTATATTTATGAACTTTTTATTAGATAAAATAACTAAGATCTTGGACAAACTATAATCTTTTTTATATACTTTGTTTTTAAAGAAAAAATATGCTATTAAAATAAATATATTGTCTATAAAGTAAACAGAGTATGTCTATGCATTATATGCATTATGGCAATCTGTTTATAATTTTTAATCTGCAGATCTACGTGAGGTTGGTGATAATCAGCTTGATACTCTCAAATCTTTACAAAGTTGTGAATGAAAGATTAATGGAAGCAGTGATGCCAAGTATTTGAAAAGGGCACTGTCCCAGAAAATCCAATACCCATGGTTACTATAACTATATTTTACTTCTAGAACAGTAAAGGTCCAAAAGCACATTTTGGAAACTTTTTAAATGATAAAAATGTATGTCTGTGGTGCTTTGTCATTCCCCATCCCCAGCCCAAGCTAAACACATACAACTGAAAAAATTAACTTCAGCCCATGTTAATTGCCCAATGGTGCTGGTTAATGGAACTGTCATGCATATTTACTTATATTTGCTGATAATCCATCACACTAGATAAGTCAGTTTGTGTGTGTTGGTGTTAGATTATAATCTCCCCAGTTAGATTATAACACTGTGATTTCTTTCTCCTTTTTCTCCCCCACACCTAGACAATGATCCAAGCCCTCCTTAACCATTCTGCATTCTTCTTGCTCTTTTGCTCTTTTTTATTTTTCATTGTCTTACAGTACTGTATCTCAAGATTAGCTTAATATAGAAATAGCAAATAGAAAGTGCCAAGGGTCTCAGAATATACTTTCCTGGGAAAAACAAACTGGTGTTGCTCAGTCTCATTTGCATTCCCTCATACCAGAAAATGGCAAAGTTTGTATACACAATTGCCATTTATAAATATTTAGCAGTCTCATCTTCCCTAGGCAGTAAAAGAGAGTTTTGAGGTGATTAGATATTCACAACTAACTAATGGCCTAAAGAACATGATTTCTGGAAAAAATTTAAGTCAATGCATTGATACTTGTTCTCTCTTATCCACTCAGCATATATTTTCCTCTATTAATCAGTCAGTATGTTATTTTGACTCTAGCCACATGTGCCTCTGTTACAGAAATCAGTATTTTTCAGGGAATGTAAAAATATCCACTATAGATAACCAGTTTTCTTTCTTTGCCTCATACTTTGGGAATCCATTCAAGAAGAGACCTAGCCTTATGTGGATCTCCTTATTTGTAAACTCAGCAATCAAACCTGGGTAACTTGGGGAGACTCCAAAGTATGGAATTAAATTTGCAATGTGGTAGTCATCAAAACAAAGAGGGTCAAAAGGAACAGATTTATTGTTCTGTTTTTGCTAAAGACAGAGGCATTAAATCCTAATATGTGATCCTGGTTAAGTCATTTTGAGTCTTTGTTTTCCTATCTAACATAAAATATTTCTATTTGCTATTCTAAAAGTCTATTGAGAAAAAGTAGAAATTCTTTCTAAGTACAGAATACTCTGAAAAGCACTTTGGTTAAAGTCTCAAACTTCGCTTGTCAAATATTTGCTATCTGTAATATTTGCCATCTGTAATCTTTCAGATTATTTTTTCTAGTGCCATTATTTGCCCAAACAGATTCTACAGAATTTTAGAAATACAATAATGAAAACAACAGGTTTTTTTTCCCCTTTGGGATCCACATGTTATTCTTCTGTACCTCAGTGGGTTAAGTACTTAAGATTTCAATCTAATTTGACATGCTCAGCTGTTTTTGACCTTTTTCTCAGAAACTATGTAGTCAGTCCACGGCTTTGATGGTCTGCAAGAGCATTACTATTTTATGGACTTCCCCCCAACCCCCAGTCATAACTGCTTAGAGAATTTGCCTGCTGGCTCTGTAACTGTCAGCTAAATTGGAAAGATTAAATCCAAAAGCAGCAAGAAGGTATGATAATAACAAGTTCAGAGCAAGCTGAAATGCTTCTAGTTCTGAAAACTGTTCCAGTGGAGGGAAATTCATCATACCCTTTGGAATGTTTGTGTTGCAACTGTTTCTTGGGATATAAGCAAGGACAGGGCAGATACTACAAGAAGGTGAAGTGAATGTGTGGTGGCAGTAGAAAAGTGATATTTCCATAGACTAGAAAGTGATACATATAGGTGATTTTAGGTGAGCTAAATAAAACATGTCTCCAATCACTCTTCCCCTCCTTTGTTTATGTCTCTTTTTATCTTTGCTAATTCTGCTTTGGATCTTCTGATACCTACTAATTTTTTTCATTTTAAAATCAGTTCTGATTTCCCTTTTCTCTAGAAATCCTATGTTTTAGCCACTGACATCCTGGCATCTAATATTAAATACAGGGCACAGAGATCCATCAAGTTCCACTAAACAGTTAAGTTTCTTTAGGGCAATTACCAGGATCTTATTCATTGTTATATTCCAGAATCTAGAATAGTGATTGGTACACAGCTTTTGTGTTAAGTAAAGAAAGTTAACCTTTATATTGATATGATCAAGACTTTGTTAGTTCTTTGAAGGCTATTTCAATGTAAGAATAATCTAAATGTGGAGTCATAATACTCACTCCAAAGGGCAAATTGCAACTGTATGTATGTAGAACACACACACACACCCCTAGCACTATTTCTCCAAATTTCTAGTTTGAATCACATATTTGTTCTTACATGCATATAAAACTGACCCTCATACAATGTGGGGGCTAGCTAGGGGCACTGAAAATATAAATATAACTCTACAGTCAGCCCTTCATATATACATCTCCACATCAGCAGATTCAACCGGATGTGGACAGTATAGTACTATAACATGTATTCACTGAAAAAAATATACCTGTCAGAGAACATGTGCAGTACAAACATGTGATGTTCAAGGATCAATATAGGTTTTTGTGCATTTATATTTTGAAATTTTTGCTCTAGAATTATTTCCAACATCACTTTTGAATTTGCCAGTTCCCCTTCCACTGTGAATTAGGTATAC
This sequence comes from Budorcas taxicolor, assembly GCF_023091745.1. Taxonomy (NCBI): domain Eukaryota; kingdom Metazoa; phylum Chordata; class Mammalia; order Artiodactyla; family Bovidae; genus Budorcas; species Budorcas taxicolor. The sequence goes on from NC_068919.1 coordinate 29,706,467, forward strand.
AAGTAATACATGAGTAAAATATTTAAACAGTGAGTACATATTGCAAAACTTGAATATCTCCTCTTATCTTGTGTTCTCCTCACTTCCATTCTTCATATTTAACAAATAAAATTTTTACATAGGTCTATACCTAGTCTTCTGTCCATGGAATTTTCCAGGCAAGAATACTGATGTGCCTTCCCATTTTCTATTCCAGGGGATCTTCTTGGTCTAGGGATCAAAACCATGTCTCTTGCATCTCCTTGCAATAGCAGGTAGATTATTTACCACTGGTGTCACATGGGAAGTAGAAACGACACACAGTTGAGGATGTGTCTAGCAGTGAAAGTAAAGTCTGATGCTGCAAAGAACAATATTGCATAGGAATGTTAAGTCCATGAATCAAGGTAAATTGGGTAAATTGGACATGGTCAAGCAGGAGATGGCAGGAGTGAACATCGACATTTTAGGAATCAGTGAACTATTAATAAAATGAACCAAAATGGGCCAGTTTAATTCAGATGACTATTATATCTACTACTGTGGGCAAGAATCCCTTAGAAGAAATTGAGTAGTTCCTCATAGTCAATGAAAGAATCCAAAAGGCAGTACTTGGGTGCAATCTCAAAAATGACAGAATGATCTTGGCTTGTTTCATGGCAAACCATTCAACATCACAATAATTCAAGTCTGCATTCCAACCACTAATGCTGAAGCTGAAGTTGACTGGTTCTATGAAGATCTACAAGATCTTCTAGAACTAACACCAAAAAGAGATGTACTTTTCATCATAGGGAATTGGAATACAGAAATAGGAAGTAACTACTAGTTACTAGTAACTACAGGAGTAATAGTAAGTTACTCCTGTTACCTGGAGTTTGGTCTTGGAATACAAAATGAAGCAGGGCAAAGGCTAACAGAGTTTTGCTAAGAGAAAACACTGGTCATAACAAACACCCTTTTCCAACAACACAAGAGACTACTCTATACATGGACATCACCAGATGGTCAATACCAAAATCAGATTGATTATATTCTGTGCAGTTGAAATGGAGAAGCGCTAAACAGTAGAAACAAGACCTGGAGCTGACTGTGGCTTAGCTCATCAGCTCTTTATTGAAAAATTCAGGTTTAAATTGAAGAAACTAGGGAAAAACACTAGGCCATTTAGTTTTGACCTAAATAAAATCCCTAATGATTATATAATGGAGGTGACAAGCAGATTTAGAGGATTAGATCTGACAGAGTGCTTGAAGATCTATGGATGGAGGTTTGTAACACTGTACACGAGGTAGTGACCAACCATCCCCCCAAAAAAGAAATGCAAGGAAGCAAAGTGGTCATCTGAGGAGGCTTTACAAATAACTGAGAAAAGAAAGGCAAAAGGCAAGGGAGAAAGGGAAAGATGTACCCAGCTGAATGCAGACTTCCAGAGAATAGCAAGGAGGGATAAGGCCTTCTTAAGTGAACAATGCAAAGGAAAAAAAAGTAGGACTAGAGATCTCTTCAAGAAAACTGGAGATATCAAGGAAGTATTTCATGCAAGGATCGGCACAATAAAGGGCAGATACAGTAAGCACCTAACAGAAGCCAAAGAGATTGATAAGAGATGGCAAGGATATAAAGAACTATTCAAAAAGGTCTTAATGACCCAGAATAATTACAGTGGTATAGTCACTCACCTAGAGCCAGACATCTTGGTCAGGTGAGCCTTAGGAAACATTACAATGAACAAAGCTAATGGAGGTGATGGAATTTCAGCTGAGCTACTTAAAAATCCTAAAAGATGGTACTGTGAAAGTGCTGCACTAAATATGTCAGCAAACTTGGAAAACTCAGCACTGGCCGCAGGACTGGAAAAGATTAGGTTTCATTCCAATCCCAAAGAAGGGCATGCCAAAGAAATGTTCAACTACCATACAATTGTGCTCCTTTCACATGCTAGCAAAGTATGCTCAAAATTCTTCAAGCTAGTCTTGACCAGTATATGAACTAAGGACTTCCAGATGTACAAGCTGGGTTTAGAAAAGGCAAAGGAGCCAGAGATCAAGTTGCCAGCATTTGTTGGATCATAGAGAAAGCAAGGGAATTCGAGAGAAACATCTATTCTGCTTCATTGACTATGCTAAGGCCTTTGACTGTTTGGATCACAACGAACTATGGAAAATTCTTAAAGAGATAGGAGTACCAGATCACCTTACCTGTCTTCTGAGAAACTGTATGCAGGTCGAGAAGCAACAGTTAGAAGTGGACATGGAAAAATGGACTGGTTTCAAACTGGGAAAGGAGTACGACAAACCTGTATATTGTCACCCAGCTTATTTAACTTCTATGCAGAGTACATCATGCAAAATGCTAGGAGGGATGAATCACAAGCTGGAATCAAGATTGCCAGGAGAAATAGCAACAACCTCAGATATGCAGATGATACCATTCTAATGGCAGAAAGTGAAGAGGAACTAAACAGCCTTTTGATGAGGGTGAAAGAGAAGAGTGGAACAGTTGGCTGAAAACTCAACATTCAAAAAACTAATATAATGGCATCTGGTCCCATTACTTCATGGCAAATAGAAGGGGAAAAAGTGGAAGCAGAGACAGATTTTCTTCTCTTGGGCTCCAAAATCACTGTGGATGGTGACTGCCACCATGAAATTAAAAAAGACTCTTGCTCCTTGGAAGAGAAGCTCTGACCAACCTAGACAGCATATTAAAAAGCAAAGACATTACTTTGTGACAAAGGTCCATATAGTTAAAGCTATGATTTTTCCAGTAGTCTTGTGTGGAAGTGAGAGTTGGACCATGAAAAAAGGCTGAGCATCGAAAAATTTATGCTTTTGAATTGCGGTGCTGCAGAAAACTCTTGAGAGTCCCTTGGACTGCAAGGATATCAAACCAGTCAATCCTAAAGGAAATCAACCCTGAATACTCATGGGAATGACTTATGCTAAAGCTGAACCTCCAGTATTTTGGCCATCTGATGTGAAGAGCTGATTCATTGGAGAAAACCCTGATGCTGGGAAAGATTGAAGGCTACAGAAGAAGGGAGTGGCAGAGGATGAGTTGATTATATAGAATCCCTAACTCAATGGACATGAGCAAACTCTGGGAGATAGTGAAGCAGCAAAGGTTAGGGAAGCCTGGCGTGCTGCAGTCCATGGGGCTGCAAAAAGTCAGAAACAGCTTAGCAATTGAACAACTACAAATACCTAGTGTTGGGCTTCCCAAGTGGCTCAGGGGGTAAAGAATCTACCTGCAATGCAGGAGACCCAGAAGACTCAGGCTGGATCCCTGGGTTGGGAAGATCACCTGGGGGAGGGCATGGCAACCCACTCTAGTGTTCTTGCCTTGAGAATCCCATGGACAGAGGAGCCTGGAAGCCTACAGTCCATAGGTTCTCAAAGAGACATGAGTGAAGTGACTGAGCACACACACACATAGCAGGCTTCCCAGGTGGCATCAGTGGTAAAGAATCTGCCTGCAAATACAGGAGACACAAGAGACATGGTTTTGATCTCTGAATTGGGAAGATGCTCTGGAATAGGAAATGCTGCTCCACTCCTGTATTCTTGTCTGGAAAAGCCATGGATGGAGGAGACTGGTGGGCTACAGTCTATGGGGCTGCAAAGAGTTGGACATGACCAGCTTGAACATCTGGAAGTTCACAGTTCATGTATTTCTGAAGCCTGGCTTGGAGAATTTTGAGCACTACTTTACTAGCATGTGAGATGAGTGCAATTGTGTGGTAGTTTGAGCATTCTTTCGCATTGCCTTTCTTGGGGATTGAAATGTAAACTGACCTTTTCCAGTCCTGTGGCCTGCTGAGTTTTCCAAATTTGCTGGGATATTGAGTGCAGCACTTTCACACACCATCTTTCAGGATTTGAAACAGCTCAGCTGGAATTCCATCACCTCCACTAGCTTTGTTCATAGTGATGCTTTCTAAGGCCCACTTGACTACACATTCTAGGATGTCTGGCTCTAGGTGAGTGATCACACCATGGTGATTATCTGGGTCGTGAAGATCTTTTTTGTACAGTTCTGTGTATTCTTGCCACCTCTTCTTAATATCTTCTGCTTCTGTTAGGTCCTTAACATTTCTGTCCTTTATCGAGCCCAGCTTTGCATGAAATGTTCCCTTGGTATCTCTGATTTTCTTGAAGAGATCTCTAGTCTTTTCCATTCTGTTGTTTTCCTCTATTTCTTTGCATTGATCACTGAGGAAGGCTTTCTTATCTCTCCTTGCTATTCTTTGGAACTCTGCATTCAAATGGGAGTATCTTTCCTTTTCTCCTTTGCTTTTTGCTTCTCTTCTCTTCTTCTCCCTGGAGAAGGAAATGGCAACCCACTCCAGTATTCTTGCCTGGAGAATCCCATGGACGGAGGAGGTTGGTGGGCTAAAGTCCACAGGTCGCACAGTCGGACACGACTGAATGACTTTCACTTCACTTTCTCTTCTTTTCACAGTTATTTGTAAGGCCTCTTCAGACAGCCATTTTGCTTTTTTGCATTTCTTTTCCATGGAGATGGTCTTGATCCCCTCTCCTGTACAATGTCACGAACATCTGTCCATAGTTCATCAGGTACTCTATCAGATCTAGTCCCTTAAATCTATTTCTCACTTCCACTGTATAATCATAAGGTCATACCTGAATGATCTAGTGGTTTTCCCTACTTTCTTCAATTTCAGTCTGAATTTGGTAATAAGGAGTTCATGATCTGAGCCACAGTCAGCTCCCGGTCTTGTTTTTGTTGACTATATAGAGCTTCTCCATCTTTTGCTGCAGAGAATATAATCAGTCTGATTTTGGTGTTGACCATCTGGTGATGTCCATGTGTAGAGTCTTCTCTTGTGTTGTTGGAAGAGGGTGTTTGCTATGACCAGTTCATTCTCTTGGCAAAACTCTATTAGCCTTTGCCCTGCTTCAATCCATATTCGAAGGCCGAATGTGCCTGTTACTCCAGGTGTTTTTGACTTCCTATTTTTGCATTCCAGTCCCCTATAATGAAAAGGGCATCTTTTTTGGGTGTTAGTCCTAAAAGGCCTTGTAGGTCTTCATAGAACTGTTCAATTTCAGCTTCTTCAGCATTACTGGTTGGGGCATAGGCTTGGATTACTGTGATATTGAATGGTTTGCCTTGGAAACGAACAGAGATCATTCTGTTGTTTTTGAGATTGCATCCAAGTACTGCATTTCAGATTCTTTTGTTGACCATGATGGCTACTCCATTTCTTCTGAGGGATTCCTGCCCGCAGTGGTAGATATAATGGTCATCTGAGTTAAATTCACCCATTCCAGTCCTTTTTAGTTTGCTGATTCCTAGAATGTCAACGTTCAGTCTTGCCATCTCCTGTTTGACCACTTCCAATGTGCCTTGATTCATGGACCTGACATTCCTGGTTCCTATGCAATTTTGCTCTTTACAGCATTGCACCTTACTTCTATCACCAATCACATCCACAACTGGGTATTGTTCTTGCTTTGGCTCCATCCTTTCATTCTTTCTGGAGTTATTTCTCTGCTGATCCCCAGTAGCATATTGGGCACTTACCAACCTGGGGAGTTCCTCTTTCAGTATCCTATCATTTTGCCTTTTCATACTGTTCATGGGGTTCTCAAGGCAAGAATACTGAAGTGGTTTGCCATTCCCTTCTTCAGTGGACCACATTCTGTCAGACCTCTCCACCATGACCCGTCAGTCTTGGGTGGCCCCACGGGGCATGGCTTAGTTTCATTGAGTTAGACAAGGCTGTGGTCCGTGTGATCAGATTGGCTAGTTTTCTATGATTATGGTTTCAGTGTATCTGCCCTCTGATGCCCTCTCGCAACACCTACCATCTTACTTGGGTTTCTTTTACCTTGGATGTGGGGTATCTCTTCACAGCTGCTCCAGCAAAGCACAGCCACTGCTCCTTACCTTGGAGGAGGTCGCCCTTCCTGTCCTCGAACATGGAGTAGCTCCTCTAGGCCCTCCTACGGCCACGCAGCTGCCCCTCCTAGGACGTGGGGTAGCTCTTCTCCGCCACCACCCTTGACCTTGGGCATGGGCGTCACCGACTCGAAGCACATGAGTTTGGGTGAACTGGGGAGTTGGTGATGGACAGGGAGGCCTGGCATGCTGTGATTCATGGGGTCTCAAAGAGTCGGACACGACTGAGTGACTGAACTGAACTGAACTGTGCACATTACATACCTAATCTTAGAATTTGATGTTACATAAATGGGTTTACATATGGGAATTACTTGAAATCTTGCTGTTTTACCTAAAAGATGCCTCTTAGAGATAGTTTCATTGTATTGCATACATACATAGTTACATATCAACTAAGTACATGAGCTCTGGTATGAATCCTGTCTCTGTTGCTTATTGTGTAACTTTGGGCAAATTAGCGAAATTCTGGGATCCAATTGCCTCATTTGTAAAATATAATGATAGCAGTCAACTCAAGGGGTTGTTTGTTCTGAGATTAAATGAAGTTGTATAGTACATTAATGTTGAATTAACATTAGTTACTATATTTATCTCATAATTTTTATTGCTAGTTGGTATTCCATAGACCATACAATTTCTTCTAAGTACTGCTTCAGCTATACCTTTCAATATTAATGTGTAATGTATTCATTGTTCTTCAGGTTTAAATTTTGCTAATTACCATTATGACTTTAATTTTGATTTATTATATATGTATGATTTTAAATTTCCAAACTTGAGATTTTTTGTTGTTTTCTGTTGTTTGTTTTGGTGGAGGAATAATCTTTTAATACTAGAAAGTAGCTATCTTTTTAACATAAATTTCTAATTTTTCTCCTTTTGAATTTTGTGGTCATAGATACAATAGTGTAGATATGGTATACTTTTTTGGTACTTCTTGGTACTTTGTTTTGGGCCAAATATGTGGTCAGTTTTGTAAATGTTCCTAATATAACCTTAAAAATAATATGTATACATCAATGTTCAGATGCTGAATTCTATACATGTTAATTAGATTAAATGTGGTTATATTGCTACTCACATCTTCTATATCCTTATTCATTTTCAGTCTTTTTGATCAATTTGGGTGGTCCCTTAATACCACTCATTGTAATTTTGAATTTGTAAATTTTTAATGTAATTTAAGATTTTTTAGAGTTGTTTTCATTAGGTAGATTTAATATTTTTATAGCTTTCTGTGACATGCTCATTTTTTTCATAAAATATACTGATTCTGATTATGTTTATTGCTTTTAACCTTAACATATATTTTCTATTATAGTGTATTATTATTATTGGCTTTATTTTTGTTTTTACTTACTGAGTTTGCTAGTTTGATTATATTGATAATTCCAATTAATGATGTCTATACATATTCATGCTCTTTGCCATGACTTTGTAGCTACTCTCATGAAAAGGTGGAGTCTATTTTATTACCCCAAGTTGGTCTGTGACTTGCTCTGGCCAACAGAATGAAGCAGAAATGACACAGTGCTGCTTCTAGGTCTGAGCCTTGAGAGGCCTTTGGTGCGTCTTTTCCTTCTTAGAATCCTGCAACTGTTCAAGCTATGCTGGATGATGCATGATATGACCCATCTTCTTCCTTGCCTCATCCAAGAGCTAACATGCAATGAAGCCATCTTAGACCACCAACCTCTGGCCAACTCCCTAGCTGACTCAAGATGCATGAGTGAGTACAGTCAAGGGCAGTTGAACCTGGTCCATATCAGCACAGGTTCCCACCTGATTTGGAACTTGTGAGCAATGATAAATACTTAGTTTTTGAATCAGTGAATGACTTAAAAAGGTGATTTGTTGTGGAGCAATATCTAATTGAATTGGTTTGTTATAGAGCAATAGCTAATTGAGGTGGTTATAGAGCAATAGCTAATTGATACCAACAGTATACTTCTTAAAAGTTTTCCACTGTCTCATTAGTTTTTAAATTGCTATAATATTCTTTTTAATATGCCACTTTACCATTAGTTTTCTGTCTTACCTCTGCTATATTTTTGCTTTTCTTTAAAATATCCTGTAACTAGATTTAATAAATCCAATCTGAGAATCTGTTTAATCTATTTCCAGTCATTGTGATCACTGATGTCTGTATGTGTGTATATTCATAGCATTTTTTGTGATTTCTGTTGATATTTTTGTTGTTATTCATTGTTTATTCTTCCTTGCTTTATACTGAATTAACAAAGTTTTCTACCCTGTTTTCCCACTCTATTAGTTTGTTAGAAACATTTTCAATTTCAATTTCTCAATAATAGTTACCCTGATATTTTTAAGGTGCTTTTGACTTAAGAAACTCTGAAGATGATCAATATATCTACATTCCTTTCAAACAATGCAAGATCATTAGAATATTTTATCTTCTATTACCATCTCTATCTAACATGCTTTTATTTCCTAGTATTTTAGTATAACTTCAACTTTAGTTCCTCCATCTAAATAAGTGATCATTACTTCTTTTATATATCCCGCTCAGGACTTGTGCTTCACCAATCTGGGTATCCTTGACTATCTTTTAGAAAAATATAAGCTATTCCATCTTTGAATACTATTTTTATTCCATTTATTTTGTTATCTATTAGAGGTATATTCAGTTCAGCTCAGTCACTCAGTCGTGTCCGACTCTTTGCGACCCCATGAACAGCAGCATGCCAGGCCTCCCTGGCCATCACTAACTCCCAGAGTCCACCCAAACCCATGTCCGTTGAGTTGGTGAAGTCATCCAACCATCTCATCCTCTGTCATCCCCTTTTCCTTCTGCCCTGAATCTTTCCCAGCATCAGGGTCTTTTCTAGTCAGTCAGCTTTTCGCATCAGGTGGCCAAAGTATTGGAATTTCAGCTTCAACATCAGTCCTTCCAATGAACACCCAGGACTGATCTCCTTTAGGATGGACTGGTTGGATCTCCTAGGGCTTCCCTGATAGCTCAATTAGTAAAGAATCTGCCTGCAATGCAGGAGACCCCAGTCTGATTCCTGGGTCAGGAAGATCTGCTGGAGAAGGGAAAGGCTACCCACTCCAGTATTCTTGGGCTTCAATTGTGGCTCAGCTGGTAAAGAATCTGCCTGCAATGTGGGAGACCTGGTTTTGATTCCTGGGTTGGGTTGGAAAGATGCCCTGGAGAAGGGAAAGTCTACCCATTTCAGTATTCTGGCCTGGAGAATTCCATGGACTATACAGTCGCAAAGAGTCAGACACAACTGAGGGAAATTCATTTTACACTTTCAGAGGTATATTGGTTAATTCTTGGTCTATCTGCTAAGCTTTTATCTATTTTTAACATTTTTCATCTTTTTTCCCCCCTCTCTGTCCTGTATACTTAATCAGTTCAGTTCAGTCACTCAGTCGTGTCCGACTATTTGCGACCCCATGAATCGCAGCACACCAAGCCTCCCTGTCCATCACCAACACCTGGAGTTCACTCAGACTCACATCCATCGAGTCCCTGATGCCATCCAGCCATCTCATCCTCGGTCATCCCCTTCTCCTCCTGCCCCCAATCCCTCCCAGCATCAGAGTCTTTTCCAATGAGTCAACTCTTCGCATGAGGTGGCCAAAGTACTGGAGTTTCAGCTTTAGCATCATTCCTTCCAAAGAAATCCCAGGGCTGATCTCCTTTAGAATAGACTGGTTGGATCTCCTTGCAGTCCAAGGGACTCTCAAGAGTCTTCTCCAACACCACAGTTCAAAAGCATCAATTGTTCTGTGCTCAGCTTTCTTCACAGTCCAACTCTTACAACCCATACATGACCACAGGAAAAACCATAGCCTTGACTAGATGGACCTTAGTCGGCAAAGTAATGTCTCTGCTATCTAGGTTGGTCATAACTTTTCTTCCAAGGAGTAAGCGTCTTTTAATTTCATGGCTGAACTCACCATCTGCAGTGATTTTGGAGCCCCCAAAAATAAAGTCTGACACTGTTTCTACTGTTTCCCCATCTATTTCCCATGAAGTGATGGCACCAGATGCCATGATCTTCGTTTTCTGAATGTTGAGCTTTAAGCCAACTTTTTCACTCTCCTCTTTCACTTTCATCAAGAGGCTTTTTAGTTCCTCTTCCCCTTCTACCATAAGGGTGGTGTCATCTGCATATCTGAGGTTATTGATATTTCTCCTGGCAATCTTGATTCCAGCTTGTGTTTCTTCCAGTCCAGCATTTCTCATGATGTATTCTGCATATAAGTTAAATAAGCAGGGTAACAATATACAGCCTTGAGTACTCCTTTTCCTATTTGGAACCAGTCTGTTGTTCCATGTCCAGTTCTAACTGTTGCTTCTTGACTTGCATACAGATTTCTCAAGAGGCAGGTCAGGTGATCTGGTATTCCCATCTCTCTCAGAATTTTCCACAGTTTATTGTGATCCACACAGTCAAAGGCTTTGGCATAGTCAATAAAGCAGAAATAGATGTTTTTCTGGAACTCTCTTGCTTTTTCCATGATCCAGCGGATGTTGGCAATTTGATCTCTGGTTCCTCTGCCTTTTCTAAAACCAGCTTGAACATCTGGAAGTTCACGGTTCATATATTGCTGAAGCCAGGCTTGGAGAATTTTGAGCATTACTTTACTAGCATGTGAGATGAGTGCAATTGTGCGGTAGTTTGAGCATTCTTTTGCATTGCCTTTCTTTGGGATTGGAATGAAAACTGACCTTTTCCAGTTCTGTGGCCACTGCTGAGTTTTCCAAATTTGCTGGCATTTTGAGTGCAGCACTTTTACAGCATCATCTTTCAGGAATTAAAATAGCTTAACTGGAATTCCATCACCTCCACTAGCTTTGTTCATAGTGATACTTTCTAAGGCCCACTTGACTTCATATTGCAGGATGTCTGGCTCTAGATGACTGATCACACCATCATGATTATCTAGGTCATGAAGATCTTTTTTGTACAGTTCTTCTGTGTATTCTTTCCACGTATTCTTAATATCTTCTGCTTCTGTTAGGTCCATACCATTTCTGTCCTTTATCGAGCCCATCTTTGCATGAAATGTTCCTTTGGTATCTCTAATTTTCCTGAAGAGATCTCTACTCTTTCCCATTCTGTTCTTTTCCTCTATTTCTTTGCACTGATGGCTGAAGAAGGCTTTCTTGTCTCTTCTTGCTATTCTTTGAAACTCTGCATTCAGATGCTTATATCTTTCCTTTTCTCCTTTGTTTTTCACCTCTCTTCTTTTCACAGCTATTTGTAAGGCCTCCCCAGACAGCCATTTTGCTTTTTTGCATTTCTTTTCCATGGGGATGGTCTTGATCCCTGTCTCCTGTACAATGTCACAAACCTCATTCCATAGTTCATCAGGCACTCTATCTATCAGATCTAAGCCCTTAAATCTATTTCTCACTTCTACTGTATAATCATAAGGGATTTGATTTAGGTCATACCTAAATGGTCTAGTGATTTTCCCTACTTTCTTCAATTTGAGTCTGAATTTGGCAATAAGGAGTTCATGATCTGAGCCACAGTCAGCTCCCGGTCTTGTTTTTGCTGACTGTATAGAGCTTCTCTATCTTTGGCTGCAAAGAATATAATCAATCTGCTTTCAGTGTTGACCATCTGGTGATGTCCATGTATAGAGTCTTCTCTTGTGTTGTTGGAAGAGGGTGTTTGCTATGACCAGTTCATTCTCTTGGCAAAACTCGATTAGTCTTTGCCCTGCTTCATTCCGCATTCCAAGGCCAAATGTGCCTGTTACTCCAGGTGTTTTTGACTTCCTATTTTTGCATTCCAGTCCCCTATAATGAAAAGGACATCTTTTCTGGGTGTTAGTTCTAAAAGGTCTTGTAGGTCTTCATAGAACTGTTCAACTTCAGCTTCTTCAGCATTACTGGTTGGGGCATAGACTTGGATTACTGTGATATTGAATGGTTTGCCTTGGAAACGAACAGAGATCATTCCGTTGTTTTTGAGATTGCATCCAAGTACTGCATTTCAGACTCTTTTGTTGACCATGATGGCTACTCCATTTCTTCTGAGGGATTCCTGCCCGCAGTGGTAGATATAATGGTCATCTGAGTTAAATTCACCCATTCCAGTCCTTTTTAGTTTGCTGATTCCTAGAATGTCAATGACCACCCTTGCCACCTCTTGTTTGACCACTTCCAATTTGCCTTCATTCATGGACCTGACATTCCAGGTTCCTATGCAATTTTGCTCTTTATAGCATCGGACCTTGCTTCTATCACCAGTCGCATCCACAACTGGGTGTTGTTTTTGCTTTGTCTCCATCCCTTCATTCTTCCCAGAGTTATTTCTCCACTGATCTCCAGTAGCTTGTTGGGCACCTACTGACCTGGGGCGTTCCTCTTTTAGTATCCTATCATTTTGCCTTTTCATACTGTTCATGGGGTTCTCAAGGCAAGAATACTGAAATGGTTTGCCATTCCCTCCTCCAGTGTACCATATTCTGTCAGACCTCTCTACCATGACCTGCCCGTCTTGGGTTGCCCTGCGGGCATGGCTTAGTTTCATTGAGTTAAACAAGGCTGTGGTCCTAGTGTGATTAGATTGACTAGTTTGCTGTGAGTATGGTTTCAGTGTGTCTGCCCTCTGATGCCCTCTTGCAACACCTACCATCTTACTTGGTTTTCTGTTACCTTGGGCGTGGGGTATCTCTTCACCGCTGCTCCAGCAAAGCGCAGCCACTGCTCCTTACCTTGGAGGAAGAGTATCTCCTCACCGCCACCATTCCTGACCTTCAATGTGGGATAGCTCCTCTAGGCCCTCCTGCACCCGTGCAGCCACTGCTCCTTGGAAGTGGGGTTGCTCCTCTCTGCCGCCGCCCCTGGCCTCGAGCGCGGGGTTGCTCCTCCCGGCAGCCCCTGACCTCGGACGCAGGGTAGCTCCTCTTGGCTGTTCCTGCGCCGTCGCAGCCTGGCACTCTCGGCTGCTGCCCCTAACCTCGGACATGTGGTAACTTCTCTTGGCCGCCGCCCTTCGGGCATGGGGTCCTCCTGGCTTCTGCCCCTGACATTGGACGTGGGGTAGCTCCCCTTGGCACGCTTAGTGTGCTGGTAAACTTAATAGTCTCCCAAGATTTATACTTTTATTTTGTAATTAACTCATGTTTGTGTCTAACCTTCTGGTTAACTCATTGACTGTAGTTTCAAAGATGGCTATTTTTATTCTATAATTGCTATTCATTTCTTTCTAAATATGCCTCTTCTTTTGCCTATAGATTTAGTTCATGGTTTATAGTTTCTAATCCTTCTTTCATGTCTTTAGAACTTTTAAATGTATTTGTTTTATACTCTTGTTCAAATTGCTGTTCTGTTTCTCCAGAAATCAGCCTTGAGAAGATTCAAGTGCAAGTGGTTTATTTGAGAGGTGAGGGAAATATGTGGGAAACAGCTAGAACAGAACACTTCTCAGAGTTATCACACCACCCTCTCTTGCGCAGGAGCAAGGGTGCTGGGATATTTGCATATTTGTCATTGAAGGGCTGCTCTAGGGGTGTTAATTCCTTGGAACTTATAGCCTGCTACTTGCAAGGATAAAGTGGCTTTTGCTCCTGCTTTAGAGACAGCCCTCAGGCAGACATACAGGTACCTGCAGTTGGATGTTGACAAACAAACATGAAGTGATAAAGTCCAAAGCCGAAAGCAACATTTGCTACAGGCAGTTAATTCTCCCATTGGTTTTTTTACTGACTTTTGCTTATATGTGTTGTGTCAATTTTAGCTGTGAGCTCATTTTCAGTGATACTGTGTGTGTGTGTGTGTGTGTGTGTGTGTGTGTGTGTGTGTGTGTAAATTCTCTACCTTCCAGATTTAAGAAGTATCTCCCCAGAATGGTGTTACTTTTACTTCTGCTTTGTGTCTCTAGAGAAAAATTAATATTTTTTATGAATTTCTCATTTTTAGGGAAATCCTAAACTCTGAAGTTGGTATAAATTCAGTCTCTAAATGTGCACATGGTTTTTCTTTTTATTGTTTTCTTTTCCCAAAACAAACTTCTTTGTAATCTCCCTTGGGTAGTGGTCTATTTTCTTTCTGTTATCCTTCACTCTGAGGGTGTGGTTTTGAAAGTTCTGACTTTATGCTCAGTTTCAGTGTTAATATCTTGCATCTTAAAGTCTCAAGTTTTGGCCTGCTGTGTTTAGCAGCCCTAAGCCCCGGGCTGTTGCCAAACTACAGGACACTACCCCAGGGCAGCTGCAGAGTCAGCTGTTCTTACAATTAGGGCTTTCAGTTCCCTGGTTTCTACCACCTGAGACTTTCTTTTTTTTTCTTTCAAATGAGACATGTATCAGAAATTTTGTTGTGTTTTTCCATTATTTCTAGATGTTGGTAGCAGGATGGTTTCAGATTTATCTGTTTGCTCTTCTTGCTTGGACTGTAGCCCACCAGGCTCCTCTGCACGTGGAATTCTCCAGGCAAGAATACTGGAATGGGTTGCCATTTCCTCCTCCAGAGGATCTTCCCAACCCAGGGATCTAACCCCTGTCTCTTGCACATCCTGCATTGGCAGGTGGATTCTTTACCACTACACCACCTGGAAAGCCAGGAATTAACAATTTAAAGTATTAAAAACATGCACAGAATATTTTAAAGTAACATGAATATGTATGCTTTTAGCAAGGTATTGTGCTATTCAAGAAAAAAGATTCCTGGGAATCTTGACAATCTATCCTAATTGGGTACCTTCTATTAATGAGCTATAATTTAGTTTTATCAAGTGAAAAAGGGAGTAGATATCTGCTAAGGGTCCTTGAAGGAATAAAATTCCACCAGCTAGTTTACAATCTGATATACAGTGCTGATATAGCCAACTTAATATATTTAACGTAAGTTGTAAATTAAGTCATTTGTTACCCTTTTCACTAGATGGTATTTGATGTGGCAGGAGAGGATGAGGTTACATTTCTATATACTCAATGCCTAGAAGAGTGCCTGGTTCTAATTCCATCAAAACTTGCTGGGAAATTTGTGTATGTGCTCCATACAGAGATTCTAATGGTACAAAAATGACTTTCTTTTCTTTTCTTTTTTTAATACTTTCTCCATTCCTTTGCTTTCTCATTGTAACCAGTTTTCTCTCTAACAAGATAAACTGTTGAGAGTTGCATCTTTTTTCTTTTTTTCTGCTATTACCCTCTTTCCTTTCTTCATGACAAGGCCCAGCAAATCATATTTTGCATCTTTCTCTTTTTATAAACTCATCTCCATTTTATTTTGTAACCCTGATTTCCCCTGTCCTACTTCCACGTCTCTGATTTTTCTTTCTCAGTTTGTTTCATGGTTTCTGTTTTCAATTCTGTACCTAAGATTTTAATATGATCAACAGTTATGTTTCTTCTAATTCTACATATTCTTCCCAAGTCACATCATCTATTATGGGGGCTTCAGTTACAACTCATACTGGTAATTTTAAAAACTGAAACAATGCATTATAATATGTAAATGTGTTAGTCTATTTAGGCTCCTGTAACAACAGCAACAACAACAACAAAAAACATAAACTGGGTGACTTCCAAACAACAAACATTTCTTTCTCATAGTTCTGGAAGATAGAAAGTCCAAGATCATGGTGCCAGCAGATTTGGTGAAGACCTGTTTCCTGGCTCATGGATAGTATCTCCTTGCTGTATGGTATAAGAGGCAAGAGAGTTCTCTGGGGCCTGTTTTATAAGAGCCTTCAGCCCTTATAATCACTTCCCAAAGGCTTCACCTCCTAATACCACAATCTTGGGGATTAGGAATTCAACATATAAATTTTGGGGGACACAAACATTCAAACTGTATCAATGTGTTTCATTTATTCTATTTGTTAGCTTGTCTCCACTTTTGAATTTAAGCCCCATATGGGCAGGCACCTTATCTACCTTATTCACCACAGGATCTCCAAAGCTTGGAACAGTAGGCGGCATGTGGTAGGCACTCAACAAATACTACTTGAATAAATGACCAATTTCAAAATGTGATGCCTTACCAGAGCATGTTTGTTTCTTGTCAACAGAGCAAGAAAAATATTCCTGAAAAAAAGAATCTCAAAAATTTGAAAGAATATCAGCTAGGCGTTTTAAGAAGATGGAGATAGTAGTTAGCGGTGTAGTTTGGGGAATTTCCTGTGTAAAATCTGTATAAAAACAAGCAGAAAAAATAGCAAAACAAAAATCCCATAGATAACCCTTAAGGAAAAAACTAGGTGGTAAGGTATCCTCATGAACTCCCAAAGACAAATGAATAGGGACAAACCACATATAGCTGTGAAAGCTTCATGATGTTGATGTGAGTGAGAGAAAACGTGGAGAGAAGCAATGGAATGGGAAGAACAGAGCCTTAAAGGAAAAAAAAAAAAAATTGTTCCTTGCAACATGGTGGGTCAATTTAAGAGCAGCAGCTAAAACTGGAAGAGATTTTGCTCTCTCTGAGCTGAAAATTTCAAGGGTCCATGATCCTTGCCTCGCTCCTACACACTCTCAAAAGTGATGCTGTGCACCCTTCCAGGACAAGGTCCCACAGTAAGGAAAAACTCCTGGAAGTAGACTCAGAATTTAACAGAAAAAGGAAAGAGAAAGTCAGTTAAATGTAGGTAGCAGAAAACTTGTCTCAGAAGACAAGCCACTAAATTTATTTTTATTGTATAATTGGCATACAATAAATTTTACATATTTAATGTGTGTAATTAGACAAGTTATGACATGTGATAGCGTCGCATCACTCAAGCTAGTGAACATATCCATCAACCCTGAAGATTCTCTAGTGCTCCTTTGTGATCTCTCCCTTTTGCCTAACTCAGCACCCCTCCAGGCAATCACTGATCTGCTTTCTGTCACTGTAGGTTAGTTTGCATTTTCCTGTAGTTCTATATAAATTGAATTATAAAGTTTATTTTATCTCTGCTTTTTTAAAAAAAAAAAAACTTGGATTCATCATGTTGTTGCATGTGTATAACATTGGTTCATTCTTATTTAATGCTCGGTAGTATTTTATTGAGGCTTCCCGAGTGGCTCAGTGGTAAAGAATTCACCTGCAATGCACTCTTCTATTGTGTAGATATGTCACAAGGTGTTTATCTACTCACCTGTTGTTGGATATTTGGATTGTTTCCAGTTTGGAACTGTTATAAATAAAGCTACTATGAACTTTTGCATATAAATCTTTGCATGGACATATGCTTTTATGTCTCTCGTGTAAATACCAAGGGGTAGAATGCCTAGAGCCTAAGGTAGGTGTGAGCTTAAGTTTTTCAGAAAGTGCCAAACAGTTTTCCAAAGAGGTTGTAATATTTTGCATTCCTATTAGCAGTGTATGAAGAGTTCTAGTTCATCCACATCTTCACCAATATTTACCATGATCAGTGTTTTTAATTTTACTACTTTTAGTAGGTGTGTAGTAGTATCTCACAGTTTCAATTTTGTATGTCTCTGATAACTAATAATATTGAGCATCTTGGCACCATCTCTCTCTACACATGGAATTTGCTCTCTACGTATTTTCTTGCTGAAGTGAAAAGTCTATTCAATCTTTTTTTCATTTTTAATTGGATTGCTTGTTTTCAGAGTTTTCACAGAGTGGTCTGTGAACATTAAAAAAAAGCTATGTAAGCTAAGCCTCCTTCTAAAAGTTCAGGAAAACTAACTGCATAAATATGAGCAGCAAAGAAGTATTGAGCTCAAATTTCATACTAAGTTACTATAAGAAAAGAGGATTAAAGAGCTTCTAGGACCCTGCCTAACACATAGGACAAATCTCTATACTAAATAGTATAGCTGGTTGCATTATAAAATAAAAAATTTAACTCAAAAGGTCTGTTGCTGAGGCCTGCATTTCCATCTTACATTTATTTCTTTGCCTTAATAGTATTAAAAAGAATATACCATCAATGAGATGATATATTTAGTTACCAACACTTCAATGAATAGAATTTTATGTGATCTTTTGAAATGTGACAGAGACCTGAGAGAAACTTTTCAGCAAATGATCCACCCAATAGAGAGAAAATAGAGAGGACCACCTACCACGTAAGAAGATTTTAGTGAAGAGTGGCTTTTGCTGGGGGACGCTGTTGTACCCTGCTTGGTGGTAGTACTGGGGGCAGCATGAAGTCTAGTTTCCTGTAGAAGAATGAAAGAAAGTTCTTAAGTAAAAGGAAGCAGAGTAATAATTGCTCACAATTTCATTTGATGCAGTCATGATTCTACCCTCCAGGTGGAAATAAATAAAATAAATAATATAATACAAATGCTTGGCTCTGAGGAAGGTAAAAACTAGAGAGTTCTTACTGATAAAATGTTTATGACTCAGGAAAAAATTACAAGGAATAAGGCAGATGGAGAAATGGAAGCCAAAAGTGGTGTGTATGGGGTGGGGGAAGGGATGGCTAGAAAGAGAAGAGTGAAGAAAAAAGAACACAGAAGATTAAAACAATCTTTTAAAGGTTTGCTCTCTCTTTTTGAAAAATTTAAAAATATTTTCAGCAAACAACATTGCTTCTCTCTTGGTTTTGTTTTGTTCGGTCTTCCCTTCTACACTGTTGTCTGTTCTTTGTTTTGCATCCTAGTTTTGCAGGGGGAATTCTGCCTAACCAGACACCAAGGGAACTGCCAGCTATGTCAATCAGCTGTCATAACTAGGGCCAGAGACCAAAAAAGAACAGCGTAAGCCAAAGAGGAAGGAAAAAAAAAAAAAAAAGAGACAGAGATGGTGTGTGGGAGTGTGTTGTAGGGGGCTGCAGAGGGAGCTTGCAGTGCTGGGAAAATACATTTTACCCATTTCTCCCAAGTCACTTCAGCTATACTTTATTTTTTTTTCTCAGTTCTGTGGGAAATAGCAAAGGCTCAGCTTATCAGTGATTTCACTGAGCCAGGATTCTGAAAGTTGAAGGGACATCCTGTACCAAGCTCTGAAACATTGACCTCAATAGAATCCCCACCCTAAAGATCTAATGGAAAAATATTTGACTTGTGTGTGGTGGCTCTGTAAGATATGTAGGCTAGAGAAGACAGTAGGAAAAATTTAGAGCTGAAAACTGACTTCAGATAAAAATTTGGACAAAATAGTAGAGCTATTTATTATATAAAATGTGTTATGCTGAAAACTACCAAATCCAGCCATTTGCCTGTGTTTGGATTAGTCTTGGGAGAACCATTAGACCTGCATTTCTGCCAAACACAGTTAGGATTTGCCATGCTGAAGCCCAAATACAGACCTGGAGTTCAGTGTTGTGTCTACCATGTGCCTTGTCTAATCCAGAATGGGCTTGTTTGTCATGCTCTTTCCAGACATAACATAAAACACCAGGACAACTGTAATTAACACTGAGAATACTGAATAGCCTTTGGCTAGAGCTATTTTGGTTCAACAGTTTGATGAAGTAGAATAAGACATCTAGGTTCATAACCCTAGCTGAGGTCTGACACCCTCTATGACAGGTTTTTCTTTAAAAAAAAAAAAAAAAAAATCAGTTCTATGTCCAAGAGTTGCTTGATAAAAAGTGCATTCAGAGTTTCTCTTTTTATAGGTAACCTACTCCAGTTGCTGGCTCCAATATTGATGATGTGATGTGATATTAACCTAGATTTAAATATGCCAGGTGTGATGGAAAATAAGAATATATGAATTCTTGATACATCATTTTTTACATTTGATATTTGTACTAAAAGATAATCCAGCTCAGCTAAATAATAAATTGGACTACATGAACTTATTGCTAGCAGATATTGGAACTACAATATATATTCTTCGGGTGGTTAATATATTAGAACCAATTATACATAAATACTAGTGAGGTTCATTTGTAAGGTCCACACAAACATGAATAATATTTCTGATGCCAGGTTTATCTTTAAAGACTCTGACTTAACTGAAATATAGGTAATAAATTAAAATAGCCCCATGACTACCTGTACATCATTATTGAAGAGCACTCATTTCAGCAGAGGTCGGCAGTAACACTCTTAATATGTCTCCAGAGGCACATCCTTCACATACTTTATCTGAAATATTTTTATCAGTTTCTGGCCAAAACCACATTTGATCCAAATAAAATCCATTCTTTAAATTTGTGGCATCTCATGGGGAAAATTCACATCTATTTGTGATTATTAGGTCCAGGGCATGCTTTTTTAAACAGCTACTTCCAGAGCATTCACAATCAAGCTAGGGCAGATCAGAAGGCAAGATTTCTCTTAATATGCAGTTCATTTTGAAGAAAGTTGCATTCAGTATATGCACCATAACAGGAAATTATGTGCATGAAATAATATTTTTACAGTGAGTAACATCTTGTCATTTGTCAACACATTTGTCTTTTATATCCTTCTGCAACTAAATTTGGTTAGAAAAAGTCTATATAAAAAGACATCTATGTATTTATATATTTCTAGTGCTCATCTTGGAAAAGTCAAAGCCCTTAACAACCTGGCTGTTTTAATACAAGATGATACAAAAGGATAAGGATCAGATACATGGGGAGAATATTAACTTTTTTGTTAAATTCCTAGGTTCTCTGAAACTGAAAATTTTTCACCAGATATGGTCAAAGACAGATATGCAAAAAGAGTAGTTTGCAGAGATACAGTGATGGCCAAGATCCACCTTTTTACTCCAAGTTCTTAGCTGTGTTTCTTGGAGTAAATTAATTTTTAAATAAATCATATTCACTTTCTTACAAGCAAGTATCAAAACGTATTTGAGGGACTACTCTCATGGTCCCTGGTGGCTCAGAGGATAAAGCGTCTGCCTGCAATGTGGGAGACCTGGGTTCGATTCCCAGGTTGGGAAGATCCCCTGGAGAAGGAAATGGCAATCCACTCCAGTACTCTTGCCTGGAGAATCGTGTGGAGGGAGGAGCCTGGTGGGCTACAGACAATGGGATCGCAAAGAGCAGACACACGAAGCAACTTCACTTCTCACTCTCATGGTCCAGTTGTTAAGACGCTGTACTCTCAATGCAAGGGGCCCAGCTTTGATCCCTGGTCAGGGAACTAGAATCCACATGCCACAATTAAGAGTTTGCATTTGCCACAAAGAAGACCTGAAGCAGCCAGGTAAATAAATATTAGGAAAAAAAAAAACTTATTTGATATTCAGAAGCCAGTATTATGACTTGGTGTGCTGAAATGATAAAGTGGACACAGGGAAAAGTGTAGGAAGTAGTGGTAAGGAAGCATTATTATTGAACATGTATATGAAGAGGAAGGTAGAGAAAGTGCTTTTTTTCTCTTTTTTTAGTGGATCCTAATTTCTGCAATAGGGTCGTACTCAAGAGACACATTTAATTAGACTCATAATTAATATAGGTGGAAATTTTTGAATAAGAAAGAAAAACGGTGATTGTCTAAGACTTGAATTATTTTTAGCACTTCCCAGTTAACACACATCAATTCAGTTCAGTTCAGTTGCTCAGTCGTGTCCGACTCTGCTACTCCATGAACTGCAGCACGCCAGGCTTCCCTGTCCATCACCGACTCCTAGAGTTTACTCAAACTCATGCCCATTGAGTTGTGATGCTATCCAACCATCTCGTCCTCTGTCGTCCCCTTCTCCTCCCGCCTTCAATCATTCCCAGCACCAGGGTTTTTTCCAATGAGTCAGCTTTTCGCATGAAGTGGCCAAAGTATTGGAGTTTCAGCTTCAGCATCCATCCTTCCAATGAATATTTAGGACTGATTTCCTTTAGGATGGACTGGTTGGATCTCCTTGCTGTTAACAAACATACACACATATGTTAACACATATCCACACACAGAATATTAACTTCCCTAAGCCTAAAGTTGGAAAAGTTTATGCTTTAACACTTGTCATTTTCCTCTATTAAAAGGGTTCTTAACCTAAATTTCAAATAGTTGACTTCTTTTATCATTCCATAAAATATTTGGAAAGTTTTTCCATAAACTTTCTCAGAGTCAGTTAAAAATGCCCTTTCACTGTCCCCTGTCTGTCACCCTCCCATTTCCTGTACACACCTACTTGGACAGTTGCTTTTAATGCTAGGTCCATGTTCTGACTTAAAAACTATGATTTCCAAAGATAAGAATCTTTTGATGTGAGAGATGCTTTTATATGCATTCTTAGAAATTTATTATTCCCCCCCCCCCTTGGAATGTTGAGTAAGAGACTGGCAGATCTGCCTCCAAGTCCAGAACAGGAGAATTTGATTCACTCTTAAATTTCCTTGCTTATTTTTGGAGTGAAGATTCAATGACTTCTTTTCAGAAATGCATTTCCTCCATGTGAACAGGAACTAGGAAGAAAAACAATGACCTGCCTTAGTGCTAGAGATAAGAGCATCTTTGATGAATGTTCAGAGCATCCCTTGACATATTTGACCTTATAATTCCTGGGATTTTCCATAAAGTAATATTGAGAGAAGGAGATTCAGTGTTAAAATTTCAGCATGTCCCTATAGCACAGTATCATTTTTTTCTGATGGCTCTGCTTCTAGAGATGATAGTTCTTGAAATAATATAAATTCACTAGCCATTGTGTGACAGGGTCAGTGTGCAGTCACATATCTGACCCCACATGCCTTCTGTGGGCTCAGGTGTTTGTTTGTGTTGGGGGGAACTCTATTTACAGCCACTCAAAATTTTCTGGCTTTCCCTGGCTTAACTGTTCTTTTCATTTCTCTTTAGCTGTCTTCTAGGCTTTAAGTTCTGTGTTACATTGTCCCTTGAGTACCTCCAGCAGGACCTGAAGTTCATAGTTAACATTAACAAGGTGAACACTGTTAGCAAGGCACTCTACAGTAAATTCCTAGAGTCCACAGAGCTGAATGACATTCAAAGACTGGTGACAAAGACATAAGGTCAATTTCTGCTCAGCTGTCTGATCAAACATAGAAAATTAGGTACTTGCCTAAGTTCTTTGGGCTATACCTTTTAGGAATTTGTAAGTTTGCCATGAGTTTTCCTCATTTACTTAGGGGAAGAATTCTGAAATATAAGTAAAAAGGATGCTTGTCTCTTTTGCACAACAGTTGCAGAAATGTATATATTGTGATTTTATTAGTAGTAAAATAACCTAGATTATAAAATTCCTTGTTAGACTCTTGACATTAAAAAGGCAGAAAATATTAGCTATATTTGTGTCTTCCATAAGAGCTGACACTGCTTTGTGCATGATAGTTCCCTAATACATTTAAAAAAAATTAATAGCCTATATTTAGTTTTTTATGACAGTTTTCCTGGAAGACTTCCAAAGTGTTTTTACCAAAAGAATGTTACCAAAAGTTCTAGGAGTAATAGATCAATATATATATAGTGAAATTGAAGTCGCTCAGTCGTGTCTGACTCTTTGCGACCCCGTGTAACCCCATTTCACTAAAGAGGAAATAGAGATAAAATGTGACCAAATGACTTCAATGGGGCCATAATATAGAAATAAGTTAATAAATTCTAAATTTACTTAGTGGTTTTTACCTAAGTAAGATTATCTATTACATTAGTTTGACTATATTAAATAATATTAGTTTAACTAATATAATCTCTTCTGACCTGAACATATGGTTATGTGGGAAAAGAAGGGGAGATGGATGGAAAGACATTGGGAAAAACCTAGAATGACTCATCTGGTTTCATTCTTTTAGGAATTCAAGTTTATACATGGCACCTATTACCAAGATCTGCACCATGTTAGATGTTATGGGATGTATAGAAAGGGTTAAGACATATCTCTGACCTTCTGAAGTATAAAGAGAAGGTTTCTTAAAATGCAAACCCAGTTAACTGGACAAGGTAATGAATTAATTCATCATCATCATCAAATACTTACATTTTATCAGCAAACATCAGGACCCTAAGGTCAAAGGACATGAAAAGATAAATGGTGATGGTGGAGGATAGTGAAGCCAAGCACATTGGGCTTTGTCTGGGAGAAATGTGCTGGGGTGGAAGTGGGCTAAGCCACAAGGAGGATTCATGGTCAACAGAGGTGGTAGGAGGATTCTGAGAGCCTGTCTTGGGAGAAGATTCTAAAACAGAGCTATGCTTCACAATCAAGCTTAGACCTGATCCTGAGCTCTTCTATGGTAATGATAAGGGATTGGTGGAGAATTGGTAGGAAATAAGATGGTGGAGGGGGCGGGCGGTGATGCTTTGGTGTCTTTGTGACCTTTTGAAGAAGCGTGAAATTAGTGATTATTCAGAAAACATCAGTCCAATTGCAAGGGTCCGTGTCTCTATAAGTGTTATTCCTGATGTATTTGCCTGACAATGGGCAATGGACATTGATGGTCCAATGAAAATGTTCAATTTTCTCATAGGTATTTTCTTCTCTTCAGACCTGTGCATGAAATTAGTGAAACCAACATTAAACATAGTCAGATCTTTCTTTGTTCAGATTTACTGGAATTCTTATTATAAAACCATATTTCTTTTTATAAGTATTTTATTTTAAATAACTCTCCCATGCAATTATATAAGCATAGTTTTTGTTACTAATTTTTTTAGAAATGCAAACTACCATATTATATCATATAAATATTAGCATGTAAAAACATGAAGCAGCAATATTATTTCAAGACTTAGTTAAAGTGGGACTGATCTGATAAGTCAATATACTAGGACTTAGGCTGTAATGGAGACTGCAGTGGGTACTTCCTTCAATTTAATTACTATTTTTAAAAGCTGCTAGGAGGAATCTGATTTTAGGTAACTGTTCTTAAATCATCTTTGAACCTGCCCATGCTATTCCTTTGACAGATCTAGAGGGTGGAAAAAAAAATATGAACAAGTTTGGACTTAGTCTTAATGCTTGGGAATAGATTGGTTCTAGAATTAGATAGATGTTCAGGAAAGGATACATTCCCCCCCCCCCCCCAAAATAGAACTACTGGGAAAATATTGAAGTCCAAGACTTTAATTAAGATTTTTTGGTTACAAGTAGCAGAAAACAACTCAAATTCCTTATGAATTTATCATAGGAATATAGGGACATCACCAGGTGCCTGGGGGCAAGAGTGCAGCCAGTTCTTGGAAAAGGATTGAAGTAGTGCCTATGAAAGCCAGCTCCAACTGTCTTTCTGCCTGTTACGCATGGCAAGGACATAGCTCTCGCAGGAATTTGTCATACTTCCAATCACATGTTGAACCTAGATGAACTTTCTGATAATCTATCAATATTTCCTAATTCTTGGAAATGGATTGACCCAACTTGGACCAGCCACCCAACCTTGACCTAATCATCTTTTTGTGGTAGAGTTGGGGGATGAGTGGAGAACTGAACTAATGAAGACTAGTCAAATGAGCACTTGCTTCTTTGAGTAATTTCCAAAGAGGGGTAAGTCAGCTGAGTTGGGTAGGTACACAAGAGTGATACCATAAACTTTGAAACTGAAATGGGCTTCAGTGAGTTAATGCAACAGGGTAGGGAAAAGTGAAGGGAAGATGTAACATAAAAAAAATAAAATGGCAGTAGAGATAAAGTAACTTTATCAACCAGGACTATTGCTGGCCATTCTTAAACTTCTGACTGAGAATATTTCCTCTCCTTGGCCAGCATGGAGATGGAAAGTGCTGTGAGAACTTCATCTCTTATTTAAAACATTTTCTGACTCATCATTTCTCACAGATGCTTTTAACCTCTAAAATTCTCTAATTCTTGCTGAGGTGTTGCTAATATAGTATCTTAAATGTGTTATGCAGAGACATGCTAAAAGTAGACATTTATACCTTCTTCAGAGTAGGAGTCATGTTTTTGTTTCTTTATGACCCACCTGCTTCCAAGAGCACTGAAGGCAGTGATTCACTTAGAGATTGGGCTACTTGAAGGCTGTACCCTTTCGTAAACTGGAAAGATCAAAGACTGGATGAGCTTTCAAATGCCTTCTAGAATAACATTCTCTGATTCCAGCTCTCAGATATAAACTCTCCTCCGTCAGTGAATGAAAAACTTTGTGACAAATCACAACCATGGGTTATTTGTGACAATTTCAGCCTGCAGGTGTTGCTGTGGTGTAAGAAGAATTAATAGATGGGGAGGAACACATCAAACAATAGCGAGAAAAAGATGTTTTGAAGGATTCTGTTTACATCCCACAGGCAGGAGTAGGTTTCCCTGCTTCAGCATCTCACTATGAAAGGACTGAGGTTGGTTTCCCAAATAGGGCAAGAACTAGTGGGTGTGTGTTCTCACCAGCTGGAGCTGGATATCTGACAGGATGTCCTGTTTACATTTGGCACCAGAACCTCGTGATTGCACAGCCTGAGTGCCCCAGAGATGAGATGCAACTCAAATGAGTTTTTCACACAAGTTTAAAATATAACACTCAGCTGACCCTGCCATTATGTCACCTGGGATTGGTTTATCAAGGGCTTATATATTAAAAGAATGCTTACTAAGAAGGGTGAGGCCATGGTATCCATGGAATGCAGTTTTTGGTGGTGTGGAGGATTTTACTTTATCCTTTCTCTTTTTCTTCCTTTTTTCTCTCCCTCAATTCTTTTTTTTTCTTTTTTTAACAAAGAGAAAAGGGAGAGGGAGAAGCTTGGCTGACAGCCAGACTCATGAAATGACCTGCATAAGTAACTGAACACGGTACAGGGTAATATTATTATAGCTGAGCATTTCAGTAAAGAGGAAATGACCAGAACAAGTATATTTTAAGACCAGAAAAGTTTTTTTTTTCCTTTTATTCCTTCTTTCTCTCCTTCTTATGTCTCATTCTCTTTCTTTCTTCCCTTGCTTCTTTCCTTCACATTTTCCTTTTCCTCCCTTTTCTAGAAAAATAATTTTACAGGTGATGTTGGAGGTGATGGTGGGAAGCTAGGACTAAGAGGAAAGGAATGAGAAACTTTAAAAAAAAAAAAAGAGTTACTGGTGAAAATCATTGTAAAAACAGAAACTCTTAAATAAATGACTTTGTTAGTCCAGCAATGGAATGCTGTGGCTATAAGAGTTGTTGCCTATTTGTTCATTGCATACTTTATTAAAAGAAGACATTTTCTGAGGACACATTCTCCAAAGTCTTCTGTCCTTTCTGACAGCTTGCCTTTTCTGGTTTATAGTTAGTATTGAGTACTGTCATCCTTTATTGTTGGCTACTATTCTGCCTTAAATCATTCTGGCATTAGCTCAGTTCAGTTCAGTCGCTCAGTCATGTCCAGCTCTTTGCAACCCCATGGACTGCAGCACACCAGGATTCCCTGTTCATCACCAACTCCTGGAGCTTGCTTAAACTCATGTTCAAGTCCGTGATGCCATCCAACCATCTCATCCTCTGTCATCCCTTTCTCCTTCTACCGTCAATCATCCCCAGCATCAGAATCTTTTCCAGTGAGTCAGTTCTTCGCAGCAGGTGATCAAAGTATTGGAGTTTCAGCTTCAGAATCAGTTCTTCCAATGAATACTTAGGATTGATTTCCTTTAAGATTGACTGGTTTGATCTCCTTGCAGTCCAAGGGACTCTCAAGAGTCTTTCCCAGCACCACAGTTCGAAAGCATCAATTCTTTGGTGCTCAGCTTTCTTTATAGTCCAAATCTCACATTCATGCGTGACTGCTAGAAAAACCATAGCTTTGACTAGATGGACCTTTGTTGGAAAAGTAATGTCTCTGCTTTTTAATATGTCTAGGTTGGTCATAGCTTTTCTTCCAAGGAGCAAGCATCTTTTAATTTCATGGCTGCAATCACTATCTGCAGTGATTTTGGAGCCCAAGAAAATAGTCTGTCACTGTTTCCATTGCTTCCCCATCTATGTGCCATGAAGTGATGGGATAGGATGCCATGATTTCAGTTTTTTGAATGTTGAGTTTTACGCCAACTTTTTCTCTTTCCTCTTTCACTTTCATCAAGAGGCTCTTTAGTTCCTCTTTACTTTCTGTCATAAGGGTGGTATCATCTGTGTATCTGAGGTTATTGATATTTCTCCCAACAATCTTGATTCCAGCTCGTGCTTCTTCCAGCCCAATATTTCTCATGATGTACTCTGCATATAAGTTAAATAAAAAGGGTGACAATATACAGCCTTGATGTACTCCTTTCCCAATTTAGAACCAGTTTGTTGTTCCATGTCTGGTTCTAACTGTTGCTTCTTGACTTGCATACAGATTTCTCAGGAGGCAGGTAAGGTGGTCTGGTATTCCCATCTCTTTAAGCATTTTCTACAGTTTGTTGTGATCTACACAGTAAAAGGTTTTGGCATAGTCAATAAAGCAGAAGTAGATGTTTTTCTGAAACTCTCTTGCTTTTTCGATGATCCAACAGATGTTAGCAATTTGATTTTGATTCCTCTGCCTTTTCTAAATCCAGCTTGAACATCTGGAAGTTCATGGTTCACGTACTGTTGAAGCCTCACTTGGAGAATTTTGAGCATTACTTTGCTAGTATATGAGATGAGCGCAATAGTGTGGTAATTTGAACATTCTTTGGCACTGCCTTTCTTTGGGATTGGAATGAAAACTGACCTTTTCCAGTTCTGTGACCACTGCTGAGTTTTCCAAATTTGCTGGCCTATTGAGTGCAGCACTTTCACAGCATCATCTTTCAGGATTTGAAATAGCTCAACTGGAATTCCATCACCTCCACTAGCTTTGTTCGTAGTGATGCTTCCTAAGGCCCACTTGAATTTGTATTCCAGGATTTCTGGCTCTAGGTTAGTGATCACAGCATCATGGTTATCTGATCATGAAAAGCTTTTTTGCATGGTTCTGTTTATTCTTGCCACCTTTGGGCTTCCCTTGTGGCTCAGCTGATAAAGAATCTGCCTGCAATGAGAGAGACCTGGGTTTGATTCCTGCATTGGGAAGATCCTCTGGAGGAGGGAAAGGCTACCCTCTCCTTTGGGGTCCCAAAGAGTTGGACACAACTGAGCAACTTTCTGGCATTAAATGGATGGGAAAATACATATATGGATATGGTCTCACAGTTATGGATTCTGACTCTTCAATGAGATTGTAAGCATCCTAAAGGTAGGTCACCAACTTCCATTTTTAGACTTTATATAACTACACAGAAATTAATCAGAGCAATCTGATTAAAATTAAACAGAGCAATCTAGAGGTCTCTAACATTTGGCCTTCCCTCCAAAAATATGTACTATATTTCATTTTTTCCTTGTTTGTTCTATATTGAGCATGCACAACAAGCTTCAAATATGAATTTGTGTGTGTTTGATGCCAAAACTGCTCTTGCAATAAGTGGAGCCAGAATTAGCAATTGAATAGCCAAGTAAATAAAGACCAGGTACTATAAGCCACCATTTATCATGGGTTTGCAAGACAACTGCATTTATTTCAATCTGTTTGTGAGAGCACTTGCCTAGCAATCAGGTCAGCACTATGAACGTTGCACTGTATTTATCCTTAGTCCCTAAACATTGTGTGTAATCAAGGAAGTGAGATGGAGTCATAAAAAACCATTACAGAGTTTTGAAAGCCCTCAATTTCATATTTACATCTTGGAGCCAGCTCATTCTGACTTCATAACTCCTTAATTAGAGGCACAGTCATTTTCTTTTCTGTAGGGCATTTTTTTTCACCCTCACAATACAAGCATACATTTGGTAACTAATACCAGCAATTAGCCTCATCTGCTATGTAAATGAGTGTAATTGCAATTAAATACTTTAGTAGGCCCAAAGGGAAAACATGCAATCATTACAAAGTAAGTAGGAGAGCAGAGTTAAGGGACATTTAGAAGTGTTAGCAGAAGTGCCTTTTCCCTGTGGTGTCAGGAGCCTTTTCTATGGTGAATTATTTCACTGGGAGCCCTGAAATTTGACTTATATCTCTTGCTCTATTTCCCTACAGAAATCAGGAGAACACTGTCCTTTTCAGCATTTCTAAGGGTTGGTTAATTTTGGTAAAAGTCAAATTAAGCAATAATTTCTCCTCAGCATGGATTCAGGGCTTAAAAGTATCAACTTTTGGCTACTTTTGTTGTACAGATTGGAAAAACAGCACTATCCTCTCCAAAAAGATAATTTTAGTAGTAATATTATCAGTAGACCTTAAGCTTGAGAACTGTTGAATGTTAGAACACAAAGGAGAGAAAGATGACCCACTAGGGATTTAAACAGGACTGGTACTAGTCACTAGCACAAAGTGGCTTACAGCCCAGGCTCTGGAGCCAGAGTTTGGGTCTCTCGCTCTACTAGTTGCATGCACTTGGTCAAGTCATGCACTGTTTTCCCCATATGTAGAATGGGAAGACATAGTACACATCTCCCAGGATTGCTGAGGATGTGATTGGTTCATATACCTACAGCACCTAGAATGCAATGTGACAAAGAGTAAGTGCTGTCAATGAATGTATATTGAAAGATCTTTAGTCCTTCTATCCTTTCTGCAGATTTTCTCCCAGATAAAGCTAGACCTCAAAGCGAAACAGCTAAATGGAATCATTTAGTCTCCAACAGAAGTGAACTTATTGAATTTTCAGCATTCTGCCATTAAAGAGTTTTTTGAGGGACATGATCTCCATGGAACTTACTATTGTAGGCATGCATTTATTCTAGGAGTGAGTCACACTGTGATGCAGGGTCTTCTTAATGAGAATCTGGGTAAAAACTGGTGTTTTTACATCTATGGACAGTGAACATGTAACAGGTAATTTTTGTTTGTTTGTTTCACTGGTTGCTAGGAGTCTCATAGGCAAATTTATAACCAATACATCTCTAGTTATCCATATAGGACTCCTTACATCCCAGGCTTCTGTTTCTCCCTCCTTCCTTTAGTTTCATGTTTCCATGGCTTTATTTGTAAAAAATTATTTTTCTATATGCATACTGTAAATCACCTTAATTATTCTTATGTAATTGTGTACCACTGAGCAAGTCATTTTGCTTCTTTGAGACACAGTTCCTTCTTAAAATGTAAAACTAGACTAGATGATTTTTATGTTTTCTTCCCACCCTTAAAATGCAGATTCCTAATTTAAATAAATTCTTGTTGTTAATGTTGAAGATGATAGAATGAATAAATGAAGAGTCTTCAGGAAACAAATCATGCAAAATGATGCATAATATTATCAGAGCCAAAGGATATAGGAAAATCTTTCAGATCTTATCACTCGGGATATTTCTTCTTTCTTTCTCACTACAAATTTACCCAAAGCATTTAAAGAAATGATCATGAATATTTCAGTCAGATCTTGCTTCCTTTCCAACAGTGAGGGAAAAGGCAGAAGTTTTTTGGCTGTGGAGACAGGTAAGACATTTACTGATTTACCTTGTGTTTCTCAAGGGAAAGGCAAATGGAAAAGCAAGACCTAAAAGAATAAAGAAAATAAGAGGAGACTATAAACTATTTTTTTTTTTTTGCCAGTTTTGGTGGAAGGGAAAAATCTAGAGTTCTTATCTCTTTCTCTTGTTCATCTACCTCTTAAGAGTTACAGGGAAAGCTTCAAAGGCCTAGCATTGTCCACTCTATTGAACTATGTTATCAGAGAAAAGACTGCCAGATGTTTAACAATCAAACTTGGTGCAGAACATAACTTTAATGGAAAACAGAAGGGCGTTTTGTTTCCCTCCCACTGTGCTATCTTTCTGAGAGACTTTCAGGAGCCCATTTTCTTTAACTTCTTTGAAAAGTACACACACTCTCTGCAGTGCTACAATTTGACCCAATTTAATATAATAACAAGATGAATCTCTGTATATACTTGTGAAAAAAGTAATTTTGCATCCTCAGGGAAGGACTTTATTATAAAGCTTGTGTTTTCAAGTGTTAAGACCACCTTAGAAAGCAATTAATTAAACATAATAGGAACATTTGGTATTAAACACACTCGAAAGGGATCAAATCATATTTTCCCTGTTTATATCTGATCAGCTGTTATGGGACCTCAGAGTCAATACACACACATTTGTGTATATGCATACATTTTTATGTGTATATACATGTATGTATGTATGTATACATATATACATACTTTTTTTTTTGAAAGATCTGGTAGTTTTTAATGGGCTAAGAGGGGTAGAGGTATAGAAAAATGTATTTCTTAGAAAGGAGAAATTTTTTTGTTTTCCCTTTATTACAATGCCTTTAAAAGATGAAAAATCCATTACATTTAGTTTGAATTGAAAAAGAGATGCTTTCAGTAGATCATTTGAATTATGTTGACAATTAAGGAGATACTGCCCAAAACACTAAGATATTATCTGAACTGTCTGAGGTGTAAAGTCTCCTTATGTTGCAGAAAACAGAAGGCATCTAACTTATTCAAAACATGTCTTTCCTTAGGGTGGAACTATTGTTTTTAAAGAGTTTGTCCCATACCCAAAAGTTTATTCTTTACAAACTTATCTCACAGTAAAGTGCCCATCTGTGGGTTGTAACACTCCAAGACATCTGGCTGTAGTAAGGTCATGGATAACTGTAATGAAAATTTGATTTCCATGGCTACTTCCTCTAGATGCTATGCATTCGGATCCTCTCTTATACACACAAAACAAAAAAAAATATAAAATAAATGGAAATTCAAATTAAAAAAATAATTTGTAGATTTTGTTACCTATTTTGTTAGATTTTAACTTTCATATATATTGAATCCAGGACAAAAAAACTTTGGTATGATTGCAATTTATAGAACTAGTTGGTTGAGCAAATGTTACTCCATTATTTATGACACAGTTCCCAGCCTCATCTCAGGTCTCTTGAGACTCTCCTTCTTCCCCCTGATTATTTTCTATTGAATTTCCAGTGTTTAGTAAGCAGAAGAGACTCAAAAAATAGTTACTGGTTATTGGATTGGGTGCTACTCAAGCCTACATAGGGAAGTTTTCTTTCACAGACCTTTGAGTATGTGCTGTATGCCCAACTTGATTGACAAATGGTGTTTGGAAAGGGAAATTGTTCAGAAGGGAATAAAAATATCTTGGTTTATAAAGTCCGACTGCAAAACAAAGTGAAAAAGTTCTCAGGCCCAATTTTGAGTTCCCTGGTCCAGAGAGATGACCCAGACTGTGTTGAGTCTCACACTGTTTCCAGTTTGCCCCTTGAGGGTTGAGCTTAGGCTCTTGGGGTTAGGGTCACCATCTAGATGATTCTGCCCTCCATTCCTCTGCATTCCTTTTTAATAACAATGCATTCCCCTTGTTAGACTGCCTGTGCAAGTCCTAAGAGTAGAGTAACCTCTGTGTAAGTGTATCTTTTATTTTCACTCTTATAAAAGTGCTTCAGAGAGAAGTCAAGTTTTTGCCCTGATCTTTTTTCCCAAGTTCATGGCCATGATTCCAATTAAACAGAAGTTCCTAGATTGGATTCCAATCACCATTTTAGGTATTTCCTGTTTTAGACATTCAAAGAAGGACTTGGTTTTTCAGAAAATGTTTACTATCATATATGTTACTTTTGCATTATTACTGTTAAATATTATATATGCCTATTTTTGATGTTAATGAAAAACAAAATTATGACAATTTCCTAAAATTCAGTATATTTTAAAAGGGAAGCAACTTAAAAAACAAGTTGGAAAGTTTTGTGTTTTTTTTTTTTTCACTTTAAGGAGGGATTTATTAGATATTTATTTTTGTAGTCATTATTTTAAGAAGAAATAAATCGGAGATGGTATGAAAATGAGTTGACAGTGGAGAGCTGAGCACTAAAGAAGGGATATTTGTCTGATGAAATAAGAATGTATTTAAATCATCTACTGTATACTTTGGTATATGTTAGTTCACAGGTATAATTTTTTCTTTAGATCAATAGTTTACATGCCAAAATTCATTAATTTATGACTGCTACTGAGACACTTCCTGTCTTTTAGGCATAGAAACCAAGACAACAAATTTCTTAAAAATTTGTTTTTTAAAAAATTTCTAAGTACATAACCCATGCCTTTGGGATTCTTTAAGATTTAAAATAATAAATCTTGTTTCTTTGTTTACTTTTTTGGTTATGATAACAAAAATGCTTGATTTATGGCTAAGGAGAAAGTGGAAATAAACTTAACTAAAATTTGAGAACTTAGAAATGTACTCAACCTGAACCACCACTCTACAGTGGATTTCAATGGTCCCCAAAGCAGATGAATTGAGAATATATGATCAGTACTAGTACTAGGGATTCCCTAGTGGTTCAGACAGTAAAAATATCTGCCTGCAATGCAGGATACCTGGGTTTGATCCCTGGGCCAGGAAGATATCCTGGAGAAGGAAATGGCCACCCACTCCAGTATTTTTGCCTGGAGAATTCCATGGACAGAAGAGCCTGGAGGACTGCAGTCCATGGGTTACAAAGAGTCTGACACAACTGAGCATACACATGCACACACATACCAGTACTAGAAAAGAAAATCAAAAGCATCTTCATGGGCAAGTAGCATCATGTTTGCACTCCAAACCACACAGAAGCAGAGGCTTAGTATTTAAAAGAAAGCAGGTTGGGGTGATGATACTAGCAGACTGTTGATGCAGGCTGTCTGGTCTTTTACCATAGTAGTCAACCAAAAAAGTGTTTCTTAGAGATTGTATCTGCCTCAAACTACAATTAAAATGCTAAATCTAAGAAATACATATAATAAATACTTTAAGAATTGAGTAGTTGCATGCTGAATTCCCACTGTGGCCCTGCTTGGTTCATAGGATGTCACAGAGTTGGGCTTAAGCTCTATGAGCCCAGAGTGCTTGTCTGACACTTATGAAAGACCCTTGATATTACTGGAATATAGCAGACACTTAGTAGATATTTGTCCAATGAATGCTGTGGAAAAAATAATACAAAGATCTATAAGATGAATTTTCTGCCCACAAGGAGCCTATTGATTCTAAAAGCATTCATAGAGTGCTTCACAGTTCACAAAATCTATTAACCTACATTATTATCTATAGTAGTCAGTGATTCCAACTCTGGTTTGTATCACTTGTAATACAGGCTTTCTTTTTTAATGTGCAGATGTTTGCAACCCAACTTGACTTAGAGAATAGAATTTTGTTGGGAATCAGTAATGATGGTGGGGATACAGTATAGGATTCATTATGTTATTCTGGCACACAGCCATATACTGACAGAATGTGTCCCTAGTGAGGAGGACAGGCTGATGCCTCAAACAAGGTTGGGTTCAAACCTGGCTCTAGCCCTTTTTAACTTTAAGATTAACTTTCCCAAGCCTCAGTTTTCTCATACATAAAATGGGGAGAATTAAAAAAAAATCACTACCATGATAGGACCTTTGGGTGGATTCAAGGAGATAATCCATATTAAAATGCACATTCAGCACCAGGAACTCTGGTCTGAAATAAAGCATGGAAGGCCTCTGCATGCCACCCGCTATAAGCAAGTAGCATTAGATTCAGCACAAAGGAAAAAAAAAAAGCCCCCTTAAAAGAAAAAAAAACTGCACATCCCAGGACATGGCACAGAGTAGGGACTCAATAAACTTTATGATTATTAACCATCAAGAACTGTGGTTTATTTTCAGTTCTAGACCTTCAGAACCACATGCCCTATGTTAGATGAGGCTGTCATATCACTTTCTCTCATCTGTTTAACCACAGAATGGTCTGAGAAACTTGTTCCTCCTTAATCTCAGTCAGGACAAACTAGACATTTGGTGAGGTCAGAATAGAAAAGACTGGCATTTCCGATCCCCACTGGACTTCCTTTTAGGATGAACGTACTCATGTTGTTTCAGGATTTCCAGCTAGGCCTGTCCTGGAAACCAGAAGCTAAAGTTATCCCAAAGTGGTAAGCTCAGGAACCCCATGAAATGTTGATTTGGATCTCGTTTCAAAGGTTATCAAAGGTTCAGGAGCTGAGAAAGGGATGGAAGCTTAAGTGTTAGTGGGAGGGTGTCTAACATTTTACCCATAGGGGAAAATTGTGCTGTAGAGAGAAAAACAAGTTTTGACTGACATAAGTGGCCAAGAAAGCAGGTAACTTTAAATTGATGATAAACTATAATCTGAGTTTTTAAGATAAACACAATAAACAGCTGCACTAGAATGAAGTTTATCAGAGTGTGATAGGAAGGTCAGGCGTGACAAACTGGGAGACTGGTTGTTGAGCTGGTTCATGCCTATTATATAACTAACATCTCTGCTAAATTTAAACACAAGCAGCCTTCTCTGGAGGTGTGTGGGTGGAGAGGTGAAGGGGCAGATTGAAAACAATGGTCTTTATTTTCATAATGAACTTTAATTTTAGGCCAGAGTTGGGGAGAATTTTCAGCCAACAGTATACTTTTTGGCAGTTCTGTGTTTTTCTGAACTGAGGCTACCTTTGGCCCCATGGAACACCCCTATTTTTCTGTCAAACTACTATATCCAATGCATTTTTCTCTGGCCTCCCTGGAAGTGGAATTGTCTTGGTCTTTCCCCTGCAGAGTCCATAACATAAACACAAGAGCATTAAAATGGAAACAGGATCTTGGTTCTCACTGTTTCACCAGGCTTCTTAGCACTGACCTCTGACCCTCATTAAGATCCCATGGAAAGTCTGGGCATCTGGGGTGTGTATCTCACTGTGGGAATTTTTTTGTTGTTATGATTGTTGCTTTCCTCCTCCTGGATTATTTTGGCTTAACCTGGGGCTATGATGTAAAATAAGCCACTTTCAAGAGCTTTTCCTGACCTGGTTTGGGGATGGGGTTTAGAGGATGGGATTTGACTATGCTGCTGTTGACTCAAAGAATCCATTTTCAAGTCTTCTTTTAAAATTCATGTAAGAAAAAAAAATAGCATTTCTTATATTCTCTTGCATTAATGACAGGTAAGTTCTTATTTTTGAATACCCATGTAGAGTTTTTGAAGATATCCAGGCTTCATGATTTTTTCTACTCACTTGTTACGTTTTTTAAAGTAGGTCTCTGGATCAGATATTGTCTCCCACATTTTTTGATTTATATTGTATCACATCATATTGTCATTGAAGAAAATATCTTTCTTCATATTTTATGGGAAAGATCTCAGAGAAGTTAGGTTTTTTTTTTTTTTTTTAATGGAATTCTTTGTTTCCTGGATTAGTTTGAGAGGCTAAAGCCCAGAAATATGATTGGAAGGGAATTTTAACTATTTTGGTTGAGTGTCTAGTTTTGTACACATTTAGTGGTAATTAGTAGAGGATTTAGAAAATTTTCAAAAATGCAGAAAAGCAGTCATCCACTATGAGATCGAATAAATCCTTTCTTCTTTGGTTGGATATCTCTTTGCATGTCTCTGGGTCATAGACTTCATTCAACAAGGGCCAAGTTTCATCTTAAGCTTTTCTCATCTATCATAGACTTTCTCATGGCTCAGTTCCAGCTGATGTAAGAGTAACTATTAAAAAGTGTTGTGCTCAAAGAAGGCTGATAAGTTTTTTTTACAGGTATTTTAGATTTTGTTTTTAAGAGAGTATTAACAGAAACAAATAATCTTTATAGTATTTTTTCTCTTATGAAGAATTCAATATACTCTGCTGTAAAACTTCTGACTAGCACAAAGTATTTTTATTTTGAAATAAAAAATTGAGATTCAAAGGAGGGCGAGTGACTTGCCCAAGGTCTCCGAGTCTCATTGTACACAAAATTCACATTTTTTTTTCTTACCTCTAGTACTCTGTCTATGAAAAAACTAGGAATGTATACATGTGTCCATTCAAGCTTGCTGTATAAAAGAAAATCATCTTTTCCAAGATGCTCTCTTTTACTGAAAGGGCATATGTGGAATATTTAAAAACTTCCTAATAGAGTTCATTTTTCGCTTTAATTTTATTTTAGGATTTATGTTTCTAGAAGGCAGATATATATGTAATTTCTATAGCAGTCCAGACAAATGTCAGGAGGAGAAACAAGGGGAGAATATATGAATGCTAGATGAAACAGGCAACTCCAGGAGGCTATGAACTACGTCCTTGCTGTTCACACCATTCTTTCTCCCAGAGGATACCATTCTCTCTTGCACTCTTCTATTCCAGGACCAGACCTTTTGTAAAAGTTTCCTCTTCAATAAAGTCTCCTTTATTGACACAGTTCAGTCATCTATGAATAGCAAGATCAGTCATCTATGAATACCAAGATAGCTTCATTTCACCTCACATGTTTTTCATACCCCTTCTTCAGCTCTTTGTTTTGTCTACTCAGTCTTTTATTTATACTCCTTTTATAAATCACATTTTTTTAACTCCAAAGGGCCTAACATATAGCTCCATGCAGGGAAAGCAATCAATATAAACTTGTTGACTGATCATAATATGACATGATTCATGAACACAATAAATTACTTGACAATGTATAGGATTAATACAACTCTTCTGTGTGGAGATGGGATGGTACCAAAAGAAGAATATGTCTAAAAGCTCATGCATCCTATTTAGGGAGCTCCACATGAGAGCATGCTCTAATCTGGCAAAGTTAAGTTATCTTTATTAATAACAGCTCTTTGGAAATTCAGGTATTTTTAATATCTCGTTTGATTCTCACAAGAAAACTGGGAGTCAATATATATTGACTCCATTTTATGGCAGAGAAAACTAAAGCTCCCAAGGATTTAGTGATTTGTCCATATTCACATCTTACAAGTAGTTGAACCTTGAACCTAGAGTATTGTTTTGTTTTGTTTCCATTTACCTCTGGGGTTCATACTCTTTCCAACCCACCAGGCTGCTTCTCATTCCATAAAGCTATCACTGCACTGCTCGCAGTTTGTGATTCATTCTGAAGTAACAACCCTGCCTCAAGTGATATATGCAAACATGATTAACCAAGAGAGCCCCTTGACTACTATATGCTTGGTAGCTTCTAGCATAATAAAATTGTACTGAAATAAGAGGTCTTAAAGAACTGAAGGTTACATGAAAAAGAGCCACATGTAGCTCAAACATTGCATCCTGAACATATTGAGTTCTCATGCTTCATTTGACCAACATGATTCTGGCTTTACCTCAGAAGGAAGTGTAATCTTCTCGGCAAACCGACCCACCAGGGGGAAGATTAGAACATCCTTAACCTTTTTCTCAGAACAAGGAGGGTACATTTAGTGGCAACTTTCTGAAGGAGCAGAAAGTCCAATATGTACAAAATTGTCAAAGAGAAATGACCTATTCATGCAAAATAGTCATTTCCATAATGTGCTTTCAGAACAATGTGAACAATCACAAAGCATTAGTAAAACTTCAGTTAGGCAATATAGAGATACTGGTGGAATTAACTCCTTCCCACCTACCCTCAAACATCAACAGCTCACCCTCTGTGGTACTTCCTGTTTGTTTTCTTTTTAAGCCTTTGTTTGCTCTCAGCTAGTTTAGGCATCATAGCCTCCAATTTCTTATGAAGCATAGCTGTTCTGGCTCAGATCTTTACACTGAACCCCACTGCATTGCCCACCCTGAGCTGTAGAGACCCAGTTTTCCAGATTTAGTAGAGATCATTACCATCTATAAATTTTATGTGCATTAAAGGTGGTTTCCCCCTCTTGTAATCATTATTAATATTTGATGGCCAAGGTATCATTCTTTATCGATAATTTTATAGATCATAGTTAATTTAGAAAGAAAAAAAAAATCAGAACTCGAATGCAAAGTACTGTAGCTCCACTTTAAAAAGTGACCTTGTCAAAGAGATGCATTTTTGCTTCAATTAAATTCAAAGTCAGTCAGTCCCATAGGTAATGTTAGCAATTATAAGAATACTTTGCAAAAGTAGTTAAAAAACA
This sequence comes from Budorcas taxicolor, assembly GCF_023091745.1. NCBI lineage: Eukaryota > Metazoa > Chordata > Mammalia > Artiodactyla > Bovidae > Budorcas > Budorcas taxicolor. The sequence goes on from NC_068919.1 coordinate 29,745,940, forward strand.
CTCAGAGAACTTTTATGTGATGCTAGTGTTTAAAGCAAGAATGACTTTCTTCTAAAACTTCAGTTCTTTATGAGATCATTTTGGAGTGTACTGTTACATAAAACATGAGGTCAGTAACTAAGGCTAATTAAATTTTAGTAGGAGCAAAAGTCACCAAAAGGTTTTTGCATTCATCCTACCAATTCTAAAACAGTGGTACAATACACCATTAATAGCCTTAGAATTGCTAATTATTTCAACATGAATAGCGATATCAACGCTGTCAGTTTAATTTAATACACTCAGGAGAATTCCTGCAGAATGCATGATTTCTCTATTATTTCCTGGTTTTCACAACCACTAAAAGCTATAAATTCTCTTTCTTTTTTTCAGAGAGAGAGAGATTAGTAGTCTAGACCTTCTCACCTTTTTGAGGAACATTGCAGCTGTTATTTTTTTTTAAGAAACAGGAAGTAAAAGCAAAAGAGAAAATCAGGAATTAGAGCAGTCCAGATTTAATTCTGTGATCTAGTATGATGCAAAAATGTTCCTAACTCCAAAAGAATTAAAAGACTCATGCCTTCTAATGGTTCCATGGAGTTTCTACCTAGGGAATGACCTTAGATTTGAGGTTGAAGTGTCTTCTTTTTGGAGAGGAGCTTTGAAAGTCTGGAGGAGTATAAGTGAAATGAAATTATATAATTGAATAAATAAATAGGTTTTATTCATTAGAAACTTTAGAAAGTTGAAAGGAAGGCATAATCTACTCATTTTGCAAAATACTTCATTTAGAAAAGGCAATAGAAACAACTACAACTTTTTCATGGGTGATGAGTGAGCTAAAATTTATACTACAAAACAATAATTCAATAGTAACTAATTAAAAAGTACTAGTTTACGCCCTAAAATCATGGAATCTCAGAGTTGGACAAAACCTTAAGGTTAATCTATTCTAAGTTTTTAATGCATATGATCCCTCAACATCCTTTAAAAGTGATTCACCAATATTGACTTATATATCTTTAGTGACAGAAAGCTTACTATCTAATTTTTATAACATTTTAGTTGTTTGAAAACTCTTCTTTAGGTCAACTATCCTCGGATTTTCACTCATTTGCTGGTTTCATGTCTCACAAAATGTGGCATTTGATATGGTTTTAGGTGATATACAGGAAATTATCTTTACTTTTAATGGTAATATGTATTTACATTAAAAAAGCATACTAGTATACAAAACTCATGATTTTACAGATTATTATTGCATAAAGATGGAGTGAAGGAAAGAAAAAGCGAGTCGACGTAAGGCTGAGTTGGTAACTAGTAAGTAAATGTATGTGTACTCAGTTGCTCAGTCGTGTCTGACTCTTTGCAACCCCGTGGATTGTAGCCCACCAGATTCCTCTGTCCATGGAATTTTTCAGGCAAGAATACTGGAGTGAGTTGACAATTCCTACCCCAGGAAATATTCCTGACCCAGAGATCAAACCTGGGGCTCTTGTGTCTCTTGCATTGGGAGGCAGATTGTTTACCACTGTACCACCTGGAAATGTATGTAAATATGAATATGTATGTAAGTATGAAATTATGAAGGTGATTACAAAGTGGCCCCGTATGGAAAACAATACCCTAGGTCTACACTCTGGAGACCAGAACAGATGCCATACTCCTATATAGTGGCAGAGACTGTACTGTCGTGAGATTAGTCAAGAAGGTGTATGCAGATAAACTGTGGTAGAGAGAAGAGGTAGAAGGCTCCTGCAGTAAAGGAGCAGATACAGTGATGGCCTGAACCATGGTGGAGCAGCAGAAATGTTGAAAAAGACATCTATTAGTGGAGTGATATGGAAAGAACACTGTCCTGCACCTCAACAGATTCAGGTCTTGGTCCTACCTCTCCTCTGTCTAGACCTCCCCTAACTTCTCAAGGCCTCTGTTTTCCCCATCTGTGCAATGGAATGTTTCTTATGTGATCACCAAAATTCCTTCTAGCTTTGATGACTTTTGATACACAATGTGAATGTGTGAGCTTGGCAAAAGAACCGAAGTACAAGGAAGGGAGAAGAAAAAAATCAAAGATGGTTTGAAGAATGGGTGACTACTGTCTTTCACAGATAAGAGAGTCAAGCAGAGAGAATAATTTGGAATAAGCAAACAAGGAAAAGTTTGTATCTGTTGTAACTGAGAGGCCAAGGATGTCTTTTTCTGATATCTGATAGCTGCTTGGACATTTGGGAAAGAGCAAGACTCCAGTTTTTCATTTGTAAAATAGAAATGTGTGTGTGCTAAGTCACTTCTGTCATGTCTGACTCTTTGCGATCCTACAGACCGTAGCCCACCAGGCTCCTCTGTCCATGGGATTCTCTAGGCAAGAATACTGGAGTAGGTTGCCAATTCCTCCTCCAGGGGATCTTCCCCACCCAGAGGTCAAACCTGTGTCTCTTGTATCTCCTGCATTGGCAGGCAGGTTCTTTACTACTAGGCACCTGGAAAAGTCCTCAAAATAGAAATGAAGTAATCTATAGAGATTTTGGGTCACTTCGCTCATTCACTCACTCATAGAGATTTGGAGTCACTTCAGTTCAGTTCAGTCTCTCAGTTGTGTTCGACTTTTTGTGACCCCATGGACTGCAGCACTCCAGGCCTCCCTGTCCATCATAGGTGAAATCACAGAAAAGGAAAAGACATGATTCTCACTTACAGGAAAGATAAAAAAAGACAGGAGAGAACATTGAAGTTAAGGGAGTTAACATTTATTGAGAGGCTACTCTGTGTCAGCCATGTTATTGCATCTCACTTAAATGTCACAAAAGTCTTGTGATATATGTATACTTCTCTCCATTTTACAAAATAGAAAATGATACATAGTGAGGTCCAAGATCACATACGAATGAATACATAGCTCAGGTTGAACTTGTCTGACTTCCAAATTTACTTGATGCAGATCCTAAGAGGACAGAGATGTGTGAAACATAGACAATGAGGGGAAGGGGTGAGGATACTGCATGGGTGTTCTCCAAGAGATGGAGGGAGAAACCCCTCTATTGTGTGAGGCAAGTGCAGCCAAAGCTGGAGAGAAGGAAAGGAGGGAGCAACTACATTAAATGTTATAGAGAAAGGTGAGAACTGTTAAAAATTTCGGGTCAGTGGCAAGCAGGCCAATGATGCAAACTCAGAGAGTTTTCCAATATAATGATAGACCTCACTGGTGTAGACCTCAGATTGATAGATATAATAGTAAACATATACTGAACTGCTACTATGTGCCAGACACTTTTCCAAGTGATTTGCATATGCTAAGTTATATAATCCTAACAACTGGCTTACTAAATTGACTGGGTTCAGTAGGATTCAAGGCAGAAAATAATTTTTCTCTTCCTGATATAGTCTGTAAATCCCACTCCCTCAGTTCTCCATGACTACCCCTGATCAACATACTGAGCACATCTTCTAACTTCTCTTGGTCACTTTTCAGGTACCATGTTAGAAACTACAATCCTTACATTAATATAATGGAGACTATGTGGTGGCAAAAAGAATGAAAATGTTCCTTATTACTGAAACAAAATATTAAGTGGTGGGGGGGGGGGAAGCAAGAGAGTGACTATAATAACCTAGCAATACATAATAAAGGGAAAACATGCATATTTATACTTAATTATATGTGTATTAAATACTACGTGGAAGATCACCAAGGAACTAATGAAAATATATGCCCATGGGAAGGTGAAATTGTTGATTGGGGCAACTGTAGGGGGAAGGAAACTGTTCACTTAATGTCTTTTTATTCTCTTCGACTTTTAATCTGGTTGAATGTATTTCTATTGAACTCAGTCAGCTATTTCCACAACAATAACACATAATAACAATTACTCTCAAACTCAGGGCCATAAGTATTGATTCTCATGCTCACAGATCAGTGGGTCGACTGAGTGGCTTACTTCAGGCTGCAATTGTGTATGTTGTCCGTGATGGGTCTACTTCATTTGCCTCATTTGAGGGCTCCAACTGGAGGGCCAGAGAATTTCTGGGATTTTTTTGTTTGTTTGTTTTTAAGAGAGAGAGGCTGGAGCTCCCAAAGGGGTAACAGAAAACATTCGTGCTTCCAACTAAAGGTCTAGGCTTGGAAAGTTCACATAGTCACTTCCAACAAACATATTTAAATAAGTAGAGACACGTGCTCCTCCAGGAGGTAGAGAGGAACGAATCATTGCTGAAAAATCATCTATACCACTATTAAGATATTAAATCCAGTTGAGTCTAAAGTCAAATTTTTAATCTCCCATCTAATCCATAATTTCTCTTTTCCCTACTGTAGTTCAGGCTTGATCCATATTTAGAAATCTGCAATGGGGAAAGGAAAAATGCCAGTTTCTTTGGCTCTGTCCCTCCCTTCCCCCTTCCTTCCTTCTTTCCTTCCTTGCTTCTCTTTCTGTCTTTTCATTCTTCTCCTTTCTTCACTGTACTTACTTTCTAACTTTTAGATGCTATTTATTTCTGGCTTCTTCAAAGTTGAGCCTATGGAACAAGGATGATTAGAAAGAAAAATCAAGTTCTAATGTGGCTGGTCTTTTGTAATATAAATTCAGGTCCTATGTATAGCCCATGACAAGGTAGTTTGTTTCATGAAACATTTTGTGGGTTTGATTGAAATCCCTGGCAGGGAACTCTTGCTCAACCATTCCTTGGTGTAGATGATTTACCTTCTGCATGATCATTCCTGGCTCCTACTTCTGGTGATACACTATTCACAGAGGTTCTCAGTCTATCAGATCTATCGGGTGAGATTCTTTCAAGTAGTCAAACTCTGCTACTACACACCACTTAAGAGAAACAAGCACCCTTGCCTGCTGTTGATTAAAGTGTTGCATCTACTGTAGTCTTTATTCTCTGGTAATAGAGGCAGCCAATCATTATTAAACTGTTCCAGATGAAGGACAGTTTTAGGATCTTCAAGGTTTTCTTGAATAATTTTCTCACCTTGGCGTGATCATAAAGAAGCACTTCATCCCATCAAATGTATAGCTCTAATCAAGTCTTTCCAAGGAAATCCTGGCCTCTTTTCTTCCCAGTCTATGTACCCTTCTATTACAAAGGTTAGAAATGGATGGTGGGTTAAGGAGGTAAATGGCATTTAGAATCATGGATTCTAGACAGAGATTTGCCCCTAACTGTAGAAGTGATATGAATGAGAATCTAGATCAACACTAGTATTCTAAAGAAGAGAAAACTGGACTCATACACTTGATATAACTTGTCCTCTTTCTGCTAACCTGCTAGCCACTAATCTGCTAGATAGTGACAAAGCTCTGCCTAAATCTGTGTTTTTTGAGTTATACTATCATGTATTTTTTTCCCCACTAAATCAAAGCAGGACGTCTTTCCTTATGTTTCAACATCCTTCTTTTTGTGATTTAGATCCTTTCTTCTTCTGGCCTTGGCAAGGACTAGACCAGAAGAACAGCTGGTCACCATTTTTTCATATGTGAACCTTATAAATAAAAAGCCTTTCAAATCTGCCCCAAGAGTTAGGACTTCTTTTAGAGTCTTAAGCCTCAGGGACTCATTTTAGTCCATACAAACCACAAAATACTTGAATTCTGAAGATCTTCATGTGAAAGGGCCCAATAAAGATCTCTCTTCACAGTCAATTCTTCATTTAGTCCCTCTGTAGGGGTTGGGGGAGATGTGCAAAGTCAGCTGAACTAGGAGTTCAGTATTCCTAGAGGAAGGGATATTTCAAGCTTAAAACTTAAATTCCACACTCTTTCCTCTGTAGAAGTTCTAAGTAAAGTTCTAAGAAGTTCTATTGCTTAAGTAAAATAACATTCTTAACTCTGAGTATAGGATTCTTAAATCGGAACATATATCTTCTCTTTCTGCCTCTTTTGGAAATTTAAAATTCATTAAGTTATTAACCTTTGAAAGCTTCTGTCCTCCCACTTGGCTGTCTGTCAGCCTGAGGTCTCCCCTCCTCCTGTCGCAGCTTCGCTCCCTATAAGGACGTGCTCTGTTCCCTTTGTGCTGCTTTTCTCACACTTCTCAACAGTATTGCCCTTTCTCTGCCTATATTTGAAGCTCTATGAATATGCAAGTGTATACCCCACATTTAGAGAAACAGTGCAGATATAAGAACAAAATCTCCTGGCTTCTGAGAAAAATTCTAACTGTCCTCGGGTACTGTAGATGTCTTGTTTCATATTCTTGCTTGAAAATATAGGAAGAGTCCTGAATCATGAGCTTGCATTATGCCTCAGACCAAAGCCTTCATAAAAGTACTATTCCTTCCCTAAAGGAAATAAGAGAGCTATTTAAAACAAGCAATCAATCCATTTAGAACTTGCCACAATCTGAAGAATATTTCTTACAGTGATGAATTGAAGTAAGAGAGGCAAAGAATTTTTTTTAATGGATTTAAAGGGAGATCTTGGACCCATCAGCATTCACTGAGTCCAAACATAGAAATTCAATTCAATTTATCATGTAGAGAAAAGATTAATCACTTTCAGAGATCATGAAATCAGTGTGCTGCATTCCAAGTTGTTAAATGAGGATCATTTTTAATTACCACTATCTGCTCAGTATTAAACTTTTCTACATGATTTGATCATCTTGCTGTGGCATGAGTTGTCTTTAATTCTCCTCTCTTTCAATCCCCAAATCAAGTCCACAGATACCCACTGAAATTTTTTCAGAGGGTTCAGATTCACCCTTTCTTCTTCTGAAAATCAGCACCTCACAGGAAGTGACTGTATCAGTTCAGTTCAGTTCAGTTGCTCAGTCGTGTCCGACTCTTCGCAACCCCATGAGTCGCAGCACGCCAGGCCGCCCTGTCCATCACCAGCTCCCGGAGTTCACTCAGACTCGCATCCATCGAGTCAGTGATGCCATCCAGCCATCTCATCCTCGGTCGTCCCCTTCTTCTCCTGCCTCCAATCCCTCACAGTGTCAGAGTCTTTTCTAATGAGTCAACTCTTCACATGAGGTGGCCAAAGTACTGGAGTTTCAGCCTCAGCATCATTCCTTCCAAAGAAATCCCAGGGCTGATCTCCTTCAGAATGGACTGGTTGGATCTCCTTGCAGTCCAAGGCAGTAATCAGTTACCTGACTACTGGTTTTATTGTCTTTTCTTTTTTTTTTTTCCTGTACACAAAGTAAGGATCATCTACTAGAAGTTCATGGCATTTAGGGAATGCCATTTCAAGGTGAAATCTACCTACTATAGCTTCTAGTTATTTGTTAAACCAAATTTAAACTCAATCATATGACTATAGGATTATGTTTTGGGTTTTGCTGTGGTTTTTTTTTTTTTTTTTTAATCACTCAGCTCTCAATTCTCCTGGTAATATTACATCAGTTTGGCTTTACTATACAAAATCTATTGAAACTGTCAATAAAGTTGCCCTGTCCTTCTTTGTTCTAGGCAAAAGTCCATGATCCGAGCTATTTCCCTGGAACTTGCCAGAGCAGAATGACAAAAAGTCTGAAAACGAGCTTATTCAGTTCCAAGCAGGTTGCCCGTTTGCCCCTGCTCCCTGCACTCCCAATGTTGCTGTAACTCTTATCTTTGCTGAATCTGCCTCTTCACCTGTCTTCATGATGCTGTGAACTATTCATTCATCATAAACTTCTGTTCCTTGTGCTCAGTTGCTCAGTCTTGTCCAATTCTTTCCAACCCAGTGGATCGTAGCCTGCCAGGCTCCTTTGTCCATAAAATTTTCCAAGCAAGAATACTGAAGTGGGTTGCTATTTCCTATTCCAGGGGATCTTCCTGACCAGAGATCAAACTCACATCTCCTGCCTCTCCTGCACTGACAGGTGGATTCTTTATCACTGAGCCACCTGGGAATCTCCAACTACTCATTATCCTTCCAATAAACTTCTGTTTAGAGTTGGATTTGTTGATTAAATTAGAGTTAGGTTTTTGTTGACTACAAACCAGAGACTTCCAATGAAATATAATGGAATTGGCTTCAAATATCTTCCAGTGTAGTTGGTTTTCCCACCTTTGGTCAAGAGCAGGACAGGCTCTTTTGGGACTATAAATTTACTCTTTGGTCTGTCTAAAATTTCTTCCTTCTTCACGCTACTAAACTTTACCTTTTCATCCTTTATAATATTTATTCAAACTTTACTTTGTTTCATGAAAACCAACTTCATTCAGTGTTCCTCCAGAATTTGCTTACCAGTCATTTGCTATTTGCCAAACCTCAAAGGTGGTTCTCCATGCACAGGGAAGATCTCTTAGCATTTGCCTCAGAATGAGCTACCAAATGTTGAGCAAATGAAAAACTGAGCCACTGTGTATCCACTCCTGCACATTTTAATGAAGTAAACTGAAAATAACTTTCTGGTTAGATTGATCCTGAATCACTGTTAGCAAATATAAATTATCCATAGTAAAACCATCATCAGTGTTCTCGACCCCCTCAAAGAGCAGGAGATAAAGTGTAACAGACACACAGTCAAATCTAAGCAGATGCACAAAATTTACTTTTGACCCATACCAGAAGAATAGGCTAGCAAATGATCCTAAAATCTCAATGGCTTAACACAGGAAAACTTTATTTCTTTCTATTCTCATATCTAACATTGGTTACCAGGGATTTCTATGTGTTATAGCCTTTCAAGGACTTAGTAGGTAAAGGTATCTGCAGATGAACATGTTTTTTTCTTTTGCTCATATTGTATTGTGTAGCAAATAGCATGGTAATGCTATCTTTAGTTGGGCAGGGAAATGTGCTTGGGAAAGGTATAAGTACTTGATAAATAACACTATTGATTACCCTAGATACCTCACTCCTTCTCTATACATTTTTCCCTCACCATGATAAGCATTAATCAGTTCACTTTCACTTTCCACCTGAGTCTCAGTATTTTTTTAGGTTTTGCATTTGATTTAACTGAGCTATTATTACTTGATCTTGAATTTGACATTAATTGATAATAACGTTAAAGTGATAGAGTCTTTATAGTTTACATGGCATTTCTATATAAACTATTTCCTTTGACACTCATAACCACCCAGGGACATATGTGGGACAGAGTATTAATTGTATTCTATACAGATGACTAAACTGAAGCATAAGGAAGCAAAGTGCCTGATCCGAATTCCTGGTGATAGAGCTGGAGCTCAAAAACATATCTTTCCATACTAAACCCATTGCCATGTTACTTTTTCTTTTTGCACCACACTTAACACAGTGAGCAAGTAAGGTATGTAGCTCCTACTAGTTTCATTATCATACAATAAAATAACCCCATGAAGATAGAAAATTTTTTCTAGAACCAAAGAAATGGAGCTATAATGACCATCAGGGCAGCCTCTCTGGACTGCTGGAATGAAGTGATGCTATAATCATGACCCCTGGAAGGAGGCTTTGTCCCCTGTCCTTTTATTCACCACACAGATGACTACCTACTTCTCTATCTTTTCTAGAAATAGCTTGTGATAAGAGACCAGGGGGGCATAAGTGCATGTCTCATTGTGAGTTGATTAAAAGGATGAGAATGGGTGATGTATGTGAGAATTGCTTTAAGGGAAAGAAAAGAATCCCTCTGATATTGCTAGTAAAAAGGAGTGGCTAAACTAACCTGAATGCATAGTAACAGTTTCTACCTTTCTATCAAAATAATAGTGTTGCGTACATTTTCAATATATACTTTTCAGGTTAGGAAATTGGCCTAATGTGGGCCAATTTAATTACTGGTCAATAGGAACTAGTTTGTTGCAAAAAATTATAGTCATTCCATGTACTAGAATTTTCTATTTCAAATAGGTGTCAGTGTATCTCAACTTCCAGATTTGAACATACTTCTTATCAGGAGAGAGGGAAACAGTGTGGCCATGAACTTGGAAGTACCTCTTGCCATTCACTTTTCTTGTCAGTCTCTCAAAGGCGTGAATTGTATTACAGGAGTATATTGTGGATAGTACAGGAACTTCAAGGTGACAGGAAAGGAATAGTTGATGTGTAATTGAAAACTCCACTAAAAAAACCTGTAAGATAGATGAAAACGTGAAATTGTCTAGTAACATATGCCCCTGAATATCAGTCACTGCCAATCACTAATAAACTTTTCTAGTAATTCAACCTCATATTCCCCATTTCCCTAGGAGGGGTCATCATCTCCTGCATGTGCAGCACACCCACAGGCAGGCCTCTTCTGGCGTTTGCCTACAGGAAGGTCATTATAAGGCAGAACAAATTAGGATAGCTCCCCCAGCAGCAGCAATTAACCTTCAAGAACCTAGTAGGCATAGGTATATTTTAGGACTGCAGAAACCATTAACCTTCTCATTATTTAAAGAAGTGAACAGTTGGAGGAAAACCTGAGGTCTTCTTCACTACCACCTCTTTTCACTTCCCCCCTTTCCATCCACCCCTACCCCATCCCACTTCACCCCACCATACCCTTTCCTTGTTTCATTTACACCATAGCGGTCTTTGGGATATGTAGAGTGCCCTACTTAACCTGGGGATGGTGGCAGTTGTAACTTGGTGCCCATCTATAAAGTCTCAGTGTGAGCAGCTCTCAAGGAGATCCCTTACACATGGCTAAGTGACATCTTTTCTGCTCTGGGTTGACCCTGTGGACTAGTCTGAGGGGACTTGATGCAGGTCCTAAACTTTCTGGCCTAGTTCCATGTGGTGGCAGGTGCCACTGATGCCCATCACACATACAGTGCCCCTGCAGGTGCCTCTTAAATGCCCATCCATCTCCCTATCATTTTTTCCCCTCTGGCTCTCTAGATAAAAAGGAAACCTGCCCTCTCTGCAGGGGAGAGCAAACAGCAAGTTGGCTCATTCGTCATTGCCTATGTCAGCTGAAAGCTGTGGGTGAATGTTTAGAAACTGACACAGCACTGGTCAGAACTGACATAACAGTGCCCACTTTCCCTGTTAGCTAGAGATTTCTGATTGGGAAGAAAATAGTATCTACATCATTTTAAATGTTAACATCCAATAAATACCATCCAGTTTTGAATGACTGCTAATCTGATGTCTATTAGCTAGGATAACTTACATTTAGATTCTATTATACAGAAAGTAGAATCTTTGGGGTTTAATTTAATTTTCAACTAATGATGTTTTATTCTATAAAAGTCACAGTGAAGATCAAAGGGAAACCATGGGACAATAGTACTGAGTCTTTTAAATCAAGTGTCATTGATACACTTCCATTTAAGAGACAGAGAAATTTAATAAATTTAAGAATCCATTTTATTAAAGAACTAGGTGCTATTATTTCATTTTAAAATAATCTGTAGGTTATTAGGCAACAATGTGAAAATCTAATCTGGCAACATGTTTATGATTGTCACAAGAGGATACCTATGAAGAAATTCTAAGGAGACCACTGATTCAGTATTTGATATGGCTTCTGGCAAAGTGAAGAGATGCCAGGATTGCCCCTGTCTCTGAGGAAGCCTTTTTAATTTAAATGTGCATGCTGAGATGCAGCTGTGCTGATGAATGCATATTTATTGGACCTGGATAGGAGGCAAATGTGTAACTAATTAAACTATCCTGGTGTCAGATACTCTGGCCAACATCCACTTTTTAAAAAAACCATCACTGTTGAAAACACATTTTGGCATCAAGAAGTTACCACTCAGAACTGGTTGACATATAGTATCTATGAAGGAATGCTAAAGTTGATTTTACTAAAATTGGAAAAATAGAGTTTAGGAATGTCTTTAATTCAGAGATGATTATAAAAGTTTACTTAATGAAGAATGCTGATCTTATTTTTGAGACAGAAAGGAGGGGCTGTCTAGAAAACATAGAGAATACCTGTTAGTGCACATCTAGTTTATCTTCAGCTGGGATATAAACTAAGCTTCTCTATTTCTCAGTTTAGAGTTCTTCCATTGCATTACTGTAAGCCAAAGGGGGGGAAAATTTTAATGCTTATCTTAAGAAATGGAATTCATTAGCAAAGTTCTTGAAATTTGTTTCCACAAATCTGGACAAAATAAGTGGCCCTGGTCCAGATGGAGGCAAAGAGGTGGAACTGGTTAGCATCAGAATGCTGGAGTTCTATTATGTCCTATGCTCTGCAACATCTTAAATGATTCAATCTAGACATTTATTTCATCCAAACTGTACACTCTTTGGATTTTCATTATCTAATGACTAAGTATCTATTGATAGATCTAGGCTGGGGAGAATATTCTAATTTGGGGGTTTCTGAGGTAGGGCAATAAATAATGCTTCTCTTCCTTGCCCAGATTCTGAACTAATCAAGTAATAAATCAGCAGTAAGCTAATAGAGTAATGAAAGATCACCTTTATTACTGATAAAATTCAAGCAATATATCTTAGAGTGCATTCAGATGGGCTAGAGCTGAATCCCAGAATCCAGTGGGCTTTACTCACTAGTAATAGGCAACAGTAACCTATGACAAGTGGGCAGGCCTGCTCCCAGGAGCAAGGGGAGGGGCAGGGTGATATCACATTTATTAATCTGATAAGTAACTCCATTTGCCTTTCATGCTTTCATCTTTGCTGGTGAAAGCAGGGCAAAATAGATTTGAGTTACTCTCCTTGAACTGCCCATAGGAGGACATAGGATGGGGAAGAAACATTGCTTCCTAACAAGGGGATTTGAATTTTGGATATTGCCTTTTATGATTTTTCCTTTCAGTTCTTCATGAAAGACATGAAACTTAAGAATTTTTGGAGGCCCTTCCTTCTTTGTCAACTTTGGGGCCACTAAATGTATGTATACATGTGTGTGTTTGAATGGCCTTCTTTCTATAGATTGAGAGAACTATCTCCTTCTGTAAGAGGTGGGAAGAGAGGAAGGAGGAAGAATTTAGTTTCTCTAGAGAAGTGATACACATTTTTTTTTTAAGTTAACATTCAGTTGCTGATATTCAAATAAAGATTTTGACAAATAAACTAGAAACTAGGTGAGAAGAAGAAAGAGCAATTGAGAAAGGACTTTCTTCCTTTAACATGGGCTTCCCCCATAGCTCAGTTGATAAAGAATCCACCTGCAATGCAGGAGTCCCCAGTTTGATTCCTGGGTTGGGAAGATCCACTGGAGACAGGATACGCTACCCACTCCAGTATTCTGGCCTAGAGAATTCCATGGACTGTATAGTCCATGGGGTCACAAAGAATCAGACACAACTGAGCAACTTTTTCTTCACTTTCTTTCACGTGACAAGAGCCAAGCTTAGAAAATTCACTTCTCCCAAACATTTATTGAATGCTGACCGTGGATAAGAGACTGTTCCAAGCACTATGAATACAGCAGTGAACAAGATCTATTGCTAAAGCTTTGCCCTTGCTGAGCTTTTATTCTAAATGGGATAGAGCTGGGATCCAATGGGTCTATGACAGGAGGGTATCTACTCTGGTGAGGTAAATCAAAGGAGGACTTAAATGCTGGATGCCCATATCAATTCAGTGTAAGAGTCAGACCCCAATCAAGTTGAAATAGGCTATACATCAAGTATACCAGCTACTGACTTCAGACCTGAGTGCCAGCAGTAGGTAAAAAAGAAAAATGATAGCAAAGATACCATAAATACCATCAGATTTGAGGACTCCCTCAGTTCACTGACACAAAGTCCCTTCCCCAACATATACTCAGATACCATTTTGAGAAGAAAAGGAAGAAGGTGGCAAAGTTTGCAAGTGCAGATATCCAAACAAGAGTCCTTGAGTGGATCTTCATTAAAAATGAATTATCAGTAAATTAAATGTCAAAAAGGAAGCTTTACACTGGAATGACTGAAATAATTTATTCAGTGTATATTTACTTTATTTTTGCTGATATCTGCCAGTAGAGAGATTTGCTAGAGTGGTGTGGCCAGCATCATGACCTTGCCATGTGATGCTATATAGATGATGTCACATAAACACCAAAGGTGCTTGGGTGCCTTGTTGCTCACCCTTTGTCCCAAACTAACTTTGAGTCAAACAAAACAAAACAAAACAAAACCTTTTTTCTTTCCTCTCTTTGCAGCTAGTTATCTTTGGTAAGTTCCATCTACTGGAGGTGGAAAGATTTGTCGATGATTCCCACTAAAAGTACCAGTGTTCAAAGGGTAATATAGAAATGACAATAGTCCCAGGACCGAGACTACACATTATTTTTTTAGGTATAGACACTTCGGTTCCTTTTGGATAAGCAAAGAGATATCTCAAGGGGAGAGAGAGGGAGTTGTTAGGCCACAGAAAGTTTAGACCAAGGACTACCTAAGGATTTATGCTTATTTACTTAGATCCAGTGGGTCTCTTTAGTCTTTTTGTGATGTCTTCACTTATTCCCATTCCTACTCTGAGTTCAACCTCCAATTTTATCACTCAAACTGCTTTTCCAAATGTCAGGAAAGACCTCCAGATTATAAATAACTCATCCATATTCCTCCCATTCTCATTTATGGGTGTCACTGCTGAAATTCCATTTCTATGAGATTCTTCCTGTCTTTTTGAAATTTCTTTGTCAATCTCTGTTATGTGCTGAACTATGTTTCCCTCATATTAATATGTTGAAGCCCAAACTCCCTGGATTTCAGAATGTGACTATATTTGGAGATAGGGTCTTTAAAGAAGTAAATGAATTAAAATGAGATTATTAGGACTGGCCTTAATGTCATATGAGCCATGTCGTGAAGTGCCACCCAAGACAGACGGGTCATGGTGGAGAGTTCTGACAAAACGTGGTCCACTGGAGAAGGGAATGACAAACCACTTCAGTATCCTTGCCTTGGGAATGCCATGAAAAGTGTGAAAAGGCAAAAAGATACTGAAAGATGAAATCCCCAGGTCGGTAGGTGCCCAGTGTGCTACAGGAGATCAGTGGAGAAATAACTCCAGAAAGAATGAACAGATGGAGCTAAAGCAAAAAAAAAAAAACCAACAATAGCCAGTTCTGGATGTGAGTGGTGATGGAAGTAAAGTCCGATGCTGTAAAGAGCAAGACTGCATAGGAACCTGAAATGTTAGGTTCATGAATAAAGGCAAATTGGAAGTGGTCAAACAGGAGAAGTCAAGAGTGAACGTCAACATTTTAGGAATCAGCAAACTAAAATGGACTGGAATGGGTGGATTTAACTTAGATGACCAGAATATCTACTACTGTGGGCAAGAATCCCTTAGAAAAAATGGAGTAGCCATCATAGTCAACAAAAGAGTCCAAAATGCAGTACTTGGATGTAATTTCAAAAATGAAAGAATGATCTCTGTTCGTTTCCAAGGCAAACCATTCAATAACACAGTAATCTGAAACTATATCCCAACAAGTAATGCTGAAGAAGCTGAAATTGAATGGTTCTATGAAGACCTACAAGACCTTCTAAAACTAACACCCCCAAAAGATGTCCTTTTAATTATAGGGGACTGGAATGCAAAAGTAGGAATTCAGGAAATACCTGGATTAACAGGCAAATTTGGCCTTGGAGTACAGAATGAAGCAGGGCAAAGGCTAATAGAGTTTTGCCAAGAGAACACACTGGTCATAGCAAATACCCTTTTCCAACAACACGAGAGAACACTCTACATGGGGACATCACCAGATGATCAATCAGACTGCTTATATTCTTTGCAGCCAAAGATGGAGAAGTTCTATACAGTCAGCAAAAACAAGACTGGGAGCTGATTGTGGCTCAGACCATGAACTTCTTATTGTCAAAATCAGACTTAAATTGAAGAAAGTATGGAAAACCACTAGACCATTCAGCTATAACCTAAATCAAATCCCTTACGATTATACAGTGGAAGTGACAAATAGATTAAAGGGATTGGATCTGATAGAGTGCCTGATGAACTATGGGTGGAGGTTTGTGACATTGTATAGGAGGCAGGGATCAAGACCATCCCCAAAGGAAAGAAATGCAAAAAGGCATAATGGTTGTCTGAGGAGGCCTTACAAATAACTATGAATAGAAGAAAAGCAAAAGGCAAAGGAGGAAAGAAAAGATATTCCCAACTGAATGCAAAGTTCAAAAGAATAGCAAGGAGAGATAAGAAAGCCTTCCTCAGCAAAATGAAAGGAAATAGAGGAAAACAACAGAATGGGAAAGACTAGAGATCTCTTCAAGAAAATTAGAAATATCAAGGGAACATTTCATGCAAAGATGGGCTCGATAAAGGACAGAAATGTAGGGTCCTAACAGAAGCAGAAGATATTAAGAAGAGGTGGCAAGAATACACAGAAGAACTATACAAAGAAGATCTTCACAACCCAGATAATCACTATGGTGTGATCACTCATCTAGAGCCAGACATCCTGGAATGTGAAGTCAAGTGGGACTTAGGAAGCATCACTACGAACAAAGCTAGTGGAGGTGATGGAATTCTAGTTGAGCTATTTCAAATCCTGAAAGATGATGCTGTGAAAGTGCTGTACTCAATATGCCAGCAAATTTGGAAAACTCAGAAGTGGCCACAGGGCTGGAAAAGGTCAGTTTTCGTTCCAATCTCAAAGAAAGGCAATGTCAAAGAATGCTCAAACTACCACACAATTGCACTCATCTCACACGCTAGTAAAGTAATGCTCAAAATTCTTCAAGCCAGGCTTCAACAATACCTGAATTGTGAACTTCCTGATGTTCAAGCTGGATTTAGTAAAAGCAGGGGAACCAGAGATCAAATTGCCAACATCCGTTGGATCATGGAAAAAGCAAGAGAGTTCCAGAAAAACATCTACTTCTGCTTTATTGACTATGCCAAAGCTTTGACTGTGTGGACCACAACAAACTCTGGAAAATTCTTCAAGAGATGGGAATTCCAGACCATCTGACCTGCCACTTGAGAAACCTGTATGCAGGTCAGGAAGCAACAGTTAGAACTGGACATGGAACAACAGACTGGTTCCAAATAGGAAAAGGAGTACATCAAGGCTGTATATTGTCACCCTGCTTATTTAACTTCTATGCAGAGTACATCATGAGAAATGCTAGACTGGAGGAAGCACAAGCTGGAATCAAGATTGCCAGGAGAAATGTCAATAACCTGACATATTCAGATGACACCACCCTTATGGCAGAAAGTGAAGAGGAACTAAAGAGCTTTTTGATGAAAGTGAAAGAAGAGAGTGAAAAAGTTGGCTTAAAACTCAACATTCAGAAAACTAAGATCATGGCATCCAGTCCCATCACTTCATGGCAGATAGATGGGCAAACAGTGGAAACAGTGACAGACAATTTTGGGGGGCTCCAAAATCACTGCAGAGGGTGACTGCAGCCATGAAATTAAAAAATGATTGCTCCTTGGAAGAAAAGTTTTGACCAACCTAAACAGCATATTAAAAAGCAGATGTTACTTTTCAACAAAGGTCCATGTAGTCAAGCTGTGGTGCTTTCAGTAGTCAAGTGTGGATGTGAGAGTTGGACTGTGAAGAAAGCCGAGTGCCAAAGAACTGATGCTTTTGAACTGTGGTGTTGTAGAAGCCGCTTGAGAGTTGCTTGGACTGCAACGAGATCCAACCAGTCCATCCTAAAGGATATCAGTCCTGAATATTCATTGGAAGGACTGATGCTGAAGCTGAAACTCCAATAATTTGGCCTCCTGCTGTGAAGAACTGACTCATTGAAAAAGACCCTGATGCTGGGAAAAATTGAAGGTGGGAGAAGAGGATGACAGAGGATTAGACTGTGGATGGCATCACCAACTCAATGGACATGAGTTTGAGTAAACTCCGGGAGTTTACTCAGGGAGGCCTGGCGTGCTGCAGTCCATGGGGTCGCAAAGAGTCAGACACGACTGAGCGACTGAACTGAACTGATCTAATGTAATATGACCGGTGTCCTTTTAAAAAGAGAGTATTAGGATACAGACTCGTGAAGAGGGAAAACCATGTGAAGATACAAGGAAAAATGGCCATCTATAAGCCAATGATAGAGGCCTCCAAAGAAACCATTCCTTACGGATACTTTGATCTTATACTTACAGCTTCCAGAACTCTGAGAAAATAATTTCTGTTTTAATGTAGTCTGTTTACTTTGTTACAGCAGCCCTAGCAAATGAATATAGTCTCTGTAATTTTTTCTATCTGCTCATCTCCTAAATGTAGACATTCCCCAAATTTCAATTCCTGCCTCAGTCTCAGTGCTTACCTTTGCCAATATCACATACCTCCATACCTTTAATTGTTATATGCATGAAAATGATCCTTAAATTCATTAGGTTGAAGCATATGACACAGCCATTTTTTTAGGTTGAAAGTGGTTGGTTTTTGGCAGTTTCATATGGCTCAATCTGACATGTTTCTACTCAACTTTCACTAAGCTGCACACTTATATGTCCCCCTGCCTTTTATATGTTTCCACATGATTATATCAGAGGAACACATCTAAAATGGAACTTGCCATCTTCTTAGGACATTTCTAGGCTTAAAGCAATGGCCTTATCTTTAGGTCATCTTTCTCTCTCAGTGACTAATTACATCATTATCACATGTATAGTGTCTGCCTTCCACACCTACTTTCTTAGTCTAGGCTCTGTTGTTGGAATCTTAAGAAACTTTCTAATACTTTGCAAGTTAGAATATGGTCCCTGAACCTGAAGCATCCCCACTGTTTTGAGGCATGCTAGACTAAAGAATCTCAGTCCTTACCCTGATTTATGCAATCAGAATCTGCATTTTTAAAAAGATCCCCAAGAGATTCTTAAACACATAAAGTTCAAAGAGGACTTTCCTAGAATATGGTTGTAACCATTGGAATTCTAATGTTCCAGAAAGATTGTATTATTTTTCTACTGGTAGCAGGACAGTACAAGAAAACCCAAATCACCTTAGTTTCACCGGCATGGAATATTATCTTTAATTTTTAAAAAACCCTGCAATTTTGATATATGAAAATTTATATTTTAATAATATCCTCTTTGATTGCTGGTGAGTTTCTGTATTAATATTTGCCCATTAATTCTCTATGCATAGCATTTGGTAACCGCTTTTCTCATCTAAATATCTGTATACTTTTTATAAACTCCACTTTAGTTTTTGCCTTTGGTATTGCAATGCAGACAGTTCCTAGGACCATTTGTTAACATGTTGAATTTGAACTGAAGATTCTTAATATTCCTGATAGATATGCTTTTTAACTAACATCAGATTTGAAGAATAAATTGTTTTCTTCTCAAATGGTTATAGTCAGCTACACAAGTCACCAGTCTTTGCTTAAATTCATGATCACAATTTAAGGAAATTAATTGATAATGCTTATTTACAAAAAATGCTACAGCTCTTGACACACAGTAGAAATTGAGGATAATTCAGAACTGAGTTGCAGAGCAGAAATTATAATAGTGTGATCGCATTCAGCACTCTCTTTTCTAAACCTAATAGCTGCAGCACAAACACACACACTCAGACGAAGAGTGCTTCTAGGGAGCCAAGACGGATACTGAGACTCTGATCACTAGGAATCATGCCCTTTCTTATCATTCAGAATGATTAGTCTGCTGGTTGTGGCCATCTGGGCAACCTGGGAGGTGGCTTGACAAGGTTACTTAGGTCAGAGCAGAATAACAAGCAGCAGAAGAAAGAGCTATATACTATTTAAGAAAATAAATAAACAGCCCTGATCATGCTCCTAAAGCTGGCAGCTTTGCTTTGCAGTTGAGTAAGCTGTACTTGTCTTCCTTGTTTTTCTTTGTTTATGAGGAGTTCTAAGTCTTTGCCTGTTGATGGTGTAATTTGCTTAGCCAGACAAGCAGGTACTGTACACAATAAGTTATTCTAAATAAAAAGGGTGATTAATCAAGGAAAATCAAACTGTGAGCCCTAGTACCACTCCTTCCTGGCTGGCCCCAGACTCCCAGCTTGTTTATTTAGTGTCACCCATAGTCTGTCATGGCTGACCTAAAACTATCAGGAACAGCCACAATGGCAGTCAAGCATAAACAAAAATCTGAACTGAAGGTGCAGAGGGACTGCCATTCCACAGATAAGATCTATTGCTGTAATAGCCCTTGATTATGAAGACCAAAGGAGAAAAAACACCAAATATACAGACACTTTTCTGTTTATTTATACATGAAGAGGGAGGGGAAAGCAAATCATTTACAAAGAGGAGGGAAAAAAGAGAATAAGGTTTCATTCCATGTCCGTGTTTCTCAGTTTATACAACAAGATTCTGTGATAGCGGGGTTTTGCTTCTGGTCTCCTTTGTTTGTTTATTGACATTTTGCAATGCTTTTAAAAAATTGCACACTGGGGCCAGAGATAGCACAGAGAAAGAGGAATTGAGCTGGGAAAACCTACTAGACTGTTACCTAGGGAAAGAATGTTTTTCTTTTCTGTGAAATTGTTGCAACTGAGCTATTATAGATCTAAGCCAAAAATGAGTAGGTTGCTGTATGATCTTTCATGTAAAGTGATGTGTTAGGAGATTATGCTTTTCAGGCAAGCAAGATCCCTTAATTATTGCACATGTGCATGATGCATTTCTAACATGCAAGAAGCAGTCTATGGCAAAATCCTTACTTTTCTGTTTGCCACAATATTCTTTCTGCAGTGGAACACTTTCATTTTTTTTCCATCAGCTTATTTAATTGTATAAAGCTAGGAATTATTCGGAGAGATAGTTAGTTGGAGATGCTTCTTATCAGAATATGATGGATGATGGTGCCAGTTTCTGAGCCAGTCTGTTTACTACCTCAAGATGGAATGTGAAAAGATTACTTTCACCCCTAAAGAGGCCCACAAGTTCTGAGAAGCAATGGAAATGGATCTCCTCATTGTTTGTAGGTGCTATACTGCTGTTGCTCAAGTTCCAAGGGCCAAATTTATCCATCTAATGGAGAAGTGTGCTTGTCCTACTAGCATTTCAATTTATAAAATGTGTAAGAGGAAGGGCAAGAGGCTTCCAATAGGATACTAGCATTGAGGAATACTGCTTTATTGTTCTCTATTGGTCAATTACTGGGACAAATGGCTGCAAGAAGTTCTCCCCAATCTATTTTCTTACAGCCCATGTAGTATTGCATTTCACTCCGAAGAGTAAAGCTCTGATGTTTTTTATCACATCCCAATGCTCAAAAGGGAAATTGCTGGTAAGGTACTTAACACTAAATGCATCCATTTTGGTATACTGACATTGCCTGGGACTACAGATAAATTTCAAGAAATCACAGTTGTACACCAGGGAATTGGGATCTTATTCTCTGAGGCACTGGTGAAAATAGAAGGCTCTGCCTGGAGTGGGAGCAAAATGAGGGTTGGTATTATCAAGACACTACATTGAAAAGGTGAAAAGTTCTATCAGCTTCTGTGAAAAACTCCAACTATGTTCACTTGCATGACTATCTGAAGATTCATTTTCTTTTCCCTCTTGGATGTTTTGTGGCAAAGAAAAACATCTGGAAAAGGCTGGCATTAGGACTGACACAGGGTACACAGGAGTCAGATAAAGGTCATGTCATTAGCACTAAGCTAACATCCAAATTTAGATGGATTTTCTACAGGCTGTTCTAAATTCATATTTCTATTTTAGCCGTCTTCTCATGGCTTAGGATCCAAAGTCCCGAAGATGCTTCTGAAGTGCAGTGCTATTCTTTTTTTCTGAGCCTGTTTACTGTTTATGCCATCTCTTTCTCTAGATCCCTGCCAGTCATTTCCAGTGTGGCTCCCACTCTTTACCCAGGAGATGGTGTTTCTGCATAGCGATTATTTCTGAGGGAATGCTTCTGTACACACAGATTATCATCTGCATTCAGTCCATTCTTAGGATGAAATATGATGATCAGAATCAAGTGATTTATTATCACATGCATCAATTATGTTCTTAAATTTTCATCTGTTAAAAAATATTTTTTCTCATATAATTTTTAAGTTGAAATATAATTGACATACTACAAAATTCATTCTTTAAAAGTGTACAATTCAGTGGGTTTTATTATATTCTAAAGTTATATGACCATCACCACTACCCAACTCCAGAACATGTTTATCATCCCCAAAAGAAACCCCATACCCATTAACAGTCAATCCCCACTCTTTCCTCTTCCCAGTTCCCGGGAACTACTAATTTACTTTCTGTGTGAATTTGCCTATTCTGGACATTTCATGTAAATGGAATTATATGATATATAGCCATTTGTGTCAGGCTTCTTTCATGTTGCATAATATATTAAGGTCCATCCACTCTGTAGCACATATCAGTATTTCATTTTTAAAATTTTTTTAAAGACTTCATTTTTAGAACAATTTTAGGTTTACAAAAAATTAAGAGGGAGTTATAGAGATTTCCCAAATACCTTCAGTCCCACACATGCATAGGCTCCCCCTTATCAACAGCACAGACTTGAAAGGTACATTTTTTACCAAGAGTAAACCCATGTGGACACACTGTAATCACCCAAAGTTCATAGCTTAAATTACGGTTACTCTTGGTGTGGGTTTGAACAAGTATCTAATAATGTATTTCCAACATTTTATCCAGTAGTCATGTATGGTTGTGAGAGTTGGGACTATAAAGAAAGCTGAGTGCCAAAGAATTGATGCTTTTGAACTGTGGTGTTGAAGAAGACTCTTGAGAGTCCCTTGGACAGCAAGGAGGTCCAACCAGTCCATCCTAAAGGAAATCAGTCCTGAATATTCATTGGAAGGACAGATGCTGAAGCTGAACCTACAATACTTTGGCCACCTGATGCAAAGAACTGACTCATTTGAGAAGACCCTGAAAGCGGAAGGAGAACAGGACAACAGAGGATGAGATGGTTGGATGGCATCACTGACTCAATGGACATGAGTTTGAGTAAACTCTGGGAGTTGGTGATGGACAGGGAAGCCTGGCATGCTGCAGTCCATGGGGTCATAGAGTTGGACACAACTGAGTGACTGAACTGAACTGAACATTATACTATCATATAGAATAATTTCACTGACCTAAAAATCCTCTGTGCTCTATACATCTCCCCACTAACATGTCTGGCAACCACTGATCTTTTCACTGTCTCCATAGTTTTGCCTTTTCCAGAACGTCCTATAGTTGAAATCTTACAGTAGCTTTTCCAGGTTGGCTTCTTTCCCTTAGTAATATACATTCATGCTTCCTCCATGTCTTTTCATGACTTACAAGCTCATTTCTGTTTAGTGCTGATAATATTTCTTTGTCTGAATGTACCAAATTTACCTGCTGAAGAAAGTCATCAGTTCAGTTCAGTTCGGTTCAGTCGCTCAGTCGTGTCCGACTCTTTGCGACCCCATGAATCACAGCACGCCAGGCTTCCCTGTCCATCACCAACTCCCGGAGTTCACTCAGACTTACGTCCATCGAGTCAGTGATGCCATCCAGCCATCTCATCCTCTGTCATCCCCTTCTCCTCCTGCCCTCAATCCCTCCCAGCATCAGAGTCTTTTCCAATGAGTCAACTCTTCGCATGAGGTGGCCAAAGTACTGGAGATTCAGCTTCAGCATCATTCCATCCAAAGAAATCCCAGGGTTGATCTCCTTCAGAATGGACTGGTTAGATCTTCTTGCAGTCCAAGGGACTCTCAAGAGTCTTCTCCAACACCACAGTTCAAAAGCAGCAATTCTTCGGCGCTCAGCCTTCTTCACAGTCCAACTCTCACATCCATACATAACCACAGGAAAAACCATATCCTTGACTAGACGGACCTTTGCTGGCAAAATAATGTCTCTGCTTTTGAATATGCTATCTAGGTTGGTCATAACTTTTCTTCCAAGGAGTAAGCGTCTTTTAATTTCATGGCTGCAATCACCATCTGCTGTGATTTTGGAGCCCCCAAAAATAAAATCTGACACTGTTTCCACTGTTTCCCCATCTATTTGCCATGAAGTGATGGGACCAGATGCCATGATCTTCGTCTTCTGAATGTTGAGCTTTAGGCCAACTTTTTCACACTCCTCTTTCACTTTCATCAAGAGGCTTTTTAGTTCCTCTTCCCCTTCTACCATAAGGGTGGTGTCATCTGCATATCTGAGGTTATTGATATTTCTCCTGGCAATCTTGATTCCAGCTTGTGTTTCTTCCAGTCCAACGTTTCTCATGATGTACTCTGCATATAAGTTAAATAAGCAGGGTGACAATATACAGCCTGACGTACTCCTTTTCCTATTTGAAACCAGTCTGTTGTTCCATGTCCAGTTCTAACTGCTGCTTCCTGACCTGCATACAGATTTCTCAAGAGGCAGGTCAGGTGGTCTGGTATTCCCATCTCTTTCAGAATTTTCCACAGTTTCTTGTGATCTGCACAGTCAAATGCTTTGGCATAGTCAATAAAGCAGAAATAGATGTTTTTCTGGAACTCTCTTGCTTTTTCCATGATCCAGTGCATGTTGGTAATTTGATCTCTGGTTCCTCTGCCTTTTCTAAAACCAGTTTGAACATCAAGAAGTTCACAGTTCACGTATTGCTGAAGCCTGGCTTGAAGAATTTTGAGCATTACTTTTCTAGCATGTGAGATGAGTGCAATTGGCGGCAGTTTAAGCATTCTTTGGCATTGCCTTTCTTTGGGATTGGAATGAAAACTAAACTTTCCCCGTCCTGTGGCCACTGCTGAGTTTTCCAAATTTGCTGGCATTTTGAGTGCAGCACTTTCACAGCATCATCTTTCAGGATTTGAAATAGCTCAACTAGAATTCCATCACCTCCACTAGCTTTGTTCGTAGCGATGTTTTCCAAGGCCCACTTGACTTCACATTCCAGGATGTCTGGCTCTAGATTAGTGATCACATCATCATGATTATCTGGGTCGTGAAGTTCTTTTTTGTACAGTTCTTCTGTGTATTCTTGCCCCCTCTTCTTAATATCTTCTGCTTCTGTTGGGCCCAGACCATTTCTGTTCTTTATCGAGCCCATCTTTGCATGAAATGTTCCCTTGGTATCTCTAATTTTCTTGAAGAGATCTCTAGTCTTTCCCATTCTGTTGTTTTCCTCTATTTCTTTGCATTGATCGCTGAAGAAGGCTTTCTTGTCTCTTCTTGCTATTCTCTGAAACTCTACATTCAGATGCTTATATCTTTCCTTTTCTCCTTTGTTTTTCACTTCTGTTCTTTTCACAGCTATTTGTAAGGCCTCACCAGAAAGCCATTTTGCTTTTTTGCATTTCTTTTCCATGGGGATGGTCTTGATCCCTGTCTCCTGTACAATGTCACAAACCTCATTCCATAGTTCATCAGGCACTCTATCTATCAGATCTAGGCCCTTAAATCTATTTCTCACTTCCACTGTATAGTCATAAGGGATTTGATTTAGGTCATACCTGAATGGTCTAGTGATTTTCCCTACTTTCTTCAATTTGAGTCTGAATTTGCTAATAAGGTGTTCATGATCTGAGCCACAGTCAGCTCCTGGTCTTGTTTTTGTTGACTATATAGAGCTTCTCCATCTTTGGCTGCAGAGATTATAATCAGTCTGATTTCGGTGTTGACCATCTGGTGATGTCCATGTGTAGATTCTTCTCTTGTGTTGTTGGAAGAGGGTGTTTGCTATGACCAGTGCATTCTCTTGGCAATACTCTATTAGTCTTTGCCCTGCTTCATTCCGCATTCCAGGGCCAAATGTGCCTGTTACTCCAGGTGTTTTTGACTTCCTACTTTTGCATTCCAGTCCCCTATAATGAAAAGGACATCTTTTTTGGGTGTTAGTTCTAAAAGGTCTTTTAGATCTTCATAAAACCTCAGAACATAAAATCTCAAAAACGACAGAATGATCTCTGTTCATCTCCAAGGCAAACCATTCATTATCACAGTTATCCAAGTCTATGCCCCAACCAGTAACATCATAGTTGCTTTCAAGTTTGACTATAATGAATAAAGCTGCTATAAACATTTGCATACAGGTTTTTGTGTGGACATAGCTTGAATAAATATCAAAGGGTATTATTATAGGATCATATGGCAAGAATATGTTTAGTTTTATAAGAAACTGAAAAACTATCTCCCAAAGTGGCTGTAAACCATTATGCATTCCAACCAGTAATGGAAGGGAGTTGCTGTTGCTCCACATCTTTACCAGCATTTGGTATTATCAGTGTTTCAGATTTTTGCCATATGTGTGTGTGTAGTAGGATGCCATTGCTTTAGTTTGCATTTTCCTAATGACATATTATGTGAAACATCTTTTTGTATGCTTATTGCCATCTGTGTATTTTATTTTGGAGAGTTATCTGTTAAGGTCTTTGGCCTTTCAATTGGATTTTTGTTTTATTTTTGCATTTTAAAAGTTCTTTGTGTATTTTGGATAATAGTACTTTATCACATGTGTCTTTTGCAGCTATTTTACTCCCTGTTTGTGATTTTATTTTCCAATTCTCTTGATATTATCGTTCATAGCAAAATTTTAATTTTAATAAAGTACAGCTCATCCACGATTTATTTCATGGATTGCATCATTGGTGTTGTATTTAAAAATGCATTGCCATACCCAAGGTCATCTAGTTTTTCTTCTATTTCATCTTATAGCAGTTTTATAGATTTACATTTTGCATTTAGTCTGTGATCCATTTTGAGTTAATTTTTGTTAAGGGTATAATATCTGTGTCTAGATTCATTTTGTCTTTTTTTTTTTTTTTTTTTGCATGGTGGCTGTTCATTTTTTTCAGCATCATTTGTTGAAATGACAGTCTTTGCTCCACTGTATTGCTTTTGCTCCTTTGTCAAAAGTCAATTGACAGTCTTTATGGGCACTTTTTGGGGGCTCTCCATTCTGTTCCACTGATCTATTTCTCTATTCTTTCATAGTGCCACAAGGTCTTGATTACTGTAGCTTTAGAGTAAGTCTTGAAGATAAACAGTTTTCAGTCAACCAACTTTGTTCTGCTTCAACATTGTGTTGGATATTCAGTCTTTTGCTTCTCTGGATAAAATTTGAATCTGTTTGTTGATTATTTCCTTTTTTATATGACTGAATAATATTCCATTTTATGAATAAACCACATTTTGTTTCATTCATCAGCTGAAGAACATTTATGCTGTTTCCACATTTTGGCTATGCTGAATAATGCCACTATGAATATTTCTGTACAGGTTTTTGTTTGAAAACTTATCTTCAATTCTATTGAGAATACACTTAAAAGTGTAATTGCTGACTCATATGGTAATTGCATGTTTGACTTTTTGAGGGCCTTCCAAACTGTGTTCCAAAGCAGCTAAAAATATAGGTATTTATAAGTTGATAGTGTATAATTGACATTCAACAACTGTCCTTATTTCTATCAAACTATTCCTTGGTTAGAGTTCCATTTTACATATTAAATAATTAATAATAATTAAATTGAATTCAAATACCCAATCTTTTTCCTTAAGCTTTTCCAGACTCAAAATGTTTAGTATGCCATTGAAGTTAGTATTTGAGACAAATTAAAAGTACAATTACATTGATAATTGATAATCAATATGATGTAGTTGATTGTCTCTCTATATATACTCTTTATATATATATATATATATATATACTCTTTTTTGTTTATTTAAATAATATCCTATTTTCCTGAAAATATTATCTGGACCTATATCCTAGCTGTGAAATATTTTATTTAAACATATTTATAAAAGTCAAATATGTTTTAATTTACAGTAAGGAAAGAAGGGTACATCATAATTAAAAGAAAGCAGCTATTAATCTTGACAGTAGAATAGTAAAATAACAGCTTTGCCAACTATTTTCTAGGTATTCTAAAAATAATTAGCTAATTGATTGCTTAAAATATTAGTCTGAACTATATTGTTGGGACCAATAAGAAACTGGAGAGTAGATACCTTTTAAACCATTAGAGAACACTACCATCGAGAACTTTTTCAGAGATATGTACAAACACTGGAAATAAAATCCTATTGCTTGTATATCTAGTAAAGGAGAAATGACTCTTTATTTGGGGCCTTGATTGTATAATAATATTATTTTTAGTGAATTAAGAATGGGCTGGGGGGAAAATAATGGTCTGAATTGTCTGCTAAACTTACAATATTGTCTTTCTCCTAGATTTATACTTAGGATCCATTTATCCAACTCTCCCAATTTATAGCAAGTTTAGATATTCTTATGTACCATTTTGTGAGGAGAACAGGATTAAAGACCCATAAGAAATTGAATCAGGAACAAGAAAGTCCTCTGGGAGAGAATATGAAGTGCATTTTAGAAAATATTAAGTTAAAAACTCAATAACTAAACATTTCTAAAGGTAAATAATATTAGTCAGGAAACAAACAAGCACCATTATGGTCAGTAGTCAGATTAGAGACACTTTCCCTGGCAAGGACCTTGTGGCACCAAGGAAACCAACACAAACTCTGTTAAGATGTTGAAATTGATATTCATTTAGGAGAGTGTCTCATATAAAAGATATACTGCACTGTTTCAGACCACATAGCCCACTCAGGTGGAGAGTTACTTGCAGGCTTAAAAGGCTGATGTGCTTTGTGGAGTAGCAGATCGATTTTAGTATAGCAAATTAGCAGTATATACCTTCACAGCAAACTTAGGACAGGTAAAGCCTTCTTGAGAAAAGCTTGAAAATTTTGTATGTAAAAATAATTAGTAGTTGATTCCAATTTTAACATGGCATTCATTGTTCTGCTTGTCTACTACTGAGATTTATAATAATAATGTCATCATCTATACAATGGAAGTGAGAAATAGATTTAAGGGATTAAATCTGTTAGAGTGCCTGATGAACTATGGATGGAGGTTCGTGACATTGTACAGGAGACAGGAATCAAGACCATCCCCAAGAAAAAGAAAGGCAAAAAAGCAAAATGGCTGTCTGAGGAGGCCTTACAAATAGCTGTGAAAAGAAGGGAAGTGAAAAAAAAGCAAAGGAGAAAAGAAAGGTAAAGGTGAAGTCTCTCAGTCGTGTCCGACTCTTTGCGACCTCATGGACTTCTCCGTCCACGGGATTCCCCAGGCAAGAATACTGGAGTGGGTTGCCATTTCCTTCTCCAGGGGATCTTCCTGACCCAGAGGATTGAACCCAGGTCTCCCGCATTGGAGGCAAACGCTTTAACCTCTGAGCCACCAGGGAAGCACCCATTTGAATGCAAAGTTCCAAAGAATAGCAAGAAGAGATAAGAATGCCTTCCTCAGCGATCAGTGCAAAGAAATAGAGGGAAACAATATCAACCCTGGGATTTCTTTGGAAGGAATGATGCTAAAGCTGAAACTCCAGTACTTTGGCCACCTCATGCGAAGAGTTGACTCATTGGAAAAGACTCTGATGCTGGGAGGGATTGAGGGCAGGAGGAGAAGGGGACGACCAAGGATGAGATGGCTGGATGGCATCACGGACTCGATGGATGTGAGTCTGAGTGAATTCTGGGAGATGGTGATGAACAGGGAGGCCTGGCGTGCTGCGATTCATGGGGTCACAAAGAGTCGGACATGACTGAGCGACTGAACTGAACTGAATAGAATGGGAAAGACTAGAGATCTCTTCAAGAAAATTAGAGATACCAAGGGAATATTTCATGCAAAGATGGGCTCGATAAAGGACAGAAATGGTATGGACCTAACAGAAGCAGAAGATATTAAGAAGAGGTGGCAAGAATACACAGAAGAACTGTACAAAAAAGATCTTCATGACCCAGATAATCACCATGGTGTGATCACTTACCTAGAGCCAGACATCCTGGAATGTGAAGTCAAGTGGGCCTTAGAAAGTATCACTATGAACAAAGCTAGTGGAGGTGATGGAATTCTAGTTGAGCTATTTCAAATCCTGAAAGATGATGCTGTGAAAGTGCTGTACTCAATATGCCAGCAAATTTGGAAAACTCAGCAGTGGCCACAGGACTCGAAAAGGTCAGTTTTCATTCCAATCCCAAAGAAAGGCAATGCCAAAGAATGCTCAAACTACCACACAATTGCACTCATCTCACACGCTAGTAAAGTAATGCTTAAAATTCTCCAAGCCAGGCTTCAGCAATATGTGAACTGTGAAATTCCAGATGTTCAAGCTGGTTTTATAAAAGGCAGAGGAACCAGAGATCAAATTGCCAACAGCCACTGGATCATGGAAAAAGCAAGAGAGTTCCAGTAAAACATCTATTTCTGCTTTATTGACTATGCCAAAGCCTTTGACTGTGTGGATCACAATCAACTGTGGAAAATTCTGAAAGAGATGGGAATGCCAGACCACCTGACCTGCCTCTTGAGAAACCTGTATGCAGGTCAGGAAGCAACAGTTAGAACTGGACATGGAACAACAGACTGGTTCCAAATAGGACAAGGAGTACATCAAGGCGTATATTGTCACCCTGCTTATTTAACTTATATGCAGAGTACATCATGAGAAACGCTGGACGGGAGGAAGCACACGCTGGAATCAAGATTGCCAGGAGAAATATCAATAACCTCAGATATGCAGATGACACCACCCTTTTGGCAGAAAGTGAAGAAGAGCTAAAGAGTCTCTTGATGAAAGTGAAAGAGGAGAGTGAAAAAGTTGGCTTAAAGCTCAACATTTAATAAAGTGGCTGACTTTATTTTGGGCGGCCCCAAAATCACTGCAGATGATGATTGCAGCCATGAAATTAAAACACCCTTCCTCCCTGGAAGGAAAGTTATGACCAACATAGACAGCATATTGAAAAGCAGAGACATTACTTTGCCAACAAAGGTCCGTCTAGTCAAGGCTAGACTATAAAGAAGGCTGAGCACTGAAGAATTGATGCTTTTGAACTGTGGTGTTGGAGAAAACTCTTGAGAGTCTCTTGGACTGCAAGGAGATCCAACAATTCCATTCAGAAGGAGATCAGTCCTGGGTGTTCATTGGAGGGACTGATGTTGAAGCTGAAACTCCAGTACTTTGGCCACCTGATGAGAAGAGCTGACTCATTTGAAGAGACCCTGATTCTGGAAAATATTGAGGGCAGGAGCAGAAGGAAACAATGGAGGATGAGATGGTTGGATGGCATCGCCAACTCGGTGGACATGGGCTTGGATGGACTCCGGGAATTGGTGATGGACAGGGAGGTCTGGCGTGCTGTGTTTCATGGGGTCGCAAAGAGTCAGACATGACTGAGCAACTGAACTGAACTGAACTGTCATCATCATTCCTGTTTCAGGGATAGTTTCTGTACAGAACCATATTAGAATATTCTTGTTTTTGTTGTGAATTACAGACGCAGGTAGCATAAAGAAATTCTAGTAAGCTTAGGTTTGCAAGAAGAATACATTACAAAGATACAAAGATGTATCATGGAATCCAGTATGGGAAGGATTTGGTGATTAGGAAGGAGTTGAAACAAAGGACTAGAAAACTTTTTCCTTTTCTTCCTGAAGGCTGATTTCTTCTGCATGACAAGTAAAATCTCTGTCTCACGTTTCTTAGTATACATCTCACAGATCCAGACACTCCTAAAATGATATCCTTTCAGTTCTAAATTCAATTTATGTCTGTTAGGTTGAGATTGAGGTAGGTGCACATTCTTGGGCCAATCAACCATGGCCAAGGGGTTTGGGTTATAAAAAATATGGCTGCTGATGTAGATGTAGAGGGCCAGGCAGTGTAATGTAGCATGTTGTGTGTGATATGGGCTGAAATTGATCCAAGCATGTATCAACTAGAACTAACTTCAGATAAGTCAAGTAGAATGAGAGAGAGTGAAGAAAAAACCATTTGTCCCAATCTTCAACAACAGTAGCTATATTGTATTACTGTCCCAGAAAACTCTGCATGTGGTTATTATACAAAGAACACAAATATTGACTTATATGTATATTTTTTTCAAAGTGTAAATCAAAGGATGCATTCTTAAGGGAGAACATGGTGGGTATTGTTTACCACTCTTTTGAATACATACTCCAACCAGGGGGAAAATCAATTGCTTTTTAGTTGTCTTTATTGAAAGTCTTGTGAGGTCTTCAACAAAGAGTTGTCAGTTCAAGAAATTTCAGAGCCAAGTAACTATTTATTCAAGGACAATGTATAAAAGTGCAATTGAATACAGCAATTGTGAGGGTGCTTGGAGTGCCTGCTGAAATACTTGCAGGGCACAATGTTGTCTTTCCCCACATCCTTGAGGAATAAAACTCACACAGACTTTGTTACTAACATAAATGTTTTAGGGGTATCCAATATTCTATAAATACTCAAATAAAAAGCCATAATCATATGTTAACACTTTTCCAGGAAAATTTTGCTTTGTAATTTTTATATTTATTAAAAAGAAAAGAAAAGAAAGAGAACTTCTAGTTTTCCCCTCCTTTGTCCATTTTGCCTTTATTTTCATAAGCACATGTTCAACTACATGCCATTTTAACCACACAATTCTCTATCTGCAAAAACAGACAAAAAGAAAACCCAAACAAAAGCACAGACATATATAACTTTACAACAAAGGTATATTAAGAGGTGCTTGTTGCAAATTTTAAAGTATCTTTTGTTAAACTAGGCAGAAACTTCAAAGGATGGAGGGATCACCTTAGTTTGAGGAGCAGGAAACCAGACAATGTCTTCATGAAGGAAGGTGAATTTAAATTTGTAAGAGGAAGAAATTATAGGGTAAGGAAACATCAATCAAAGTCACTGGGTAGGGAGGGAGTGGTAGAAGCAAAATTTCTTAAGACAATATCATGTGGCAGAGATACTGCTAGGAGATAAAGAAATATTTTAAACTGGTGGTAATTGTGAATATTTGACTGAGAAATGGAATATATAAAGAATACGGTACAGGCTGTTTTAGTTTTACATAATAGTGTAGGTTCATAAAAATGAATGTGCAAGTTGAAACCATGCAAAGTGAACTTAATAATCAGTGGGAAAATTACAACTGTCCAGTGACTTTTTAAAAATTATTGTCAGAAGAATAAAAATTGTTGTTTTCAATTATAAATATATAGGGAAATTAAAACATTGAGACTATTTAATACACTGTAATCAAAGATATTAGAAACACTGAAAATTAAAATACATTATTGTTTTTGTAAAAAAAGTACCTATCAAAAG
This sequence comes from Budorcas taxicolor, assembly GCF_023091745.1. Lineage (NCBI taxonomy): Eukaryota > Metazoa > Chordata > Mammalia > Artiodactyla > Bovidae > Budorcas > Budorcas taxicolor. Next base: position 29,778,790 of record NC_068919.1, read on the forward strand.
TGGTTTTTAACAGTACCTGTTATTTTCTTGCCTATAATTTATGATATGGACTGAACACTTTTTCTATGCACTGACATACTGTCATACTCCTTTATAAGTTTTGATTTTCTAATTTCCAACATTTTATTCTTCATGCTTTCGAAGTCGCAAAATATTTGAGAGTTTCTTTAATGTTGAAGTTGTTTGCCAGCATTACTTCCTCTGGGACATCTTCATCCTTTTTGTCAAAACCACTTTCATCATTTATGTTGATAAGTTCACCTTCACTAAGTTCCTTTGGCTGTGTATCCTTAGTCTCACACATGGTTTCTCTGTCAACAATCCCATGGTCAGCTATTTCTTCTATAAGTTGTTTATGATGGATCAGAATTTCACTTTTGAAGTTGCTACATTTCATTTCTTTGTTAGTATTTTTATATTTGTTGACCAATTCTCTCTTTCAATCATCCATTTTTATAAAGTGGTATATGAATTTATCACTGGGAAACAACACAATTATATGCTTTCCTGTCTGTGCTGGACTGAATATCAGGTATGCAGTGGCCAATCCCTGGCAGACTTTGAAAGAAGTGATGTGATTGGCCACTGATTATGATGCTTGGCTATTATTTACATAGTGATCTGTGGACTGAAGAGTTAGGTGTGAAGTTTGTACTTCATGCAATGAGTATACAATCGTAACTGAAATTTGAGCCTTTTTATTGGAGGACTCTGAGAAGGCAATGGCACCCCACTCCAGTACTCTTGCCTGGAAAATCCCATGGACGGAGGAGCCTGGTGGGCTGGCAGTCCATGGGGTCGCTGAGGGTCGGGCACGACTGAGCGACTTCACTTTCAGTTTTCACTTTCCTGCATTGGAGAAGGAAATAGCAACCCACTCCAGTGTTCTTGCCTGGAGAATCCCAGGGACGGGGGAGCCTGGTGGGTTGTCCTCTATGGGGTCGCACAGAGTCGGACATGACTGAATTGACTTAGCAGCATTGGAGGACTGATACAATTGAACTTAACTGTGGTAACTGGAATTCACGCCAGTACCACGTAAGGTGAGAACTGCCTGTATAGAATAGGGATATAGTTTCCAGAGAAGATTAAAATCAGAACAGAAAAAGTCATTTTTAATGTCTTTTAGAAATTAAGGTGAAATTCACATAGCACAATCATTTTAAAGTGTACAGTTCAGTGGCATTCAGTGTATTCACAGTGTTATACAACTACCATCTCTCTCAACTTTCAGAACTTTTTCATTGCACCAAAAACAAACAAACAAGCCCCACTACTCTGTACTAATTTAGCAGTCACCTATTTTCCCTCCCCCATTCCCTAGTACTAACAATTTATTTTCTGTCTTTGTGGATTTCCCTATATATTGTATAAAAGCAATCATACAAAGTGTGACCTTTGTCTCTGGTTTCCTTCACCAAACATGATGAAGATTCACCCAAGTTGTAGCATATATCAGCACTTCATTCCTTTTTATGGTTGATTAATATACCATAGCATAGATATACCTCTGTTTTTTTTTTCTTGAACTCATCTATGGGCATTTGGGCTGTTTCAACATTTTGACTATTTTCATCTTTTGTATGATGCTGCTATATACATTTCCAAACATGTTTCTGTGTAAATGTATGTTTTCATTTCTTTTAGAGTGGAATCATTAAGTCATATGGTAATTCTATGTTGAACTTTTTGAGGAGCCACGTGTACATAATTGAGGTGCATATATGCATGCATTTCTTTTTGGGTGGAAGTACATCATGAGAAATGCTGGGCTGGAAGAAGCACAAGCTGGAATCAAGATTGCCGGGAGAACTATCAATAACCTCAGATATGCAGATGACACTACCCTTATGGCAGAAAGTGAAGAGGAACTAAAAAGCCTCTTGATGAAAGTGAAAGAGAAGAGTGAAAAGGTTGGCTTTAAAGCTCAACATTCAGAAAACAAAGATCATGGCATCCAGTCCCATCACTTCATGGGAAATAGATGGGGAAACAGTGCAAACAGTGTCAGACTTTATTTTTGGGGGCTCCAAAATCACAGTAGATGGTGACTGCAGCCATGAAATTAAAAGACACTTACTCCTTGGAAGAAAAGTTATGACCAACCTAGATAGCATATTGAAAAGCAGAGACATTACTTTGCCAACAAAGGTCCATTTAGTCAAGGATATGGTTTTTCCAGTAGTCATGTATGGATGTGAGAGTTGGGCTGTGAAGAAGGCTGAGCACCGAAGAACTGATGCTTTTGAACTGTGGTGTTGGAGAAGATTTTTGAGAGTCCCTTGGACTGCAAGGAGACCCAACCAGTCCATTCTGAAGGAGATCAGCCCTGGGATTTCTTTGGAGGGAATGATGCTGAAGCTGAAACTCCGGTACTTTGGACACCTCATGAGAAGAGTTGACCCATTTGGAAAAGACTCTGATGCTGGGAGGGATTGGTGGCAGGAGGAGAAGGGGACGACAGAGGATGAGATGGCTGGATGGCGTCACGGACTCGATGGATGTGAGTCTGAGTGAACTCCAGGAGTTGGTGATGGACAGGGAGGCCTGGTGTGCTGCGATTCATGGGGTTGCAAAGAGTCAGACACGACTGAGCGACTGAACTGAACTGAACTGAACTGAACTGAATGGATCTTAAAATTAGTATATGTTAAGCTTTAACAGATGAGGCTAAACAGTTTCTCAACACAGTTGTATGATTTACATTCCCAATAGCAGTGTATATGAGTTCCAGTTGTTCCACAACCTTGTCAACATTTGGTATTGTAAAGCTTTCTAATTTTATCAATTTTAGCTGGATAGTATACTGTGGTTTTACCTTGCACGTCCCTGATTACTAATAAGAATGAACGTATTTTCATATAATTTTCTATTTGCATAGCCTCTTGTGAAGCCCTGACTCAAATCTTTTCCTCTTTTTTTTTTTAAATAAATTGGCTTATGAGAGTTGTTTATCATTCCAGAAATGAGTCCTTTGTTGATCACATGTAGTTTGATTATTTTCTGCCACTCTGTGGCTTGCCTTTTCTCTCTCACTGGTGTTTCTGATGAAAAGAAATTTCTAATTTTAATGTCTTTCAAGTTATTAATCATTTATTTTATGATAGGTTTTTTTGTATCGTGTTTAAGAAAATTTTTACTTTACTCCAAGGAAATGAAAATATTTCCTAGCTTCCTAAAACTTAATTGGTTTTCCTTTCACATTTAGACCTATAGTCTAACTGGAATTAATTTTAGTGTGTGATATTAGGTGTGCAGATCAAGATGAGTTCTTTTTTCCATGTAGATCACTGACTCCAAAGACCACCTTTTTCCTTAGCACACTGTTGTGCTGCCTTTCTTATAAAGCAGGCGTGTCTGTATATACATGGGTCTGTGTCTGGTCTCCTTTGTTCCATTGATCCTTTTGATTATTGTTGTGCCAGTACCACACTATCTTAAATATTATAGCTTTATAATAAAATTATACATGTAGTTGGATAAATCCTTCAGTTTAGTTCTTCATCTTCAAGGTTGTCTTGACCATATTTGACACCCTGCAGGTCCATATACATTTTGGAATTTGCTTGTTGATTTCTACACATATGCATACCATGTATTATGAAACAACAACAAAATAAAACAAAAATAACCGCCTCACTTGGTTGGATTTTGATTCACTCTGCAGATCAATCTGAGGAGAATTAAGCTCTTTAGAACATCTAGTCTTCCAATCTATAACCATTACATATTCCTCCATTATTCAGGTCTTAGCAGTGTTTTATAGTTTCTATTAAAGGACTTGCACAATCTTTTGTTAGATTAATTCCTAGGTATTCATTGGTTTTGATGCTATTGTAAGTTGTATTTTTAAAATTTTGTTTCTAATTGTTTTTACTGATATATGCTTAATTTTTGTACATTGCTCTTGTATCCAGTAACTTTGCTAAATTTGTTAACTCTGAGAACTTTTGTAGATTATTCAACCAACCACAGTCAAGTCATCTGTGAATAATGAGCTCTCGTCTTATAAACTCTTTGGTTCTTTATTTTTGCCTTTTTGCACTCTCCATTTGCACTCTCCAATACAGTGTTTGATTAAAGTAGAAATTACAAACATAGCTTATCCCTCATCTCAGGGAGAAGTTATTGGTAATGTGCCACACAGGTCATCCATATTCTCAATCCTGACCTAACTTACTCAGATCTTCACCTTTTAGTATTTCAATGTCATTCTTTCCTGCACTTTTAAGGTACACAAACAGAATGCCACTCAGAAGGGGGTGATGATATTTTAAATAATGAGTGTTTTCTTATGTAACCTAGAACTATTTGTGAAAAAGAAAAAAATATTCTCCAAGTCAGGGAGGAAAAGGTGATGGCTTACATACTCAGTCCTCAGGCTGGTCCACCAGGGAGGGAGAAAAAGAAAGCTGGGCATAATTGCTGTCACCACCATGCCCTCATATACCAACACCACCTCACGTGGGCTTAGTTCTATGCTTTCGAGAATGTCTTCCGGAGAGAACTATCTGGTTAAATGACATGTAGGAAACATGTAACATCTACACCGTCTGCAGGTTGGAGGGCACTTTCTGACTTTACCAAGGCTGCAGTTTGTTGGCTATCACCAAACTTTCTTCAACTAAGGATACTCCTGTACCCCTGCAATCCCTGAGTCTGAGGAAACTCCCAGAATGCCCTGACACTCTGGCTATTTCACACTTGCTTACTTTGGGGAATCTAGAGGATTGCTGACTTCATGGGATTTGCCCAGAGGCCAGACCAGAGACAGCAGAGAGGAAAGACAAGGAGAAAAAGACCACATTGTAAAAGGTCTTAAATGCTAAGCTGAGACCTTTGGACTTAATTGGGCTTACAGTGGAGAGCCACTGAAGGCTTTTGATGAAAAGCTATATTTTATAAAAATCAATCCTATGGTAATGGAGAGCTAGTTTGGAAGGGGAGAGATCTATTAGAAAATGATTTTAAGAATCCAGCTGAGAATTAATGAGGGCCTGACCAGTGGCTGTGGACATGGGAGGAAAAAAGGCAAATAGGAGAGGTGTGGTTCCAGTTCCTAAACCAGTCCTCTGCCCACTCCGAGTATTCGTTAACTGTTGAGGTATCACGTAGATCCAGGCCCACAGAGCAGTTTATAGCTCTGTTTCTCATGGCAAAAGAATGCTTATTAGATTATCCTATCACTGTTCTCCATCCTACTATGAGATCATATGTAGCTGGTGCATTCATGGCAAATTTATAGGACAGAGTTTCTGTTTTGTGTACATCTGTATCCAATATAGACTGCACAGGGTCTTTTTATTTTCATTTCCTGGTATAGGGTTCTTGACACTTTCTCTCCAGCTCCCCCTACCCCAGCTCCTCCCATTCATTATTCAGAGTTTGCCTGAAGCGTCAAGACCAGAGGGAGAAATTCTAGGAACAGATAGTGTTAGAGCACCAAATTATAAAACACTAAGGTGGCTGGTTGTGGCTAAGTTTTCTGTTTTAGTTGCACTCCATTGCACTTTGGAAAAAAAAGTGCCATGGTGAGCTGCTCTTTTAGAAACTCAATGCTTACCCGCTGTTCAGTTGTCTCAGCCAAATTCTAATGACTCCATAAAGAATAAAACAGGTGCAACTAAAAGCATCCAGGGACTCAATACTTACACTCCCTTGGAAATCTTGCTGCCAAAGGAAAATCTGAAGAAATGGGTCATAAGGCAAGGTAAGGGGAATCTTTGGCCAGGCAAGCAGTTTAGTGCAAGGACAGTGAAAGAAAACTGTCTGATAAGAACAGGTTCTTGTGGATCCGATGCCAAGCATTTGGAAGACTGAGAGGGTCTACAGCATATAAAATGACATTATCTGGTTGGGAAGTTTCTGTAATGAGCATGTAAATGTTGCTACTGCAGAAAACCCTGAGACTCCACAGAACCAGCAGATGTGAGTCCTTATATGAGCCAGGTCTCCAGACCCCAGGCTGTTATGAGGCATGGAGATCAGTTAAACTGGAGGAGGATATGGAAAAAAATATGTGATTTTTGCTAAGTACAAAATCTTTATAGAGTACTTGGTAACATCTCAACATTGGGAAAGCATATTCAATAATAATTGCTGAGTTTTGCAGTACAAGATAGGCTGTCAGGCTTGCCTTGGAGCTACTTTTATAGATAAAATTCCTATTGTTACTGTGGGTTATCAAGAATTAGAATAGATTCTTGGTTAAAATACTTCTATACACTTAGAAACATTTTAAAAGTCTGGGTAAGTAACTAATTGCCATATACTTTAATTTCTTCAGCTTTATAAATTATTTTTATTTACTCAGTTTTATTTTAAAGTGTCTTGAAATCTATTTAGTTACCATCTTTAAATTTCCTGGGTTCTCTGACAGTATGCTACATATAAGGAAAAGTCTTCAAGATAAACTATTAGAATTGAGACTTAACACCTTAGACACAAGGCTTTCCTGGTGAAGTTTCCACTTGACTTCATTTTGGTTTATAATGACTAACTTATTGAACATATCACACTCTTGTGGTAACAATTGCTAGTATTATCCTCATTTTACTGTGAAGAAAGTGAGGGTAGGTGAATTTCAGAACTTGGCTGAGGTCGTTTAAGCACTGAATGATGAAGCCTTAGTTCTCTGACTCCAAAGCCCTTCTCTTTCAATTTTAGTATTACATTATAAGAATTTCCTGTTTACTCTTTTTTTCCATTCTTGATTTTATTGCTTTTAAGTGTTTCAAGCCTCTTTTGTCCCCAGTAGTATGTGTTTTTCCTCTCAATGGGATTTTATATTTCTCCAAAATAAGAAGAATGATTTTCTACTTCTTTAATTCTCTTGAAGCAAATGGTATTCCTCTAAGCCTTTAGCAAAAGTTTTTAGTGGTCTATACTATCTCTTTTACTTCTTTCTCTAGAGGGCTGACCAGCAGGTAAGCACTGAGTTTCTCTCTTCTTGGTTGATCAATTAGTTCTCATTTAGTTGGTGATTGTCTTATTGTTTTTATCATTGATCTATTCACTTCTGGTATATGAGACTGTTATCCTGAAAGTGGTCCAAGAATACAAAATGTTTTCTTCATCGGTTCAGTTCAGTTCAGTTCAGTCACTTAGTCGTGTCTGACCCTTTGCGACCCCATGAATTGCAGCACACCAGGCCTCCCTGTCTATCACCAGCTCCCGGAGTTCACTCAAACTCATGTCCATCGAGTCGGTGATGCCATCCAGCCATCTCATCCTCTGTCGTCCCCTTCTCCTCCTGCCCCCAATCCCTCCCAGCATCAGAGTCTTTTCCAATGAGTCAACTCTTCGCATGAGGTGGCCATAATTGTCTTCATAATTGTATGTAAATCACACATACCTTTAATGTAAATATTTATGTACCCTTGCCAACCAGTTCATAATGCGGGCATAGTCCTTCAATACAGTATAGTAGAAAATAGTGACAAAGAGGAGGAAAACCACATGAACTTGTTATTCATGGATTTAAAAATAATCTGAGGTTGCTAGAATCATATTTTGTCTATGTTAGCATTTCCTCTTGAATCCAGAAGCCAATATTTTGGGCAGTTTGATAGTTTTGGGCTACTTTGTGGCTGTGAATCTCATGGCTTGCTGACCCCTAATGTGCAGAGCAGTCAAACACAAAGAGTATGGAATCTCTCCTTATCAACTTTGACTATCTGTGTGGCTATTTTTTTCCCCTCAGTGTCTCATTTATATTATAGGAATAGTACTAATGCAGTTCACAGGACTGTTTCCTAGACTGCTAAGAAAATGGAGTATCAACATTAGCAACGTTAGATGATATGCATTAATGAAATTATGGGAAGCAGAGAAATAGCACTCAAAACTCTCACCTTACCTGCATAGTTCAGGCTACAACTTCTGATGCTCATTTCCTGCTGGATTTCATTTCACAATTGTGTTTACACATGGTATGAATTTATGTGCTTTCATTTTTCATGTGTAGTTTGGTAAAACTAGAAAGAAAAGATTTATTGAATGTATTATTATCATTTTGGGGAGGCTTGTACTTTTCATCACTATTCTCCATATTTAGGGTTTATAACCAGTCTATAAAATATTTACCCAGACTAAAGTTCAGAAAATGAGTGCTCAGTCAGTTTTAGAGTGTGAATTAGCACCAATTTTTAAAACCAATGTAGTGCTACATTTAATATGAATGGGGTCTAAATTATAGTAAAGTTCAAAATATCCTGCTTTAACACTAACAGGTTATGGCAATATCTTTACAAATATATTCTAAAAGGTAAATGACATCACTTCTACGAGAAGGACCTGATGGGCTTATCAACTGAGCTGGCTCGTATTCAGTTATGAAGGTGTATTGCCATTTTCAGGCTTCCCAGGTGGTGCTAGTTGTAAAGAACCCGCCTGCCAACAGAGTAGACATAAGAGATGTGGGTTTGATCCCTAGGTCAGGAAGATTCCCTGGAGGAGGGGATGGCAACCCATTCCAGTATTCTTGCCTGGAAAATTCCATGGATAGAGGAGCCTGGTGGGCTACAGTCCATGAGGTGGCAAAGAGTTGGGCACGACTGAAGAAACTTAGCACATAGGCATTCCTCACCATTTTCAGTTTTATCATATGCCTAAATGGTTTCAGTGTATATAAATATATATTTACCTGAAGTGGGTGAATGAGAACCACTTCATTTTATTTTTTGGAGGGATTAAAGTTTTGCAAATTTTGTCTTTTTTCTTGAAAGAATTTAAGGACAGTAGCTATGTATTCTAGAATACTCTGCTCTATTTACTAATTTTACCATATACAAACTGAGTCAGGTTAGTATTAGTAAAGCCTATTTTTTTATTTTCTTTGGTTTTTGGTTAAAATAGTACTTTAGGATGGTGAAATAGATTTTTGAGGATCTTCTGATGCTTCAAAGCATCACTGTCATATAGGGAATAGTCTTGGTCCATTTTACAAAAGAGAAAGAATGTAGGATCTTAAGATTTAGGGAATCACTTGATGGAAAGAACTGTTTCAATGTGAGTGTTTACAACCAGGTATGAAAACACATACACTAAAAATAGTGTATGTTTACTATTCAACATTTTCTATTTACAAGCCACTCTAAGAATGTCTAAGACAACAAAAGGAGTAAAGTCATTTCCTCCCTCTTTTGTACAAATAGGTGTGCATTGAGTATTTGGCACCTTCTGCTTCAAAGAAGGTAAATAAATTACATGTGGCTGAATGCTGATGTCCTTGCTGACAGTCTCTTTCTGATGGGATATCAAATCCTATGGGGAAGAAAACAAGTGGGATGAAGAACAAAAGATAGAGGAAATGCAAACAAAAAGAGGGAACTCAAAGAACAAAGGCAATGGGGCAGGAACTTTGGGGCATGTGTCCCTCATGCCTGAGAATTATCCACTAGGCAGCCTGTGGCCGAAAGGTACTGTGGTCAATTGCTTAGGAGAAGAACTGCTGTGAAGCTAAACTCTCAAGCACCCAGCAGTCATGTAGAAAAGAATCAGAGCCTGCCCCAAAATAGAGGCCAAAGGAGGACTCATGCTGCCAGCATACTGTGCAGTCATTACAGGAAGGGAATCAGTACTGTTTGGGGACCGAATGTATGCTTATTTGACGTTTGGACTCCTTGGGGAATAGGATTATTTGTGACCCAGGAAACTTAGAATTCCTAACATGACTCTGGGCCCAGTAGAATGGAGGGAGAGACTCTTGTGTCTGTACTTTATGTCTGGAATCAGGTACTTCAAACTATCTGCATCTGGGATGAGCAGAGGTGGACATCCCTGGCACAGATTTCTTAATTAACAATTTAGTGATTTTGTAAAGGAGATTTTCAGTTTATTTTGTTGATCTTAGACTAGTTCATGCTTTTCCTTTGTCCATGTTTATTTAGTCATGTATTAAGGTTACTATCAAAATTCAATTATGTTCATAACAATCATATTACTTTTGATATCCTCTCCCCTCCCTTCTTATAACATTAAAATCATAATTAGAATATAAATCATTCAATTCTCATAATCTATGTCAAGTAGAATATTGACTATGGTTCTCTTTTTTTCTTAGATATTATCATTCGATGTTTCCCACCCCCCTCCTCCAGAAGGATAGTAAGAACAATTATATCCAAAGTAATGTCCTTATTGTCATTTACCTACTTTTGGTTGCATTCTTAATCTTTACCAAGCATTCAAAATCTGTGTTTACTAGCTTGTTGACAAATTAGGAATTATATTAGAGCCCAATACATTATTGTTTCATAAACAGCATTACTAGAAGAATGAAGATGAATGTAATGACTAGCTGGGTCATAAAGATAAAATATCAATGAAAGAGATTTTTAATTTCTTAATAATTTGATAGCTACTAGAATATCAACCTTCAACTTGATTAGGAAACCTTTTGAAAAGCAACATTTCATTTCATTTTAGAATCAAGAGATATGCAAGGTATTTTCATTCTCTGGTTATGCTCCTTTGTCCAGTGTTATTTATCCTTTAACCACTACTCCTTCCACAATCACTGTCACTCTTGGACTCTCACGTTGGCTTCCTCCTTCAGCCCTACTGCTAGGGATCATATTCTCAGGCCTCACTAACAGTGACTAACACATTGCTGATGGCATCAGATCATCTCTATTACTCTCTGTGCTGTACCCCCATGCTGCTAAAGATTGACTAGAGGGATTACGAGGCAGAATGGAAGAGTGAAAACCTATGACAGCGTCATCTTTCAACTAAGTGCAGTGAAAGCCTTACTAATCTGTGAGTTCTTCCATATATTATATTTAGGGCTGGAAATTCTTTGACAAAATTATTTTTGGCCTCTTTGAAAAGCTGGTATTAAAAAATGACAAGCTAAATATTCATCATCCTTCATGGGCTGTTATTTGCATCTTACGATGCTTGATCCAATCAGGGTAGGATGGCTGCTGAAGAAATATTTGTTTCTGTTAATAGATTGACCTTTATTTAAATTTCCCCTCTGAGGAGAAATATTAGGCATGAGGCAAACCCCCATGTGTCCCAAGAAAATACAGTCTGGCTCAAGGTGATTAAATGCATCCAATTCAAATTAATTGTCCTACCTCCAGGTCCATCCTCCTTTAACTACTCCCTTCCTGCCACCTCAGGCCATACAATATATAAGTATATGAGTCATTCTTAATCTCTTACACTCCTTCCTCCATCATCAAGTGAAATTATATCACAAATTTCTCCATCTCTCCTCTCTTTTCTATACTGCCATCCTAGTCCAAGCCAAACCCATCTTTCTCTTGGACTTCTGAATTGACTTCTCTTGAATTTTCTTGCTTCTTCTCATGCTTGTCTTCAGTATGTTCTTCATAAAGAATAGCTGGCATTATTTTTGTCCCCCCGCTTGCATGCATGCATGCATGCCAAGTTGCTTCCGACTCTGCAACTCTGTGAACTCTAGCCCACCAGGCTCCTTTGTCCATGAGAATTTCCAGGTGAGAATACTGAAGTGGTTGCCAATTCCTTCTCCAGTCCCCCTGCTTAGAATTTCCCAAGAGTTCCTCTTTGAACCTGGAATAAAAACCTTGACTCCTTACTGTGTCCAAAGAGTCCATGGGTGATTTGACCTTTACTCTCAACTCTTTCAGTTTAAGTGTCTGCTATCTGCTAGGTATTGTTCTAAGTGATGAAGAGACAGTTTCTAAGATAGATAAGATTCTTCTTCAAAAATCATATATTCCAGGAGATGAATATATTCCATGAACAGAAAGTTAGAAAAAAATATGATGTGCTAGAATGAGAAAACATCATTTTGGGTTAGTCATGTGAGAAGGCCTCATTTAGAAGTGGCATTTAAGTAGAGGGGCTTCCTGTGTAGCTCAGCTGGTAAAAAATCTGCCTGTAATGCATGAGACCCCATTCAATTCCTGGGTCAGGAAGTTTCCCTGGAGAAGAGGTAGGCTACCCACTCTACTATTCTTTGCTTCCCTGGTGGCTCAGATGGTAAAGAATCTCCCTGCAACCCAGGAGAGCTGGGTTAGATCCCTGGGTTGGGAAGATCCCCTGGAGGAGGGCATGGCAACCCACTCCAGTATTCTTGCCTGGAGAATTCCCAAGGACAGAGGAGCCTGACTGGAAATCTGAGAGACAAATTGGAACACATTATATGGATATACAAATAGAGGATAGCTGTTGGAGGGTTTAATATAGGCTAGGTATGTGAACTGGTTTTCATTTTTAAGAGATGGATCTGGCTGCTGTGAGGAGAATAAAATTGAAGGAAGCCATGTAGAAGTAGGCACCTCAGTTAGGAATCTATAGCAGTAGTCCAGCCAAGAGGTGATTATAATTGCACTGGGATGGTGAATGGAAAAGGAGTAGATAGATTCAGAATAATGTGTTCCAGCTAACAGGACTAGTTGATTGAGTGAATGCAGGGTGTGAGGGCCAAGAGAAATTGAGTATAACTCCTATCTTTTCAGCTTGGACAACTGTGTGGAGGTGCTATAACTGAGATGGAGAAGACCTGGGGTGGGTGGATGTGACTCACCACTCATCTGTTCCTGGTGCACTTACACTTAGGTTTCTCCTAAAAATATTTTGCTTGATTTTCCACTACTATAAAAACTCCTTGAAGGCAGAAACAGGGATGCCTCCATTTTGCTCATCACTGAATTCACATTGCCTCGTGGTACATTTGTGTGTTGTGCTCAGTCATGTCTGACTCTTTGCAACCCCGTGGACTGTAGCCTGCCAGGCTCTTCTGTCCATGGAATTTTCCAGGCAAGAGTACTGGAGTGGGTTGCCATTTCATACTCTAAGGGATCTTCCTAACTCAGGGATGAACCTTCCTCTCTTGAGTCTCCTGTCATTTAAGAGTCATTTAATAAATACTTTCTGAAAGATTGTATCACATGGACCATTGTGCCAGTTTATTAGTTCAAATGACACTCAAAAATTGTCATTTCAGCTGAATAGACTTAAAATAAATCAAATTTTATTTGATTTATTTGACACCCCCTTGGTTTATACAATGATAGAAAGTTTTAATAGTTTCTTTAGGAAAGTGTTGGTTTCTTTAGAAAATAGGCTGCCTTCCATCTGTCTTTGAATACCCAGTGCTTAGCTCATGGTGACATGGAAAAGGTGTTTTATTTTTCTTTCAAAGCTTCACTTTCATCATCTGTAAAACAGATATAAATATCCTCACTGCTTTAAAGAGTTATTGTGAAATTAAATGAGATAATTTGTATAAAGCATCTAGCACAGTTTTAAGTATACTGTAGGCACTTAATATGATGATTGTTACAGTGATTGATATTCATTGCTGAAAGAATAGGAAGTTTGAAGCATCCAGATCCCTTGGAGATGAACAAGTATCTATTCGTGAACAAGCTGCTATTCATTCTTATTATCCATAGATAGAAATTGTTGGGTTAATATTAAAAATCTGCATTCCAAACAATATTTTACAATTGCATGTTCTTTCAAGGTAATACTTAGACCTGGTGCTTAATGATTTTATGATTTGAACACATTGAATTAAAGGACAGACTTCTTAAGCTTCATACTTAAAAAGAGTTTAGTGGTATGCTTTTAGAAATTCTAAAATGTAAAAATCAGAAAAACCTTTGACTCCTCAGATATGGTCTAGGGATAGCAAACAACTATATCTAATAAGTAGATTAAAAATATCACTGAATATTAGCTAAATATATTTTTATTTTCAATAGGAAAAATGCATCTGACTTCCAGCTGGCAAGTTACTATTTGAAGTGCTTAGTTTTCCTTAGTAAACATCTATAGTTTTGATGATATTGTGTGATCATGAGGTAAATTCTCGATAAGCTTAAGGGCCCAGCATTGTGAAAACACACATTTTTAATATTTAAAAGGTTTGTGCAATTGTAAATAAGACAGTGCACCCAATATCAGATCATGCTTCATGAGAAAAAGATGCTAAATTTCCTTGACCTACTTTCATCTTCATGTTTAGGAAACAGTGTCTAAGAAGTAAACAAAGTAGTTGGGCTTCACGTAGGAGATGATTATTGTTTGAATTTATGATTCATGCCTTGAGCAAAATTTTGTTTGTGGCCTCATTTGCAACCATAATTTACAGCTTTACCAGGGATATGCTGTGTATTTGGGAGGTAATATATCAGACTTGCTTTGTACTGGAACAGTTTTCTAGCTCTGGGTATAGTATTTTCTGTGTTTCCGTTAGCTATAAAATTTCTGGGCATAACATTTATTGTAGCAAATATGGAAATTTTTTAAAAATTGTATTCCCCTTAGGAATGTCTTATTATATTTATATTCTTATTATAGCTAAATCCAACTAGTGTTTAAAGTGGTTGTTAATCCTGCAAATATCTGGTTGCAAAAAAAGAAAGGATTAACCTTTTTAGATTTTGTGAAAATAAGGATTGCCTCATTTTTGCATTTTGCGCACCCTCTCATCTAAGAAACTAATAAACAATATGTTGACTCGGATACACTGTATGTGCCCTTCAAATCTAGAAATGTTTTTTCCTATTGCAAATAACAAGTAGGCTGTACTACTGAAAAATGAGTTTTGCCTATTTTCTTTGATCTATGAGTTAGTGAATAATTTCCCACAGTACTCACTGCGAGTTTTATTGTCTGCTCTAATTTCAATTGTCTTAAGCAATACATCTGGAAATACTGGGGATTTTAAAAACAAAGCAAACAAAAAATAAAGCAATTCAAAGTTGCTGAGATTCTCAACTGAATGTAAGCTTCTGCCTAGCACTGATATTTCTTTGCATCCTCCCATTTTATTTTTATTAGGATGATCTTTTATTAAGAGTAATACTTATTCCCCAAAATAAACATTTAAAAATTAACTTTAAATCTCCATCAGTTTGGGAAATTTAAAGTAGCTTGATTTGAAAATAGTCATTTTCATAAGCACAAATAACAAGTATGATTACAAGCCATAATTTTAAATTACTAAAATTATAATTTCGTATCTAATTATATTTGAGCAAACTCCGGGAGATAGTGGAGGACAGAGGAGCCTGGCAAGCTGCAGTCCACAGGGTTGCAAAGAGTCAGATATGACTTAGCGACTGAACAACAACATCTGATTATAGAAGTTTAAAGCATAACTAAAACGAGGAAGTACTGCCATCTTTTTTGTCTGCTTGATACAAGCAGTGAGAAAGGAAGCAAAAAGCCTGAAGGAAGTTTAAAACTTTAGAAAAAAAGCTTAAACATTAACCTAGTATGCTTCATGCTGCATGTGCTTACATTATAAAAGTAGACTCCTCCAGAAGTTTTCTTCCCTCATCAAGTTCTTAGCAGAGTTTTTCTTGACATACAGGTAAGCAGACTGGATAGCCTACAGAGCAAGAAAAGGGTGACTTTTATTGTAGGAGCAGCAGGGTAAGGAGAAGTAAGATAATGTCTTTAGTCACAATGCCGGGACTTCAAAACCGAATTAAAACACTGTTTAGTAGTAACATAGGCTCAAGAATCATTTCAGCATTATTACATACTTCTTTTCTTCCCACAGTAATTATTCATCCAGCTTTTATAACTAACCACAGTAATTTTCTTAGAACAAAGGAGAGCATGGCAACAATAGCTTTAAAAATGAGGAAGTTTAAATGCCCAAGGTCAGAGTGTAACATTTTGATTTCCATAAGTATTTCAAATGTTACAAGCTTTATGTAATAATTTTAATGTGAAAAATATGCAGGCCATGCTTCAGTGCTCTTTGCATATACTGCAAAGAGGAAAAAAAACCTTAAAAATTGCTTCGCTTTAATTGAGCAAAAGGATTCACATGTGATCTGAACTTGTGGCTCATAATTCCTCCAGACAGCCTCGGTTGCCGCGTGATGATCCTAATTAAATTATGTAACGGCACCGAGCTAGCTGAGCCAGCGGGTCTGTGCTTTCATATCACCTGGCAATTTAACTCTTTGTGGGATTCTGAGTGTGGGGCTGTGGTCTTCCATCACCATTTTGCATGTTTTTCATTGTTAAGGGTCAGAAAACAGTATCGATAGAATCCGCCTTGAAAGTTTTGGCCTGTAGGTGGCAGCATTGTAAGGTTTTGGAAGTCTTGAACTCTGAGGTCTTTGCCTGTTCTGCCTTTCCCCGACGCCTCACAGCTCACACCCTCCACCCCGCCCCGCCCCCTCCTCATCAGGCCAAGCTAACATTATTACACACTCAGGTAAAACTAAAATGGAGAGAAATGTCATAGCCAAAAAATTAGGCTTTGTTCACTTCAGTCTGTGTTTCATTTATATCTCTGACAATATGGTACATTTGTAATTTTGACCTGAGATTCAGCTAAAGGAGGCTTCTCTGTAGTCCAATGTTAACCCATTGCAAACCATACACCTTCAAGATAGACATTTTACCAAGGACAGAAAGGGAAATTAAATTTGGAGTGAATAACTAATTTAACTTAAGCATACCTATTTTAATCACTTGGGAACAAATCGAAGGTTTCATGAATAGGTATCAGAACCACCTCATGAGGACCCCACAGCAACCTAAGCATCCTGACGAAGGTTGCTTGCTCTTTATTCTTTCTTTCTTTGTGCTTGGTCACCTGGTTCAGTTAAGTTCCAAGATTACTTTTTTTTTAATTTGGCCAGAGTAGAGAAAGAACAAGGATTTACCAAATTTGATATATAATTGAAAAGTTATGATTAATGTGTCTTTTAATAATGTATTACTTTATGCAATACTAATCTTGTTTTGAGTATATAAGTCAAAGTATAATAACTAATAAATGCATTTATACAAATACCAGCATGGATTTTGACTGTTATGTTTTTCATAACATCCACAAAGATCTTGCAGTTTCCTCTTGTATACTTCTCCTTCATGAAAGTGATACTTGAAAAACTTCCCTCGGTGATAATGGAAACAGTGTAATGTCAGGATGCTTATATCAGGCCTTGTATGAAGTCTTTTGTTAACTGAATCCTTGGGGAAATTGTTTCTGAGGTCAAGATTGACAAAATTTTTAAGTATTATTGAAAATATAAAACAAAATTGTTTCCTCAATAAATATAATTAGCTATATATACTTCAGTTTCAAGAGCAAGCACTGATATTGGGACCAGCTCTTTAAATAAAATAGGACCTCTGTGGTCTCTGGAGGGAACATGCATAAAGCAAAGTAAATGATTTTCTGTCAACACTAAGTAGACAGGTGCTTACATTGAACAGCATTCTAATATGTCTCTGAATATTTATGTCTTCTTTTTCAAATGCATTGCCCATGAATGTCACAGCTGTCAAACGTCTGTACACAAGAAGATAAAAAATGAAATTAATAAAAGGCAGATCAACATTTCGTTTGTTTGGAACACTTTTTCCTCCCTGCTTCTTTCTTTTTCTTTCCTTTTTTGAATTAAAAAAACTCAGCTATTTTTTAAGATTTGGGCACATCTGCATTTTCTAAAAGGCCAAGGGAAATGTGAGTTGACTAGTTGTATTTTGGGCTGGCACCAGGGCCTGTCTCAGTATTTAAACACCAAAATAATCAATGGAATTAATGACCAAGAGAACCAGGGTTTGAGGATTTTTCTAGCCATTTCCGCTGTCCATGTGCTTGGTTTGCTTGGGTGCCGCAAACGAGATTCTGACAGGTTGTCACTGCCCCAACCTGAAACTCAAGTTTGTGAGGTGAGAGGCTCTTAAATCTTTCTGTTTCTGTAGCCTAGAGTTTTAGCTCCACACAGCCCGTGCCAAAACAAGCCATCATGTGCCCTCAGAGTTATAGAGGAACTAGGTTTTCAGAGCAGAGATGACTAAATAGAATTGGTGGTGGATCAAAGCAATGTAAAAAGGGCCATTTAGTTGTCAGATCCCTACCTTTCTGCTTCTCATGATTGGTGAAAGGACCATGTATACAAAGAGCGTATGTATGTTGGGATGAACTCACCAGTCACTTGACAAGCATCTATTAACTAGGAAGCAGTGAATTTTGATGCATCTGGTTATTATTATTACTAACCAGTCCTCAGCAAAAATATTCCCCCAGATACTTCTGTATCCACCCTGACTTGTCTGAACAAAACAATTGGCCACAGGAAAGAATCTAATTTAAATGCTGAACCAGGGAATTTAAACTTAGGAACTTTCTCTCTGTATTTTGCCTTTGATGAGAATTATTGTAAACAAAAACTCTCCAAATGGTCAAATAGTTGTTGTAAAAGTCTTAGTTTACTAAGACTAAAAATTTGTTGTTCAGTTGACCAAACTGGGGTTTTATTGATAACTACAGATATGAACCACATGTAATAAATACCAGTTTAGCTCTGATTCAATTTTGAGAATATATTGATTGCCCTGATTTTATTTTTATAAAAGTAAAAAAAAAAAAATCAACTGTAATGTAAACTATAGACTTTGGGTGATTATGATGTGTCAATTGGTTGTTTATCAATCATAACAAATGTGCCATTTTTGTGGAGGATGTTGATAACAGTGGTGGCTCTGCATGTGTGGGGGCAGGGAGTAGTTGTGAAATCTCTGTACTTTTCTTTTAATTTTACTATGAACCTAAAACTGCTCTAAAAAATCAAGTCTTAATCAAAAAGCCCTCATAGATTCAGTTATAGTTTGAGGAGATTCACTCTATTCTTTTATTTCTTTTATGAAAATTTCAGTTCACCTGGCAGTCTGATTAAACAAATATTTTAGTATATTTATATTTGGTATTCTACAGACATAGTTTTTACATGGCTCAAGTCCCTTTGGTTGGCATTGTGCTATCGATATAGATCCTTACTCCTTAGAAATATCTTTTTTTTCCTCTCCTCTCTTTTTACCTAAGACTTTGCATGTAGTTTATTTGAAGTAATTATTATATTTGCATTGGATAATAAATAGTTGTTTATGTATTTACTTCTCTCAGTGTATCATGAGTTCTTTGAATACAGGATATTTGTCTGTTTAAAATTTGCATTATCACAGTTCTAGTACTCTTGTTTGCTGATTACTTATAAATGTTGGGGCTTTCAGTGTTGGTTAAATGTTCTTTGTTGCTTGTTTAGTTTATCAGTTTATATTGGTTGAAATGGGTGATTTCGTAGGAAAAAGGCTTGTAGCTATAAAATATCATCTAAGTGCTTACTATTGAAATCATTCTAGGGCATTTCACAACATAGACATAGAATATCTCAAAAATATGCAACCATTAAGAGCAGTTCACTCTTAAGTTCACATTTCAAATAGGTTGCATCTGTTTCTAATCATGTAACTGAGTGATTAGCAGGAGAAAAACATATGATTAGAAAGCATGCAACTCTTGCTTATATATATATTATTTTTAAAGCTCTCCAAAGCTAAGGTCAATAAAGAAATAGTACATGTAGTAAGAAAAGCTAGATTAGAGGAAGACTTTCAGCTGTAAAACCTTTTGTGAGCTGTTGTAAGAAATAGAAATAATTTAACTGATGGGTTGAGGTATTTGGGACTGACATGCAAGCTAAGGAATGTGAAAATAGATGAGAAGAATGGTAACTAGTAAAATTATGAGAGCTGTAGTTGGGAGTAGAAAGTTACTGAACAGATGATTTCATTCCTTTTTAAGAGCCATACTTTAACTCAAAGAAAGCTAGTAAGAATAATGGAGGAAAAACACCAAGTTTGATAAAACAAAATAAACAGGGACTATTATAAACAAGAAATGTTGGAAAGGCCTTTGTTTACTTTCATTATTGCAAAAAATTATTTTTGCAGTATTATATTACTTTAAGATCATAGTTATCTCTCAATTTTCTCCATCATACTCCCTTTTTGAACAGTTTTTACACCTTGGAGCCTGAAGTTCACAGAAGGAAAAAACAAAAAGCTCTGTTCTCTACTCCTGATTTGAACCAGACACAACTTACTTCAAAACTGCATGCTGTCCTTCAGTTAATTACTCTCCTGAATTCTATCAGATGCCCCCTTCTCTGTAACTACAGAAAGCCTGCGGTGGAGAAAGGCATGATGAAACTTGCTTTAGGTGACTTGCTTTTGGAATTTACTGGCTATAGTTTTTCCAGGACTTGTTACAAAGACTAGCTATACTTTTCTGTAGACCATCTTTACCTAATATAGTTGAGGCTCACTCACTTAACAGCAGTTAATGTCTGAGAACACTAGTGTACCTATATAGTGACTCATATAAGAAGAGAAATTTGGTTTGATGTGAAAGTTCATTATACACAAAATGCGTTATAACACTGGGTTTATTGTTATTACTTTTTAAATTGGAATTTGAGGCTCAAGTGAGACTCAGAGTTCCAAGTTCAAAGGAATTTGCAGCCATGGGGCTCTTGGCCTTGGGAAATTTTCAGAAATCTTGGAGGGTGTGGACCTTCTAAGGGATATAGGGGAGGGACCTTCAACCAATTTTAACTAAATGTAAAGAACAGAATGACCACACCTGACACTGAGTTACTTTTCATCATTATTCCTTTTTTATTCTGGATATTTATCAGCCTATAATTTAACTACATGCTGTAGTTAATAGTTTTCCTGAAGCGTGTTGTTAGTTGCTAAGTCATGTCTGATGACTCTTGAGACCCCATGGACTGTAGCCCACAGGCTCCTCTGTCCATGGGATTCTTCAGGCATAAATGCTGGAGTAGGTTGCTGTTTCCTTCTTCAGGGGATCTTCCCAACTCTGGTATCAAACCAGCATCTCCTGAAATATTGGGCAGATTCTTTACTGCTGTCAAGAAGGAAATGGCAACCCACTCCAGTGGGTTGCCTGGAAAATCCCATGGATGGCGGAGACTGGTAGGCTAGAGACCATCGGGTTGCAAAGAGTTGAACACAACTGAGCAACTTCACTTCACTTTACTACTGAGCTGCCTGGGGCGCCCCTTCCGGAATCCTCTGCAGATCAAATCCAAAGCTTTGGTAACCGAAGTTCATAAGAATTTGTAATGCAAAATTTGAAATAGGGGTCTATTTTCTATATGGAATGACACTATGTCATTTTATAATCCTAGTGTCTAATTTAAAAAAAAATAAACCTTTAAGAACAGACAATGATTCATACTGTTTCCATCCCAAACTGTTTTTATTGCAACTTTTGCCTATTAAGCTTGTCCATATTCAAATAGAATGGCTGATTGTTTGTTTCCTATATGGCTTTCATAAGATTGAAGTTCATTCATTAGTCTTCCACTTTCCTTGCTCTGGCACCAAACAATTCCATGCTCCTTGATCTTTCCCCAGGGATCTTATTTTCCATA
Source organism: Budorcas taxicolor (assembly GCF_023091745.1). NCBI lineage: Eukaryota > Metazoa > Chordata > Mammalia > Artiodactyla > Bovidae > Budorcas > Budorcas taxicolor. The sequence continues at coordinate 29,800,011 of NC_068919.1, forward strand.
ACTAATCGCAAATCCCCTGAACCCATAAAATCATATAATCCAGAATTTGTTATATTTCATCTCTTTTCCTCTTTTTCTTTTTCTTTTTTCCCCTTTTCTCACTGATAGGAATAAAGAGGTGAATAAATGCTTCTTCAAAAGTCATGGTAAGACAGAGCATGTAATATTTTAAATTTCACCATTAAAGTTGTGGATTTTCCACATAGTTTATCTTAGGCTCAACACAGTCAATAAAACCTCTTTTCTAAAATTCAGACTACAAATTCATGTCAATAAATTTGCACCCTGCAAAACAAACCAGCCGACCACTGAGATCTGTCTCAAAGCACATAGGAATCCAGGCGAGCGCTTCTCTTTATAGTACAGTTTAGTTTAAGCAATTAACAATCAAGCCCTGTACACATAAACACACTATAATTAACTGTTTAATAGTGGGAACTTACTTTTCAAATTTTTCCCTTTGAGTACAGTCAAGGTGAATTACTTGATTTTTCCATCACTAAATGCTACAGCAGCTGAGTCTTTTGCAAGTCTCCAGTCTCCACATATTTTCCTATACCCACTATATTTGACAGTAAAACTGCCAAGCTCCATTATTTCCAACTGGCAGCAATTTAATACATAGTTGAGTCAGTTATTTAGCTAAATAAATTGCTTAAAGTTAACTCTATTTGTAAGACCACAAGGTGTTTCTAAAATGTGCTGCCCTTTTATATCATAAACCTGGATTAGGTTTACAACCCCATTTCCCCTCAGCAGTTTATAAATCAAACAAAGAACATAGAACAATGCATAAAAATCCCTGTGAAACCACCCTCAGAGTTTTTGTTAATGACAAAAGCACACTGGGAACTGGATTTACTCTGTATGTTGAAGAATAAGTTTGGTTTAAAGTAACCAGAGTTTGTAAGGGTTATCCAAGAGTGATCAACTTTAAAACTAGAATTTTGTGAAGTCCTAAGCCATCTGTTCAATGCTTTATCTACAGAAATGTCAGGCTATGCTAAAAAGCTTTGGGCATGATCTCCCATCTCCTTTTCTCCTACCCATTTAACAAATAACCTGCCAAATGTTCTTAAAAGTACGTGGGAGAGTAAATATTGACTTACTCATGATGTCTCTCCACAGGTGTTCATTAAGTATAAATGAACAAATATACACACACACAAACACACAAAAATGCACAGTGCCTACAATGAGCATGGTGTAACCTTCCAGCTGTAATGTTTTCTTTTTCCAGTTAATCGAGTGCATTTCTGAGCCAAATTAAATCAGTCTACTGCTTCCACTGAAGATATATTTAAAAGAATAGAAGAGAGCTGAATATTTGACCATTTTCTTTAAAAGTCCAGTCTCTTTTAAAAGTGAACATACTTCATTTTTGTGACTTACTTCAAGATCTGTGTTTATATAGAAAAAAGAAAAACTAATGGTTCAGTCTGCAAAGAGTAGAAACCTGTAGACTAGAAATCCATGCCATATTTAAATGTGTATCATTTTGTTTAGGTTTAGAAATCGAAACATGGTGATGTTTCCAGGGAATGCTTTTATTTATTTAAATGACACCCTTAGTGCTCTGTAGAGCAGTGCCTGATGTTTCTTGGCTAGATGTTTTCTGAAAGGATGAAGACTGCAGAATAGATAGCGTTAAAGCTAGCAAGATTCTGTTAACTTCAAAGTATTTGTACTAATAGAAGGGAAATAGTCCCCAGAATATCTGTACTTGTCTCAGGAGGGACATTTTTATATTCACTTACCCCTGGCGGGCTGCCGTCTATGGGGTCGCACAGAGTCTGACACGACTAAAGTGACTTAGCAGTAGCAGCACGCTTGAGTATGAGGGTATTGCCCTGCTGATGGAATGGAATGTGCTCTCATTCTGTCTCTATTCACTAGGGCATAGGAAGTTCACCGCTTTCTCAACTTGCCTGACTCCCTCCTCACTTACCAACACTGTTCCACTTCTTCTAGGGAGAGACTGGTGTATGGTGGGTTAAATTCCAATTTTAAAGGGTCTGCATGATTTATTTCTTAAGATCAAATTTGGGAGCACAGACTTTTGAAAAACGAAGGTTGATTGAGTAAAGATAGTAGTGTGGAGGCAGGACAAATTCCTCAACAGAAAGAAGCCTGGAAGACTAGATTCAAGCTTTATTTCCCAGGCTGTTGTAAACCCTTGTATTCTGTTGTAGGCCATCACTGCTTTAAATCTAGCTTTTTAATAAGTCACATTTCACTAGAGAGGTTAAGGCCCAAGCACCACTTAGGTTGTTTCAATTTCAGCTTTTACTAGTAAGTACTGAAATATTTGCAGAAGACATCAACAGTGCAACGAAACATCCACAGCTAATCAAGGGCATACAGAGGGGAACAAAAGCAATTATCTACCAAGCCAATTTTTATAGGAGGAAAGAAAATAAATACACTATTAAATGAAAACACACAAAATACAAAACTTAGATTAATTAATGATCTTAATTTTTCAGTATGCTTACCAAACTGCCAGTAAGCAAGCCAAATAGAGCTCTCTGTGATTTATCTTTTTTCCTACCTTGACTTTTTTTTTTTTGGTATTATTATTTTTGTATTCTTTTAAAAAATTGTATTTATTTGACTGTGCTGGGTCTTAGTTGAAGCACTTGGAATCTTTAATCTTTGTTGTGGCATGTGGGATCTATTAGTTATGGCATATGGAGTCTATTTCCAGACCAGGGATCGAACCTGGACACCCCCCACCCTGCTACTCCCTATCCCTGGCACTGAAGCTCAAAGTCTAACCACTGGACCACAAGGGAAGTCTCTGTATCTTGACTTTTTATGGAGAGCTAAAGAAGTGCAGAATTGTCAGAAATCAAGCAAACAGGAAGCAGTGAGCTATCTAAGAATCCATAAGAGTTTACTGCATCAAAAATGTTTGAAAGCAATGCTTAAGACAATGAAACAAAGCAAGACTCAAAAAAGAGCAAGAAAAAAAAAAAGAACAAAACAGTCCAACTGCATAAAAACTTATTAAATGAGTTTTATGAGTTTTCATAAATTCATAAATATGAGTTTATGAATTACCTCTTTGCTTAGAGAGGAAAAAGTTAGCAATGGGAAGGAAATGTTATATAAAGTAGATGCTGAAGAGACAAATTTGACTGAAATAACCAGACATGTTATGTGAAGTAGTGATGTACTTTACACCTCAGATTAGTTGTATCACAATTCTATTTGTTAAAATTTATTATTAAACCTCAATTGTGTAATATTTACACACAGTAACCAGTCCCCTAAGAAATATATGAAAATCTTAATTAGGAGCTGTAAGAGAGATGACTACATCTTGCTTCTGATCTGAATTCTGCTACTTCTTGGTCTTCTACCTCTCAATCACTTGATTCTCACTTAAGCCTCTCTTCATCATTCTTGCGGAGAAGGCAATGGCACCCCACTCCAGTTCTCTTGCCTGAAAAATCCTATGGGCGGAGGAGCCTGGTAGGCTGCAGTCCTTGGGGTCGCGAAGAGTCGGACACGACTGAGACTTCACTTTCACTTTTCACTTTCATGTATTGGAGAAGAAACTGGCAACCCACTCCAGTGTTCTTGCCTGGAGAATCCCAGGGACGGGGGAGCCTGGTGGGCTGCCGTCTATGGGGTCGCACAGAGTCAGACACAACTGAAGTGACTTAGCAGCAGCAGCAGCAGCATTCTTGCACGTAATGGAACTTCAAGAGGTCTTGAAATCTTCCAGTTTCTGTATACATGACAAATCCTCTCATTTCTGTGTGTGCTGTACTAAGTCACTTCAGCCATGTCCATCTTTTGCCAGCCTGTGGACTGTAGCCTGCCGGGTTCCTCCGTTCATGGGATTCTCCAGGCAAGAACACTGGAGTGGGTTGCCATGCCCTCTTCCAGGGGATTTTCCCAACCCAGGGATCTAACTCACATCTCTTAAGCCTCCTGCTTTGATACCTGTGTTCTTTTACCACTAGCACCACCTGGGAAGCCCGTGTATATATGCCAAGTCTTCTAATTTCTGAACATATACCATTGCCTTCAATGCTTTACTGTCTCTCTGGGTTGCTCTAGTGAGAAGGGATTTATATATACTGCTATGTCCTTCACAAAGCAGAAACTTTCTGGAAGGGACTCCTTAGTTAAAAGTCCTTTACATCATACATATTACAATGTAAGGTATCTTTCTTCTCTGTATCATTGTTTTGGTTAAAATTTCTTGCCATTTTATTATTTTGTGGACTCATGAATTTATCACAATAATTTAACAAATTTTATTGAGAACTAACTATTAGTCATCAGGCCAAATCATAAATCCAGATCATAAAGACATCTATTAGACCATAGATCTTGCTTGCCATGGATTTACACAATGGAGTATAGGATAGACACCATTTCAAATAGAAGACAATTCTTTATGGAATCAGTTTCTAATATTGTTTTAACAGATTCTGGGCATATTAACTTCATAGCCAAGATCTATCAATTTGCTAGAGCATATGCTCCAGGGAACTTGTTGCTGAGACAGGGGAATTTGTTTTAAAGGTGATGTTAGTTTTGAGAATGGGTTGATATTTGTTTTATTGTTTGTTTGTCTTGTTGATCACTTTTATGGCATGTTTTGATTTAACTGTGTTAAGAATTTCTTTTTTTTTAAAGTCTGCCTAAAGGCAATAGGGATGGGTTCACTGAGAGATACAAATTGAAAAATAATAAATTCAGAGCATATTTGGTTTATTATTGCCCTTTGGAAAATAGCTGGTAAAATGTCTTATATCATTTCCATATTAAAAATGATGTTGATCTACAGAAATAAATGCTCTATACTTTGGAGTTTTAATTGATAGAAGAGATAACTACCAATAGACACAAAGATTATATAAGACTGAAAATACTGAAGTTTTAAGACCTCAAAGGAATTTTCAAGTAAAACTTAAAATTTATCATTCTGTTACATATATATATAATCCTGAAGTTTGATGCCAACCTAGAATCACTTTACCTTATCTGAAACCAGCTTAAATCTTTCTAAATGATTTGCAGTCCTTGCTATGATAAATATATATTTCTTGAAATTGTATTTATTTATTTGAAATATGGTTGATTTATAGTATTATGATTATGGGTATACGGCATAGTGATTCTTTTTTTTTTTGATTATATTCCATCATAGATTATTACAAGATATTTCTTGAAGTTTTTGCACTTAAGACCTTTTGTGGCATTGATTCAGAGTTTGAATACTTACCTGGAAATTCTGGCAAATTTGTATTACTCAATATATTAAAGGAAAACTTTCTGGGGGTGAGAAGGAATAGACTTAACTGGCACTTATTTAATGTGTCTGCACCGTGCTAGACAGTTTGCATTTATTATCCCATGTAGTCTTCATAATAGACTTTTCCTTTTTTTTAATGAATGGAAACTAAAAGTACATTTGATATCATGTGGAATATTTGCAAATATTTTTTGATGTTAAAAAGCATGCCCTTAGACTTAAAAATTTTGAGAAGTCATGATTTTATTCATGCTTATTTATCTTATGAGCTTATAGAACTACTAGACAATTGACAGTATGTTTGTATATTAGTCTTGCCCCTTACATGAAATTTATTAGGTTTTTAACCTATAACTTTGCTTTAGTACTGTCAGGATCTAGTTTGCTGAGCCAATGAATTCAAGCCACTTCACATTTCAAAGTTCATAACTCATAAGCAAATGATAAAATAATTCTGCACATAACAATCTGTAATCTGTGGTTCTCAAAGTGTGGCTCAAGGGACCCCTAGGAGTCCTTCAGACTCTTTCAAGATGTCTTCAAGGACAAAACTCTTTTCATAATAACACTAAGATATTATTTGCCTTTTCAGTCTCATTCTCTCAGGAGTATAAAGATTTCCAGATGCCACATGACTTATGCTACTGTTACTGATCTGACAATAATGAAATTTTCCTTTACTTGTGAATTCTTATGTTTAATAGAATTTTCTAAGGAGGTAATGATTTGGGTATATAAATATATGTGCAGTTTTTAGAAATTAGCTCCATTTGTTCTCAATTATTTCTCTCTTGCTTTTACCAGTTATTTTCCCTCCTGTAATCTCTGTAACTCATTTTTATCCAATAAATTGTTACTGTTAAATGCTGAAATTTCCCTTGCAGCTACTTAGAAACATAAGAAGTAAGTGTAGCATGCATCTTGTTTTACAGTAATATTAAGAAAAATATTTTTAAGTATTATATGTTTGTTTTATTTAAGCTATATTTAATATTTAGTAATATTTATTCTAAAGTTTTAAAATTAATGTATGTTTTTATTAAAGTTGAATCACTGGCTTTAAAAAGGAGAGTAGAAGACTTGCCTTTTCAGTTTAGCTCTGTGCTTTGTCTAAAGTTGCCAAAAAGGGTGAAATCTCATGGAAGGAAAAATTTACTTCAAAGAAATTGGGAAAAAAATAAAAAAGAAATGGAAATATGATGTAAGCTATCTTATCTTTGGTTTTATAGATGTTAGACACTTCCCTTATTGTATTTATGCTTTAAAATATTTTTGAATAGTAATAAAGTACCAGTTATATTGTAGGATTATTTTGAGATATTAAATGTAGACATGAACTCTTTAAAAGGCAAAAATTGTCTGTTGCATTTTTTTAAAACTAGAAATGAAAAATGAATTATCTTACAGGATAAGTTATCACACTGCCTTGACTGGGGAAGTTTACACAATAGCTTGTATGGTTTACAGTGCTGAATTCCATGTAGATAAGAAATCAGTAAAAATCATGACAGTGCTAATTGACACACTGAATCAAAGATTTAACTGTAAACCTGAAGGCTGAGTTAATATCTTTGAGCAGATTATGGTTTTTGAGTTACAAAAGGGTAACTCCATAGCCTTGGCTGAACTTGCTGTTTTGCTTGTTTTCCTGGTCTCTGCATCAACAAATCTGCAAGAATCTTTGTTTTTGTGTATGAATACTTGGCAATCAGACAAGTACTGGTGCAATATTCAAAGTACTTTAAAGTATTGAATAGCTGTTTTGAATCTCACAGTTTGTCCTGGACCAACTTTTTTGTCATTTGCGAAAGTATTGCTGGATAAAACTGCTGGTGCCTTAGCAAGAAACAAGGCAGTGGAACCCAGCTGTACTGGCAGTCATTTGTAGTCATCCCTAACATGCACTCACAAAATAAATGCTAGTTTCATTTAAGAATGTCCTTTGTGAAACAATAGCAATGATTAATTTGATTAAATCTCATTCTTTGAATATATATATTTTTAGCAATCTATGGGAAATATGGTAGAACACTTCTGCTGCATGCCTAAGTATAATAGTTATCTTGAAGATAACCACTCTTGTAATTGTGTATTTTTGGATAACTTGTATCTCTCATAATAAGCTTAATAGATTTCCATATTAAAAAAAACTTTTTGATAAATTTGGTGGTGATATAGCTAAATGTTATATTTTGACATTATACAATATCATGTGACATTTGAAAGCTCTGTAAAATTTAGTGAGACAATATTTTCCAAATGACTAATTCATGATGTTAACAAAATCATGTGTGAGTAAAAGACGCATGTAAATACAAGCTAGATCAGTGGATTTTAATGGAAACAGAAATGAAAAGCTTATTAATAAATTTCAGATTCTACATTGCCATTAACATTTAAGTAACTATTACTTGTCAAGTTCTGATGTATTATCAAATAAGAATATCCACAATTATCTAAAAAGATAATTTTATTACTCCTTTTTCTATCAACATGCCTGTGAGAAGCTGGATTTTCTTCATGTGTTACACCAACACATCACAACAGATTGAATGCAAAAGCAAATATGAGAATCTAGCCTCTTTTATTAAGTAAGATATCAAAAAATATGTGAAAATGCCATTCTTCTCACTAAAATATTTGAGAGTTGCTGCTAAATAGAAGCAAATTGATGAATTTTTGATGGGATATAAAACATCTCCTCCTCATATTTCTCAGAGACTCTTTAAGAAATAAATGGCACTCAAATAGGGTGACAGACGGGAGTTTATAAAAGGGACATTTTGATAAATTTAGACAGAATTAAGGGAAACCAACAAGAGATAGTGAAGCATATTGGGACGAGCAAGGGCAAGAGGCCTTTACTATTAAGCATGAAGGAGCAAGATGAAGTATTTCCCAGAACCTGGAGGGGATTGGTAACTGTAACTGTAGAATGATCAGCAAGAACTTTAAAACTTTGGTGGAAAAATTCAGTCTCTGTCAATCTGTAGTCTAGATAGGAGAGCGTAGAGCAATGATACCCCAATCTCTCTTTAACTACTATTTATCTAGTGCCTCTCATTGTCTGAACACAACTGGGAACTAAGCTGGTGCCGTCCAAAAAGGTCAGGGTAAAAAGAAAGTTGAGAAGAATGGAAGGTGGATCTGGAAGAAAAGTAAAGAATATCCAAAACAGTTATTATTAGCAGAAACAGCAGTATGAAATATTTAGTGTCTATTATGGACTGACGAGTCATAAAAACATTTTCTTTGACCTTAAAGAGCTTATTATACATTTTTAATATTTGGTTTGTATTGATTTCTTCTGTTTTTGAAACTGAAGTATGCTTTATCCAGTTTTACTAGTTTTCCCACTAGTGTTCAGGTTTTCCTTTTTGGGGGGTACATAAATGCATGGGGGATTAGAGAGTATAAGGAAAAAAAAGCACTGAGAACACTGAGCATGAAAGACAGGAATGAATATGAAAAGTGAGTAATTGTGAAGGCTTTTAATATTTTTTTAAACTCCTCCCACTGTAACTCTATGTCTTTAGTCTTAATTTTTGTTGATATATAAAAAGCTATAGGGAATTAATGTATACAACTTGGTAATTTTTTTTAATTTAAATTCATTTATTTTAATTGGAGGCTAATTACTTTACAATATTTTATTGGTTTTGCCATACATCAACATGAATCCACCATGGGTGTACATGTGTTCCCCATCCTGAATCCCCTCTCCACCTCCCTCCCCATACCATCCCTCTGGGTCATCCCAGTGCACCAGCCCCAAGCATCCTGTATCCTGCATCGAACCTGGACTGGCGATTCATTCCTTATATGATATTATACATGTTTCAGTGCCATTCTCCCAAATCATCCCACCCTCTCCCTCTCCCTCAGAGTCCAAAATTCTCTTCTATATATCTGTGTCTCTTTTGCCATCTCACATACAGGGTTATCATTGCCATCTTTCTAAATTCCATATATATGCATTAGTATACTGTATTGGTGTTTTTCTTTCTGGCTTACTTCTCTCTGTATAATAGGCTCCAGTTTCATCCACCTCATTAGAACTGATTCAAATGTATTCTTTTTAATGGCTGAGTAATACTCCATTGTGTATATGTACCACAGCTTTCTTATCCATTCATCTGCTGATGGACATCTATGTTGTTTCCACATCCTGGCTATTATAAACAGTACTGTGATGAACATTGGGGTACACGTGTCTCTTTCAATTCTGGTTTCCTTGGTGTGTATGCCAAGCAGTACAATACAGTAGACTAGTTAGACCTAATTGATATTTATAGGACATTTCATCCCAACTTGGTAATTTTAAGAGTTAACTTATATTAGGTTCTAATTTGTATAAACTTGTTAACAGTAGTAAATGCTGGAGAGTCAGTGATGAGGAGAAATGAGAAGCTGGGGTGAATTTGTATTGTTAGGAAGGATTTCATAATAAGTATAGACATGACTGGACTTCCGTGGTAGCTCAACTGGTAAAGAATCCACCTGCAATGCAGGAGATCCCAGTTCAATTCCTTGATTGGGACGATCCCCTGGAGAAGAGATAGGCTACCCACTTCAGTATTCATGAGCTTCCCTGATGGCTTAGATGGTAAAGAATCCACCTGCAATGTGGCAGACCTGAGTTTGATCCCTGGGTTGGCAAGATCCCCTAGAGAAGGGCATGGCAACCCACTTCAGTATTCTTACCTGGAGAATCCACATGGACAGAGGAGCCTGGCAGGCTACAGTCCCCGGGATTACAAAGAGTCTGAAAGGACTGAGCAACTAAGGACAAGCAACTAAACACAGCACAGCACATAGATATGACTAAGAGAAAGGAGGGCCTCCATTGTGGCTCAACTGGTGAAGAATCCACCTGCAATGTGGGAGATCTGTGTTCAATCCCTGGGTTGGGAAGATCCCCTGGAGAAGGGAAAGGCTACCCATTCCAGTATTCTGGCCTAGAGAATTCCATGGACTGTATAGTCCATGGTGTCACAAAAGAATTCTGATGTGAACTGACTTATTGGGAATGACCCTGATGCTGGGAAAGATTGAAGGCAGCAGGAGAAGGGTATGACAGAGGATGTGATGGTCATGAGTTTGGGTAGGCTCCGGGAGTTGGTGATGGACAGGGAGGCCTGGCGTGCTGTAGTCCATGAGGTTGCAAAGAGTTGGGCATGACTGAGTGACTGAACTGACTGAAGAGAAAGGAGAAGAGAAGTCTTTCCAGATGGCAGGGGCTATTCCATGGGGTAGGAACCATGTGAATGATAAATAGGCAAAGGACTGACTGGACTGAGGGTTGTGAGGGATGGAGAGAGAAGAGACAGATATTTGTACATTAAGGTTGGCCCGAATTATGAAATGCTTTGAATGACAGAAGACTGTACATGACTTAACTGGCAATAAACAGAGTCATCATCCATGACCAATCTGCCATAGACCCACCAATGTGATGTGTCACAGAATCGGAAGGTTGATAATAATTATGGGAAGACATTCTTATGTGGTAGTAGGGTGAACTACAGCTACTTGATGTGGTGTGAAGATCACCACTCATCAATAGGGCAGTGAGTCCCCATCATGAGTTCCTGTCTCCTGGCAGATTTTTCACTGTGGGTGGCTGAGTTGATCAAATAACTTTAGGGGCATGTCTTTGAAGCCAGAGTCACCAGTAGTCTGTGTGCATTTGCTCTTCTCCTTTCTTTATATATTTTTCACGGAACTTACTTGTGAGTTCAGTAGTGAACTAGAGTAAAAGCAAAGCTAATTTTAGTCTGAATTGTCTTCCTGCTGACCTTCAAGCTCTAAACTGACTTTGACCTGCCCTAGATCAGTCAGTCACCCAGGACTTTAGGTAGACACTTGGCTTGAAAAGTGTTTTCAAGTCTGGTCTTTGGGAAAGTCTTGAAAGTAAAAAGAATTGACACTCTCATTATAAATTAGAACATAAAACCCTTAGATTTGGCAGAAACTAGTCTGTGACATAAAAGCAGGTTGCTTATTCATCTTTGACAAACAATGGGAACATGCATTATTTACATGAGTTTCAAGTAAAAGTCCATTGTAAGTGAGGTTGCATTTTACATGAGGAAAGAAAAAGTGAAAAGCATGTGAGAACAGAAGGAATACCAGCTGTGACCTTATCTGCAATAGTGAAAACTTTTTTTTTTTTTACATAATATTCTTGCAACAAAGCATAATCCTTTGAACGCTTTTTTTTAAAAACTTGATAGCTCATTGTAAAGGATTAATGATACTACAAGTTCATGAAAGTCATACCTTTAACATGATAATAAAAAAATATTTATTGATGAGGACTCTGCCTCCCCTCAGCTCATGAAAAGAAATAAAATGTCCAGTATTTGGTAAATAACTTTGCTATTTAACACATTGTAAACAAACAGAAATTGCATTTTCAATCACTTCTTTTTTTTTTTTTTAACCTAAAAGAAGAAAGACAATTGTTGAAGTAAAAGCAATGTGTTTGTAACATTGTGGTTTTCAATGTTAGGAGTTAATGGTCTAAAACCCCAGCCCCTCTTTTCCACTGAGGTAAAACATTTTTTTATTAACGGTTTTTTTCTTTTGCTTTGTAGACTGACCATGTATTCTCTGAAAATTTTGCACTTAAGTGAAAAACTAGCATTAATGTGGAAAGTTATCTCTCTTCTGTAGTGTTTTATTTTGGGCAACACAGCAGACCTGTATAGGGAAGCAGGACATTTCATTTTGTGACAATGAATAAAAATAGCAGATATTAATTATACAACTCAAAAAAAAGTGAACGTAAGAGGAATGATCAAAAGTTAATTAGTAAACTACAAGAATTAATATAGTCTAGATGTCTTCCTACATATGAAACCAGTCAATAAAATAGCATACTAGTAAAAAGCACAGACCCCAACTAGAGTGGCCACCCAAGGTATAAGAAAGACTTTTAGGCTGATAAATGACTATGTTATACAAACATTCGAAAGAGACCTGGTCTCTGCTATGATGAAAAATAAGATAGGTAAAATTTGTCTCCTGTTACCAAAGAAATTGCATTTGATGATACTTTACAAACCATTTGAGTATCATATGCAATTCTTACTGGTGTTTGAATGACACTCAATGGGAGTTTTCTCGACAGGAATGCAGATGGTATTCCTATGTTATGCAGATTTTGTTAAGTCTCACAGAACCTAGACTTTACCCAAGTGCCTAGTTTGTTAGTTCCAAACATTACATCTCAGACTTTGTAAAGATGCTTCAAATCTTTTTTTATGGTTGCAAAGACTTTTTAAAACTCGATAAACTAACAGAACTTGTTTTGAGAGCCCTCCTAGGTAATTTAAAATTTCTATCTCCATGATGCATTTCTAGAGGTGGAAGCAATTGAAGAAATGACTAGGGCAACATTCAAGACTATAAATATTTCTCTTTCATTTGTGGCTTACGTTTCCCCAATTAGGACAGTGGAAGATGTATCTGCCGCTAACAGTTAATTTTGTAGGACAAAGAGTAAGTTAAGTGTATCACTTCTCTCTTCGCCAGACTTTAAGAATCATGCATTTGATGTGCCAATGAATCCTAAGAAACAATTAATTATAAAACATGACAAAAAAATGTCAATGTAGAATCCATCTGCTGATAGGTTGACATTGTTGGATATTCACTACTTGAAAAATACTAGTCATGGGAAATATCATACATTTTTAAGACTATTTTAAGTAGACATGTTTTACAGAAATTTAGAGCCATTAAACTGGAGTGGAGGGGAAGGTGGGGAAAACATTAATTAAGGTCATAAAACTATTTTGCCATGTCTGAAAGAATATCTTAAACTAAAAAATGTAGGAGCTGTTATAGTACTAACAAATATTCATTGAGTGGTTTTTATATAGCATGTGCTAAGCAGACACATTAACTCCTTTAATCCTTATAACAACCATTTGGGATAGGGATTACTATTTTAATTCTCACCTACAGAAGAGAAGTCTTCAGAATAGTGTGAAGTCTCTTGTCCAAGGATAATCTGCTAGTAAATGACAGAGCAGAGATTTGAACTCAGGCAATATGGCCTCGAAGCCCACTTTCATAGTCATTACACTAAGATTATTAGAAAACAAGGAAAGTTGAAAAAAAAGATATGTTTTAACAAATTTCAATTCTGCTTATTTGTAGAAACCCACACTAAAAGAGAACTTGGAGAAATTCTAGATATTTTATATGTTTATTAAAGTATTATTATTTGTAAACATTCTTATGGTCAAATGATCAAGATGAAGAAGGAAAAAAGGAAAGTCAAGTAAATAATAATGGGAGAATCCATATCTCAGAAGATATTGCTAAATATGAAAACATACTGCCCTTCAACTCAATTTTTTAATTTAATTGTGAGACTTTTTAATTGTAGAAGTCATAGAAAGCAATGAAAAAAATGAACGGTATCAGTTTATTTAGTGATATTTACTTAATAGCCCTCTTTTATAATATATAAACTAAGGGTTAATTCTACATACATTAATGTACATATTCAAATAGTAAGAGTATATGTATAACAGAGCAGTGTGAATATTTCATGTTTAAGAATAAGATACACAAGATTACTGCTGAAAAAAATCTCATGTTATCAAACACAACTCTGAATTTCAACTTTAAATAATCTTTATTGCTAGTGATGCAACCTTTTAGTTTCTCATAAGGGCTATAAATGATTATAATGATCACATAAATTATTATTAATTATAATAATATTAGCTACTATGTATGGAAGTCTGTCAGTCTTAAGCACTATGTTAGATGATGTACATAAATGTTCATGAAAAACTTCCTATAACCCCATGTGTTAGGTTCATTTAAGTCATTTTACAGATGAGGAAACTGAAGCTTTATGAGAAAACCTAATTTGTTTATTGCTACAGACATTAAACCTATATCATTTACTTTTCCATCTATTCTACTTGAGCAACATTGTTGAATTTTGTGTTCTCACATATTTCAGAGGCCTATATTAAAGTTATAGTGATATGTATTTTAAAATTCCAAAGTTTTAAAGAATGTTTTTAGATAAATTTATTTAGATAAATTAGAATTACTTAGATACATTTATTTAGATAAATTAGAATTACTTAGATACATTTATTTAGATAAATTAAGAATTTATTTAGATAAATTAAGATGAATTAGAATTGTTTTCAAAGACTTAGGATAATCAGTGATGATCTGGTAAAATTACATTTCCCGCCAAAGAGCTGTGTTAGACCAACTTTACCCTCATAATAGTCCAATTATTGGTGCATATATACTATGCTTTATTTTTCCTTTTTCTCTAGGCTTTATCTATAGACAGAAAAAGAGGAACTCCATCTACAACTTTAACTACTCAAGCTTAAAAATAAATTCCTAGACAAAAATTTCAGCCCCCTTGGAGGAAAAATGAGCAGTGACAAGGTTTTCAAAAATCAGTTGTCTTTTATTGATAATAAAATTTGCTGTATATAAGTGAATGTTTCCTTCAATACCTAGACACAAAGGAAACTGCTTTTAGTAAGGCAGCACTAAAGCACAAACACACATACTATTTTTCTTAGTTTGTTTACTCTGTCAGCAGGCAATGTGACATCCTCTGTTAAAGGACTGATATTTTTCTTGTGGGTGGAGACCCAGACAGTTTTGATTGGAGTGGTGTGTGGGCGCATCATGCTTTGCTCTCTTAACACTGACAAATGATCACATTTTCATTAATCAGGGTGTTTGATATGGGGACCTGCATATTCATCATGTAGACACTAGCTATAAACTAGAAACATTTGTAAATAATCATATATTATCAGGTTTAGAGGAGGGGTAGACATGACATGGATATATGGACAGTAAATTTAAATTACCCTTCTAAGTTGAAAATCATTTCATTGATTTGGAAAGAAAACCACAAACTCCATCCAGTTATTCATGAGCTGAGGTAAAAACGATGAGAATGGGAATGAAGAAGTACCATTAGTCCCCAAAGTCCCATGCCTGGCCCTGTGGTGTCTATCATTTATATCTGTACTCGTTTTTAAAGAAAATCATCCTTATGTGATAAGTGCTTTTTACTACTTATTGGATATGTAAGAAACATCAGCTAGCTCTCACATATGTGGTTATGGGCTATATGTGTGAATGTGTGCTTAGTTACTTTAGTTGTGTCCAACTCCTTGTGACATTATGGACTGTACCCTGCCAGGCTCCTCTGTCCATAGGATTCTCCATCAAGAATACTGGAGTGGACTGCCATTCCCTCCTTCAAGGGATCTTCCCAACCCAGGGATTGAACCCACGTCTCTTATGTTTCCTGCATTGGCAGGCGGTTTCTGTACCACTAGTGCCACCTGGGAAGGCCAGTGTGCTACACAGAATCCCCAAATCAAACAATAAGATGATGGCTCTTTAACATTGCCCAAACATATTTGATAGTTCTGGTGTATTCTCATAATATGTATAAGTGGTTCAGGGTGTTATTAAAAGCATGAAGCAGACTGCCTGTATCTGTGTCCTGGGACTACTTCATACTGGACCTGAGACCTTGGGCAAGTTTCCTTATCTTAAAAAATAATAGTACCTGTCTCATAGGGTTTTATGAGGCTTAAACAATTAATACTTGTAAAACCCCATGCCTAGCATATTGTAATAGGTTTATAAAGATGATCTATTTTATATATGTTATCCATAACATTAATTTTTTTCATTGACAGGTCCTTCAGTCAGTAAGCTGATATCTTACCTAATACCTAACCAACTAGGGTTTGCTATCTATCTACTATCTATCTATTTATCTATCTATCTGCTTACCTATCTACCTACCTAGCTATCTAACCATTGTGGGTACTCTGCTTGCTGGATATCAAATAGAGAGTGATATACTGTTTTTAAGTTGAAATGTTTTTACCAGCTTAATTTAATAACATTAAAGGTCCCCAAACTCTTAGAAGGATCCACTCTCCTTCTCATTTGGAGGCTGGTGATGACTGGAATTTCAGATGGCAAAAGGTGTAAAGAATTTAGTTATTCAGGGCATATTTATTGACACTGATTGGCAGCTCAGATGGTAAAGCATCTGCCTGCAATACGGGAGACCCAGGTTCGATCCCTGGGTTGGGAAGATCTCCTGGAGAAGCAAATGGCAACCCACTCCAGTATTCCTGTCTGGAGAATTCCAGGGACAGAGGAGCCTGGTAGGCTACAGTCCATTGGGTCTCAAAGAGTCAGACACGACTGAGTGACTTCACTTCACTTCACTTCATGTGTTAGGCATGTGTCCAACTCTACAGTCCCATGGACTATAACCCACCAGGTTCCTCTTGCCATGGAATTCTCCAGGCAAGAATACTGGAGTGTGTAGTCATTCCATTTTCCAGGACCCAGAGATCAGACCTGATTCTACAGCTTTGCAGGTGGGTTCTTTACCATCTGAGCCACCAAGGAAGCCCAAGAATACTGGAGTGGGTAGCCATTCCCTTCTTCAGGGAATCTTTCCGACCCAGGGATCAAACCTGGGTCTCCTGCATTGCAGGCAGATTCTTTACTGTCTGAGCCACCAGGGAAGGCCTAAAGATGCTGCTGCTAAAGTGCTGCACTCAATAAGCAAATTTGTAAGCAAATGTAAGCAAATTTGTAAAACTCAGCAGTGACTACAGGACTGGAAAAGGTCAATTTTCATTCCAATCCCAAAGTAGTGTAGTGCCAAAGAATGTTCAAGGTACTGTACAGTTGCATTTATTTCATATGCTAGCAAGGTAATGCTCAAAATCCTTCAAGCTAGGCTTCAGCATTGTGTGAACCAAGAACTTCCAGATGTATAAACTGGATTTAGAAAAGGCAGAGGAACCAGAGTTCAAATTGCCAACATTTGTTAGATCATAGAGAAGACAAGGGAATTCCAGAAAGACTTCTGCTTCATTGACCATTCTAAAGCCTTTAACTGTGTGGATCACAACAATCTGTGGACCATTCTTAAAGAGACAGGTGTACCAGATCACCTTATCTGTCTCCTGAGAAACCTGTATGCAGGACAAGAAGCAATAGCTTTAACCAGACATGGAACAACAGACTGGTTCCAAGTTGGGAAAGGAGTACATCAAGGATGTATATTGTCATCCTGCTTATTTAACTTATATGCAGAGTAGTCTTGTGAAATGCTGGGCTAGATGAAGCACAAGCTGGAATCAAGATTGCTGGGAGAAAAAGCAACAGCCTTAGATATGCAGATGATACCACTCTAATGGCAGAAAGTGAAGAAGAACTAAAGAGCCTCTCGAGGAACGTGAAAGAGGAGAGTGAAAGACCTGGCTTAAAGCTCAACATTCAAAAAACTAAGATCATGGCATCCGGTCCTATCATTTCATAGCAAATCAAAAGGGAAAAAGTGAAACAGTGACAGATTTTATTTTCTTGGGCTCCAAAATCACTGAGGATGGTGACCACAGCCATGAAATTAAAAGCTTGCTCCTTGGAAGGAAAGCTATGACAAACTTAGTCAGTGTATTAAAAAGCAGAGCTATCACTTTGCCAACAAAGGGCTGTATAGTCAAAGGTATTTTTTTTTTCCAGTAGTCATGTACAGCTGTGAGCTGGACCATAACCAAGGCTAAGCATGGAAGGATTGGTGCTTTTGAATTGTGGTGCTGGAGAAACTCTTGAGAGTCCCTTGAACAGTAAGGAGATCAATCAATCAATCCTATAGGAAATTAACCCTGAATATTCATTGGAAGGATTGATGCTGAAGCTGAAGCTCCAATACTTAGGCCACCTGATGTGAAGAGCTGACTCATTGGAAAAGACCCTGATGCTGGGAAAGGTTGAGGACAGGAGGAGAAGGGAGTGACAGAGGATGAGATGGTTGGATAGCATCACCAACTCAATGGAGATGAGTTTGAGCCAACTCTGGGAGATAGTAAAGGACAGGGAAGCCTGGCATGCTGTAGTTCATGGGGTCACAAAGAGCTGAATTCAACTTAATGACTGAATAACAGCAATGTGTTAGGCACAGTTCTAGGTAATTGGGGATATATAGTCAAGTAAGACACATGAAGCCTCTCTTCTTCTGCAGACTTGGGGTGGGAAGGGGCAGACAACAAATTTAAAAGACAAAAAGGAAAACATGCCATGTGGTGATAATTTTCTGCTATTGAGAAAGAAAAAATGGACTGAGATAGAGTGATTCAATGGCCATTTATATTAGGTGGTCATAAAGAGCCATTCTGAGGAAGTGATACTTGAACTGAACTTTGAATGGCAATAAAGACTCAGGAAAGTGAAGAGGGAGAGAGGGGACATTCCCAGCAGAGAGACTGACTTGTGCCAAAATTCTGAATAGAATGAGACTTAGACTGTTTAAGGAGTTTAAAAAGGGCTAGGAGCAAAGGGGAGGTTGGGGTTAAAGATGAGTGCAGAGGCTTTGTAAATCATCTTAGAAGTTTGGATTCTATTCTGAATGCAATGGGAAACCACTGGAGAATTCTAATAAAACAGAGATGTTTTAAACATGTCTCCTGGGCTGCTGTGTGGAAAATAGATCATGGAGGTCAAGAATGTTAGACTCTTTTAGTTAAGCCTAAGCTATCTTGGGAAAAAGGAAATCTACTGAGTAATGAAAACCCAGGAAGGGTTGGAGAACCAAACTATGGGAAAGTCAGAGATGTAGCTGGTTCCAGGTAGGCACAGTGGAAAACCAGATTCTTAGATGCTACCAGGACTCTTTTCTTCTATCTTTTTATCCTATATGTCTTGTATAAATTTTATTTTCCCTTAATTTAGAGAGAACTATTCCTTTCTTGTTAAGCAACATGGCTACAGCTAGCTCTTAAGTTTTATATCTTCATGGCTTCTACTATCAGAATCAATTAAACCTACCTCCCAATAACAGATTGAAATATCTCAGGAGGGGACACTAATTGGCTACTCCTGAGGTAAACTGTATTTGGAGATGAACTCATGAGTCTCACCATATCGATTTTGAGGGACACAGGAGGTAGGGTCATCAGTGCAGATCCAAAGGGTAGTAGAAGGGGAGGGATTGGACAGGCAAGTCCATATTGTCGTCACCAGATGAAAGCACATCCTTAAGAGAGTGGGAGAGAGAAAAGGAGTTCACCAAATACCAGTTCTTCTTTGGTGCTGGCAATGAAGCAGTAAACAAAACAGATTAAAATCCCTGTCCTCACAGAGGTTCCGTTCCAGACCCAGTGGTAGTTATGGCACCTCTAAACAGTGCTCTTTTTTGCTTTGGCTCCATCCCTTCATTCTTTCTGGAGTTATTTCTCCACTGATCTCCAGTAGCATATTGGGCGCTTACCGACCTGGGCATGAGTTTGGGTAAACTCTGGGAGTCGGTGATGGACAGGGAGGCCTGGTGTGCTGCGATTCATTGGGTCGCAAAGAGTCGGACACGACTGAGCGATTGAACTGAACTGAACGAACTGAACTGAAACAGTGCTTGGTGGTGCTGTTCTAGCTGCTAGAAGCATAGCAAGGAAGCAAAATAGCCAAAACTTCTCCATCTTGACGGAGATTAGGGTTGACTGTGCAGTATGGAAGAAGAAGGGACAGGTCTAGGTCTCTCCTGTTGTGCCAGGGATAAAAATGAAGACGAAGGTGATTCTGAGGTTGATTCACCACCCCACCATTCCTAGGCCCTTGTCACCATTGTAAATAGGGCAGCATGAGGAAGGTTTCCTGGGCAGAAACTGCTTTGGTGATAGCACCCTCCCTGTGGCCTGGTATACCAAGCTGAGGCCTGAGCAGAGCACCTCAGCCTTCAGGCTAGTTTTTCTTCTGCAGGCTTTACTTTCCCAGTGTGGTGATGCAGGAAGTTCCTATGCTGCAGTCAAACTGCTGTGAATCTCCCCTTTTAGTCTAAGTTGCATTTGTAAAACCAGATATTCTGGGCTTAATGCACTGAGGTATTCAGTGCCACATCTGTCAATCAGTTTCAATCACTTGCCAATCAGGTAATAGAGCCAGAAGCTGAGAATATGCCCAGGGCAGGAAAAGATCCAATGAGTTTGTCTGGCAAATGCATCTTAATCCTCTGTTTTAGTGAAATGTTTTGGGTCAACTAACAAACAGAATGAATTACTCAACTTTTTTCTATTTTGGGGGGAAAAAAGAAAAGGGAACCAGAAATACAGTCTGATAGAATAAATGGCTGGGTATTTAGATTAGATTGACAGAGCTACATAGTCTGTGTACCCTTCTAGACTAATTGAAGGATTAGACAATTGAGCCTGCGGCTATATTTGTTTTGGTCAAGAGAATTATATATTTGAGCTTCAGTGGTATGCTGACTATGCCTGTGTGGAAATCAGAATGACAAACCAATGTTTTTAAATGTGAATTTTTTACCTCTCAGCAAAAAGTAAATAGAGAAATAAATGTTAATGAGGTCAAATTTATAGATTTGGGTTCCACTTGGGTCAATAGTACCCTATTCCAGTACTATGGACCTTTGCCACTTGTTGTAGTGATCAATTTGTTGCCTCCAGCTCCAGATCCACCCATCATTGATTGATTTGCAACAGGGATGAGCCCTTCAAATATTTTCCTTTTTCTTGCCATACCATGTTAAGCTAGGTTCATAGAAGGCACTGGCAAGACACTACAGGAGGAAAAGATTTTTTCTTCCAGGTACTTTATGCTTCTTTGGGCAGAGTTCTGTAGCATAGAGGTCTTCTGTAGCCTGCCCAAACAAACAAAGTGTTTTCTACACTGAGAGCCATTTTCATTAATATGCAATCTGTGCAGAAACCCAAGGCTCTGTACATCATTTGTTCTCTGCTGTTACCATCTTGAAATACTTAATACTTTTGGAAAAAGGTGCCCCACATTCATTTGGAACTAGGTCCTGCAAAAAAAATAATAATAATAATAATGCAGCCAGTCCTGCCTGCATCTCAGGATAACTTCCCCAAGCAAGGCTCCTGCGGCACCTGGTTCCTGCATGCCACTGTGGTCAGTAGTACACAGTGTCCAACAACTTCCAGCAGTACCCTCAGATGCAGTTTAATAGTAGGATCCTTCCATGTGAAGAACTTCCTTAGCACCCTAGATTTGAAGTGTTTTCTGGTCCCATTTTGCTATGGCCTTCTTTTCACATGAAGATATTGAGTCCTGTCTCAGCATTGGGCTTGACAAACCAGGTGTCAAACCTCTAAGGGGTGGGATTGGAGCAGAGTTAATCTGACACAAGGTCCCTGAGGAATACAGTGGAGATCAAGCAGTCCTGGAAAGGAGGGGCAAAGCAACAAATGGAACATCAAAGGAGGGAAGCATAAAAATACCTTAGGGATTAGGAGCAGTTAAGAACTGGGCCTCCCAGGTGGCACTAGTGGTAAAGAGCCTGTCTGCCAATGCAGGAGACATAAGAGACATGGATTTGACTCTTGGGTTGGGAAGATCGCCTGGAGGAGGAAATGGCAGCCTATTCCAGTGTTCTTCCCTGGCGAATCCCATGGACAGAGGAGCCCGGCAGACTACAGTCTATAGTGTCACAAAGAGTTGTACACAACTGAAGCAATTTATAACATAGCATAACATAACATAACATAACATAACATAACATCTTCCCTTGTAGCTCAGTCGGTAAAGAATCTACCTTCAGAAAGTGCAGGGGACCTGGGTTTGATCCCTGGGTTGAGAATATCCCCTGGAGAAGGAAATGGCAACCTACTCCAATATCCTTGCCTGGAAAATCTCATGGACAGAGGAGCCTGGTGGACTGCAGTCCATGGGGTTGCAAAGAGTCGGGCACGACTGAGCGACTAACACTTAACACGTACAACATACCCATACCATAAAACATAACATAACATCACATCACATAAGACTTGGTAGCAATTCCTTCAATGGGAGGAACCATTGGAACTACATGAGAGTATGTTGGAAACCACTTCTGGTGATGTCAGCTGCTGCAGAGGCTTTGGTATCCTAACTATAAAGGACAGAACATTCTGATCATCGGTCTTAACACGTTCAAATACAGACGCCAGAATAGACCCTTCTAGCTTGTCCTGTCTGTCTCTCTGCCCCACTTTCTCTTCCTTCATGCTGGGGGCAACCTGATGCTTTTGTTCCACCTTAATGAATAGGTAACAGCAGCATGAGATAAAACCCCTACACTCTCAAATGAACTGAAATAAAATGCTGATTACTGAAGAACAAATCACTTTCTATAATTTATGATACCTTTAATTCAAACATGTCGACTGGTATTTTATATTTGCATTAGCTGAGTTTGATGACCCCAGGTTTTCAAAATAGTTACAAATCTCAATCTCTTGTAGCTAGCTTCCTCTCTATTGAAATGTGGTTGAGAACTAGTTCTATATACACTGGAAACTTCTTAGGAGTTTTAGCAAATGAAATGCCATTATTATGTATCAGTACAGTGACCAGTTTCCTATCTTATTGTAATCTGAGGCTGTAAAAAATTTCTTTTTTGTGTATTTTATTGCCATAAATGATAATGTGATTAAAGAGTTTCTGGGACTTAAAGTTTGCAACATGAAAAAATTTTATGCTAACCACATTTGAAATTGGATAAATATCTAAAGTGTGTTTCTACTTTTAAATTTCCACGTTCTTTTCAAAAGGTGGCAAAAGTAAAGACAACAAACAAATTAAAAAATAAGAAAAAATGGAACAAATAAAATTTAACATACATAAAATATATTAAGCAATAGAGTGAGTGAAAGTATTTCAGTCATGTCCAACTCTGTGTGACCCCATGGACAGCAGCCCACCAAGGCTCCTCTGTCCATGGGATTCTCCAGGCAAGAATACTGGAGTGGGTTGCCATTTCCTTCTCCATGTATATATACTGAATTGTAGCCAAATTCAACAATTTTGTGCTGTAATTAGATACACAATTTTGAGTCATCCCAATAACTAAGGCACTAACATTTTTATATATGGTATGTGCCTAATTATTTTGCTTTCAAGACTCAGAAGTATCTGTCTGTTCAGTTCAGTTCAGTCGCTCAGTCATGTCCGACTCTTTGCGACCCCATGAATCGCAGTACACCAGGCCTCCCCATCCATCACCATCTCCTGGTGTTCACTCAGACTCACGTCCATTGAGTCAGTGATGCCATCCAGCCATCTCATCCTCAGTTGTCCCCTTCTCCTCCTGCCCCCAATCCCTCCCAGTCTAGTCAAGGCTATGGTTTTTCCTGTGGTCATGTGTGGATGTGAGAGTTGGGCTGTGAAGAAGGCTGAGCACCAAAGAATTGATGCTTTTGAACTGTGGTGTTGGAGAAGACTCTTGAGAGTCCCTTGGACTGCAAGGAGATCCAACCAGTCCATTCTTTTTTTTTATTTTATTTTATTTTATTTTATTTTAATTTTTATTTATTTATTTTTTATTTTTTTAATTTTTTTTAAATTTTTTTTAATTTTAAAGTCTTTAATTCTTACATGTGTTCCCAAACATGAACCCCAACCAGTCCATTCTGAAGGAGATCAACCCTGGGATTACTTTGGAAGGAATGATGCTGAAGCTGAAGCTCCAGTACTTTGGCCACCTCATGCGAAGAGTTGACTCATTGGAAAAGACTCTGATCTGGCTGTTACCAGTGCTCAAAGTAGTAAATATCAATTTCAATATATTTGAGTATTCATCTATCAACAAGGTATTCTGAGTAATGAAGGGGTTAATTGTTTTCTGTATATTTTTAGCCATATTTGAAAACAACTTATAAAACCAAAAAGTCTAGAAGTGTTATAAAAGTGATCTCATATTTAATGTCCATGATTATTTCTAATTTGAGGATATTTTGAAACTCTTAAAAATAATGTTAAATTTTTGATAAACACTATCTTGTAGATAATTCATTTTTTTCAAATCTATGCTTTACGTCTTTAGTTGTACTACATATGTCTTTCTTCAATCCTGGAATATGCTTAAGTATTATCTCTTTAAAAATTTCATTTTTAAGCCATTCAACCAATGTCTTATTCTAGAATTTATATCAAATGTATGTTGAAACCTTTGAATTAATTCCATCTTGCTTAACTATTTTTTCATGTTGTTTATTCTGTTTATATTTTGATGCTACATTCTGGAACAGTTTCTTAGTACCTTCTTTTTATTTACTTATTCTTTCTTCAACTATGTTCAGTTTAGAGTTTAACATGTGATATATTAAATTTTAATTATTTTTTATATATTTTCATTTTCTTGATTTAATTGGTTCTTTTTTCATATCTACCTGACCTTGTATAATCTGTTTTATGATCTTTTTTTTTTTAAGCAGTGGAGCGTTTTCTGTTTGTTTATTATTCTTTGGCATTAGTTTCCACATTGTGGTGGTATTATCTTCATTTCATTTGAATTAATCTCCCAAATAGATTTTACTGACATGGCCTTTCTTCTTCACTTGTTTCTTCTTTCACTTCCTCCCTTCTTTCCTCCTTCTTCCCCTAAACTCTTCTCTGATATGCTTGCCTCATGGTAGTCTCCTAAGTTCAGTTCAAATCTAAGTCTTGAACTGATAACTCAGTTCTGATACCCCACAGTGCTATTAGATATTTCTATTTCTTAGATTTGGTCACCAAATATTTGATGAGTTGGACTAGATTTACCTCTACTATCTTACTCCCTGTGAGATGTAGACCTTGTCTACATTCAGTTGCAGTATTCTCCAGATTCTTATCGTAAGTGGAATTTGATAATATGGGAGGTAAGTGGAGAGGGTCTTACTTGTTCCCAAGCAGTGAACCTTCTTTTGGCTTCCTGCCTCCTGAGGGTGCATTTTAAGTTCTTGTTTCTCTGCAGAGATTCAACTGAACTCTGTGAACCTTTGGGCTCCCCTGGTGGCTCAGATGGCAAAGAATTTGCCTACAATGCAAGAGACCTGGGTTTGATCCCTGATTTGGGAAGATCCCCTGAAGTAGGAAAAGGCAACCCACTCCAGTATTCTTGCCTAGAGAATTCCATGGATAGAGAAGCCTGGGACCTGTGTCCCTGGAAGGGGTGCTTAGTTGTTCAGTTGTATCTGACTCTTAGTGACCCCGTGGACTGTAGCCCATCAGGCTACTCTGTCCAGAGGATTCTCCTGGAGGGCTACAACCCATGAGGTCACAAAGAGTCAGACACGACTGAGCGACTAACACTTCACTTCCACTTTAAAGCATGGATTTGAATCACAGTCTTGACAAGCAGTCTCAAGATCTTGAGTATTATATTTCTAGAGCATGTGCGTGTGTGTGTGTAGTTTTCATTTAAGGCTGAGGTTAAATGACATAATATGTTAATGGATTTGAATTGGAATGTCATCCACAAGTAGTGTAATTCAATCACCCAAGAATCATTTACCACATACCAAGCAGAACACTGGTTTCTGTGGGTACAGAGAAAAATAAGTCAGAGGCCCCTCCTCAATGTTTCTTTAGGCCCATAGAGGAGACAGAATTGATAACCTCCCTTGTTCTTGACTTTGCTGCAAGTTTGACCTTATGTGATCTCTACTGAGTGTTGAGATTTTAGGAATTCACTTCAGTTCAGTCGCTCAGTCATGTCCGACTCTTTACGACGCCATGAATCACAGCACACCAGGCCTCCCTGTCCATCACCATCTCCCAGGGTTCACTCAAACTCACATCCGTCGAGTCGGTGATGCCATCCAGCCATCTCATCCTCTGTCGTCCCCTTCTCCTCCTGCCCCCAATCCCTCCCAGCATCAGAGTCTTTTCCAATGAGTCAGCTCTTCACATGAGGTAGCCAAAGTATTGGAGTTTCAGCTTTAGCATCATTCCTCACAAAGAACACCCAGGGCTGATCTCCTTCAGAATGGACAGGTTGGATCTCCTTGCAGTCCAAGGGACTCTCAAGAGTCTTCTCCAACACCACAGTTCAAAAGCATCAGTTCTTCGGCACTCAGCTTTCTTCACAGTCCAACTCTCACATCCATACATGACCACAGGAAAAACTATAGCCTTAACTAGATGGACCTTTGTTGGCAAAGTAGTGTCTCTGCTTTTCAATATGCTGTCTAGGTTGGTCATAACTTTCCTTCCAAGGAGTAAGCATCTTTTAATTTCATGGCTGCAGTCACCATCTGCAGTGATTTTGGAGTCCCCAAAAATAAAGTCTGACACTGTTTCCCCATCTATTTGCCATGAAGTGATGGGACCAGATGCCATGATCTTAGTTTTCTGAATGTTGAGCCTTAAGGCAACTTTTTCACTCTCCTCTTTCACTTTCAAGAGGCTTTTTAGTTCCTCTTCACTTTCTGCCATAAGGGTGGTGTCATCTGCATTACTGTGGTTCAAATCAGTTCAGTTCAGTCACCCAGTCATGTCCGACTCTTTATGGCCCCATGGACTACAGCAAGCAAGATTCCCTGCTCATCACCAACTCCAGGAGCTTGCTCAAACTCATGTCCATTGAGTCAGTGGTGCCATTCAATCATCACATCCTCTGGCATCCCCTTTTCCTCCTGCCTTCAATCTTTCCCAGCATCAAGGTTTTTTTCTAAATGAGTCAGCTCTTTGCATCAGGTGGCCAAAGTATTGGAGTTTCAGCTTCAGCATGAGTCCTTCCAATGAATCTTCAGGACTGATTTCCTTTAGGATTGACTGGTTGGATCTCCTCACATTCCAACGGACTCTAAGGAGTCTTCTCCAACACCATAGTTCAAAAAAAAATCAGTTCTTCAGTACTCAGCTTTCTTTATGGTCCAACTCTCACATCATTACATGACTACTGGAAAAACCATTGCTTTGACTAGATAGAACTTTGTGGGCAAAGTAATGTCTCTGCTTTTTAATTGCTGTCTAGTTCGGTCATGGAATTTCTTCCAAGGAGCAAGCATCTTTTAATATCATGGCTGCAGTCACCATCTGCAGTGATTTTGGAGCCCCCCAAAATAAAGTCTGTCACTGTTTCCAATATTTCCCCATGTATTTGCCATGAAGTGATGGGACTGGATACTAGGATATTCATTTTTTGAAGGTTGAGTTTTAAGCAAGCTTTTCACTCTCCTCTTTCACTTTCATCAAGAGGCTCTTGAGCTCTTCTTCACTTTCTGCCATAAGGGTAGTATCATCTGCATATCTGAGATTATTGATATTTCTCCTGGCAATCTTGATTCCATCTTCTGCTTCATCCAGCCTGGCACTTCACATAATGTACTCTGCATATAAGTTAAATAAGCAGGGTAACAATATACATCCTTGACATACTCCTTTCCTGATTTGGAACCAGTCTGTTGTTCCATGTCCAATTCTAACTGTTTCTTCTTGACTTGCATACAGGTTTCTCAGGAGGCAGGTATGGTGATCTGTTATTGCCATTTCTTTAGGAATGGTCCACAGTTTGTTGTGATCCACACAGTCAAAGGCTTTGGCGTAGTCAATACAACAGAAGTAGATGTTTTTCAGGAATTCTCTCGCTTTTTCTGTGATCCACCAGATGTTGGCAATTTGATCTCTAGTTCCTCTGCCACTTGTAAATCCAGCTTAAATATCTGGAAGTTCACAGTTCACATACTGTTGAAGCCTAGTTTGGAGAATTTTCAGCATTACCTGGCTAGTGTGTGAGGTGAGTGCAATTGTGCAGTAGTTTGAACATTCTTTGGCATTGCCTTTCTTTGGGATTGGAATGAAAACTGACCTTTTCCAGTCCTGTGGCTACTGCTGGGTTTTCCAAACTTGTGGGCATATTAAGTGCAGCCCTTTTACAGCATCATCTTTTAGGACTTGAAATACCTCAGCTAGAATTCTGTCACCTCCACTAGCTTTGTTTGTACTGATGCTTCCCAAGGCCCACTTGATCTTCACACTGCAGGATGCCTGGCTCTGGGTGAGTGATCACAGCATCGTGGTTATCTGGGTCATTAAGATCTTTTTGGAATAGTTCTTCTGTGTATTTTTGCCACCACTTATTATCTTCTGCTTTTGTTAGGTCCATCCCATATCTATCCTTTATTGTGCCCATCTTTGCATCAAATATTCCCTTTGTATCTCTAATTTTCTTGAAGAGATATCTAATCTTTCCCATTCTATTGTTTTCCTCTATTTCTTTGCATTGATCACTGAGGAAGGCTTTCTTATCTCTCATCACTCTTCTTTGGAACTCTGCATGTAGATGGGTATATCTTTCCTTTTCTCCTTTGCTTTAGCTTCCCTTCTTTTCTCACCTATTCGTAAGGCCTCCTCAGATAACCATTTTGCCTTTTTGCATTTCTTTTACTTGTTGATAGTTTTGATCACTGCCTCCTATACAATGTTATGAACCTCTGTCTATAGTTCTCAGGCACTCTGTCTGTAGATTCCTTGAATCTATTTTTTACTTCCACTGTATTATCCTCAGGGATTTGATATAGATCATGCCTGAATGGTCAGTGGTTTTCCCTCCTTTCTTCAATTTAAGTCTGAATTTTGGAATAAGGAGTCATGATCTGAGCCACAGTCAGCTCCTTGTCCTGTTTTAGCTGACTGTATAGAGCTTCTCCATCTTGGCAGCAAAGAATATAATCAATTTAAATGGTATTGACCATCTGGTGGTATCCATGTGTAGAGTCTTCTCTTGTGTTGTTGGAAGAGGGCGTTTGTTATGACCAGTGTGTTCTCTTGTCAAAGCTCTGTTAGCCTTTGCCTTGCTTCATTTTGCACTCCAAGGCCAAGTTTGCCTGTTACTCCAGGTATCTCCTGACTTCCTACTTTTGCATTCCAGTCTCCTATAATGATAAGGACATATTTTGGGGGTGTCAGTCTAGAAAGGTCTTATATCTTCATAGAACCATTCAACTTCAGCTTCTTCAGCATTAATGGTTGGGACATAGACTTGGATTACTGTGATACTGAATAGTTTGCCTTTGAAACAAACAAACAGATCATTTATTTATTTTTTTAATTTTTGAGATTGCCTCCAAGTACTGCATTTCAGACTCTTTTGTTGACAGTGAGGGCTACTTCATTTTTCCTAAGGGATTCTTGCCCACAGTAGTAATTATAATGGTCATCTGAATTAAATTTGCCTATTCCAGTCCACTGTAGTTCATTGATTCCTAAAATGTTGATGTTCACTCTTGCCATCTTCTGTTTGACTACTTCCAATTTACCTTGATTCATGAACCTAACATTTCAGGTTCCTATCCAATATTGTTCTTTACAGCATCAGACCTTACTTCCATCACCAATCACATCCACACTGAGTGTTGTTTTTTTCTTTGGCTTGGCCTCTTCATTCTTTTTTGGGTACCTACCAACCTGGGGAGTTCATCTTTCAGCGGTTCAGGTGGTTCAATAAATAAAAGCATTTGCAATAGATATTCACAAAATGTTCTCATCAGGTTTGCGATGGCAATTACTTAAGAACATGAGGGGGTAAGAGCACATATGCATGTCAAAGGATTGCATGGATTTGATCAGCACAACCGAAAGAGTTCAGCTTTCTCTCATCTGCTCCCAAAAATCAGCACAACTTCTGAAATGCCTATGGAAATAACTGAAACTTTAAAACTCTAGTTTGTTTCTTTGTTTTTTTAATTTAAAGAAATAAGACCTAGGCAGGATTAGTAAGAAGTGCCCAGATTAACTTTATTAGCAAAAAATAGCGAGTCAGAAGGGAGAAGCACTGTCAGGAGGACCAGAAGCTGTGCCCAACATGTGCTGTTTTTACCCATTTTTAACTTTTACTTGTACTGTTTTTGTAAAATGGTAAGGAAGAAGGAAAAGACAGATGAAGTAGAGCAAAAGACTGAAACACAAAAGTGATTGCAGAGGGAGGAATTATTCCATAAAACAAAAAGCAGAGAGTTTATTTAGGAGAAGAAAGAAAATGAGACATGAGGTCTGAAAAAAAATAAAAGCAAAACAGGGACAAATGAATTGTCTTTTCCTTCACACAAGCAGAGTATTCTATGTACAATACCCTCCTTTTACTTGCTTGTCACCATCATATATAGTCAAGAGAAAACATACCAGAAAACATCCACCTACTTTTCAATACAAGCAGAAGGATAGCTCCCAAATAAACTCATCTTTCATTCTCCCTGTAAGTCTTAAACAGATTCATCCTCCTAAGAATAAAAATTGTGGAATCTAAGAGTAAAACAATAATCTGGAAAAAAAAGTAAGGAGAAAAAGGGCAAAATTTTCTTTTGTTTGCAAATCTAGTGTATTAATTGCATTCCTGGGAGACTTTCTGGACAGAGCCTCTGGTAAACAAATTAGATATAAACCGAAGGCGAGGGCACCAGGGTCACTGTGGTGAGGGAACATCAAGTGACAGGCGCTGGGACCCCCGATGCATGGCTTGCAGAGCAGATGTTCACAAGGATGCAGTGATTATTGAACTGGTAATAAAAAAGCATCAGCTTACAGGCAGCCACGATGGATGCTGGTAATTATAAAGCATCCCCTGGGAAGAAAATGACACAAGTCAGCCACAACTCCGCAATCACCGGGGCATAATTAAAGCTCCAGTAACAGTTGTTAATAGGGTGCAAATAAAACAGGGGGAAAACTTGAACACAACCTTTTATTTCCCCTTTTTAGAAAGAGATGGCAAAGGGCAAAGTAATTACAGGGATAGCAGATTTTATAATTTTGCTTCACATCATAAAACAAAGGGTTGATGGTCATTGATGTTTAAAATATGGGAACCCAAACACACCTATATATATATATATATATATATATATATATATATATATACACCAAAGGGAAAAAAATTGTGTTTGCTCTTTGAATATGTAGTATGTGGGGGAGAACAGATTTTTAAACAGAATGTTTATATTCTAATTTTCAAAATGGTAGAAATACAAATATGTAAAGAAAACGGAATACATGTAAATATTTGGCCATTTCATCCTTTCCGGAAGATCTGTAGTGGTATAATGTGCCAAGCTATATGATACTGTTGGTTAAAATGGTTTAGATATTGTTAAATAAAGTCAGCAAATCACTTACAGTGTTGAAAGTGTCACTTTTTCACAGAATGCTGCCAGCCACTCCCTAACCTAAAACATCAAGCAAAACAGGGCTCATTTTCCATGGGTTAAATCACTGATGCTATTTGCCAGAAGAGCTCCTAAGAAAAATACATCTACCCATTGCAACCCAGTTGCCTGGGCAATTGGGCAACTAACTATGCATCTGGATGTGCATTACCAATTAGGCCTATGTATAGATCTATTTTAAGAGGCAGATGGATAGTATGATGAGAAGGAAAAGAACTCTTGTAAGTTCCTATCTAGCCAGTTTTCCATTCATGGATATTTATAAGATTAGGTTTAAAGGGATGACAAATGTAAAAAACTCACTCTATATTCTTGGGCTAAACTTCATGTGAGAAGTATATGAATACCCATATGTGTCACTTTTCAATAAATTGTAGGAAATGAGTGGAAAGAGAAAAACAATGTTCAGTAGAACTCCCATTTATGGATTTTAACATGGTCACAATTATCTGAAAATCTTTCTCCTGCTTTCTTTCGGTACTTAGAGAGCTGGCCAATTAAAACATAACTAAATACTAATGTATTTAGTATGGAATGCATAAAGAATAAATTATATTTCCAACATGAACATAGATTTCTAGAATTGGAAGGGACCTGACAGCTTATGGCCCTAGTTACCCTTAAATGCCTACTGTTTGCAATACACCTAGTAACCATAAAATGTACTAAGAGACAGTATCTGCTCCATAGAAGACTCAAAACAGACACATGAAAAGTTAACAGATGTAAGAAGGGAAGTCCTTGACTTATGGATCCTCAGGTCATGAAAATTAAAAAGCTTCACGAGTGACTTCTGTTATGAAAAGAAAGATTCAGTGGCACAGGACATACCATCCTAGGACTAAGACATTTAAAAAATGTCAGTACTTTGGCTTTTGGGGGATGAGGCTTCCTTTAATTGAGAATTAGTTCCTAAAGAAGTAGAAAATACACAATTGTAGCGCCTATCCTGAGAGGAGTAGAACAAAGAATGGGGGAGAGAGAAAAAAAGGGAAATCCTGTCCTCAACTGAGGGGGGAGCAGTGAAGAGTGTTCTGCAAGTGGTGCCAAATTCTGTCAAAAAAAAAAAAAAAGGAGGGGGTTTATAATCAAATAAGTGGAAAATGCTGTTTGGTGCATCTCCTTTTTGGAGATCCACAATCACATTAGACTATTAAATGCTCTGATCAAATCCCACAACAGACTATATATCACACTTGTTAAATGTACAGCTTGACTTTGGATCTAAATGGTCTTAGTTTGAACCTCAACCCTACTAAAAACTTGGGAAGTTATTCAGCCTATCAAAACAGTAATTAAGCAAGAAAGTTCCAGAAAAACATCTACTTTTGCTTTATTGACTACACCAAAGCCTTTGACTGTGTGGATCACAACAAACTGTGGAAAATTCTGAAAGAGATGGGAATACCAGATTACCTGATCTGCCTCCTGAGAAATCTGTATGCAGGTTAGAAGCAACAGTTAGAACCAGACATGGAACAACAGACTGGTTCCAAATCGGGAAAGGAGTACATCAAGGATGTATATTGTCACCTTGCTTATTTAACTTATATGCACAGTACATGATGCGAAATGTGGGGCTGGATGAGTGGAGCACAACCTGGAATCAAGATTGCCGGGAGAAATATCAATAACCTCAAATACTCAGATGACACCACCCTTATGGCAGAAAGCAAAGAAGAGCTCAAGAGCCTCTTGATGAAAGTGAAAGAGGAGAGTGAAAAAGTTGGCTTAAAACTCAATCAGAAAATGAAGATCATGGCATCTGGTTCCATCACTTCATGGCAAATAGATGGGGAAACAGTGGAAACAGTGACAGACTTTATTTTGGGGGCTCCAAAATCAGTCCAGATGGTGACTGCAGCCATGAAATTAAAAGATGCTTACTCCTTGGAAAGAAAATTATGACCAACCTAGACAGCATATTAAAAAGCAGAGACATTACTTTGCCAACAAAGTTCCATCTAGTCATGGCTATGGTTCTTCCAGTGATCATGAATGGATGTGAGAGTTGGGCTATAAAGAAGGCTGAGCACCAAAGAATTGATGCTTTTGAACTGTGGTGTTGGAGAAGACTCTTGAGAGTCCCTTGGACTGCAAGGAGATCCAACCAGTCCATCCTAAAGGAGATCAGTCCTGTGTGTTCATTGGAGGGACTGGTGTTGAAGCTGAAACTCCAATATGTTGGCCACCTGATGAGAAGAGCTGACTCATTTGAAAAGACCCTGATGCTGGGAAAGATTGAGGGCAGGAGGAGAAGGGGAGGACAGAGGATGAGATGTTTGGATGGCATCACCGACTCGATGGACATGGGTTTGGGTAGACTCCGGGAGTTGGTGATGGACAGGGAGGCCTGGTGTCCTGCAGTTCATGGGGTCGCAAAGAGTCAGACATGACTGAGCGAGTGAACTGAACTGAATTGAACAAAAAACTGAAGATGTACTATCTTTGGAAGGGATAAATAAGTTTGAAGCACTCACCCTGTGAAGGAATCCTGTGGTCCAAGTTACCACTGTCTGTCTCTTAAAACTTAATCATGTCATAACCTAAATACATTTCCTACTTATCTTTATATTCTTAATAACCTCCCCAAGGCTTCAAATAATGCATTTAAACCCTTCTTTAGATGGGAAAGGTAGATGATTCTCCCATTTTCCTTCAATCTGTTTCAGGAGCCTTTACTTCTACTCTTATTTATTTATTTTTTTCTGTTTTCTTGTTTAAATCTCTCCTCTCTTTTGCCTGGATTCTAGCCCTGATGGCTCAAACAGTAAAGCATCTGCCTACAATGTGGGAGAGCGAGGTTCAATCCCTGGGTCCAGAAGATCCTCTGGAGAAGGAAATGGTAACCCACTCCAGAACTCTTGCCTGGAAAATCCCATGGATATCATGGTAGGCTACAGTCCATGGGGTCACAAAGACTTGGACACAACTGACCGACTTCACTTTCTTTCTTTCTCCTTTGCCTAAAGTATAGAAATATAGAAAGAAGAAGAAAGTGAATAGGAGAGTTGATTGGGGCGAAGGCAAAAGGGAAATTGAGAAGGTTTTCGAAGATAGGTGACATGCAGTCATGTTTTTGTCATTTTTCTTAATTTCAAAACAAATGAAAAGAAAAATAATCTAACATAACTTACTCCAAAACTTCTCAGGATGATGATAGAATTTAGAAACGAATTGGAATAAATGTGCTAATGGGACAAAGAGAAATTCCTCAAAGAATATTATATAAATGCAGACAATTTTTAGTGTATTTGCTATAAACTCAAGGATTTTTGTCCATTTTTTAAAAAAGTAAATTTTTTATAGATATTATATACAGTGTTTGTTAATAGCAGTTTTTAACTATTATATAAATCAGTACTTAACAATCTGTTTTAGATTTTAAGTAGTCCTAGGATAAAATATATTAATTTTAGTAATGGCTTTGAATATTTTAGAATAATTATAGTCTCTCTAAATAATGGACGATTCTATAAATTTCTTTTGTTTTATTTTCACAGTAGTTCAACATAAAGCAGACTATTTTGACATCATAGAAATAAGAGCTAGACATGAAAGAAGAGAAAAGATAGATCAGATTATTTTCAATTTTTTAAAGTGTTTCAAGAAGTGCTCTTGCAGATTTTTGCTCTCATTGTCTACAATATCAACCACTCAGTGTCCTTAGGATTCTTGCCAAAAATTTTAACCAAATTTGTTTTGAATTTCTGATAGAATTTCTTTGTAGCTGATTTATTTTTAAATCTTCCTCTGGGGATTTTTGCTCCATTATTATTTTTTAAAATTATATGTACCTCTCTTGAATGTTACTAATTTCCAGGTTCATAGTATGAAAGAACATTTGCTTGTCCTAGAAAGAGCTGGAAGAAAAATGGTAATCAATTTCTCCTTATACTAGTGAATCTTTTAATAGTATTGCATTTTTCTAACTGATGCAGTAATATGTATTCATTCCTTCCTTTTGGTTAACAAAGTTAATGACCATTTTTTATATTTCAGTGACCGTAAAAGGTACTGAGGATGTAGTGAGAATTAGTACAGTCCCAATCACAAAACTTCAAGTCGATGGCATATTAAGAAAACTCATTGTGCCATTTTTTTCCCTGTTACAATGGCATGTATAGGGTGCCGTGGGAGTAAGGAAGCCTTGATAGAAAAGCTCCTATTTAAGCTGAGTCTTAAAGGATTAACTGGAAATGCAGAATAGGTGGATTGTGTGTGAAGCTGATAAGGATTACTCCCTGCCTCCTTCCTGGCCCTTCTCTCTTTTCTAGGTATTCTTACTTCCTAAGTCATCTCTAGTTACATGACTGTCAATTCCATTAATAGTCATGTGATTACTACGTTTATACTTTAGCTCTGACCTTTCTACTGAGTTCTAAATTCTTACTTGTTTATCTAATATTGCGCCTGAATATTTAACACCACATTTTGCATACTTAGTAATCTGGAGTTAAAGTTGTTAGATTGCTCTGTAACCAGTCTCAGAATAGGTCAATTCAGTTAAACAGTTATGTCTCATTTCTGGAGACAATGATGAAGATGAGCCTCAAAGTTAGGCCTTTATTGTATGAGCAAGCAATCATGTATCTAATAAGAGGCATTTATATGGGAACTAAAGAAAACCAAAGGTTACGTTTGGGGCAGAAGATAAAACCAGCCTGAGTCCAGAGGGCAGCCAGAAGAAAGAAGAGATTTCAGATGTAGGGATGAAAGTACCTTTTGCAGTTTGAATGTCTCTGATGATGTCATTGGGTGTTCATGTAAACTTTCTGAGTGGCCCACACAGCAGCAGCGCAAAGGTTGTCTAAACATGGCTATTATTGCAGTTTTTCTGGAGTTTATGTCAAGAGGTTTATAGACAATTTGCAGGGCTAAAGGGAAAAAGGCATCTTTTTTTTCCTTAGAAATTCCAAGTCAAGAGAAATTTTGGGAGAAAATGCTGAGAAAATCAGAAATGTTTGGAATTTATTAGACAGATATTTGAGAAATTAGAAGAATTTTATATCCAACTGAACTTACAGATAGAAAAGAAAACCTGAAAGACAATTAAAAGAAATAAAACCTGATATATCCACAAGTGTATATTGTAGTTACTGTGGAGACATATTTTTTCCTCTCTAAAATCACCCTCATTACATCAAAGAAAGCCAAAGTAAGACTAATTTGTTTGCAAAACAAATCTAATTTCAGTAAGCCTGGCCTGCTTATTTCTGTAAGTGAAGCAAGAATAACGATTTGACCATATAGGCTCTTTTAAATCTGGTTTGCTGGAACTTTTTGTACACAATCTCTTATTGAACTTTGAAAAGTTTCTGAAGGCCAAGAAAACATGTCAAGGACTCAACATTAGATTTTGCCTACAATATATGCATATTGGGGTGAATTATTTTCTTCTTGAAGGCCCTCGAATATCCTGTGATTCCTGTACCAGCCAGGAAGTGACCTCCCTTACTTGGTTAGACTGTTTGGAGTCCTGTACAAAAGGTACCACACTGTGTTTATGATAGGCTTTACCGGCTTCATAGTTAGTTCCTTCAAACTTAGTTCCTTAAAGCTGTCTGCCGTATCTGATTTTATGCATGTCATTCTCAAATATGACATTCCAGTGAAGGCCTTGATAATATAACCAAGGTTTCCAATTGTGTCCTATTACAAGGAGAACACAGTCTTGTTGAACTTATGCAAATAAATATTAATATATTGCCATGAGAAATAAGAATATTCAGAGTTTTCAAGTTCTAGAGGGATTAGGGAGAAAAAAACAGTTGCTTTATTTTGTTCACAAATTTACACTTTACCAAATTGCTCTAAGTTATAGTTAACTTAAGAGAATTAAAAAATGTTTCCTTAAATCTAGGAAAAAAAATTAAAGAACCATCAGTTTTGTCCAAAATGTTATAAAAATTATAGTCATCCTCATCAGTTTATTCAGTCTCATGTTATTATTTCTTATTTTGCTTGAATCCAGTTTTTCCATTTGTTCTGAAAACTCTTAACCAGTTTAGTTTTAAAATCTTAAAGTTAACGGAAACCTGTACTTGCCAGAGTCTTTTCCATCTCCTTGAAGATGAAGTGTATGTTCAAAAGCATCAAACAATAACTGTAAATGACAAAGGACTCCAAAATGGTCATGATTAATGATATGATGAGAGTTTGTGTTAATGCAATTGACAAGGAAATTTGGTTCCTTCTATGGCACATACAACATTTTAAGATAGCTAGAATTATAAGTAATTATTTATACAAGGGCTTCTCATTTCTAGAAATTTCATGCAAATCTAGAATATATGTGTAATTATACAACTACAACATAAGGAAGACCTAGTATTGCTTCTTATTTGACAATGCTTCCCATATAATTTAGCATATCAAATAAGCCTAGTTAGCATTTCTTTCCTTCTTTCTTTTTTTAATAAAGAGAATAAAGAACTCTTTGAAATGTTCCAAGAGCTTTCTGGAAAGATCCCAAAGTTAGTTTGAAGTTAAAAATACTTCATTTAGAATTTCAATTTTGGAAGTTTGTTATAAATATCAAAAGATTTCAACACATGACCAAATAAGGGTTACAGATTATTATAAAACAATACTTAGTTATCTATCTATTTAACTAAAGTGACAGAAGATTTCAAAGGCAACTATAGCTGGGCAAAATTTAGCTCTTTTAAAATGGATAAGATTCAGTTTTTTTAAGTAGTCAGATATCTAATTAAGACAACGTGAAGCACAGGAAGCTATTTTGATAAGACATAAAATCTTTGCTTTCTAGGCAAATTACTTAAAAGGTGAAGAAAAAATCTTTCATAACAGCTAAGAGCAGATCAATAGTCCAATAGAACTTTGCACTTTTAGAAGATGAAATAAAATCAAGTTTTAGTTTCAGAAAAGTAAACTATAGCTATTAAAGATTATTTTTCAAACCCCATATAATAATAATTTTTAGCAACTTAACTGTGCAAGGTAAAATTCACTTTTTCCTGCTTTCTTTCCAACTTTCTATGTCATTTTGTTCTTTACACTACTCTTCCCTATTCTAAAATAACCATTTTTACTTTAGAAACAAATTACCTCTTTACCCTAAACAATAATGTATCTTTATACCTGATACCTTTTCTTACCCCCAAACACTTCTACTTTTGCTTATTATTTCTAGTAGTTTTAGTTAAACATGTTAACTAGAATCCTTTACCCTTAAAAACTTTAATTTTTAGTGAAAACTAAGAAGTAGACAATTATAAAATGTCTGTTATACTGTATTTTTTTAAATTGGCAAGTTTATGGATACATTTTATTATTTCTAGACACGCATCTTTTAAAAAAATGTCTTCCAGTCTTATTTTTGTACAGTACAGTACAAAAATATTTTGTATTGTACAGTCTTACAATATGGCGCAAGACGTGTTTACTAACAAATCCAAGTATCTTTTATTTCCCTATAATAAGAAGCCAAAAGTATATAAACCTAAGTTCAGTAATTAGTGTTTCATTATTTTATCTTATTTGTAATCATCTAGATACTATATAAATTTCCATCATTTAACTTATTAGTAAAAACTTTAAAGGTATTAAATTATGAAAAAGATTTGGGAAAACTATTTTAAGTACACAATATACAAAATATAATTATTATTGAAAAGTTTACCTAAAAACTCTTATCTCAGATTTATCTATCCCAAATAATTATGTTTAGACTACTCACAAAAGAGAAATTAGATGTCAGCCATAATTCTAAGTTATTGTTTTTTGTTTTCTCTTATTGACAAGTTTCATAATAGAGATATCCTGAATTTATTTAACTAATAAACCTTGGCAAAAAAAAGTATGTCTGCATTATATTCAATGTTGATAACTCTAAAAACATCCATTTTAATTTAACAAATTATCTTTGTTACCAAAGGTAATCTCAGATCACATGAACTTCAAAAATATTTGGGTTAGTTTCTATATTTCTGTTTTAGGAATATTTAATTCATAGGTCTAAATTTAATCCAATTAAATAGACCTCATCACAATTTAATTTTGCCAATACCATATGGAGGTAGAAAAAAATCACACATCTACAGCATAGCCAGACACAAACATATAGATAGATCAGTTCAGTTCAGTTCAGTCACTCAGTCGTGTCTGACTCCCTGTGACCCCATGGACTGTAGCACACCAGGCTTCCCTGTCCATTACCAACTCCTGGAGCCTGCTCCAGCTTATGTCCATCGAGTTGTTGATGCCATCCAATCTATTTTTAATAGATATCTATTATATATATTTAGAATAGAATTATTGGATCAATTTTTACGGTCTCTACTGATACCACCCTGCTTTAAGCCTTCATCATTTCTCTTGCGGACTATCACAATCTCCTCTTAACTGATCTCTCTGTGTCTACCCTTGTCCCTTATCATCAGCAGAGCAGCCATGGTGATCCTTTTGAAATGGAACATCCCATCAGCTCTCTTCTCCCAAATCATATAATGGTTCTCTGTTTTACTCAAGTGTTCAGTTCAGTTTAGTTGCTCAGTCGTGTCAGACTGTTTGCAAGCCCATGGACTGCAGCACGCCAGGCTTCCCTGTCCATCACCAACTCCTGGAGCTTGCTCAAACTCATGTCCATTGAGTTGGTGTTGCCATCCAACAATCTCATCCTCTGTCGTCCCCTTTTCTGACCTTCAATCTTTCCTAGCGGTAGGGTCTTTTCCAGTGAGTCAACCCTTCCCATGAGGTGGCCAAAGTATTGGAGTTTCAGCTTCAACATCAGTCCTTCGAGTGAACAGGAGGCATCAAAGAGAAAACAGATGGCTAGAATTTCTCTCAGATCCTCCTACAAATGACCGGGAAGTCTCAGGTGGAGGCTACTATTCAGGGGCTGAAAGGA
This sequence comes from Budorcas taxicolor, assembly GCF_023091745.1. Classification (NCBI taxonomy): domain Eukaryota; kingdom Metazoa; phylum Chordata; class Mammalia; order Artiodactyla; family Bovidae; genus Budorcas; species Budorcas taxicolor. The sequence continues at coordinate 29,840,146 of NC_068919.1, forward strand.
GTAATAATAGAGGATTTCCGGTACGCAGGTCAAGAAGCAACAGTTAGAACCAGACATGGAACAACAGACTGGTTCCAAATTGGGATAGGAGTACATCAAGGCTGTATATTGTTACCCTGCTTGTTTAACATATATGCAGAGTACATCATGTGAAATGCTGGGCTGGATGAAGCACAAGCTGGAATCAAGATTGCTGGGAGAAATATCAATAACCTAAGATATGCAGATGATACCACCGTTATGGCAGAAAGTGAAGAGGAACTGAAGAGCCCCTTGATGAAAGCCAAAGAGGAGAATGGAAAAATTGGCTTACAACTCAACATTCTAAAAGATCATGGCATCCAGTCCCACCATGGCAAAATATGGGGAAACAGTGTAAATAGTGAGAGACTTTATTTTCTTGGGCCCCAAAATCACTGCAGATGGTGACTGCAGCCATGAAATTAAAAGACGCTTGCTGCTTGGAAGAAAAGCTATGACAAAAGATAAGCTAGTCAGCATATTAAAAAGCAGAGACATTACTTTGCCAACAAAGGTCCGTCTAGTCAAAGCTATGGTTTTTCCAGTAGTCATGTATGGATGTGAGAGTTGGACTATAAAGAAAGCTGAGTGCTGAAGAATTGATGCTTTTGAACTGTGGTGTTCAAGAAGACTCTTGACTCCCTTGGACTGCCAGGAGATCAAACCATTCAATCTTAAAGGAAATCAGTCCTGAAGATTCATTGGAAGGACTGATGTAGAAGCTGAAGATCCAGTACTTTGGTCACCTGATACAAAGAACTGACTCATTGGAAAAGACCCTGATGATGGGAAAGATTGAAGGCAGGAGAAGAGGACAATAGAGGATGAGATGATTGGATGGCATCACTGACTCAATGGACATGAGTTTGAGCAAGCTCCTGGAGTTGGTGATGGACAGGGAAGCCTGGCGTGCTACAGTCCATGGGGTCACAAAGAGTCAGACACAACTGAGTGAACTGAACTGAAGAAAGCATAGGATATATTTGGAGAAAAAAAAAAAAAAGCTACGTGGCCAAATCATAATCTGAGTTCTTATTTTAATAATTGAAGTTATACTGCATTTGTTCCTCTTATTCACTTTTTTTCTTGCATGTCAAATAAAATAAAATGAGTTAGTTTCATTGTATCTCATAGCATCATGTGGCAGAAAGCCGTGGTTTTGTTTAGGCTTTAGTGTCTGAAAATCAGCATTGCAAACCAAAAAGCTATATAGCTAGAACAAGTATATCTCTTAGTTTTCTGTTCTTTTCTGATTTCAAAAGTCATTCACCCTTTTCATTGGAGTTAATCCAGCAGTAGTTTATTAGTAATGTTGCCAATCTCAACCGTATTCAAGGCAACACCCAAGACAATGACTTTTGGTATGATTTGGAAAGCTCTCCTTTAGGAAATATCTCTCCCTATTGCTCTTTTTGCAATTCTGGAGGCCAGTGTTTTGAATTATCACTTTTATTTAATAGTGATTCCCTATGTTGTTGCTGCAACCACCAACAGGGGAAGTTGTTTAATATACAGCACTTTTGATTCAAAAATGGACCTAGAAATCTGAATATTTGGTATGAGGGAAAAAAATTATTTTCCTCTACTCTTCTAGGTTCTTGGCTGAGACATCCATGTAATAAAAGACAGATTAATAGGAGAAAAAGAAACAGAAGTTTAATAACATATATGCCTCTTGTATATGTGAGAGATGCTGAGGGAAATTGAGTTACTCCCCGCAAAAGCTCAAGACACCATCTTAAATATCTTCTTCAGCTGAAGACAAAAAATGCTGGAGGAGGCAGAGGGTGAGGTGGATGAAGGGAGAAGAGAAAGATTATGGAAGGTCACCAAGAAAGCACAGTAAAAAAGGGTATGACTATTATACAGATTAGATTTTTTGTTGCCTTCTCCATTCATTGATAAGTTTCTCGAAATTTGGTCATCCTCCTCTTCCTGGTATACTGAGGGAGTCACCGTTAAAAATGGAGATTTCACTTATAAATGTCCTTTGCTGTGTGCTGTGCTTACTTAGTCATGTCTGAGTTTTTGTGACCCCATGGATTGTAGCCCACCAGGCTCTTCTGCCCATGGGATTCTCCAGGCAAGAATAATGGAGTGGGTAGCCATTCCCTTCTCTAGCAGATCTTCCCAACCCAGGGATCAAACCCAGGTCTCCCTGATTGCAGGCGCATTCTTTACCATCTGAGCCACCAGGGAAGCCCATAAATGTCCCTTACAAAAGGGTAACTTCTACCTGGTTTTCAGAGTGTTCCCTGTGTCCACTCTTTCTTAAAATAATCATCCTAAAATAATCCTTTTCCAAAGAAACACATTTTGGGGTGACAAGAAATGAGACTTTGAGAAATACTGCCTTAAAGAGCAAACAATTTATGAGGATAGTGATTCATACATTAAGGTGAATTAATTTACTTGAATTGCTTTCTTTCTAATAGAAATTCAGAAATATGTATACCTATGACTGATTCATGTTGAGGTTTGACAGAAAACAACAAAATTCTGTAAAGCAATTATTCTTCAATAAAAAAATAGATTAATTAAAAAAATAAGGAAATGGAGTGAGAAATAGAGTTCATTTTAAGCAGACATGCAGTGGTGATGTGAAAGTCCAAGTGAGAAAAATGGCTACCTGTAAAGAAATGCCTGTATGGCTTATTTATTAATAAGTGGGAGAGGGGTGTGCAGCTGTGAAAGCACTGAAAATGCTCTTATTAATTGTAATTTTTTTCTTTGCTAATTTCTGCCAATATTTCTGTTGAACTATTTCATGTAACTTCATTTTCTTTTCACGGGACTAATCTTACAAATAGTTTAAACCACTTGGAAATGTGCTGAAGAGCATTTAAAAATTGAATGACCGTATTTTGGTTTTAGAAAACGATGCTGTGGAATTATTTCTGTTCAGTCTAACAAGAGCCAAGTGGACTTGGAAAGGAAACTGTTTCTACACAATACTTATTTCTGGCCAGTTCTATAGAACTGTTGAAAATTTCTTTAAAAACTCATCATACTCTATTTTTTAAATGGTATTTCTATTTATTTCTGTTTGTGGCATAATAAACATGAACAGATGCATGCCTCTTAAGACCTAGTTGCTACTCTTTGGCAGCCCTTCTTGTCGAAAAGACTTATTCACTAGTCTCCATCAGTTTAAGCATTAAGAATAATGTCTTTGGCTTGACCAGCAAGCTATTTTATTGTCTAGCTAAATGTTTAATCTCGGCAGAAGCTCTTCATAACTCCTACTTCATAGCTGCGCCAGTGACACTTCTTATTTTAACAGTGTCAAATTATGCCCAATTTATTTTGTTTGATTTCCTTGTTGTGAACTGTTATGTGTTCTCCAAACCTTCTTTCTGGAAGTTAACCCACAGCGGGGAGACACTTGTCACAAGGTGACTTTACTAGCAGTACTTTCTCCTCAGTGATAGAATTGGCTCACCTGCCAGCTTCAAATGGCTTCCCCCAAACACATAACGGCTGCCTCCCACTGAGATCTGAAGCAACCTCCTACATCCTGGAATCTGGCCAAGATGACACTGCTGAGATACACAACCAGGAACTTTGTTATGTTTTCTGATGTGGAAACGGGACAACAGAACAGTGAACAAATCTCCCTAATTTGAGACTCTCCTTCTTGGAGGATACATATTATAATCTTAAATTTTAAATAGGAAAAAAATTCTGTATTTAAAGACTAAAAATAGGGATATAATCTTGTAAAAGGAGATTTGAACAAATGAGCAGCCAATAGATCTGAATAAAAATCCTAAAAATGTATTACACATAATGTTGCCACCTAGTAGCTTACAGCTATTTTTGTAGCATTGAGAGTTTTGTTCAGTTATATCACAAAATGTTTAGCTATTTCTGTATTACAGTTGAAAAAAAATAGTTTATTATATTCAGGAAGATAATGTGCTCTTAAGTCTAATATGTGTAAGTATTGTGGGGGAGAAAAAGAATTTTCTGTCTGCCCTTCTAGGTTCTTGGCTGAGACACCCCTGTAATAAAAAGACAGATTGATGGGAGGAAAATAAACAAAATATTGATAACATGTATACTTCCTGTACACTCAGGAAAGATGCCCAGGAAAACTGAGTAACTTCCCCAGATGGGCCAAGCTACCATCTTAAATATCACCTCCAGATAAAGAAAAAAGATTTGGAGGTGGTGGGGTTAGGGGAAGGCCAGTATGGGAAATTACTAGGAAAAGCAGAGTGAACAAGGACAAGGTTGTTATGCAGATTTAAGTCCCTGCCTTCTGTGTTAATAAGAATTTTCAGAGTCATCCTTCTCTTTCCACTACAGAAATGGAGGCACTCTTTAAAAAATGGAGATTTCCTTTATATATGTAGATATCTCTTTCAAAAGGGTAACTTCTACTTGGTTTTCAGAGCTTCTCCAGTGTCTGGTCTTTCTTAAAAATAATCAGCCTAAAATAATCCTTAGGCCAAAGAAGCATATTTTGGGATGCAAATTCTTCTCTCCATCAGTATTATATTTTGACTTATTGTAGTTTATTGTGTTGGAATCCCTATGGATTAATTCTCTTTGACTGGAACTTCTTGTGGCAAGAGATTCTAGCATCTGAGCTTTAGGGAGTCAGTTGCTCTCCTTATTCGATTTCTTTACTCTCTCAACAGTGATGATTTTTAGTTTGTTTGAAGCAAATTACAGTGATATGCATGCATAGTTCCCATTAGTGTCAATAGGAATTACACACAGTGACAGAAGAATAGACCCCATATGTTTATGAAGAATGAATGATTTGAAGCATCTGTGAAACATTCTTAAAGGCATCTCTATCACTGCATGCAACCTAGCAAGTTTTTGGTTTGTTTTTCTTTTAAGAAGTACAAGATTTTCCCTTATTATTTAGACTTTAAGGAGTTTGCCACTGTAACTAACTATGTATTAAAAAAAAAAAAAAAACTACAGTGAGACACTTCTATGGATGTCAAAGTAACTTAAAAATATGGGCATCCTGTTCAAAAAATGATGTTTCTTTTGTGGTACTTCCCACATGCATGTGTGTTTTAATACTGTATTAGCATTTTTATTATGTGAAACTCTACTCGGAGATTATAGTCATGTTTGGCAGATAGTTTTTTAAAGTTTTATTTTTAAATAATCTTAGTTTAACAGAAAATGTACAAAGGAGTATAGAGAAACCCTCCATCTAGTTTCTCCTAATGCTAATCCTTTGTATAATCATAGTACATTTATCAAAATTAAAATTTTCATAGGTTCAGCATAATTAATAGACTTCATTCAGAATTCACCATGTCCTTCTTCTAGTCTAGCATCAAATTCAGGTTACCATGTGCATTTAATACTCATATCGCTTCATTTAATTCTCAGGGGAGTTTCTCAAGTCTTTTCTTGTTTTACATGGCATTGACAAGTTTGAAGAATGTTGTTCAAGTATTTGGTAAAATATCCCTCAATTTAGATTTGTCTGATGTTTTCTTATGATGAGACTGGAATTACGTTTTTTTTTTGGAAGAATGCTGCAGAGGTGAAGTGCCCTTTTCATCACATCAGGGAGTACCTGTTATCTACATGACTTACCAAAGGTGATATTAACCTTGATCACTTGGTTAACATCATGTCTGCTAGATTTCTCCACTGTAAAAGTAATATTTTTCTTCCTTTTCTATATTCAAATCCTTACCAATGAGTCACTAAGTCCAACTTACCCTGAAGAGGAAGGAAATTAAACTCCACTTTCTGGCAGGAGGATATTTATGTATATTATTTAGATTTCTTCTGTAAAGATTTGTCAGTCTTTACCTGTCTGTGTATATATTTAGCTTCACAGTTGGTGCAGTGGTAAAGAATCTGTCTGCCAATGCAACAGCCACAGGAGACAGGTTCAGTCCCTGGGTTGGGGAGACCCCCTGGAGAAGGGAATGGCTACCCACTCCAGTACTCTTGCCTGGAGAATTCCTTGGACAGAGGAGCCTGGTGGGCTACAGTCCATGGGGTCACAAAGAGCTGGACAAGACTGAGCAACTAAGCACACATACACACTCACAGACATATCTATTCATTCATTCATTTAGTCATGTATTTATACCAGCATTGACTCAAGGGTATTTATTTTATTCTTTTGATAATAACTCAATATTATGGTTTTTAATTTTGATGCTCAAACAAAAACAGATTTGACTAATGGGGCATCTTTTAGTTTGCCTTCTTTGTCCTTTTGACATGCTTCCATTTTTTTTATTTCTAAATTTTTGAAGACTTATTTGGTGCTACAAGATGCTTCACATTTAGTTTGGTCCCCTTTCTCTAGTTTCTTTTTTAAAAATAATTTTATTTATTTATTTTGGTTGAGCTGGGTGTTCCTTCCTACATGGGCTTTTCTCTAGTTGTGGTGAGCAGGGGCTCTTCTCCAGTTTCAAAACACAGGCTTCTTATTGTGGAAGCTTCTCTTGTTGTGGAGCACAGGCTTTACAAACATAGGCTTAAGTAGTAGTGGCTCCTGGCCTCTAGAACACAGGCTCAGTAGTTGGGGCTCATGGGCTTCGTTGCCTCGTGCCACAGCATGTGGGATCTTCCCAGATCAGGGACTGAACCTGTGTCTCCTCCATTGGCAGGCAGAGTCTTTGCCACTGAGCCACCCAGGAAGCCTCTTTTTAGTTCCTTAAGTTGGAAGATATTTATTTATTTTAGATTTTTGTTCTTTTCTAATACAGGCATTTAATGGTATAAAATTTCCTCAAAGCACTGTTCCATGTGCATTTTTTTTTTAATTTTTATTTTTATTTTCTTTTACTTTACAATACTCTATTGGTTTTGCCATACATTGACATGAATCCACCGTGGGTGAAAAGAATGTATGGTATAGTTTTGTTGGGTGGCATACATGATAAATATATAATAGACTATATTATCTGATTATTTTGGTCATCAATATCCTTACTGTTTTCCTCCTACTTATTCTATCAGTTACTGAAAGACAAAAGCCTCTAACTCTAAACATGAACTTCACTATTGTTTTTCTTTTCTTTCTTTCTCTTAAACACCTATCAGTATTTGATTCATGCATATTGAAGTTCTGTTGTTAATACATATTTAGGATATTTATGCCTTAAATATCCTAAATATTTAAGCAAAAACAAGACCTGGAGCTGACTGTGGCTTGGATCATGAGTTCCTTATTGTAAAATTCAGGCTTAATTTGAAGAAAGTATGGAAAAGCACTAGGCCGTTCAAGTATGACCTAAACCAAATCCCTTATGATTACACAGTGGTGATGAATAGATTCAAACTATTAGATCTGGTAGACAGTTTCCCAAGAACTATGGACAAAGGCTCATAACATTGTACAGGAAGTGGTGACCAAGACCATCCCCAAGAAAAAGAAATGCAAGAAAGCAAAGTGGTACTCTTTGAGGAGGACTTACATATAGCTGAGAAAAGAAGGGAAGTGAAAGGCAAAGGAGAAAGGGAAAGATATACCTATTGAGGATAGAGTTCCAGAGAATAGAAAAGAGAGCTAAGAAAGCATTGTTCAGTGAACAATACAAAGAAATAAAAGGATAACAATAGAATGGGAAAGATTAAAGATCTCTTCCAGAAAATTGGAGTTACCAAGAGAACATTTCATGCAAAGATGGGCACAATAAAGGACAATAACAGCAAGGACCCAATAGAAGCAGGCGATTAAGGAGGGATAGCAAGAATATGCAGAACTATAAAAAAAGGTCTTAATGACTCAGATAACCACAATGGTGTAGTCACTCACCTAGAGCCAGACATCCTGCAGTGTGAAGTCAAGCAGGCCTTAGGAAACATTGCTATGAACAAAGCTAGTAGAAATGATAGAATTCCAGCTAAACTATTTACAGTCCTGAAAGATGATGTTGCATTCAATATGCCAGCAAACTTGGAAAACTCAGCATTGGCCACAGGAATGGAAAAGGTCAGGTTTCATTCCATTCCCAAAGAAAGGCAATGCCAAAGAATCTTCAAATTATCTTTCAATTGTGCTTGTTTCACATACTAACAAGATAAAGCTCAAAATCATTTAAGCCAGGCTTCAACAGTATGGGAACCGAGATCTTCCAGATGTACAAACTGGATTTAGAAAAGGCAGAGGAACCAGAGATTAAATTGCTAACATCCGTTGGATCATAGAAAAAGCAAAAGAATTCCAGGAAAATATCTACTTCTGCTTCATTGACTATGCTAAAGCCTTTGATTGTGTGGATCACAACAAACTGTGGAAAATTCTTAAAGCGATTGTAGTACCAGGCCACCTTACTTGCTCCCTGAGAAACCTGGATGCAGGTCAGGAAGCAATAGTTAGAACCAGACAGGGAACAATGGACTGGTTCAAATAGGGAAAGGAGTACATCAAGGCTGTATATTTCACCCTGCTTGTTTAACTTATATACAGAGTACATTATGTGAAATGCTAGGCTGGATGAATCAAAAGCTGGAATCAATATTGCTGGGAGAAATATCAACAACCTCAGATATGCAGATGCTGCTGCTGCTAAGTCGCCTCAGTCATGTCTGACTCTGTGCGACCCCATAGATGTCAGCCTACCAGGCTCCCCGATCCCTGGGATTCTCCAGGCAAGAACACTGGAGTGGGTTGCCATTTCCTTCTCCAATACATGAAAGTGAAGTCGCTCAGTCATGTCTGACCCTTAGTAACCCCATGGACTGCAGCCTACCAGGCTCCTCTGTCCATGGGATTTTCCAGGCAAGAGTACTGGAGTGGAGTGCCATTGCCTTCTCCAGATATGCAGATGATACCACTCTAATGGCAGAAAGCAAAGAGGAACTACAGAGCCTCTTGATGAGAGTGAAAAGAGTATAGTGAAAAAGCTGGCTTAAAACTCAACATTCAAAAAACTCAGATCATGGCATTTAGTCCCATCAATTCATGGCAAATAGATTGAGAAAAAGTGGAAACAGTGATAAATTTTATTTTCTTGGGTTTCAAAATCACTGCAAACGGTGCCTGCAGCCACAAAATTAAAAGACATTTGCTCCATGGAAGAAAAGCTTTGACAAACCTAGACAGCATATTAAAAGGCAGAGACATCACTTGCCAACAGAGATCTGTATAGTCAAATCTATTGTTTTTACAGTAGTCATGTAGGAATGTAAGAGTTGGACCATGAAGAAAGCTGAGTGCCAAAGTATTGACTCTTTTGAACTGTGGTGCTGGAGAAGACTCTTGAGAGTCCCTTGGACTGCAAGGAGATCAAACCAATCAGATTTAAAGGAAATAAACCCTGAATATACATTGGAAGGACTGATGCAAAGCTGAAGCTCCAATACTTTGGCCAGCTGATGTGAAGAGCCGACATTTTGGAAGACTCTGATGCTGGGAAAGATTGAGGGTGTGAGGAGAAGGGGAAGACAGAGGATGAGATGGTTGGATGGCATCATCGACTCAATGGACATGAGTTTGAAAAAACTCTGGGAGATAGTGAAGGATAGGGAAGACTGACGTGCTGTAGTCCATGGGATTGCAAAGAGTTCCACATGACATATCAAATAAACAACAATATATCATCTTTGTGAGTTGACCTTACTATCATTGTGTAATGTTCCTCCTTATCATCTGTGATATCCCTGTTCTGAATTCTATTTTATTGGAAATTAATATAGTTATTCCAGTTTTCTTTTGGTTAGTGTGTGCATGCTATACCTTTTCTATCCTCTTACTTTAATGAATGTACATTATATTTAAAGTGGGTTGCTTTGAAATGGCCTCTAGGTAGATCTCATCTTATACAATCTGAGAATCTCTGTTGTTTAATGAGTATGTTTAGATAATTCTTATGTAAAATGATAATTGATTTGGTTGGCTTTAAATATAGAAAGATACTAGACTTTTCCTATTTTGTTTTAATTACATCTTTATTTCTTTTCCCTTCTTTTTGTACTCTAGGATTTAACTGAACATTTTTTATAATTCTATTTTATTTCTGTTTATTTACTATTTATATCTCTTTTAAAAACTTTTGGTAGTTTCTATAGGATTTACAATATAAATTTTTATTTTTCAATTTAAGTATGTTCCTTATAAACTGCATAGAACTGGCTTTTCTTTTGTAGACCTAATTTAGCAGTTTTTAAATTTATAATGGGAGATTTAGGCAATCTAGTGTAATGACCAATTTATTAATTTTATGGATTTCATCTTACATTTATGTTTTTCTATTTAATCTGTTTCCCTCCTCATTTTTCTTTCCCATATTTTTGTTGCTTTGATTAAGTTGCCGTTTATCTATTTTTTCCCATGGTTATTCTGAAAATTCTTTTCTGATTTTCATTTAACTTATTGTTATATCCCTTCCTAACTCTCATATTCAGACAAATATTTTTTTTCCTACTGCTGTTGGAAAACAAGATACCATGCCACTCAGCAAGATGCTGTATTTCTTTTGGTTCCTTACTTCTTCATAAAGAGAAAACTGCTGGGATGATTTTGCTTCTCTCATCTTGCCCTTCCCTACCCCAGCCTAAATTTTAGAACATTATTTTCTCCTGTCTTACCCCTACTGACATTTCTAAGTTTCAATTAGACAGCTTAGTGCTTTTAGCTCTGTACAATAATTAGAACTTTCTTTGTTCTATGTTTTCTCAGTTTTAAAAGACATAGAAAACACTCATATAACATATTTCTATTATCTTACAATATCTATCTACCATCTATCCATGGTCTATTTATCTATCTTTTGAAGTTTATTAGTTACCTTGGTTCCTTTTCTTCATCTTTCCTCACTATAAAGTCTGATTTTTGACTCATTTGTTATTTGGCTTGAGTACTTATTTGTTTATTGTTGATATGGATTGAGTGATTACTCTCTGATTTATTGTAGTCTAAAATTATCTTCCATCTTGATGTGTGAATAATTTCTCTCCATCAGTGATCTCTAGTTTGGTAGCTTCAAATGTTGCAAATAAGAGGTTGGATGACCGTATGGTTAATTTTTGCTTATTGGTAATCTCTTTTCTGTCTTGAGCATTATTTCTTTATTTATACTTAGACTTCCATCTTTTTTTCTGAATGTGTCACATTCCATTTAAAAGGCAAAGAATGATAAGATACTTAGCAATAAATGAAAGAGCAACCCTGTAAGATCTATATAAGGGGAATAATGTAATACTAATGGAAATTCTAAAATGATGTAACTGGAAAAGAAGTTGTCAGTATTACATACGAAGACTCATTCTATTATAGGAATCAATTATTTATAAAATGATATATACATAACTAGATTTAATGGGTGCATTAGTTTGCTAGGACTTCTATAACTAAGTACCACACACAGGGTAGCGTAAACAACAGAAACTTATTCTCTCAGTCCTTGAGGCTAGAAGTTCCAGATCAAGGTGTTGGCAGGTTCCGTTTCTTCTGAGGTCTCTCTCTCTGGCCTATGGATTGCCACCTTCTCGTTGTGCATTCACGTGGTCTTTCCTTTGTGAGTATACATCCTTGGTGTTTTTTCGCGTGTCCAAATTTCCTCTTCTTAGAAAGACACTAACCAGATTGGATTAAGCCCTACCCAAATGACCTCATTTTAGCTTAATCACCTCTTTAAAGGCCCTCTCTCCACATTTAGTCACACTCTGAGATATTAGGGGTTAAAGTTTTAACATATGAATTTTTAAGGGAGACCACAATTCAGCCCACAGAAAGGGTAATTTACTTTTCACAATAGTCTCTTTTATCTCTTACAAATTTTGTATAGTTTGATGCTATATCTTATGAAAGATAACTTCAGAACAACTGCTAGGGACCAAATGTTTATGTTTCCAAAGTTTGTATGTTGAAACCTCTGTCTCCATGTGATAGTATTTGGAGATTGGGCCATCAGAAGGTAATTAGATCATGAGTGGTGCCCTCATTACAGGATTAGTGTCCTTATATGAGAGAGCCTGCTTCCCTTCTCTCTTTTGGCCATATGAGGACAGAGTGAGACACTACTTATTTACTAGAAATGAGGAAATAGGCCCTCATCAGACACTGGATCTACACGGGGCTTAATCATGGACTTTCCAACCTCTAGAATCATGAGAAATCAATGCTTCTTGTTTAAGCTACCCAGGGTATGGTGTTTTTATTGTAGTAGTCTGAATTAATAAACTGACTGAGATAATGACTTTGTAATAAAAGATAACAAACTGAAAATTTGGATTCCTATTGGTCCAATAGAAGAGGGATCTATACAGTTTAGTGTGACAATTAATTTGAGTATTAAAATAAATGAATACATATGGGTGTCACTTTAGGTGAAAATACATTTGAATTCATAAAAAAGATTACTTTATATTTATTTATGATTACTTTAAATGGAGATCTTTCTATATGATTCACCTTGCAGAACTTTTCAGAAGTATTTTATTGTGTAAAGAGAATCACACTTGAAAATTTTTGTTAACAGTTTAGTACAACCAAAGTAATATAATATGATTTTCATGTAGAGCAATTTTCATTCTTTGACATTCTATTCTCCTTTGACTTATGTAGGCTTTGTTTCTGTTTAACAGTGAATTCACACTTACATTTGAATATAGTTTAAAATGGAATGAATAGAAATACTCTTAATGCAGTAGCCATAAAAAGGCAGTTGTATATATTACTCGCAGATATTGCACAGTTACCATGATAATCTAACAACTGTATGCTTCCATGCAGGCTTTAAAGAACGGTGTGAACAGCCATCTTTCTGGTTTAAATATAGTTGTGAATAGAGGCAAGGGGCTGTTTGGGTAGTTCTTAAGATCCCATTCTGCCTTGTGATTACCGTAGCAACAGTTGTAAAGAGAACACAAAAGCTGCACCTTCTGTAAAACTTGATACATAATTTAGAACTTTTATAAAGATGGATACCAAACAGATTTCATCTACTAAAATGATTTCTTTTAAGGTAAATGTAGGACTACACCAAATGTTAATGAAAAGAATGTCTCATCAGAACACTATCCATTAATTTCTAATTTTTCATGATAATTCTTTAAAATCTAGACTACACAAAACTGTCTCAAGAAATCAGAGAGATATTTATGCTCTTTAGAGCTGGCATTGTATCAAGTCATGAACTAACCAGCATTTTTCACTGAGAATGCATTCACTGAGACTACACTTTGTGAAATAAGTGGTCTACAAATGCTCTTCTTGGTTCTATGATAATTAAGGTAGCTACCTATAGAAACTTTTAGTTGTAACTAAATCAAAGATAATTTCTCTTAGGAATGGGGTAACTGTCTTCAGAGATGCTATGGTTTTTTAATAATGACAGTTTCATAGAGAGCCTTTACAAACACATAAATAGATGGCCCACCTCTCTGTCAACACCATGGCCCCCATTTTGCACTTGATAAATAGATTTGTATATACCATAGGAGGAAACTGGACAGAGTATTTTGACAGTAGACATATCTGTCCTCACCTTGACAAGCTAGAAAAGGCTGCATGAATTCTAGACTTAAGAAGAAAGTATTTAGTACAAGTAAGATAGTGTCAGACTTTATTTTGGGGGGCTCCAAAATCACTGCAGATGGTGATTGCAGCCATGAAATTAAAAGACACTTACTCCTTGGAAGGAAAGTTATGACCAACCTAGATAGCATATTCAAAAGCAGAGACATTACTTTGCCAACAAAGGTCCGTCTAGCCAAGGCTACGGTTTTTCCAGTGGTCATGTATGGATGTGAGAGTTGAACTGTGAAGAAGGCTGAGCGCCGAAGAATTGATGCTTTTGAACTGTAGTGTTGGAGAAGACTCTTGAGAGTCCCTTGGACTGCAAGGAGATCCAACCAGTCCATTCTAAAGGAGATCAGCCCTGGGTGTTCTTTGGAAGGACTGATGCTAAAGCTGAAACTCCAATACTTTGGCCACCTCATGCGAAGAGTTGACTCATTGGAAAAGACTCTGATGCTGGGAGGGACTAAGGGGACGACAGAGGATGAGATGGCTGGATGGCATCACCGACTCGATGGACATGAGTTTGAGTGAACTCCGGGAGTTGGTGATGGACAGGGAGGCCTGGTGTGCTGTGATTCATGGGGCTGCAAAGAGTTGGACACGACTGAGCAACTGAATTGAACTTAGTATATATTTACTCCAAATTGGAGTGTCTAGTGAGAGAGTCCTTCTTAGGAAAATTAGACATCCTTCCCTAAAGAATTGAAATCATACTAAATGTCAAGAACCCAGCTAGAAAAACAAATTCAAGTTTCCCTAAATGACATCACCACCATTTTATTGTAGCCATTCTACTAGGTTATTGCCATACTCAGATCATGTATTAACCACTATTTTGGAACATTTATCATATTAGAGTAGATCATATTTCTGGCATTCCACAAATGAGGATATAAGGTCAAAAACTTCAAAATGCTGTGTCTGGCCACTGGTACAGCATAGAAGAGCCCCAAATTAACATGTACAGGTACAACAAATTCTCTTGTTGCTGTACTATAATTCTGATGTGTCTCCTCAGCCACAAGAAATAGAGGAGCAATATTTCTGAGACAATGTGTGCCATAAATTAGGTGGTGACCATTTGTTCCTGCAAAAGTAATATTTTTCCATCTGCTGGCTAACAGCTTATGAATACAAATGGCAGATTTCCCGAATGCTTGTTTAAAAGTTTCAGTAAAGTATTTGTGGCGTCATTTTGCTTCACCTATAGATATTGCTATCTGAAGCTGCCTGTTGTAGGAGAAAAAGACAAAACTAGAATGACATATCCTATCAGCTTGTGTGTGTGTGTGATATTTTTCTTCTTTTCAGTCTCCACTTGTTTTTCTTTTGGTTTGGTTTCTGGGCTCCCTGGAAATCATGACTGTGCCTGTGTATTACATTCCTGCTTTCAGGTCCAGCCTAGATATCTGGTTTCTAGCCATAAATACATCATCTGATGGCTATTGGTCTATACTGGGGGTCTGTTTGTATTCCTCTCTTTCCTACCAATATCCATCTGGATCTCTTTGATTGACCAAGGGCTCTCAGTTCTGGCATTATGCTAAGTATATATCTACAGAGGCTACCATAACTCAGTCCTGCCTACAAAAATGTTTTGTAACCCTGTGTAGCATTTGAGGGCTGGAAACAATTCAAAATTGGAAAATGCATCAGTATAATCCCTGCAAAAGTGGAAAGGAGTTAGTTTTCCTAGGAGTTCCTGTGACTGAGGGAATGGTCTTGGGAGGAGACTTAAGGCTTGCTTTCTTGTCAGTTTTATGATCTTGAGCAATTTTTTCTTATGAGAACTGGTGTAATGCAAACCTTAAGCAGGTTGACAGACACATAATTGGCGTGAACGGAATGGGGTCCTATGTACTTTTAGAGGCATTATCTTATCTCACCTTATAAGATGCACATTTGACCTTGTTTTTACTAATAAGAAGACTGAAGTTTATAGAGGTTTATGTGATATATCTAAAGTCACAGCTCTTACATGACAGTTCAGGAGTTCCAACCTAAGTCTGGGTTTGTATCCACCTAGCCTATTACAATAAAGTTGGCTTTGAGGATGCAAAATGAAAGCAGAGTAAAACAAGCAGCAAGAGCAACAACACTTATTTAAAGACACTGAAGAGTAACTGCATTATAAGAAACTTAACAGAACTATAAAGCAATTTATTTTTTGAGAAAGATTTTTATCAAAGGTGCACCTGTCCAAAGGATTACTTGATATTACATTTAATTCACTGTGTGAGAAACATTTTAAATAAGATTTTAAGATAACAGGCTAGTCTTCAAATAATTATTTCTTGTGTCAAGTTCTTGACTAGGAGCTACGTGCAACTGCTGCAATACAAAGAACTGCAGTTGCAGTAGAGTTTCTGAACGTTCTGACTCTTCGCTGTGTTAAATCTGGTCTCTCTCCTGTGCTGTAAGGCTAATCGGGCAAAGCCTTACAGTAGCAAGTATTCTATTAGACACTCTCAGAGCTCAGCACGTAAAGAAACGCTTTGGGGTTGAATTGTCTGATTTGGGTCTACATGAGACACAATGAAGATTATTTCCCTAGGCATAACAGGATTGCATTTTCAGGAAAAAAAAAAAATGCTTTGAGCTGGGCTCATTTGGTACTCTTATTTCTCAAATATTTTTTTTATTAAAGAAGATACTAAAGCTTAGATTTCCTTTCTTTCCTTTGTATCATCAACTGCGTTTGAAGTAGATTTTAATGTTGTTTTTAACCAAGGTTTCACCTTCAGACAGCAGCTTTCATCACCAGGTTGGAGTCTTCGTTCAGCATTTTTAGAGCAGTCAGGGGTGAGGCCTTCCTGCTCCCACAGCCCCATTAATAAAGGGAGCACTGACTCTGCAGCCACTGGCCATGGCTCCCAGCACAGCTACCCATCACAGCACAGTAGTAAATCAGCCCTGCGTGTTTTCCTAATTTTAGGTTTGGTCTGACTTAATCCATCTAATAGGAAAAACATCTGGTCTAGTTTTACTTTTAATCTGCTCTTTACATCAGGAACCTTATCGCCCTGGGACCAAGTAGTAACAAGAGGTCAGTTCTTATACCTGGGTATGGCTATACATGCATGGTCCATGCCTAATAAGGGCCTGCTTTCCATTTATGCTTTTCAGTCCTTTACAGACCTTCATTAACAATAAAGCATTGACAGCACAATCAGTTTGGGGTTGTAAATTCCCTGATTAGTGAAAAGCCTGTGTTGTGACATAACTTGGGTCAAGAGGAGCTGCATACATAATCGAGGGTAAAGGAGGTGGTTAAAGTTATTTTTCAGTGATAAATTTGCAAAGATCTGAGTCTTCAACAGCTTTTTCATTAAGGATAAATATTGTAAAATATTGTGTCTGAGTTGAATTTTACTTTTACATGTTTGCGTTAGGGCATACAAAATATTGTTTTAAAAATATATGGAAATATCTTTGAGGAAGCAATAAAATACTCTCATATGGAGTCAGTTTAGTTTTTGTTTATATTAGGCATACAAGATAGCACAGCCTATTTAACCTTTTTGAAATGATCATAATGACTTAATTTTAACATTTTTGACTACAGTTAGAAGCAGTTTGGGGTTTTAGAAATCATTTCAATGAAAAGGGAGCAGGGGTCATTTAGTTTCCCAAACACCATTTTCCAGTTTCTTTGTTTTCCTCCTGACATTCATCTCTGATTATTTTTCTACTCCCAGCTCTCCTCCTTCCTTCAGAACTCTTTCTTTCTCTCTTTTGATTTTGAGAAAACTTTTGATATAGTGTAAAGATGGATTTTCTGATTGAGCTGAGATCAATTGTTGCAAAGATGCCTATCTCCCCACTTGGCTTTCTACTCCTCTGAATTGGTTAGAAAATCATGGACAACGTGAGGTAACAGGGGACTCTATAGGAATTAACTTTAAATAGCCCCGGGCCTGAAAGCTCTTCCCAAATCTACAGTATGTTAGGGGACTTTCACTCCCCAAAGTAATGTAGCTGTTTATGCACTCCTGCCTCTGAGTTCCTTTTAACTGGGGCCTGAGGAAGAGTGCATAAGCAACAGTACTTCGGCAAGCAGGAATTAATTATTGAAATCAATTATTTCGTCTTTCCGATGACTGCAGTCAGTCCTCAGCGAGTTGACATAAAAAATACTTGTCTCAATGGCTGTCTCTGTGAAAAGAGACTGAAATAAATCAAAACGAAAGGCGACTGACTTCAGACTTGGTTCCAATCCATCTCTTAGGATTTCTCAAAAACTTTACTAGTTGGGAGTTAAAAACAGAAAGATCTTAACTCTTTTCTTCCATGGATGGAGAATTATGTTTCCTGCATAGTCAAAGAATTTTTATTTCTCATCATGTAGAGAACTGGTTTGAATTTCTGATATTTAACTATTAAAACTGATCTGAAAGTGTCCCTAGCCTTGCTAGTGTTAGTATTATCTGAAGCCTAAACTGGTATCTCTTGAATTTTCTGACTGTATTCCTAGCTTCCTCATCTTTGCCAAGCATGCCATCTTCCTTTTAATTTGTTTATTTTGGAAACATTAAGAATTTACTTGGCAGACACTCTCTAATAGGCGAGGTCATTTACCATTAAACAGACTTTTTAGTATATAGTAATATGGGGGAAACTTCAACAGGAGTATTTCACAGGGTTCTCTGGGGACAGAGGGTCACCTTATGAGTAAGAACAGTTAAATATAAACACACTTCAATTAATTTCAAGTTGGATCATCAACTTTTTTTTTAATTGTGAAACTAACTTGTCATCTATGAGAAATGGATTGATTTTTAATAGGTTTTAGAGATAGTATGATTCTTAGAAAATAAATGAAGATAGAGCCCAAGGCTAGAATATATACTTGTTCATTTCCCTGAGCAAATTTACTACTCAATGGCAGGCAAAATTTGCGGACCCAGCAAGCTTGAGGCTCTACTATATCTGAAAATGAGAAAAAAAGTTGGGGGGAGGGTGCTTTTGAGGCAAATGTAAATAGAAGGGAAAAGGTTTTCCCTTAGAATTGAAAGGATTCCTTTGGATCAGGAGGAGAAAGAGCAGAGATACAGAATAATAATGAATGTAGAGAGATCAGTAAACTCCTAGAAAATGAGTCCAGTAGAGTGGATAGTTGTTTTGACCCCAAAGAATGGAATGCTGAAATATGCATGTAGATAGCCTCACAGAGATGTGTAGGCAAGGCCTTGCAGGATGACCCCTGCTCATGGAAGCCTTGTGGAAAGGAATCAGGAAAAAGTCAACCACAAACCATATGACTTTCAGCCATTAATTGCTTCCCTACGTCCTTACTCACAATATCTTTTCAAAGTACCCAGCCCTACGAAAATCCTCCTGGGAACTAGTGAAGCTTGAGGAAGAGGAGTAGGAACCTCCCAAAATAGTAAGGTTAACTTTTCTGCTAATTTAGCAGAACCAAGTAATAGGGCTTGAAAGAGAAAAGAAATTGGCTTAAATAAAAATGAGATAATGCATATTTCTTGCAGCTTGAGTTTATGAACTGTGATTTCTACCTGATGTAAATTCCATCCTTCATTCATATCCAAACTGTCCCCAAATCTCTGCAGCTCTGAACTGGCTTATGGCTTATTTCCTTTTCCATTGTCCTTCTTTTGGAGCTCATTGTTAGCAGATACTGTGGCATCTACATATTATTGCTATGGAATCTGGATTCTTAATAGAAATTTCAGGAAGCTCAATTGTGGGCAGCATATGTGAATTGAAGAGAAATAATATTCTTTTGAGGGGGATCAAGAGGAGTCAAGAATAATTTAACGCTGGCATCCTCTCTTGTCTCTGGTTCTCTCTAGAACCAGTGACAATGATTAGGGATGGATCTCTGTCCCTTGTCTTAGAACCCATGTGGGAATGAGTGATTTCCCATTCTTTCTCTCTAAATGTACGGTTGAACCCTTCAGTAACTTTACCTGCTTTCTCTTAGATCTTAGCAGATATCTGTTAAGTTTATTTTATTTGACTATACAAATTAATTATTAAGGTCAACTGTACATTTAGAGAGAAAGAATGGGAAATCACACAAAAAGGCAGAGGAAGCAGAGATCAAATTGCCAACATTCGCTGGATCATCGAAAAAGCAAGAGAGTTCCAGAAAACCATCTATTTCTGCGTCATTGATTATGCCAAAGCCTTTGACTATGTGGATCACAGTAAACTGTGGAAAATTCTGAAAGAGATGGGAATACCAGACCACCTGACCTGCCTCTTGAGAAACCTATATGCAGGTCAGGAAGCAACAGTTAGAACTGGACATGGAACAACAGACTGGTTCCAAATAGGAAAAGGAGTACGTCAAGGCTGTATATTGTCACCCTGTTTATTTAACTTATATGCAGAGTACATCATGAGAAACTCTGGGCTGGAAGAAGCCCAAGCTGGAATCAAGATTGCCGGGAGAAATATCACTAACCTCAGATTTGCAGATGACACCACCCTTATGGCAGAAAGTGAAGAGGAACTAAAAAGCCTCTTGATGAAAGTGAAAGAGGAGAGTGAAAAAGTTGGCTTAAAGCTCAACATTCAGAAAACAAAGATCATGGCATCTGGTCCCATCACTTCATGGGAAATAGATGGGGAAACAGTGGAAACAGTGTCAGACTTTATTTTTTGGGCTCCCAAATCACTGCAGATGGTGATTGAAGCCATGAAATTAAAAGACGCTTACTCCTTGGAAGGAAGGTTATGACCAACCTAAATAGCATATTCAAAAGCAGAGACATTACTTTGCCAACAAAGGTCTGTCTAGTCAAGGCTATGGTTTTTCCTGTGGTCATGTATGGATGTGAGAGTTGGACTGTGAATAAAGCTGAGCACCGAAGAATTGATGCTTTTGAACTGTGGCGTTGGAGAAGACTCTTGAGAGTTCCTTGGACTGCCAGGAGATCCAACCAGTCCATTCTAAAGGAGATCAGTCCTGGGCGTTCTTTGGAAGGAATGATGCTAAAGCTGAAACTCCAGTACTTTGGCTGCCTCATGCAAAGAGCTGTCTCATGGAAAATACTCTGATGCTGGGAGGGATTGGGAGCAGGAGGAGAAGGGGATGACTGAGGATGAGATTCCTGGATGGCATCACCGACTCAATGGACGTGAGTTTGAGTGAACTCTGGGAGTTGGTGATGGACAGGGAGGCCTGGCGTGCTGCGATTCATGGGGTCGCAAAGAGTCGGACACGACTGAGCGACTGAACTGAACTGAACAGATATCTAGTTCCTACTGTGTAAGGTATTTCTGAAGGTTTGCCCTAAAAATGATAGATTTAATAACACAAAATATTGACTAGATGGCAAAGAGGCTGAGTGCAGAGAGAAGATGCATGATATGTATGGGCTGCCTTCAGAAATAAACCTCAGCAAAATCACCGCTGGAATATTAGTATTAGGGGTGGTAAGAGTCTAGGTATCAAGGCAAGAACTCACAGCAAATTAAAACTTCTAGAGCTGGAGATTTGAATTTTTATATATTAAAATATTCAATCACTTGTCATGGTTTTATTTTGTTGCACCAACATTCTCCCAAAACTGCCTGTTAAAAACAAAACAAAACTGTTGCTAAGATTTTATTAAGGAAGGGCCTCAGAATTATGTGTTTTTCTTGTGTTTGGTAATCTAGTACTTAATTAATATCTTGCTCATGTTCTCTAGAAGCAGAGCCTGAGACAGAAATTTGGGTACATGTTTTTTATTGAGTGGATGCTCTTGGGAGAAAAGAGAGAAGTTCTGAAGCATAAATTGTACCTTAGATTTGGTCTCTCACAATGAGGTAAAGAGCTGACCTTGTGTACCTTTTTGTGAGTCAATCATTGGCAGGAAGTTGTTTATACCACCTTATTGTGTGTGTGTGTGTGTGTGTGTGTGTGTGTGTGTATGGGTGTGTGAGATTTTCCAGGTGAAGTGGCTCTCCTTAGGTCAAAGGCATTTCTCTAGCACTCATAACATCTCACGCTTACCCAATGAAGGGGATCTGGGCAGGGTACCAACAGTATTTACTTTATTTGACATTCTTTTCTAACATTTTTAGTATTTTTAAAAAGTTATAAATTCAAAATGTTTAATTTAACATTTAATTAATTTTATTTTTAGGGATTTCCCTGATGACTCAGTGATAAATAATCTGCAATCCAGGAGACCCAGGTTTGATCCTTAGGTAGGGAAGATCCACTGGAGAAGGGAATGGCTACACATTTTAGTACTCTTGCCTGGAGAATTCATGGGACAGAGGAGTCTGGTGGGCTACAGTCCATGGGATTGCAGAGATGGACACAACTAAGCAACTAAAACTTTCACTTTCTTTTAATATTATTTTTAATGTCTTTAGTAATTTTAACACCTTTCCTATTTAACATATGAAACATGCATTTCATATTCTGATATTTTATTAGAGTAAACTTGTTTATTAGCTGCTCAATGAATTATTTTTGATGAGTGATTGAATTTTGAAATGTTTTTAAGCAATATAGGGCTTCCCTGGTGGTTCAGTGGTACAGAATCTGCCTGCAGTATGGGAGAGCTGGGTTTAATAGCTCGATAGGGAAAATCCCCTGGAGAAGGGAATGGTAACCCACTCTAGTATTCTTGCCGGGAGAATCCTATGGACAGAGGAACCTGGTAGGCTACAGTCCATGGGGTCACAAAGAATCAGCCACTCACCCACAATTGAGTGGCTAACACTAAGCAATATAAATGTTGCTGCTGCTGCTGCTAAGTTGCTTCAGTTGTGTCCAACTCTGTGCAACCCCATAGACGGTAGCCCACCAGGCTCCACCGTTCCTGGGTTGGTAAATCCCAATATTGACATTTCATACCAAAGGATGCTAAAAATAAGTTGTGTATGTGCTCAGTTGCTCAAGTCATGTCCAATTCTTTGTGACCCCCATGGACTATACCCTGCCAGTCAGGAGTGGGTTGCATTTCCTACTCCAGAGAATCTTCCTGACCCAGGGATCAAACCTGCACATCTTGCATCTCCTGCACTGACAGGAGGATTCTTTACCACTGCACCACCTGGAAAGCCTCTAGAAATAAGTTACATGTCATATTTTAGAAATTCTTTACCCATCCCTATTCACCAAGAAAATGTTAATAGGATATGTACTTTCAACAACAAAAAAATGCTTTATTTTACTTTATACAAAATTTTTCATAGAATGAAGCAATAATCTTAATAAAGTGATAGAAAAATAAGTAGGGGAAAGTATTCTTAAAATAAGAGTGCAATGGCAGTATTATAAGTACACAATTTGGGACTGCCTTTGTACATTTGGAGATTAGCACTAAGATTTATGAATATCTAGGAAGCTTCAAATCTCTTACAAAGGTCATTACTGTGTATTAACAATAGGTATTGAGACAATGTATTTGATGAAAATGAATTTTTTAAAAAATTTGTTAGAGACCACACAAAAAATTAACTTTATCAGTCAGCATTAAGAAAGGAGGAGGAGAAGTCTTGATTATAAGAGTTCAATAACCACCATGAGCTCTTGACTTGGTTCTTCTTTACTTTCACCTTAATGGGCCCTTTGGATTTATGCAGGAAAACAAAAGCTCTGTGGGTTTGAAATTGATCATTTTCTCTTTTAGCAATGGTCATGTAAGTGTCTTTGTATATTAGATACTGTTACAGAGGGTTTGAACCATTTGCAAATTTGCAGAAGGATTCATTCCACATTGTGAGGGTTAATGAGGCTGACAGGGAACTATTTTTTTAAGAGTTTGAAACTTGTTATTTTCACATTGTTACTGTACATATGTCTTCAGAGTGTGGGTGCTTCATAAACAACACATTTTGATCTGAGCAGATGTACTGCATCTCTAGAGGTTAGGAAGTTCATTATTACAGACAGCCCACCTAACATCCTCTTGGTTAGACTCCGTTAGGTATATTAAAATACATTTCAAAATGTCTGAATGAAAAGTTTATTCAGTGATCAACAGAGTGTTTACATCTCCTCTAGATGAGGAAAAGTTTAGTCTCAATAGCAGTGGCGACTTTCAAGTGATATATATTTGTAATATTGAATACTAAGTGGGTACTACTGTTGGCTTTTACTGTTTCCTAAAATAAATATCTTCTAGCAGTACTTTAAAGACATGATCTTAGCCACTTTCATATTCCAGGGAGGGAATAATGCTATCATCCTTATAGGATAGAAAGGAAATATGAAAGAAGACAAGGGGGATGCATGATATTCTTATAAGCTTTTGATTCATGTTTCACCTATGTGGTCCTTCTGCTCTAGCAGGAATTATTCTGTTCTTTCAGGGGAAAAAAGCCCTACTTTAGGATTAGCTGGACTGCAAATGGCATTCCTTAAAGCAAAAGGCTTAAAGAGGAAATTATGAAATATATTAAATTTCTCTCAAATGAAATATGACTCCTAGGAGTGGTAATCAATTTTTAGTTGAGAGGTAGTGAATGAGGTTAAATTATGAATTCACACTTTCCCTTGTGATCATCAAATCATCACTCTTAAATTACCTTCTTTAAAGGCTCAAAGTCGCTTGTTGTTTTATGCTTCTCCCATGTTCCTGGTGCTAGCATATTAATGATCTTTGCCATTTGTAGAGTAGCAAGCTGCCAGATCAATAAGCGTGCTTAGCTGCTTGCCATTAAAATTGATCTGTACTATCCTTCCGATTGACGTCACATCCAGCTGTAAATATCATCAAGTAAGCTGTCAACTCATTTTCATCATGAGTGTTTTTCATTTCAAAAGATGAACTTCTGTAGGACAGCATGTTAGGATTTTTCTTCATTATTTCTGACATTTCCCCAATAGCATCAAACGCATCCCTAAAGGAAAATCAGGATTGGCCAATAATATTTTTAAAAAGGAAGAGAAATTAACAACAGCAATAACAACAACAAACAAAAAAGATAACAACTAAGAATGTCAGAAATTTCTATAAAAGGTGCAAGAAGCAAGATGTGGATGTTCTCTTTCAAATGTGAACCAGGTTCATGAGGCATTATGAGTATCTGGGTTTACATAAAGAAAATTATAGTGTTATATTATTGGAAAGATATATTTTTAACAGAGTTCACCATTGAAATTTCAAAGGTACATTTGTTTATGTGATAATTGACCATGAATTCTTCCTGAGAAAAGTTCTTGTATTATCTGCAAACCTTCAGAATTAGGGTCATATGGTGGTGAGAGTAACTACCTGGATGTCCATCAATGTGAAAATCGTGGGAAGGTCATAATTTTTCTAATGGAATGTCAAGCTTACCATGTTAGCTTTGTTCTTGAAGAATATCCCTCTGTTCTCATCTAGCAATATGGAACATAGGTTGCTAGGTCTTTGTCTGCTATCCAGCTCCCATTGAAAGTCTGAAAAGAGAAGCAGTATTTATTATTGATCACTTAAAGATCATTTATTCCTCTAAAAATTCTAAATGGGTACAAATATAAAACATACATGTGTATATATGTACATATATGTAATTATAAAAAAACAAATAAGCATTTATTATATTAGGGGTGACGAGAAGCACACAGGAAATTGGAGAGCATTTTTGCATTTTTAGATTATCATACAGCTTGATTATTACATATTTGGATGGTGTTCAACTTTTTGCAGAATTATTACCCAATTATTTTTTACACTAGAACTTAGATTTAAATCAAAAGATATTGCAAGAGACATCTCTGTAAAATTCATACTAAATTTGTTACAAAAATAATTAAGATTATAACCTATATCACTTCATATATCCTATATGAAGTTTCTGCTAAGATATATCTTTTGAGTTCAATGCTAAGTAAATGTTCTTTTTATGAGGCTCTAGAATCTTCTTCTCTGTTGATAACTAGAATTGTTTAACTGATATTTTCATTTAGTTTTGACTTCCAGGAAGCTTGGAATTAAATTTGAAAGGCACAATAAAATATTAAATAGTCATGATAACACATATTTTCAGCATGTCTACGTTCTTGATTTTATATTTTTATCACTTTACATAAACTATCTTAAATATTTTGTGAGAGAGAATATAAGTAATTATAAACAAATAAAATATTGTTTATCAAGGTGCCAGTTTATATTATCTTAAAAATGTCAACTTTCAATAAAAGTGAAAACCATGAGTTATTCATGTCAAGAGAGTCTATATTCTCTTTGACAGAATGTACAGAATTTACAGTACTAATATGACCTAAGCAGTGACTGTCTATCCAGCAATAGATGCTAGACTATTTACTGTATCTTTGTTGATCTTTCCAATCACCTTGCAAATAGATAAAATGTATCCCCATTTTTCTGAGGGTCAGAGAGCTTGAGTGACTTATTTATGATAGAACTACTGCCCAAATTCCACGCATGAAATGAAGAAATAAACTCTGTCAAGTATACATTGCAGAGATTGGTATACTTTAATTATAGGAGTGATAAGTTCCATGTCTTATGCATCTTTGTCTCCTTGGATGCCAATACTTGTCAAAGAGTAAAGTGTTAAAGATATTTATTACATAGTTGATGTAACAAATGAATAAATTAATTGTGACTAATATGGCAATAACAAAAGTCATGTAATGACTATAACAATATAACAATTATATAATAAAATATTTGAGCTTGTTGATAGTTGTATTATTTATATTACATGTTATATTTAAAGTGATAAGAACCTATTACTTCACAAACATTTAATTGGTGATTCAATACAAATTATTTCACTGAACTTTACAGAAAATCTGGGAGGTAGGTATCTAGGAAACCAGCTTCAGAAATCATAGAGCAACCAGCTGAAGATGGTGAATTAGAGTAGGGATTTAAATCCTTAACTCTAGAGCTCATAATCATATAAAATTTTGCTATTAAATCTCTTTGAAATTGATCGTTAATTCTAATGAGTGAGTTCTATATTTTATAAATCTACTCTACCTGCTCACAACTCAATATCAACTTAGTTGATCATTCCTTCTTCCTGAAGACACATTCTTCACTTGACTTCTAGGACCTCATACTCTCTCAGTTTTCCTCCTATCTCATTTATCAATCCATTTGTCCTTTTTGTTGATCCCTCTTCTTTTCTTCAAGGAGTAGGATGCTGGTATAATCTAGTGCTTAGTCCTTGGTCCTTTCCAATTCTCTGTCAACACTCAGTCCTTTGATGATATCCAGAATCAAGGCATAAAATATGATTTTCACCGTTATTTCATATGATATCTATTTTTTATAGATACCTATTATATATATATATATATATATTTCTTTATAGATATCTATTAACTCAAACTCAGCCTGCCCAAATCATATATTTTCTCTGAAACTTGCTCTATCTTAGTTTGTCCTCTCCCAGTTGAAGGCAATGGCATCCTCCCCAGTGTTCAGGTCAAACTCCTTGGTGTCATGGTGTCATCCTTTTTTTCCTCTCTCTTTCATACCCCATATTCACTACATTAGCAAATCCTATTGGCATTACCACTTAAATATATTTGGAATAGAATTATTGGATCAATTTTTATGGTCTCTACTGATACCACCCTGCTTTAAGCCTTCATCATTTCTCTTGCGGACTATCACAATCTCCTCTTAACTGATCTCTCTGTGTCTACCCTTGTCCCTTATCATCAGCAGAGCAGCCATGCTGATCCTTTTGAGATGGAACATCCCATCAGCTCTCTTCTCCCAAATCATATAATGGTTCTCTGTTTTACTCGTGTTCAGTTCAGTTTAGTTGCTCAGTCGTGTCAGACTGTTTGCAAGCCCATGGACTGCAGCACGCCAGGCTTCCCTGTCCATCACCAACTCCTGGAGCTTGCTCAAACTCATGTCCGTTGAGTTGGTGTTGCCATCCAATGATCTCATCCTCTGTCATCCCCTTCTCCTCCAATCTTCAATCTTTCCTAGCGTTAGGGTCTTTTCCGGTGAGTCAGCTCTTCCCATTAGGTGGCCAAAGTATTGGAGTTTCAGCTTCAGCATCAGTTCTTCCAATGAATATTCAGGACTCATTTCCTTTAGGATGAACTAGTTGGATCTCCTTGCTGTCCAAGGAACTCTCAAGAGTCCTCTCCAACACAAGAGTTCAAAAGCATCAGTTCTTCGGCACTCAGCTTTCTTTATAGTTCAATCTCACATCCACACTTGAATACTGGAACAACCATAGCTTTGACTAGACGGACCTTTGTTGGCAAAGTAATGTCTCTGCATTTTAATATGCTGTCTAAGTTGGTCATAACTTTCTTCCAAGGAGCAAATGACTTTTAATTTCATGGCTGCAGTCACTATCTGCAGTATTTTGGAGCCCCCAAAAAAGTCTGTCACTGTTTCCGTTGTTTCCCCATCTATTTGACACGAAGTGATGGGACTAGATGCCATGATCTTAGTTTTCTGAATGTTGAGTTTTAAGCCAACTTTTTCACTCTCCTCTTTCATTTTCATCAAGAGGCTCTTTAGTTCTTCACTTTCTTCCATAAGGGTGGTGTCATCTGACTATCTGAATTATTGGCATTTCTCCCAGCGATCTTGATTCTAGCTTGTGCTTCATCAACCCTGTCATTTCCCTTGATGTATTCTGCATATAAGTAAAATAAACAAAGTGACATTATACAGCCTTGAAGTACTCCTTTCCTGATTTGGAACCAGTCTGTTGTTCCATGTCTAGTTCTATCTGTTGCTTCTTGATCTGCATACAGATTTCTCAGCAGGCTGGTAATGTGGTCAGGTAATCCCATCTCTTTAAGAATGGTCCACAGATTGCTGTGATCCACACAGTCAAAGGCTTTGGCATAGTCAATAAACCAGAAGTAGATGTTTTTATGGAACTCTTGCTTTTTCTATGATCAATGGATGTTGGCAATTTGATCTCTGGTTCCTCTGCATTTTCTAAATCTAGCTTGAACATCAGAAAGTTCATGGCTCATGTACTGTTGAAGCCTGACTTAGAGAATTTTGAGCATCACTTTGCTAGTGTGTGAGATACTCATCTCACACAATTGAACATTCTTTGGCATTGTCTTTCTTAGGGATTGGAATGAAAACTGACCTTTTCCAGTCCTGTGGCCACTGTTGAGTTTTCCAAATTTGCTGGCATATTGAGTGTAGCACTTTCACAGACCATCTTTTAGGATTTGAAATAGCTCAACTAGAATTCCATTACCTCTACTAGGTTTGTTCATAGTGATGCTTCCCAAGGCCCACTTGACTTTGCATTCCAGGATGTCTGGCTCTAGGTGAGTGAACACACCATTGTGGTTATCTGGGTCATGAAATTTTTTTGTACAGTTCTTCTGTGTATTCTTGCCACCTCTTCTTAATATCTTCTGCTTCTTATAGGGCCATAGATTTTCTGTCCTTTATTGTGACCAGCTTTGCATGAAATGTTCCCTTGTTATCTCTAATTTTCTTGAAGAGCTCTCTAGTCTTTCCCATTTTGTTGTTTTCCTCTACTTCTTTGCACTGATCACTGAAGAAGGCTTTCTTATCTCTCCTTGCTATTCTTTGGAACTCTGCATTCAAATCGGTATATCTTTCCTTTTCTCCTTTGCTTTAGCTTCTCGTCTTTTCTCACCTATTGGTAAGCCCTCCTCAAACAACCATTTTGCATTTTGCATTTCTTTTTCTTGGGGATGGTCTTGACATCTTCCTCCTATACAATGTCGCGAACCTCCGTCCATATTTCTTCAGGTACTCTGTCTTTCAAATCTAATCCCATGAATTTATTTGCCACCTCAACTGTATAGTCATAAGGGATTTGATATAGATCCTGCCTGAATGGTCTAGTGGTTTTTCCCTCCTTTCTTCAATTTATGTCTGAATTTGGCAATAAGGAGCTCATGATCTGAGCCACAGTCAGCTCCTCGTTTTGTTTTTGCTGACTGTATAGAGCTTCTCCATCTTTGGCTACAAAGAATGTAATCAATCTGATTTTGGTATTGACCATCTGGTGATGTCCATGTGTAGAATCTTCTCTTGTGTTGTTGAAAGAGGTTGTTTGTTATGACCAGTGTGTTCTCTTTGCAAAACTCTGTTAGCCTTTGACCTGCTTCATTTTGTATTCCAAAGGCAAACTTGCCCGTTACTCCAGGTATCTCTTAACTTCCTACTTTTGCATTCCAGTCCCCTAGAATGAAAAATACATCTTTTTTGGGGGGTGTTAGTTCTAGAAGGTCTTGTAGGTCTTCATAGAACCATTCAACTTCAGCTTCTTCAACTGGTTGGGTCATAGACTTGGATTACTGTGATATTGAATGGTTTGCCTTGGAAATGAGCAAAGATTCATTCTGATCATTACTTATAGCTCTACATTCTGGCCCTCCAAATTCTCTTTGATGTCCTTACTACTCTCATTCACCTTGTTTCCCCAAATATGCCAGGCAGGTAATCAGGTAATCATTTCAAAACCTTTTATTCATTTCAGAAATTTTGGGGGCTGTCTCTTCTATGTGGAATAAGAATATTCCAAGTCGACTTTCTTAATGAGGTAAGAAGTATAATGTGATCACCAAATTTAAAATTGAACCCTTATCCTAAATTCCCATATTCTGATCTACTTTTTCTTTTTTTTTCACCAACTTATTTCTAATATATTAGTAATACATTAGTTGCTTTTTATGCTTTTCCTTTGTTGATACTTTATGTCAATTTGCTAGAATATAAAATTCTTAAGGGCAGAGGTATTTAAGAAAAAATTACACATATATCCCAGTCTCCTGGAACAGTGTATGAATCATAATATATACACAATAAACAGTTATTAAATTAACAAACTAATTCATATTTGAGAAATTACAGTGTGTTTTTGAAGGTACTACAGGGTCACTGTCAACTATTCTAGGACAAATTACAACTGCCTTTTTGTGATTATAGACAAATTAGGTGATTATGAAAAGTCAAAGTGTTAGTTGCTCAGCTGTATCTGACTCTTTGTGACCCTATGAACTGTAGTCCACCAGGCTCCTCTGTCCATGGAATTCTCCAGGCAAGAATATTGGAATGGGTAGCCATTTTTTTCTCCAGGGCATCTTCCTGACCCAAGGATTGAACCCAGGTCTCCTGCACTGCAGGCAGATTCTTTACCATCTGAGCCACCAGGGAAGACCAATAGGCAGTTACTGTAGGCAGGCTCATATCATACCCTGCTTTTAAGGTTAAATCAGGGATACCTGTGGTGTAATGCAGTGTGTTCCTTTGACCAAAGTGGAAGTGAAAGTGAAGCCGCTCAGTCGTGTCTGACTCTTAGCGACCCCATGGACTGCAGCCTACCAGGCACTTCCACCCATGGGATTTTCCAGGCAAGAGTATTGGAGTGAGTTGCTATCCCTAAACCTGTTAAGGGCACTCAGAGGCATGCCCTTTTCTTGCCATTTGACATTTTGCCACTCTGTTTATTGATTGTCTAACAAAGATCTAATAAAGTTTAGCACTGCTTATTAATGGTTTCTGCTTATGTTTTAGCAGAAGTAACATTATGTTAGCAGGCAGATATAGCAAGAGCAAATAGTTTTTCTCTTCCAGGCATTCATTTCCAATGCCTTGTCCCTAGAAAGACATTGTCTACAAGTATAGACTATCTAGAACATGTTATATATATATACTTTTTTTTTTTTTAAGAAATCAGAGGCTCATACACATCTGAGTTTAATTTTCACTTTGGACTATTTTATCTCAATCCTAACTAATAGGTTGTAATTGACATATGATCTTTCATTGGTCTTTAGGAAATCTGATTATTTTTCTTTGTGTGTATATGTGCAGGCACAGAAATATTAAACACATTTTTAGTAAAAGCATCATTTTTAACACAATATTTTGATTTTAATATATTATCAGCTTGTCTATTTAATGTATATTTTTTATAACTGAAGTCATAAAATTTGTTTACATCTAATTTTTTTTCTCAAATATAACCTTCAATTGTTAGTCAAACATCTATGTTGCTCAGCCCTGAAGCACTGAGTTTCATAAACATTGGAATCCAGTAACTAGAGGGAAACTCATTTAAAAAAGAGGGCACAACTCTCCCTTTAAAAGACTTTTTCTTCAATTTGATGTATTTATTTCCTTTTAAGCATGTGAGTGAATTTCCTCTGTAACAATAAACAGAAAATGAGGTGATTAAATTTGTGAAGAGTGTTATTAAGTACAATTTATCTTTCTAGGTCTAAAACATAGAGTGACAAAGTCTTAGTATTTTCCACAATTTCATTTCCTATTTTTAAGGGTAATGTTTAAATTTAACTTATTGCTTTTTTTTTGCTTTTGCTTTCCTTTTTCAAAAACAACAGGTCCTCTTTTATAATGATTTGCTTAATTTTCTTCTGTCTTGATTAAAAATTTAGATTGTCTTGGGTTTTCAATCTGCTTTGTGAGTTTAACCCTCCTCCCTGAGTTCTATATTCATTTTGCTAGGTTGATTTAATTCACTCTCAATTAATTAATTTATAATTAATTAATTAATCCCCCCTTGACAACTGGCTTAGTGGCATCACAACTCATATTAATGGTGGTGTGCCTATTCTAATTAAAATCAATATGTAGTGCCTAATGACATAGTCTCATCTACTAGAAATACTAAAACACTAGATGAAACACATTCTGTTTTTTGACCAAGATCCATATAACCAAATACCATTCAACAGTACAATTGAAATAAAATACTTATTTTGTGTATTAAAGTATATGATTAAGATCATTTATATTCCAATCATTAATACTCTAATGATTGACATGTCTGGAAATTAAAATGACATTAACTTTTTAAATCAGATAAATCATTACCCTTCCATATATGTTATCTACTTTAGATTTTAGGGATATGTAATACATTCATTCAAATGCCATCCAATTTTTTTAGACTTATCATGAAATAAGCTCCAAATTTGTTGCAAATATTGCTAAGCTTATAGAGTAAAGGCTTCATCTTAAGACCCTTTAGTTCCATTTGTGAATCTGATGCTGACATAAAATAACATATTAGGAGACAACATTACTCCTGTATCCATTCCTAATGAAACAGCATTGATAAAATTTTATAGTGAGATGGTATAAAAATTAAGTTATAGTCTCCTCTCAATTAAAGAACTGCCAGTTTATTATATATCTTCTGTGTGTCAGAGAACATAGAACTCATTTGATACTAGTTGAAATTTGGCACAGAATTTTGTTTAGAGTGCACTTTGTCTGGTTATGGCTATAATTTTAGAAATAAATTTGTGATCATATACATTAATCTGAAGAGAAGCTGTGACTTCCTGAGATGACCAAAAGATTTAAAATATGTTCTCAGCAACCCAGTTTTCTAAAAATATGTTACTCTGTGCTTGTTTCTCGGACCTACTTTCTTTGGTCAGCCTTATGATTTCTCTTTTTTTTCTTTGACTATTTATGTATCATGTAGAAAATTAGCATCTTCAGACACCATCACAATCTATATAAGGCTGCTGCTGCTGCTGCTAAGTTGCTTCAGTCGTGTCCAACTCTGTGCGACCCCATAGACAGCAGCCCAACAGGCTCCTCTGTCCCTGGGATTTGCCAGGCAAGAATACTGGAGTGGGTTGCCTTTTCCTTCTCCAATATAAGGTTAAACAATCAATATTAAAACAGTGCTTAATCTATGCAAAGGCCTCTGGAGAGAGCCATATAAAATCAAGTAGGTTCCTGCTATCAGACGGCAAATACATTCAATTTCTTCTCAATGTCTATTTCTCCCTTCTCAATCATCAGAAATGATCAGTTTTGATATTTCCTAAAAATTATCCCACTTTACTTTCTCTTTTTAAATTCAGTCTCTTTTCATTATTCCTATTTTGTCTAGATTAACTCTTGTCACAATATTTTGCTCCCCAATTTAGAAGGGTTTCTTTTAGTCCCTTAGTTTACTCCCATTAATGAACCATTGAACAACATAATCCCTATCTCCTATCTAACGTGGAATAGTGAAAGCTTACTTCAGTAGAAACTCAAAACAAACATGAGCTCTGTAATGCATCTGTGAGGTGCAATTCAGATTATTTATCCCCTGGGAATCACCAGTTCTACAATATAAAATAAAGCATGTTTCAAGGGAATAATCTAACACGAGTGTTTCTCCTTATCAATGCCAATATTAATCTTTGTTGAAACCTATGTGGAGGATAATTCTCCTAGTAAATCTGGTGACCAGGGTACTTTGTACATTCAATGACATGTACTAAAATAGCAAATCAAAATTTTAGGTTTAGAAGGCTCTTGGGCTTTCTGTTTTTAATCAGGCTATTGATTCTCTTGCCCAACTGCCTTTACCACCAAACACAGGCATACAACTCTGGCATACACTATTCATTATCAAAACTAGCCACTAACATTGACTTCTAACTTGTATACATTAAGGTGCTCTGGGATCTATCATGAGGTGCAGAAAATGATCACTGAAATCACTGATCTGTTACTATTCTTCATTATAACAGAATATGCGTAAAGCATTGTGACCATTCATCTCTCTTCTGCATTGTCTTGACCTACATCCATACATGATTACATTTTAAATACTTTAAAAAAAATGGACAAAGTAAATAAGAAACACAAAATTGAATTATTGTATTCAGTGGTAAATAAGGTATCATCCCACACTGTTCTAGTCCCTACTACTACAGAAAAACATGTTTTTGGTCTATGTGTCCTTACATATTCATTACATTATCTTTCCCTATATCTATTGATCTACCTATCATCCTTTTAAAAATACATATACTGACAGATAATATACATTATTACAAGGTGAATTTTTTACACTAAAAACTATCTGTTGCACAATTCCAACTAAGGTATATAGGTACTTCCGCTCAAGGAGGTAGAACATAATTCACCACTGCTTAATTGTGAGATGCTCATGGGGACTTTGTTCTAAAGGTACAGTATGAAAAGGGAGGAAAAGATTAACTTACAGTGGAGAAAACTTGCAAACACTACTTTAGCAGGGTGATCCAGGTTAAGAGTTAAGTTATGTTGATAAGTCATCAGTAATCAGTGGTCATGTGGATAGCATATATCTTGATAACATGCGATAGGGGTGATTTACCTGTGTAGTCTTCCTTTCTATATGCCATAACCCCATCTAGCCGTAAGAAACGCATCAGACAAACCCAAATGAAAGGACATTGGGCAAAACACCTGACCAATATTTCTCATCAAGGTCATCAAAAACAAGAGAAGTCTGAGAAACT
Organism: Budorcas taxicolor; assembly: GCF_023091745.1. NCBI lineage: Eukaryota > Metazoa > Chordata > Mammalia > Artiodactyla > Bovidae > Budorcas > Budorcas taxicolor. The sequence continues at coordinate 29,874,801 of NC_068919.1, forward strand.
TTCCCAGTCTAGAGGAGCCTGAGGAGATTTTACAACTTAATATACGGTGATATCCTGGATGGGCTCCTAGAATCAAAATAGACACTAGGTAAAAACTATGCTGTGCTCAGCCGCATCCAACTTTTTTGTGACCCCATCGACTATAGCCCAACAAGCTCTTCTGTCCATGGGATTTGCCAGGCAAGGATACTGAAATGGGTTGCCATTTCCTTCTCCAGGGTAGGTAAAAACTAAGGAAACCTAAATAAAGTATGGGCCTTAATTATTTCTAATGTAACATTATTGGTATTAGTTGTGACAAATGTATTGTAGTACTTGGGTATGGGGTATATGGGAACTCTCTGCAACATTTTTGCAATTTTTCAGTAGTTCTAAAATTTTTCTAAAATCAGAAAGTTTGTTGAATGTTTAAAGAAAAGTATTCTTTGTGTATGACTGTTATTGATATTTTTGTTTACTATCATATCCTACCTGATATAAGAATTTACATATTTCAGATATGATTTAACTTTTGGAAATAAATTATATAATTTTAAATAGAATGTATGGAACATTCAAGATTACTCTGTAGATTTATTCTCTTTATCATCTTCAATTTTATATAGTATATGACCAAAGAAATATGAGTCAGATTGCTTGATATATAATAAAAGTATTAGAAAATTGTGAATAATTTCCACAACCAAGAGTATTCTATATTTCTATTACTCTTAGAGTATATAGTGTTTAACATTTTCGTTGGTGATGAGGTAGATTTCACAGTTCTCCTACGGTGAATATAAGAGGAGTTTTGATTCTAAGCCTAGATAATAGGTTAAAGTCACAAAAGAACAAATATAATATACACACTTGGGAAAGATTTGTTGGGTTTAGACAGAGTAATAAATTTTAACTCTGTATTCCTGGTCACGATAATGATAATGTATTACAGTGATGTGCAAATTAGGGGTGTGCAGCTCTTGTACTAATAACCCTTAACAGATGTTCAAGATATGGTTAGGCTTCCTAGGTGGCGCTAGTGGTGAAGAATCCACCTGCTGATGCAGGAGAAGCAGGACTCCAGAAAGATCCCCTAGAGTAGGAAATGGTAACCCACTCCAGTATTCTTCACATGGAAAATTCTATGGACAGGGGACCCTGGCGGGCTACAGTCCATGGGGTTGCAAAAGAGTCAGACGTGACTGAGTGACTTCACACACACACACACATGCACACACTCAAGGTATGGCTAGGGGAGGATTCTGAATAGGAGCCCAGAGCTCATCAGGCTGGTCAGACAATGAGATGAGACAGAGGGAGGGTTGGCCCTGGAAGCCAGTCCTACTCAGAAAATCAGCTACAGAAATGCAAGAATGTATAATGAGGCAGGTGGAAAATGAGATTCAGGGAGAGGAAAAGGATGAGTTGGGAAGATTCTGCAAGAAATAACTTAGAAATTCACTAAATGAATAGAAGAAGCCATGAGACCAATATGAATGTCAACATCTGAACCATTTGCCAGGAGCACCTATTTTCGTATCTTTGTGGCTGCTTCTTTTACTGGGTACACTCTTCCTTTTTCATTAACTCCAATTCCATCTTTGCAATTCAGTTTGATGTTATATTTTGGGTAGTGGGGGAAAGGTCCCTAACTCTCCAGGTTGAGTTGAGTGCCCCTCCTTTGTGTCTTTTATGGTGTCCTGAACTTTCTATTAGAGACAGTTCTTTTGACCTGAACCATATCTGTTTGTCTCTTAGTTTTCTGCTATCATTTGTGAATTTCTTTTCTTTTTTTGTTGTTTAAATCTCTGTGTCATGTTCCATTCTTAGTACAATGTGCAATCACTGTAAATACTCTCCTATGTTTGCAGAATAAAAGGATTGGCAAAAATAAGCCCATATTGTACCCATATTGAGTTCTCTCAAGTATTTGACAGGATATCAACAGAGACAAACCTAGATTCTGATATTTTGTAATTTAGTGCAGATATCATGAGTCAGGAGGGAATCCTCAATAAATACCTTTCATTGTTCAGATCCCAACACAACCTATATACAATCTGCAAGCACACAACCAAAAGCAGATTTTTAGGGAATTGAAAGGAACTAGTAACAAAAAGTTGTTTTTGTTTTTGTTTTTGTTTTTTTTCTTTTAAAAAGGCGGAGAAGGCAATGGCACCCCACTCCAGTACTCTTGCCTGGAAAATCCCATGGGCGGAGGAGCCTGGGAGGCTGCAGTCCTTGGGGTCGCGAAGAGTCGGACACGACTGAGCGACTTCACTTTCACTTTTAACTTTCATGCATTGGAGAAGGAAATGGCAACCCACTCTAGTGTTCTTGCCTGGAGAATCCCAGGGACGGGGGAGCCTGGTGGGCTGCCGTCTATGGGGTTGCACAGAGTTGGACGTGACTGAAGCGACTTAGCAGCAGGAGCAGCAGGAACAAAAAGATGACAATTTGTAGGCAAATAAGTATTCGAAAGAAAGAATAAAGGAAATAGACTTTGTTTCTTTAGGAGCCTAAAAGAGAAGTCAATTTAATAAAAAATCTTCATGGTTCAGTAAGGTATTTCCATTTGAATTGAAGATGGAAGAGAAAATTAACCCAAACGAGTATAAGAAAAAAAATTACCCATCAGTTACAACTGTTTATCATTAAGATACACTTAGGAAAGTGGTCATACAACTCTATTCTGGATAGATTTTTATCTACTGGAGTTAGTTTATGCCTAAGCTTGTATGAAGTCAAGTCAGGGAGCTAAACGATTGCAAAATGCTTTGTCCAGTCCTAAGATTCAATGGTTCCAGCGGTGAAAGTTCATTTCTACTTGTAACATTCATCCTGGAGATGTGTGATTCTCAAAGTAAACTTTAAGATAAAGCATCACAGTTTGGATCTTCCCAAATGATCTCCTCTAAGTTTTTCTACATGCTTGAGCCTCCGATAGTCATGAATCACTCCTAATCTCTTAGAAACATATTTCTCCAGATAACATCAGTTTCTCTCAGAATATGGAGTGGAAAGAAAGACTGCATTTCCTTTATGCCTGCACTGAGAATAATTGTAGACATTTACTTGAGAGCAAAGAAGTTAAGATCACTTTGGTTGGTATTTGGTTTATAAACAGGTGGTTCTTTGTATATAAACCCAGAGGATCCAAACCAGCATCTGGCTTGTTCCTTGTGGTAACTGTGTGCTCAGACAAAACTCCCCTTATATTCCCCGTTAGTCACATTTGCCAGTTACCACTAAACCAAACAAATCTAACCTTCTTTGTCAGCCTGGTAACTTATTTTTCAATGATAGTTTAAAGCAATTTCTGAAAATATAATACCTAATAATGTTAATACTATGAGTATTTCAGGTGTTATTTAGCTACTTATGAAAGCAATTGGAGTTTTACAACAGTGGAATAAATTCTGTTATTATGCCGCTTCAAGGACTGTGAAGTCTGTTTTAAACAGCTGCAGAAGGGATCGTCCCCTTCTTACTCTTGTTTACTTCTGCATTTAATTCTCTCGAAGAAAAAGCATTCCAAAAGACCTAAAAACAAAAGGCAAGATGAGCACCTGTAAGTTTTCTAGGTCTGATATGTAAGTAGCAATTTTTCACTTGAAAAACAAATCCTCAAAGCCACCACCCCGCTTTGTAAGAGGGGGGAAAAGGCCTGAGGCAAACAATCAACTACTCTAGGAAAAATTTAAAATATGTATGCAGCCATAGGGAATTCCAGTATTTGAGTGGAAATGTGCATTTCCAACTGCAAGATGCTGTTAGGGTTACAGTGCTCTGACCACTTAGGCTGAAAGTGAAAGAGGCATTAATTAAGTAATAACGATCAAGGTATGGGGCATTTCCTGGGGATTCATGACCAGCTCAGGGAGTTGATAGCCCACAGTGCAGCCAAGGGCCATTAACCCCAGCTGGTCATCAATTCCTGGGCCCTGTGTTACAGTCATTATTGCTATCATAAGCCAAAAATGAAAAGCAAATGGGTCTATGGATTACTTTTATGGATGATGCAGTTTCAATTGGTATCTATAGGGCATTTCTGGAGAATGAATGCTCTGTCTATGAGCCAATCAGGTGCTGTAACATTCTATTCTACTTAGGATGCTGCCTGGGAGGAATGGAGGGCGAATGAGGTAGGCAGCCAACGGTTGAAAAGTTTCAGGTCTTGTTGACACTTGAGAACTATTGAAACCATAAAGACCACATGGAGGAAGATTCAGAGAAAGAAAATAAAATGTGCTATATAAGTAGGTGTGAGTGTTTTCTTGTAGGTGTCCCAGTTTAGTGCCTTTATTGTGAAGTGGAATAAAAAATCATTGGATGGTAATGAGACTCCTAGAAGACAGAAAGTGCCAATTTGCAGAGGGAAAGGGAGAGATGAAAGGCCAATGTTCTCTATTGGAAAAAAAAATACACATACATTAAAAATAAAGAATATGAGGGACTGTCATCTTACAGTGATCAGATTGGACAGATAGAAATTAATTATATTAGGTTTAAGAAGCTGTTTCTGCAGCCTTGGTCAATTTTAAAAAACACATTAGAAGATATCTCAAACTGACTTTCCAATTACCATGGATGGCAGCAAAGTGCTTTGAAACAAAACTCATTTTAAGTAGGTAAATGCATTCAATGCTGACTGACAATATTTTAAAAATTCATAAATTTAGTCACTGGTCAAGCTATTTTGAAGGTGATTTTGAGGAGATTTGACTTTTGCCAAAGGAGAACAATATTAATGGGAGGCCTTTGCCATCAAATTAATAATTTCAGATAAGAAGATGCAGTGGGACAGTGTGAATCTATGCACAAATGTGTGCCTGTTGCAGGATGCCAGGACTGAAGAAAGGTTGAACTGAAAAATGATTTTTGTACAAAGTTTCTTTTTAACTATAAAAGAATTTTACAAAAAACAATATTCACCTTTTCGTGGTAACTTATACTGTCTTAGGGGATGAGTTTTCTAATAGAGATATACGAAATGAAGAAATTGGGTTTTAGGCAATTATTCTCTATTGTGATTAAACCCTTAAAAGTCATAGTTTTTCAGTGGAGAGGGATGGCTTACAAAGCAAAATAAAGTATATCATGTGTCCATATACACACATGCTTCCCTCCCACTCCATTGGAAGCAAGGGTTAAAGCTAGGCTGAAGGAATATTAGCAAAAGCTCAATGATGAAATAATAAACAGAGTTCCTATGGCTAAGTGGTATAATAAAAGCAGACCTTATTAAATACTAATCAAATACAAATGGCATCACTCTGTTTCTATAGCATGCTTTCATCAGCATGATTTTTTCCTCTATCTGTGACGGCAAAACATTTCAAGAAAGGAGATTCATTTTTAAAAAAACATGGACATGATTTTAAACTCAGAGCATATATTATAGCCTGGATTCAGTTATGTTTCTTTGATGACTCAGTATGCAGTGAAGAATCAGCCTATTGATGGTAATCCTTGAGTGTTGAAATTCTCAACTCATCTAATATTCTTCACATATTCCTGGATCATTAAAGACAGATAAGAGAAATTCACTAACTTGTTTCTATCATCTACCTACTGGTAATATAATAGATCCGAGCAAAACAAATCATGTTGAATTATTTATGATTTTTCAAGTTTGCTTCTCTCCAAAACATTGTTTACTCTCAGTTTCAGATAATCATCCAAGTGGATGTATTCCAAATCTTCATTTTTAGCACTGATCTCTCACTCAAACTTCAGTACTCAGTTTATAACAAGCTTCAAGACTTTTAGACTTTGCAGACTCCTGATATTCAGTAGCTCTCAAACCAAAGTTGGCATGTTTTCCATACCTTCTCTATCTTTTCATAATCTTACTCTCTGTTTCCAGAACTACATTTTTCCCATTCATCCAGGCTGAGGACCTTGAAATTATCCTTGATTTTGCCTCTCCATCATTCCATATAACCAGATTATTACCAATTTTTTTCTTTCATCTGAAGAGTACTTTATATTTTTCCTTAGACTCTTTCCCTACCTCTTTTGGCACTAGATGAATGGACTGATATAAACATGAAGGAAACTTTCTTTTGGCTGGGCTGTCCTTGTCAACATTTTAATCAATTAACTTGGATGAAATATACAAATCAATATTAAATAGGCAGATGGCAGGACTCTGAAAGGAATATGGAGTACTTTTTTTTTTTCTTCAAAAGAATCAGAATCCATAAGATATAGACTTATCTCTCCCTTACTTTATGGTTCTTTATCATCTTCAGGCTGGAGTCCATGATTCTCATCCTGGAGCATCAGTCTTTATTTCTTGCCATTGTGTTTCCCACACCTTGTACTCTAGCTTGCCCAACAATTTCTTCATGCTTCTTGACTTTTCACACTTCAGTAACTTTCCTCAAGGGGTTTCATCATTTGGAAACAATCTCATGCTACAAGTATTCCTTCTCCTTAAAAAATTCCTACTTATGCTTATCATGCAATCTATAAATCACATTCCTTGATATTTATCCAAATAAGTTGAAAACATATATCCACACAAAACCTGCATACCAGTGTTCATGGCAGCTTTATTCATAACTGCCAACGTGTCTTTCAGTAGGTGAGTGGATAAATAAGCCGTGGTACATCCAGACAATGAGTATTCAGTTCTAAAAAGAAATGAGCTATCAAGCCATGAAAAGACATGCATGAATCTTAAATGCATTTTAGTAATTGAAAGAAGGGCTTCCCCAGTGGTTCAGTCGGTAAAGAGACTGCCTGCAATGTAGAAGACCTGAGTTTGATCACTGGATCAGGAAGATCCCTAGAGAAGAAAATGACAACCCACTCCAATATTCTTGCTGGGAAATCCTGTAGACAGAGGAGCCTGGCAGGCTGCAGTCTATGGGGTCACAAGAGTCAGACACAACTTAGCAACTAAACCAACACAAAGTGAAAGAAGCCAATCTGAAAAGCTACATCCTGCATGATTCCAACTGTATAACCTTCTGAAAAGGCAAAACTATGGAAAAAATTAAAAGATTGCCAGGGTTTGGGTTGGGTAGGCAGGGGAGGGATGAACAGAGTACAGAGGATTTTTAGGACAGTGAAAATACTCTCATGATACCAAAATGATGGATAAATGTCATTATAAACTCATAGATTATACAACACCAGAAGTGAATGGTTAGCTGTGGACTTTGGGTGATTATGATGTGTCAGTGTTTCAATTGTAACAAACCTGCCACTATTGTGGTAGGGTGTTGATAATGGGGGAGACTATTCAGGGGATGCTGCTGCTGCTGCAGCTAAGTCGCTTCAGTCGTGTCCGACTCTGTGCGACCCCATAGATGGCAGCCCACCAGGCTGCCCCGTCCCTGGGATTCTCCAGGCAAGAACATTGGAGTGGGTTGCCATTTCCTTCGCCAATGCATGAGAGTGAAAAGTGAAAGTGAAGTCGCTCAGTCATGTCTGACTGTTCACGGCCCCATGGACTGCAGCCTACCAGGGATTTTGTCCGCCCATGGGATTTTCTAGGCAAGAGTACTGGAGTGGGTCTCCATTGCCTTCTCCATCAGGGGATGCTACTTCATGGCAAATAAAAGGGGAAAGAGTAGAAGCTTGACAGATTTTCTCTTCTTCAGCTCCAAAATCACTGCAGATGGTGACTGCAGTGATGAACTTAAAAGACGCTTGCTTCTCAGAAGGAAAGCTGTGATGGACCTAGATAGCGTATTGAAAAGCAGAGACATCACATTGCCGACAAAGGTCCTTATAGACAAAGCTATGATTTTTCCAGTAGTCATGTATGGATGTGAGAGTTGGGCCATAAAGGCTGAGTGCCAAAGAATTGATGCTTTAGAATTACGGTGCTGGAGAAGACTCTTAAGAGTCCCTTGGACAGCAAGGAGAGCAAACCTGTCAATCCTAAATGAAATCAACCCTAAATATTCATTGGAAGGACTGATGCTGAAGCTGAAGCTCCAATACTTTAGCCATTTAATGCAAAGAGCCAACTCACTGGAAAAGACCCTGATGCTGATAAAGATTGAAGGCAAGAGGAGAAAAGAGTAGCAGAGGATGAGATGGTTGAATAGCATCACCAATTCAGTGGACTTGGGTAAACTCTGGGACTTCAGGGAGGGACAGGGAGGCCTGCTGCAGCCCATGGAGTTGCAAGAGGTGGATACAACTTAGACACTGAACAACAACAATCCAGGGGAATATGGGAAATTTCTGACCTTCCCTTCAATTTTGTTGTGAGCTTAAAACTACATAAAAAAATAAAGCCTTAATAAAACAAATAAAAAACTCTTACATATACTTCAAAGTCTAGCTTGATATCATATTCTCTCTGCTGTTTTCCTCAATTCTCTTAACCCTCCTAAGATTAAATCCTTAATTTTGTCTTCACAGCATTTTCCATAACCTTCCATCATAACATTCCTCATTTTGTGGTTTCTTTTATGTACTTCTTAGTGTCCTGACTACCTGTGAGCTATTTGATTACAATAGTTTTACTATTTGTATTTACTATTTACTACTTCTATCACAAAATTGTTAGCATCCAAAGAAATGAGAAGCACCTACTGGATACTTGGTTGTTGCATTTTGTCCATTACCATTAGGGACCGGCACTAACTATGTGAAATTAAATGTGAAAAATATTCTAATCAAGTATAAGATATATAGGGTAGGCTATGTGGCTTATGTGAATAAAGTTGACCTGGAGGTTTAGTCTACTGTAATCTCATCTGGGAGCAATGTGATTATAGGGAGCATCAATACGGGTAAATAAGGTGTGTAGAGCACTGGAAGTTATAATCCTATATTCTCCTTTGCTGGTGTGAAAATAACTGTAATACCTAAGACTTTTTTCTCTCTTTCTCAAAACTATCCAAAGAAATTTATTTTTAAAAAATTTTAATTAGGGATAATTGTTTTACAATGTTATATTGGTTTCTGCCATACAACATTGTGAATCAGTCATAAATATATATATATATATATATATATATACACACACATACATATATATATACACACACGTACATATATATATATATATGTATATATCCTCAATTTTGAGCCTTCCCCTTCCGCCATATCCTACCCCATTGTTGTTCAGTCACTCAGTTGTGTCCAACTCTTTGCAACCCCATGGACTGCAGCAAGCCAGGCATCTCTATCTCCTGGAGTTTGCCCAAACACATGTCCATTGAGTCGATGATGGCATCCAACCATCTCATCCTCTGTTGCCTCCTTCTTGTCCTGCTCTCAATCTTTCCCAACATCAGGGTCTTTTCTAACTCATCAACTCTTCACATCAGGTGGCCAAGGTATTGGAACTTCACCATCAGTCCTTCCAATAAATATTCAGCATTGATTTCCTTTAAGATTGACTGGTTTGATCCCTTTACTGTTCAAGGGAGTCTCAAGAATCTTCTCCAGCATCACAGTTCAAAAGCATCAGTTCTTTGGTGCTTAGCCTTCTTAATGGTCCAACTCTCACATCCATACATGACTACTAGAAAAGCCATAGCTTTGACTATACAGACCTCTGTCAGTAAAGTGATGTCTCTGCATTTTAACATGCTGTCTAGGTTTGTCATAGCTTTTATTTTAAGGAGCAAGTGTCTCTTAATTTCATGGCTGCAGTTTCACCATTCACAGTGATTTTGGAGCCCAAGAAAATAAAATCTGTCTCTATTTCCATTTTCCCCCCATCTTTTTGCCATGAAGTGATGGGACTGGACACTATGATCTTAGTTTTATTTATTTTTTTAATATAAATTTATTTATTTTAATTGGAGGTTAATTACTTATAATATTGTATTGGTTTTGCCATACATCAACATGAATACGCCACAGGTATACACGTGTTCCCCATCCTGAACCCCCCTCCCTCCTCCCTCCCTGTACCATCCCTCTGGGTTGTCCCAGTGCACCAGCCCCAAGCATCCAGTATCAAGCATTGAACCTGGACTGGCGATTCATTTCATATATGATATTATACATGTTTCAATGCCATTCTCCCAAATCATCCCACCCTCTCCCTCTCCCACAGAGTCCAAAAGCCTGTTCTATACATCTGTGTCTCTTTTGCTGTCTTGCATACAGGGTTATCATTACCATCTTTCTAAATTCCATATATATGCATTAGTATACTGTATTGGTGTTTTTCTTTCTGGCTTACTTCACTCTGTATAACAGGCTCCAGTTTCATCCACCTCATTAGAACTGATTCAAATGTATTCTTTTTAATGGCTGAGTAGTGTTCCATTGTGTATATGTACCACAGCTTTCTTATCCATTCGTCTGCTGATGGACATCTAGGTTGCTTCCATGTCCTGGCTATTATAAATAGTGCTGCGATAAACATTGGGGTACACGTGTCTCTTTCAATTCTGGTTTCCTTGGTGTGTATGCCAAGCAGTGAGATTGCTGGGCCATAATGCAGTTCTATTTCCAGTTTTTAAGGAATCTCCACACTGTTCTCCATAGTGGCTGTACTAGTTTGCATTCCCACCAACAGTGTAAGAGGGTTCCCTTTTCTCCACACCCTCTCCAGCATTTATTGCTTGTAGACTTTTGGATTGCAGCCATTAGTTTTTTAACTGTTGAGTTTTAAGCCAGCTTTTTCACTCTTTTCTTTCACCTTCATCAAGAGGCTCTTTGCTTTCTGCCATTAGGGTGGTATCTTCTGCATATCTGAGGTGGTTGATATTTCTCCTGGCTATCTTGATTCCAGTTTGTGCTTCATCCTGCCTGGCATTTTGCATGATGTACTCTGAATATAAGTTAAATAAGCAGGGTGACAATATACGGCCTTGATGTGCTCCTTTCCCAATTTTGAACTAGTCTGTTGTTGCACATCTGGTTCTAATTGTTGCTTTTTGACCTGCATACAGGTTTCTCAGGAGACAGGTATTCCCATCTCTTGAAGAATCTTCTAGATTGTTGTGATCCACACAGTCAAAGGCTTTAGCATAATCAAAGAAGCTGAAGTGGATGTTTTACTGGAATTCTCTTGCTTTTTCTATAATCCAACAGATGTTGGCAATTTGATCTCTGATTCCTCACCTTCTCTAAGTCCAGCTTATACATTTGAAAATTCTTGGTTCACATACTATTGAATCCTAGCTTGAAAGATCTGGAGCATTACCTTGTTAGCATGTGAAATGAGCATAATTTTATGGTAGTTTGAACATTTTGGGGCATACTTTTTCTCAGGCATAAATAAATAAATAAATAAATAAACCTCCCCTCTCCACCTCCTGCCTCTTTAGGTCATCACAAAGCAGCAGGCTGGCTCATTTGCAGTCTCTTCGTATTATATAGCAGCTATCTATTTTACACGATAATGTATATATGTCCATGCTACTTTACCAATTTGTCCCACTCTCTCCTTCTCCCACTGTGTCTAAAAATCCATTCTCTATGCCTGTGTCTTCATTCCTTCCATGCAAATAGGTTCAACAGTACCATTTTCTTAGATTCCATATATATGCTTTAATATACTCTATTTGTTTTTCTCTTTCTGACTTACTTTACTCTGTATAACAGGCTCATATACTTCACTACAACTGGCTCAAATTCATTCCTTTTTTTTTATCTGAGTGATATTCTGTTGTTCACAATCTGAGCCACAACCCGTTCCTGGTCTTGTTTTTGCTGACTGTGTAGAGCTTCTCCATCTTCTACTGCAAAGAATATAATCAATCTGATTTTGGTATTGGCAATCTGTGATGTCCATGTGTAGAGTTATCTCTTGTGTTGTTGGAAGAGAGTGTTTGTTATGACCAGTGCGTTCTCTTGGCAAAACTTTTTAGCTTTTGCCCTGCTTCATTTTGTACTCCAAGGCCAAACTTGCCTGTCACTTTAGGTATCTCTTGACTTCCTACTTTTGCATTCCAGTCCCTATGATGAAAAGGACATCTTTTTTGGGTGTTAGTTCTAGAAGGTCTTGTAGGTCTTCGTAGAACCACTCAACTTCAGCTCCTTTAGCCTTGGTGTTGGGGCATAGACTTGGATTACTGTGATATGAATTGTTTGCCTTGGAAATGAACAGTTTTTGTTCATTTTTGTAATTGCATCCAAGTACTGCATTTTGGACTCTTGTTGACGAGGGCCACTCCACTTCTTCTAAGGGATTCTTGCCCACAGTGGTAGATATAATAGTCATCTGAATTAAATCTGCCCATTCCAGTCCATTTTAGTTTATTGATTCCTAAACTGTCAATGTTCACTCTTGCCATCTCCTATTTGACTGCTTCAAATTTACATTCATTCATGGACCTAATATTCCAGGTTCCTATGCAATATTGTTCTTTGCAGCATCAGACTCTACTTTCACCACCAGACACATCCACAACTGGGCATTGTTTCCACTTTGGTGCAGACTTTTCTGATTCCTTCTGGAGCTATTTCTCCACTCTTCTCCCAGTAGCATATTGGGAACTTATCAACCTGGGGAGTTCATCTTTCAGTGTCATACCTTTTTGTCTTTTCATGATGTTCATGAAGTTCTCAAGGCAAGAATGCTGAAGTGGTTTGCCATTCCCTTCTCCAGTGGACCATGTTTTGTCAGAAATCCTCACTATAACCCATCCTTCTTGGGTAGTCCTACATGGCCTGGCTCACTGAGTTAGACAAGGCTGTGATCCATGTGATCAGTTTGTTTAGTTTTCTGTGATTGGGATTTTCATTCTGTCTGCCCTGTTATGGTTGAGGATAAGAGGCTTATGGAAACTTCCTGATAGGAGGGGCTGAATGTGGAAGGGGCTGACTGTGGGGAAAACTGGGTCTTGCTCTGGTGGGTGGGGCCATGACAGTAAATCTATAATCCAATTTTCTGCTGATGGGTAGAGCTGTGTTCCTTCCCTAGAGATCTCTTCAAGAAAATTAGAGATACCAAGAGAAGATTTCATGCAAAGAAGGGCACAAAAAAAGGACAGAAACAGTATGGACCTGACATAAGCAGAAGATATTAAGAAGAGGAGGCAAGAATACACAGAAGAACTATACAAAAAAGATCCTCATGACCCAGATAACCACAATGGTGTGATCACTCACCTAGAGCCAGACATCCTCGAATGTGAAGTCAAGTGAGCCTTAGAAAACATCACTATGAACAAAGCTAGTGGAGGTGATGGAATTCCAGCTGAGCTATTTCAAATCCTAAAAGATGATGCTGCTACACTCAATATGCCAGCAAATTTGGAAGACTCAGCAGTAGCCACAGGACTGGAAAATGTCAGTTATCATTCCAATCCCAAAGAAAGGCAACACTAAAGAATGTTCAAACTTGCAATGTAATGCTGAAAATTCTCCAAGCTAGGCTACAACAGTACATGAATCAAGAACTTTCAGATGCTCAAGCTGAATTTAGAAAAGGCAGAGGAACCAGAGATCAAATTGTCAACATCTACTGGATCATCAAAAAAGCAAGAGAATTCCAGAAAAATGTCTACTTCTGCTTCACTATGCTAAAGGCTTTGACTGTGTAGATCACAAAAAACTGGAAAATTTCTTAAAGAGATTGGAACAACAAACCACCTTACCTGCCTCCTGAGGAATCTGTATGCAGGTCAAGAAGCAACAGTTAGAACTGGACATGAAACAATGGACTAGTTCCAAATTGGGAAAGGAGTATGTCAAGGCTGTATATTGTCGCCCTGCTTATTTAACTTATATGCAGAGTACATCTTGCAAAATGCCAGGATGGATGAAGCACAAGCTGGTATCAAGATTGCTGGGAGAAATATCAACAACCTCAGATATGCAGATGATGCCACCCTGATGGCAGAAAGCAAAGAGCCTCTTGATGAAGGTGAAAGAGGAGAATGAAAAAACTGGCTTAACATTAAAAAAAAAAAAGAACTAACATCATGGCATGCCATCCCATCACTTCATGGCAAATAGATGGAGAAGTGATGGAACAGTGACAGACTTTTTTTCTTGGGCTCCAAAATCACTGCAGATGGTGACTGCAGCCATGAAATTAAAAGACACTTGTTCCTTGGAAGAAAAGTTATAACAAACTTAGACAGCATGTTAAAAAGCAGAAACATTAGTTTGCCTGCAAATGTCTGGATAGTCAAAGTTATGGTTTTTCTGGCAGTCATGTATGAAGGTGAGAGATGAAGGCTGAGCACTGAAGCATTGATGCTTTTGAACTGTGGTGTTGGAGAAGACTCTTGAGAGTCCCTTGGACTGCAAGGACATCAAACCAGTCAATCCTAAAGGAAATCAGTCCTGAATATTCATTGGAAGGGCTAATGCTGAAGCTGAAGCACCAATACTTTGGTCATCTATGTGAAGAGCCAACTCATTAGAAAAGACCCTGATGCTGGGAAAGATTGAGGGCAGGAGGAGAAGGGGACGACAGAGGACCAGGTAATTGGATGGCATCACTGGCTCATTGACAACGATTTTGAACAGTTCCATGAGATGTTGAAGGACAGGGAAGCCTGGTAAGCTGCAGTCCATGGGGCCGCAAAAAGTCAGACACAACTGAGCAGCTGAAGAACAAAAGTATTTCATTGTATATAAAACATCTGACAAAGGAATAATCTTCAAAATATATAAGCAGCTCATGCAGCTCAATGTCAGAAAAGGAAACAACGCAATCATAAAGTGGGTAGTTAGTTAGTTCAGTCACTCAGTCATGTCCGACTCTTTGGGACCCCCATGAATCACAACACGCCAGGCCTCCCTGTCCATCACCAACTCCCGGAGTTCACTCAGACTCACGTCCATCAACTCAGTGATACCATCCAGCCATCTCATCCTCTGTTGTCCCCTTCTCCTCCAGCCCCCAATCCCTCCCAGCATCAGAGTCTTTTCCAGTGAGTCAACTCTTCACATGAGGTGGCCAAAGTACTGGAGCTTCAGCTCCAGCATCATTCCTTCCAAAGAAATCCCAGGGTTGATCTCCTTCAGAATGGACAGGTTGGATCTCCTTGCAGTCCAAGGGACTCTCAAGAGTCTTCTCCAACACCACAGTTCAAAAGCATCAATTCTTCGGCACTCAGCTTTCTTCACAGTCCAACTCTCACATCCATACATGACCACAGGAAAAACCATAGCCTTGATTAGATGGACCTTTGTTGGCAAAGTAATGTCTCTGCTTTTCATATGCTATCCAGGTTGATCATAACTTTTCTTCCAGGAGTAAACGTCTTTTAATTTCATGGTTGCAGTCACCATCTGCAGTGATTTTGGAGTCCCCAAAAATAAAGTCTGACACTGTTTCCACTGTTTCCCCATCTATTTGCCATGAAGTGATGGGACCAGATGCCATGATCTTCGTTTTCTGAATGTTGAGCTTAAGCCAATTTTTTTACTCTCCTCTTTCACTTTCATCAAGAGGCTCTTTAGTTCCTTTTCATTTTCTGCCATAAGAGTGGTGTCATCTGCATATCTGAGGTTATTGATATTTCTCCCGGCAATCTTGATTCCAGCTTGTGCTTCTTCCAGCCCGGTGTTCTTCATGATGTACTCTGCATATAAGTTAAATAAGTAGGGTGACAATATATAGCCTTGACGTACTCCTTTTCCTATTTGGAACCAGTCTATTGTTCCATGTCCAGTTCTAACTGTTGCTTCCTGACTTGCATATAGGTTTCTCAAGAGGCAGGTCAGGTGGTCTGGTATTCCCATCTCTTTCAGAATTTTCCACAGTTTATTGTGACCCACACAGTCAGAGGCTTTGGCATAGTCAATAAAGCAGAAATAGATGTTTTTCTGGAACTCTCTTGCTTTTTCGATGATCCAGCAGATGTTGGCAATTTGATCTTTGGTTCCTCTGCCTTTTCTAAAACCAGTTTGAATATCAGGAAGTTCACGGTTCACGTATTGCTGAAGCCTGGCTTGGAGAATTTTGAGCATTACTTCACTAGCATGTGAGAAGAGTGCAATTGTGCTGTAGTTTGAGCATTCTTTGGCATTGCCTTTCTTTGGGACTGGAATGAAAGCTGACCTTTTCCAGTCTTGTGGCCACTGCTGAGTTTTCCAGATTTGCTGGCATATTGAGTGCAGCACTTTGAAAGCATCATCTTTCAGGATTTGAAATAGCTCAACTGGAATTCCATCACCTCCACTAACTTTGTTCGTACTGATGCTTTCTAAGGCCCACTTGACTTCACATTCCAGGATATCTGGCTCTAGGTGAGTGATCACACCATTGTTATTATCCGGGTCATAAAGCTCTATTTTGTACAGTTCTTCTGTGTATTCTTGCCACCTCTTCTTAATATATTCTGCTTCTGTTAGGTCCATACCATTTCTGTCCTTTATCCAACCCCATCTTTGCATGAAATGTTCCCTTGGTATTTCTAATTTTCTTGAAGAGATCTCTAGTCTTTCCCATTCTGTTGTTTTCTCTATTTTTTTGCATTGATCGCTGAGGAAGGCTTTCTTATTCCTTCTTGCTATTCTTTGGAACTCTGCATTCAGATGCTTATGTCTTTCCTTTTCCCTTTTGCTTTTCGCTTCTCTTCTTTTCACAGCTATTTGTAAGGCCTCCCCAGACAGCTTTTGTGTTTGCTTTTTTGCATTTCTTTTCCATGGGGATGGTCTTAATCCCTGTCTCCTCTACAATGTCACGAACATCCGTCCATAGTTTTTCAGGCACTATATCTATCAGATCTAGTCCCTTAAATCTATTTCTCACTTCCACTGTACAATCATAAGGGATTTGATTTAGGTCATACCTGAATGGTCTAGCGGTCTTCCCTACTTTCTTCAATTTAATTCTGAATCTGGCAATAAGGAGTTCATGATCTGAGCCACAGTCACTCCTGGTCTTGTTTCTGTTGACTGTATACAGCTTCTCCATCTTTGGTTGCAAAGAATATAATCAATCTGATTTCAGTATTGACCATCTGGTGTTGTCCATGTGTAGAGTCTTCTCTTGTGTTGTTGGAAGAGGGTGTTTGCTATGACCAGTGCATTTTCTTGGCAGAACTCTATTAATCTTTGCCCTGCTTCATTCCGTATTCTGAGGCCAAATTTGCCTGTTACTGCAGGTGTTTCTTGACTTCCTACTTTTGCATTCCAGTCCCCTATAATGAAAAGGATATCTTTTTTGGGTGTTAGTTCTAAAAAGTCTGGTAGATCTTCATAGAACCGCTCAACTTCAGCTTCTTCAGCGTTACTGGTTGGGGCATAGACTTGGATTACTGTGATATTGAATGGTTTGCCTTGGAAACGAACAGAGATCATTCTGTTGGTTTTGAGACTGCATCCAAGTACTGCATTTAGGACTCTTTTGTTGACCATGATGGCTACTCCATTTCTTCTGAGGGATTCCTTCCTGCAGTAGTATATATAATGGTCATCTGAGTTAAATTCACCCATTCCAGTCCATTTTAGTTCGCTGATTCCTAGAATGTCAACATTTACTCTTGCTATCTCCTGTTTGACCACTTCCAATTTGCCTTGATTCATGGATCTAACATTCCAGGTTCCTATGGAATATTGCTCTTTACAGCATCGGATCTTGCTTCTATCACCAGTCACATCCACAGCTGGATATTGTTTTTGCCTTGGCTCCATCCCTTCATTCTTTCTGGAGTTATTTCTCTACTGATCTCCAGTAGTATATTGGGCACCTACTGACCTGGGGAGTTCCTCTTTCAGTATCTTATCATTTTGCCTTTTCATACTATTCATGGGGTTCTCAAGGCATGAATACTGAAGGGGTTTGCCATTCCCTTCTCCAGTGGACCTCATTCTGTCAGACCTCTCCATCACCATGACCCGCCAGTCTTGGGTGGCCCCACGGCCATGGCTTAGTTTCATTGGGTTAGACAAGGCTGTGGTCCTAGTGTGATTAGATTGACTAGTTTTCTGTGATTATGGTTTCAGTGTCTCTGCCCTCTTGCAACACCTACCATCTTACTTGGGTTTCTCTTACCTTGGACATGGGTTATCTCTTCACGGCTGCTCCAGCAAAGCGCAGCCGCTGCTCCTTACCTTGGACAAGGGGTATCTCCTCACCGCCGCCTCTCCTGACCTTGAACATGGAGTAGCTCCTCTAGGCCCTCCTGCGCCTGCACAACCACTGCTCTTTGGACGTGGGATTGGTCCTCCCAGCCGCTGCCCCTGGGCTTACGTGGATTAGCTCCTCCAGGCTGCCGCCCCTGGCCTCGGACGTGGGTTAGCTCCTCTCAGCTGCTCCTGCACTGTCGCAGCCTAGCACTCTTGGCTGCCGCCCCTGACCTCGGACGTCAGATAGCTCCTCTTGGCCACTGCCTCTCCGGCATGGGGTCCTCCTGGCTTCTGCCCCTGACCTCTGACGTGGGGTAGCTCCTCTCGGCCGCGCTCTGTGCGCCGGTCACAGCCGCCCACACTATGTGTCCATAAAAATGGGTAGAAGACCTAAACTGATATTTCTCCAAAGAAGACATGTAGATGGCCAATAAACACAAGAAAAGATGCTCAACATTGTTCATTATTAGAGAAATGCAAATCAGAGGAACACTGGGGTACCACTTCATCCCAGTCAGAATGGCCATCATCAAAAAAAAAAATCTGAAAACAATGAATGTTGAAGAGGTTATGGAGAAAACCTTATACTGTTGGTGGGAATGTAAATTGATATAGCCACCATGGAGAATAGCACGGAGAGTCCTCAAAAAACTAGGAATAATATTTATGTAATACTCTATCCTATAAAATGTTGGGAGCCAGATTTTAAAAGTAACCCAGACAGAATCAAACAGTTTTTCAAAGGTTGACAGCAAGGACGTGAAGGAATAAAAACGACATGTCCTAAGAAGACACTCAGAAGAAGACAAGAACACTGATTTCTGATGGTCCACTGAATGCTGAGGTGTGAGTGAAATTAGGCTTATTTTGTATGACCTCAAGACTCAAATTAGCAAGAAAGGGGTTTGAATTTATAGGAGTCAGATTTTGCTTCTGTGAAAGAATATTTTCTGATTTACAGAGCAATACCTAAGTATCCTGGGCCTAAGTCTACATTGGGCATCTATTCTTCAGGAGTGATCAGCTTCATCTATTCTTCAGTTAGATAGTCTCTTCGATGTATTTTTTTGTTTGATTGGCTCACTTAGTATCATGAAGAATTAAAGAAAGAGCTTATATATATTTAGATGGAGCAGAACTCATTTGTTCATTAATTTCCAGAGTCTACCTTATTTTATTGCCATAATTATCCACTTCATATATTTGTCTTTAACCTGCCTAGTTCTTGAACACGCTTGAGCTTTCAACATCTGATTTGAAAGATTTCTTCAATTGTGAGATTTTAGGCTTCTCTTTCTCAACATAAATTCTCCTCTCTGTTTGCACAGTTCAGTGTCTTTATTTATCCATTGTAGTTTTCTTTACCTGCCTTGGAGGACCTAGTGTAGTATGAAACCACTGGTATTGTAACCAAAGCTCCAAATTGGGCAGACTTATCCACTTTGTTTTGGGCAGTACAGCTTAAGCATGGAGGTGCAGAGACAAAGCTGAGGTCTCTTCTGTAAGGACAATTCATAAGAGGGAGAAGGACAGAGTAGATCTAGGCATGTCCAGGGATCCTTTCCAAATTAAACTGTAAGATAAAGCACTCTGCCTCCCCAAGCATAGGGTGAAACCTAGAATTGCACAT
The DNA here is from genome assembly GCF_023091745.1 of Budorcas taxicolor. Classification (NCBI taxonomy): domain Eukaryota; kingdom Metazoa; phylum Chordata; class Mammalia; order Artiodactyla; family Bovidae; genus Budorcas; species Budorcas taxicolor. The sequence continues at coordinate 29,894,377 of NC_068919.1, forward strand.
CTTGGGTTCCCTTCATAGGAAGGAAACACAAGGAATGGGAAAAATATATTTTCCATTAACATTGTTATCTTTTGCTAATTATTCTATATGTATAGGTTTAGTTTCCCCTAAAGATGAGATGTTTGAGAGCAAGCACTACCATATTAGTGCTTTGTTTAACTCAAAGTGCCCAGGACTGAGTCAAGACTTCATACATACTAAATACTATTACTTTAGATAAATAATAATGAATGAGAAATCTAGAGACTCAAGTTATAGTCCTAGCTCTGCCACTATGAGATCTTAATGTCTCCAGGCCTTGGCTTCTTATCTGTGAAATGGGAGGATTGAAAAAAGAATATTATCCACGAGGGAATCATAGGGCAAAACCCCCCAATAGGGTTGAAATAGATGGCATGAGTCGGTTGGTTACAAGAATCTATTCAGAAGTTAAAATAGAATAAAATTATTCTAGTAGTTATTCACTGATCTTGCAGAACTGACTTGCCATTATTGAATTTAATGTCAGTGAACGAGCTTGAATATCTACACAAGCATCTGATAACGATATCAATGTCTTTTCTGTACAGTTACTTCCCATTTGCAAGTGTCTGGAGCTCCCCCTTTTCTTGTACAGAGTCGTACACTCCTTGCTTATCTTTTTCCATCTTATTTTATCTTTTAAAATAGTGATGTTCTTGATCTTAGCAAAGTGTTCTGGAGGAGAAGGATCTGGTAACCTAATTTACACATAGGTTAGAGAAGTTCATATTGTGTATCTGTTCATAGCAGAATTGTAGGAAAGTGTTACACTCTAGGTAGGGAGATATTTTTGGACGTGGAGTCTTTTTTCCAGCATCTCTCATACCATATTACATAGGCATCTGTTGAGTCTACGCACACTTGTAAAGCCAACTCAGCCTGTGTTTGAGAGAGATGATTGTGCATGTGCGTGGGGTGGGGTTGTGTGTCATGCACCATAAAGGCAGACTGACAGGGAGGTCCGTGGCTGACTGTTCCACATACAAATGGATTATCCTTTGAAATATCTTGAAGTATATAAATCTGCTTGGGATTCTCAAGGGATGGTCTAGATAACTTAGTAGGCTTTTTTTTTTTTTTTTTTTTTTTTGTCTGTCTCTATTTCCTGAGATCTTTTCTGAAAAAATTTTGAGGTCTCACATGTTGGAACAATTATCCAAGAATATTTCATCCCTGAGAAAAATATAACCCCTGAGTTGCTGCCAAAGTCAATGAGATCTATGGCAGCTTGCCTTCTGCAGACAGACCTTGCACATTAACACTTTAAGGACACAAGCAGAGTGCATGCTTCACTGTCTCCTGCAACTCACTTGTTAATGAAGGAAGGAGACTGACTAGGATCTCATGGACAGTGTGCCCCTTGGCACCTGAGAAAAATTTTATTACAAATTATGTGCTAAATGGGCTCATTCTGTTTTTAGGGTTGTCAGTCATATGCTATAAACATCATTTCTTTTCACATAACTGACAACTTGAATAAAATATTTAAAAGGCATTCCTCAAAGTTAGAGAATATTATGACACAGATCACTAACCCATTTCCTTCATTTCCTTTACTCTCTGGTCACAAGGCTAACTCCACTTCCCAGCCCTCCTTTGCAGTTAGGTGTGGCCATGAAACTGGGTTTCAGTCAATGGAAACTAATCAGAAATTACATACCCACTTGTGGGCCTGGCCATAAAAGCTTCCCCACTTTTTACTCTTCACCTTTTCTTCTTTTTCCAGTTAGCTACGATAGAGTCAGTCCCTGGGAGACACTGGAAACGCTTGTTGAAAATGGTGGAGCCTGAGTCTCTGACTCATCTCCTAATAGAGATACCACCCAGTTAGAGACTCCTACAAAGGACTATTATGAGAGCCAGAAATTACCTTTTAGTGTGTTAAGTCACTGATATTTGTAGGTTTATCTCTTACAGTGGTTAGCATTGCCTTGATCAGTACAATTATGATCATATTCATTTTTCTGAAGTCCATTAGTTATACTGAATGGCTTTAAGTAGGGTCAGTATGCTCTTTTGGTATTTTAAAATTATGTCTGATAGGAAATTACAATCTTTGAGGTTTTTGCCTCCTCCACACCTGGCATGTACTATCTCAACATTTTCTGATTTTGCCTAATCGAACCTAAGTTTATACTGATGCCCATTTACCTCCGCATTTTTTTCTTTCCTCTTTTGTTTCTTTGCCTCCTTTTTCAACTCTACTGACTCCCTTTTCTCATTTGGCATGTTTGTTAATTCTTTCAACTAGTATTAGCCACATACCTATTATATAATAGATGCTTGCTGGGTACTAAGTAGACAGTGTGGTAAAGAAACAGGCTTGGCTCTTCTCTCATTGAAGTTTTGGTGGGATGTAGGAGATTGAAAATAAATTAAAAATAAACAGGTAAATTTGTAGTAATAAATTATGAGCATTATGAAGGAAGTAAACGTGATCCAGGGATGAACAATAATGATGGGGGAGGCAGAGAACCCTAATTAGAGAGGACTATCCCAGAAGATTCTGAGGAAGTGACATTTCAGCTGTGAACTGAGGAAAGTAGAAAATTAAACCATGGACATGGAGTAGGGGAGGAGCATTCCAATATGTGCAGTGGCACCGAGGCTCGAAAGCATTTTTTTTTTTTTTTTGGCAGGTTCAAAAAAAATTAAGGAGGCCTCTGTGATTGCAGCTCTGTGAATGGTCTCCTGACCTGCAGACAATCTCCCGCATTGCAGGTGGCTTCTTTACAGACTGAGTCACTAGGGGAGCCACTGTGGGTAATAGGAGAACTATATTGAAAAGATGAAATTAGAAGGTATATGGGATTGTACAGGACTTCAAACATTATGGGGAGGAATTTGGCTTTTAATGAAAGTGCGATGACAAATGACTGAAATGTTTGAAGTAGGAAAGTCAAGTCATACAATTAGTGTTTTAAAAATACCCTAGCTTTTGCTTGGAGAGTAGATGGTAGGAAGCTCATGAAGGATGATAATCATCAAGGAGAGTTTCATGGTTGTCCAGATGAAACATAATGTAATTTGAACTGGAGAGAAAGCAGTGGGGAGAAATCAATGTATTGTGGCACAATTTTAAATGCCTGTGTGACCTCCAAGTTGAGATGTTAAATGGGCATTTAGACACATGAGTCTGGAGATCAGAAGAGGGTTCTATGCTTTAAATGTAAATTTGGAGGTGTATTTGTGTACAGTATTTTTGTCACAGAGACAAGTAAAAGACCCAAGGCCTCCAGTTATGCTCATAGTGTGTTTTGCGGGTCAAAAGTCCCTATAAAGGGAAACAATATTCTAGAGTGTCATTCCAACAGGGCTGTCAGAAGAGCAGTTTACTAATCAACCCATAGCAATTAGAAATAGATTTCTATGTAGATTTCCTGAAGGGCAAAGGCATTGGATTTGGAAGGAAATATGTAGGAACCAAGAAGTTGCTTGATGGACAATGATGAACCTGTGCTTGAGCTGAGCTTTGTATATCTTGGTTTATGCTATGCATTGAGTCAACTCTACCCTGATGACAGTCAAGAATGGTTTCTGGGGTGAGAACCCTGTGTTCTCACACAGGGTGTGTTCTGTTTTACTGCCAAGTCTCAGGTGTGTAGGTCCACAGATGGTGGCCACCTGTAAGACTCATCATGGCACATGCCCCGAGATAAAAGCCCCAGGGGAAGGAGCATGCTTGGCTAAAATGTGAACCAAACCTTCTCTCCTTTCTCAGGCAATTAAAGAGCCTCGGAACACACTTGGAGACATTGTTCACACAGGCAATTCTTCTGCTATTAGAGAAGCAGATTGACTCCATTTTGATCATCCTGCCCTCGTCTGCTTGGCAAGCGCAGTGCGATGTCCATATGCTCTATTGTTCCCGTCAGCAGGGTGCTAACGTTTCTATTGCTGCTGCTCTCACTTCTGTGGGGGATGTTTTTTTAGCCCCCTTTTCAATGTTGCCAACACATACATATATATTTTTAAAACATAGCACTTATTCTGGAGCCGCAGAAGGTGTGAGCGCTGTGTCCTCTAGCCATGGTACTGCATTTTCATTCAAACTCTTGCTTCCTGCCTTCAAATGCAGTGTAGATTAGTTTTCCAAAGAGGTACAGATCACCAGTAAGTGGCAGTAGCCTGGCTTAAAGACAAGCTGCACTTACACTTCAGAGGCGACTGCCTGGAACCGGGAAAGGGTTGCAGCCAAACGGAATTTATTAGCGAGATCTATAGAATGTGTTTGAAGAGCTACAGTGGTGTGAGCCGGCAGGCACACAGGTTGGCCCACCATCACACAAAGTCAAACAGGCCAACTGCTCGAGGGATTCAGACTGGCATGCCTTGTCAGCATTTCTTTATTTCTTCCTGCAGAAAGACACAAATGGAACAAATTTTCAGTCCCAGTGACATGTCCCAGGCATCTTGTGCTGTTTTCCCTCTTCCTCAGAGCCTCCTTCCATGTTCTCAACCCCCCACTCTAGCTTCTCCTCCCCAGATGGTGCTAAGGAAGCAATTGTTTCTTTAGTGGTTCCAGCTGATTCTCTCTCTGCCAGTACCTGGATTTCCTGTTGGGCTGGATTTTTAGCAGGGGTGAATTTTCTCAGTTCCTCAAGTAAGGATTTTAAACTCCATACTCAAAGGGCTGTGGAATTTGGCTTCTTTACAAGAACTAATCACTGTAAAGTGTGGGCTACCCTTCACCTGATTCTGAGAGACCCCCACAGGAGTGGGAAAGATCATTTATTCTTCTTGGGAGTATGGAGCATTCAAAACCTATTTCAGAATGTTGATTTAGTTCTTCCAGATGACTTCTTTGCAGAATGCCTTCTTTGCTAGGGATCATTCTGTTTTTTGCTGGAAACAGTAAGGTATGGCATAAGAAGACTTCTTATGCAGTAAGAAGATGGCCTTTGCAGCCCGACTCAGACGTCAGCTCTGTCTTTACTGATTGGATGACCTTGGAAAAGTCAGTTCAGTTTCTGCATCAGTCAGGTGGGAGGAGGATCTAGTGGTGTGGCTTACAGTTTGGGGAGTGTGGCAGGAGACCAGTCAGACAGTGTGGTGAGGGGACTTCCTGTGGAACAATACTTCCTGTGGAACAATACTTTAAATGTGGAACATTTGAAATTTTTGTCATGAAGGAAATCTTGTAATTTTGACAATTTCAAAACAAATAGACTTGTCACCTTTTTTCTTTCCCCCTCATACAATAGCCAATTTTATGCTAACACATGCCCTATTCTGTTTTTGTTTTTAACGGAAATCTGAATTCTCTGTCCTAGGACATTGGATTGGGATGCTGGGTGGGGCATGTTCTAATCTGTGTGTATTTAGCTAAGGCAGGAGGATTTTTCCTCTAATTCTCCCCTTCCTCCCCACCAGCCGTCAAAAGCTGCTGAGGAGGAGGGGAGAGTGTAATGTTTGTTTGTAATATACCAGGAAATCAATTTGAACTATTTGATATTTAAGTGACTAAACTGATTTATTATCTCATTTCCTTCCAGATTCCATTTTATTTTTCAATACCCAAATCTCCAAAGCAGCCCACATCTTCTCATTTATACAACAGAGATAGTGTAATTGTCCATAGTTACTCTGAAACTGCTACTATTGTTGCTGATAAAGCATCTCTGTAATTGTTTTGATCATTTTTTTCCCTCTCTTTCATAATTTGGGTGAAATTTATCTGAGTGTGAAGAAGCAGTAGTTTAAAAGGGGCCCACAATGATGTCTGGCCATTCCTACCAAACTCTCTTACTCATCGCCACAAGATGGATCTCTACCATATGAATATTCACAGCTCCCTGAACAGTCCATTAAAAACAAAGTTGAACTCTACCTGCTTATGGATTACTTCTCTTTATAATTACACTATATTTCAGCAACTAATGGGAAAGAAACTTCTTAACAAAAACAACTCACTTTCCATAACATGAATTAAAGGAGAAATTAAGGTCAATTCTGTTTCAAATAACTGTCTCAAAAGGGGGAAAAAAAAACACTCTTCATTAATCAAAAACATCCAGATCTACTTCCCCCTATTAATCCAGGTATATAGAAGCTCCTAACACTTGTAACCAATCTCTGTCTGCTCTAATGGATATTTGGAACCTTTATTGATTTGGGTAAATTTGCTTCTTCTAAGGTCAATAATGATAAATGAGTCATGTTCTGCATGAAGTGACTTGGTACTTTGAATTAAATGATTGTAATTATCTGTAGTTATTCTGTAACTGCTACTGTTACTGCTGTTGACAGAACATCCATGTAATTGTGATGGGGATTTTTTTCTCTACTTTAATAATTTGGGGGAATGTCATCTGTATGTGGCAAAGCTCACAACAGAGGTTTTAAAGAGAAACAGGATAGCATGGGACACTGTCCCTGTATTTCTGTCCTCATCTGCCACATTCCCACTCTTCTCCCTCTGGGTTGGTGTTGATCACAGCCTGCCAGTCAAAATGGTACCTGGGGACTTGAGGAAGGGGCTAAGTCATATGCTGCCACCCAATGCCTTTCCAGTGGTGAAGGTAGGCTCAGAACACAGAGATGAAATGTTAATCACCCACTGTGCTTCCTAGGCCATCCTCAGAGGGTATCTGTTTGGAAGTGATCATCTTCTCTATGTTGTTAAACACTCACGGGCAGTGAGAAGACCCTACCTGCCCATAGTCCTTGCTGTGCTTCCACCTGCAGCTGAAGTCTGAGGGAGACAAGCATGTAAAAGTCCTGCTTTCTGCTTCCACTATGCAGGACAGATTACAGCAGGTGCTACTGGGATGTATGTTCTCAGTTGACTTCTGCCTCGATGGCTTTGCCCAGCAACACTTCAGCCTCCAGGCGAAGATAGTCTAGAGGCAAACTGCTCAGTACGTGGCTGAGGAAAACTCTCTGAATCCCCATGGACTGTAACCCGCTGGGCTCCTCTGTCCATGGGATTTTCTAGCCAAGAATACTGGAGTGGTTTGCCATTTCCTCCTCTAGGAGATCTCCCTCATCCAGGGATCAAATCCTTGTCTCCTGGATTGACAGGCAGATTTTTATTTACCACTGCACCAATCGGCAAGCCAGAGGGAAGTTAGTTCAGTCACTTAGTCATGTCCGACTCTGTGACCCCGTGGACTGCAGCACGCCAAGCTTCCCTGTCCATCACCAACTCCCAGAGCTTGCTGAAATTCATGTCCATCGAGTTGGTGATACCATCCAACCATCTCATTCTTTGTTGTCCCCTTCTCCTCCTGCCTTCAATCTTTCCCAGCATCAGGGCCTTTTCCAGTGAGTCAGCTCTTCCCATCAAGTGGCCACATTATTAGAGTTTCAGCTTCAGCATCAGTCCTTCCAATGAATATTCAGGACTGATTTCCTTTAGGATGGACTGGTTGGATCCCCTTGCAGTCCAAGGGACTCTCAAGAGTCTTCTCCAACACCACAGCTGAGAAGCATCAATTCTTTGGCACTCAGCTTTCTTTATAGTCCAACTCTCACTACTGGAGAAACCATAGCTTTGACTACATGGACATTTGTCAGCAAAGTAATGTCTCTGCTTTTTATTTATTTATTTTAAAATTTTTATTTTTACTTTATTTTACTTTACAATACTGTATTGGTTTTGCCATACATTGACATGAATCCACCACAGGTGTACATGCGTTCCCAAACATGAACCCCCCTCCCACCTCCCTCCCCATAACATCTCTCTGGGTCATCACCGTGCACCAGCCCCAAGCATGCTGTATCCTGCGTCGGACATAGACTGGCAATTCGATTCTTACATGATAGTATACATGTTACAATGCCATTCTCCCAAATCATCCCACCCTTTCCCTCTCCCTCTGAGTCCAAAAGTCCATTATATACATCTGTGTCTTTTTTGCTGTCTTGCATACAGGGTCATCATTGCCATCTTTCTGAATTCCATATATATGTGTTAGTATACTGTATTGGTGTTTTTCTTTCTGGCTTACTTCACTCTGTATAATCGGCTCTAGCTTCATCCGTCTCATCAGAACTGATTCAAATGTATTCTTTTTAACGGCTGAGTAATACTCCATTGTGTATATGTACCACAGCTTTCTTATCCATTCATCTGCTGATGGACATCTAGGTTGTTTCCATGTCCTGGCTATTATAAACAGTGCTGCAATGAACATTGGGGTACATGTGTCTCTTTCAATTCTGGTTTCCTCGGTGTGTATGCCCAGCAGTGGGATTGCTGGGTCATAAGGTAGTTCTATTTGCAATTTTTTAAGGAATCTCCACACTGTTCTCCAAAGTGGCTGTACTAGTTTGCATTCCCACCAACAGTGTAGGAGGGTTCCCTTTTCTCCACACCCTCTCCAGCATTTATTGCTTGCAGATTTTTGGATCGCAGACATTCTGACTGGTGTGAAGTGGTACCTCATTGTGGTTTTGATTTGCATTTCTCTCATAGTGAGTGATGTTGAGCATCTTTTCATGTGTTTGTTAGCCATCCATATGTCTTCTTTGGAGAAATGTCTATTTAGTTCTTTGGCCCATTTTTTGATTAGGTCATTTATTTCTCTGGAATTGAGCTGCATAAGTTGCTTGTATATTTTTGAGATTAGTTGTTTGTCAGTTGCTTCACTTGCTATTATTTTCTCCCATTCAGAAGGCTGTCTTTTCACCTTGCTTATATTTTCCTTTGTTGTGCAGAAGTTTTTAATTTTAATTAGGTCCCATTTGTTTATTTTTGCTTTTATTTCCAGTATTCTGGGAGGTGGATCATAGGGGATCCTGCTGTGATTTATGTCGGAGAGTGTTTTGCCTATATTCTCCTCTAGGAGTTTTATAGTTTCTGGTCTTACATTTAGATCTTTAATCCATTTTGAATTTATTTTTGTGTGCAGAAAGAAATAAAAGGAATCCAAATTGGAAAAGAAGAAGTAAAACTTTCACTGTTTGCAGATGACATGATCCTCTACATGGAAAACCCTAAAGACTCCACCAGAAAATTACTAGAGCTAATCAGTGAATATAGTAAAGTTGCAGGATATAAAATCAACACACAGAAATCCCTTGCATTCCTATACACTAATAATGAGAAAGTAGAAAAAGAAATTAAGGAAACAATTCCATTCACCATTGCAACGAAAAGAATAAAGTACTTAGGAATATATATACCTAAATTAAGACCTATATATAGAAAACTATAAAACACTGATGAAAGAAATCAAAGAGGACACTAATAGATGGAGAAATATACCATGTTCATGGATTGGAAGAATCAATATAGTGAAAATGAGTATACTACCCAAAGCAATTTACAAATTCAGTGCAATCCCTATCAAGCTACCAGCCATATTTTTCACAGAACTAGAACAAATAATTTCAAGATTTGTATGGAAATACAAAAAACCTCAAATAGCCAAAGCAATCTTGAGAAAGAAGAATGGAACTGGAGGAATCAACTTGCCTGACTTCAGGCTCTACTACAAAGCCGCAGTCATCAAGACAATATGGTACTGGCACAAAGACAGACATATAGATCAATGGAACAAAATAGAAAGCCCAGAGATAAATCCACACACATATGGACACCTTATTTTTGACAAAGGAGGCAAGAATATACAATGGAGTAAAGACAATCTCTTTAACAAGTGGTGCTGGGAAAACTGGTCAACCACTTGTAAAAGAATGAAACTAGATCACTTTCTAACACCGCACACAAAAATAAACTCAAAATGTCTCTGCTTTTTAATGCTGTCTATATAGCTCTTCTTCCAAGGAGCAACTGTCTTTTAATTTTATGGCTGCAGTCACCATCTGCAGTGATTTTGGAGCTTCAAAAAGTAAAGTTTCTCACTGTTTCCATTGTTTCCTCATCTATTTGCCATGAAGTGATGGGACCAGATGCCATGATCTTAGTTTTGTTTTTTTTTTTAATGTTGAGCTTTAAGCCAAACTGTTCACTCTCCTCTTTCACTTTCATCAAGAGGCTCTTTAGTTTTTCTTTGCTTTCTACCATAAGGGTGGTGTCATCTGCATATCTGAGGTTACTGATATTTCTCCAAGGAATCTTGATTTCAGCTTGTGCTTCATCCACCCCGGGTTTTTGCATGATGTACCCTGCATATAAGTTAAATAACCAGGGTGACAATATATAGCCTTAAGGTACTTGTTTCCCAATTTGAAACCAGTCTGTTGTTCCATGTCCAATTCTAACTGTTGCTTCTTGACCTGTGTACAGGTTTCTCAGGAGGCAGGTAAGGTGATCTGGTATTCCCATTTCTTTCAGAATTTTCCACAGTTTATTGTGATCCACACAGTCAAAGGCTTTGGCATAGTCAATAAAGCAGAAGTAGATGTTTTTCTAGAACTCTCTTGCTTTTTTGATGATCCAGCAGATGGTGGCAATTTGATCTCTGGTTCTTCTACCTTTTCTAAATGCAAGTTGAACATCTGAAAGTTCACGGTTCACATACTGTTGAAGCCTGGCTTGGAGAATTTTGAGCATTACTTTGCTAGCATGTGAGATGAATGCTCTTGTGTGGTAGTTTGAACATTCTTTGACATTGCCTGTCTTTGGGATTAAAATGAAAACTGACCTTTTCCAGTCCTGTGGCCACTGTTGAGTTTTTCAAATTTGTTGGCATATTGAGTGCAGCACTTGAACAGCATCATCTTTTAGGATCTGAAATAGCTCAACTGGAATTCCATCACCTCCACTAGCTTGTTCATAGTGATGCTTCCTAAGACCCACTTGACTTCATATTCCAGGATGTCAGGTTCTAGGTGAGTGATCACGCCATCATGGTTATCTGGGTCATGAAGATCTTTTTTGTATAGTTCTTGTATAGTTTCTTTTTTGTATAGCCAGAGGAAATTAGTATGGAATTAGAAGGAAAGAAGTTTCACTTCATACCCTCTGGCTATATACTTCTCCTCTTAACCAAGGGCTTAGAGATTTGTGTTTTAACATGCATAAGACAAAATTTAATTTTAAAAAAATTAGAATAAACACTAAATTGCACAAAGTATTTCATCTTTCTGTGCCTCAGCTTCAATTCTAGCAAAATGAAGTTGAAAGAAATGACAGTCTTTTGAAGGTGACTTGGTTGCTCTAATCTAGGATTCTGGGACAATGAGACTTTTAGAGAAAAAGTGTAGATATTACGTTTGAATGCAAATGTGTTAGAAATGTCTTAATTATGGGTCTTCCCAGACAACACCAAGTAGACTGGTGAGAGTCTCAGTTTTCATTGTTTGTGTTCCTCAAACCTCAGAAAGGGAAGAGAGATAGAGTCAAATCCTGCTGGGGTAAGGAGGCAGTTCACTAGGAATGAAATGCAGAGAGAGACAAGAACTCACTGGGCTAGTCCCCATGCATGCCAGCAGACCTGGAGTAAAATTGCCTTTTATACACAGCGGTTTAGAGCAGAATACTAAATAGGAGAGCATGATAAAACTTGTGCTTTCAGAAACTAGAAGGGTATAGATGATAAGAGCTTACCTGAGTTTAAATGGTAGGATGAAAAGAAAGATGGATGAAAGCAGACACAGTTTAGAACCCAGGCAAGAGCCTGTTTAATGTTGGAATTCTTTGTCAGGAGAGCTTCATAACAATGCAAGATGTGCAGCTAGACCAGAGCAGACCAGGGCAACAGGTACATTTGTCGGACATGCTCTCCCAGCTTAGCTGATGTTGGGGTTTGCCTCTCCTTTGGACGAATAGCTGTGAATGATGGCAGGACATTTTAGACTGGGCATCTCCCTGCCATGAGGGCCCTTCCTGGTGAAAGGGGGACAGTAAGAATTAGTCTTTGATTTCAGGATCTCTCATTCCCTCCCTCATTCCCCCCACCTCTCCAAACCTCTCAAGACTAAAGTTCCCAGCTGAGATCCATTCCCACTTGTTTGTGCTGTTTTGGGAGTGGCCAGTAAGACATTTTCATCTGGTTCTCATTTTCCACATAAGTCTGAGACCTCAAATTGTGGGGGTTTTTTTCCAACAGAATCGGAGAGTGGGCCATCTTCCTTACCACCCTAGCCTGCACATACGGATTAAAAAGGAAAAGCTATAAATATTAAGAATGAGGTCACCTTCATGAACTTCTAGCACTCTCAGATGAGGAAGGCATTTGTGGCTGCCTCCATTGGTCTTATTTCTGTGGGTGTCTGTAATGACTTGGAAGTCAGAGGGAAGACAGAGTGCTCAGTCATAGTGTGGCTGTGAAGGCAGAACATGAGAAAAGCCACCAAGAAAAAATGACACACCATAATAGGGCCACTGCTCCCTTCTCCATCTTTTACTGAACAAACTGCTGAAATGCCTGAGACTGCTGTAAAGTCAGCAAAAACTGATGAACTTGTAGCAGGTGTTATCACTTGTAGCCATCTAATTTCAGCTTAAACTCCCCGGAGAACGTAGTTATGGAGACCAGGGGGAAAGTGAGAGCATTCCTGTTTAAAGTCTGGAATCAGAGGTTTTGGCTAAAGGCCGAAACCTTTAACCCAATTAACTCTTCTCTGAAACAGGAGAACATCAAGAAGATACTGAATCTACTATGTTTTACAGATAAACTAAGTGGAGGGTCTGGTTCAAATAGTGAACCTGTTAAAAAAGAAGAGAATTAGCACTAATGGACTGTTCTTTTTCTTTCTGCATATGAACTGTATCAACTGCAGCCCTAACCCAACATCTGTCAGCCAGATAATGTGCACCATTCTATGTGGGCCATTATTTGTCGAGGAATGGACTATCCCATGGTAGATGCTGCCTGCTTCAGTTGACTTGAAAGGAAATTTGTTAGAGGAGCCAGCAAACATAGTTAGCCCTGCACTTCAGTTTGGCTTTTATTTTTCTTTATGTTAATTTTTTTCTGCCCCCTCCACAGAGAAATTTACCTTAGAAAACAGAACAGTAGAGTAGGAAATGGAAACCTACTCCAGTATTCTTGCCTGGGAAATCCCATGGACAGAGGAGCCTGGAAGGCTACAGTCCATGAGGTCGCAAATAGTCAGACACAACTGAGCAACTGATCAACTCTTGTTGCAACAAAGTACCATATTCATTGACTCATCTGTGCCTTGACTATCCTGCAAGTATTTGAGCTTGAGGAGTGCAGACAGAACTGGGTCTCCCATTGCCTTCTTGGATATCAACTTAATGTCAGATAAGGAGGTGATGCTCAACAGAAAATAGCAACTGTTCAATGTCATTGTCTCCCTGACTTCTTATTAAAGAGGCAGTCAGTAGACAACCGGGACTGCTGGCTTGTAGGTTATTACTTTAACCTTTTTTTTCCTTCCTACCAACCCTTGGGGGTTTCTTCTGCTCCTTCCCTTTCCTTCTTTCTTCTTCTCTCCCTGACTCAGGTCTTATCCTAACTTAGACAGGTCAAAGGAAAAGAGGATAGTAATTATTAACATTAAAATCCACAGAAAAAGTAAAGGAATGAAAAATATGTTAGATCAGATATTTGCAAATGGTGAGAGAGAAAAATGCATATTGCTGGATACACCCCATGGAAGATGAGACATGTTGTCTGGTATCAGTCCATAATAGCCACACATGTCCCAAGAATCATTTAATTGAGCCCATTGGCCATCCCCACTCAATAGGAGTCTTTTAATGAAATAATATGTAATGACATTTCTTATAGAAAGACATGCTTCTTGACTTGTGCAGGGATAGGGGCACAGGGAAGATGGAGATAGGTGGGGTAGGTCATGTTGCAGCTGCCTTGCATACCTGGGCCAAGATGACGCAAGATGAGAGACTGAGGGAAGGATATTACACAACCAGTTTAGTGCTCAGACTCTGAGAAGCCCTTTCATTGTTGTTGATAAATGAGAAACGAAAGGGCAAACAAGCTCAGCAAATGGAGAAGCAGCAGTTATAAATACTGCTGCTGCTACTGCTGCTGCTGCTAAGTCGCTTCAGTCGTAGGGTCCCTGAAATATCCCATGGAAATACTTAACTTTTGTACCTTTGTGTTGGCTTGTAACCTTTCATTAGAAACAGACATGCCATGGGATCAGTGCACAGCTATTTATAGGCTATGATCCAACAGCCTTTCAAATCATCCTAAAGTTATAGACTACTCTGTGGAGCAGTCATTTTTGATGAGGTCATCAAAAAGCTCTACTTGCACCAATCAAGCCAATAATAATAATAATAATAATAATAAAGTAAACTCGAGTGGATAATCCCTAAAGCAAAAAGAACTAACTTTGAGAAGTATGGGATCCGACATTTCCCATCTTCCATAAACTGGAATTTCCCTTTAAGGAACTGGATCATAAATTATAATTATTATTGGCAAAAGTGGTCAATGGGAATGAAAGCATTAGTTTTCTTCAAAAATCAAACACCTTGGGTTTATTTGAAAAAAAAAAAAAAAGCTAGGAACTGAAGTCTCTCTCTCTCTTTTACTGAGCACTGATGGGAAGAGAACTGTTAAGAAAAGTTATCCTCAGCAAATTATCAGTTGCTGAATTATGAAATTAGAGAAATTGGAAGCAGCTCTAGCTCTGGGTCTATTTCCCTTCTCCCACACCAAAATGGAATCTTAAGTGAAAAATTGCAGCATCTCCACCCTGTAATGAAATGTGCAGAAAAAAAGAAAAACGCATTACTTTACCCCATGTGTATGTACATCATTACACTGCTGAGAATGTTTCACTAATGATACAGAACATATGGGGGTCTTACATAATGAACTACAATGAGGTACAGTAAAAATATATATGAGTTTAATTTAATATATTTATTTAATTGATTACCAAAAAAAAAATAACTTTCATCAGGCAGTCTCACAAGACTTCTATAGATGACTGTTATTCCCATTGGTGGAGTTCAGGCTCTGTGTTATTGTGAAGTTTACACCAGCATGGGTAGAAAGGGATCTAGTTAGCCACAATGAAGAATATCCTAAGGTCCAAAATTATGTATGTTTTAATTGTTTGGGTGGTGAGTTCATTCTGTTCATGTCATCTTTTGAGTCTTGGTTCTAACTCTGGGCAAAGTTCTCTGGTTCAGTTTATGTTCCCATTTATGATAATCATTTTATTTCTTCCATAGGTTGTTGCCCTTTCCCTTCTTTCTCACCACCAACAACAAAAAAATGTGTTGGAAACATTTCAAAAGTTGCCATCCTAGTGCCACAGAGATATGAAAATATAATTGGATAGTGATATTAATGCTTTTTAATATAGGATATAATTAGATTTTACATCCTTCAAGAAGTAGGAAGTAGTTTAGCTTATAGTTAGTATTGGATGGTCAATGTTTAGATTCATATATCTCAGTTTTTCATGGGATCTAAATTGAAACTGTTTGTTCAGCTTTATTTGTGCAGTATGACTTCAGTCTCTAGTATTTTAAGACAGTGAAACTTAGGATTTCAAAGAGGAAGAGAAAAAACTTTATTTTATTTGGTCGTGATTTTTGTATAAGGGTATTCACATTTATCAACAGGTTGCAATAATTCAGAAACTTCACCTTAGCTTAAAACTCAGACTAAAACTCAATTTTCTGTTATAATAATTTTATATAACCCCTGCTATATCTCAATTTATGGAAATAATTAGAGCAAATTAGATCACAGGAAAGTTTAATTAGTCAGACATAGTTTGGAATTAAAGTTCGTTTTCTGTGAAAATTAGAAAAGCTTGAGTACTTGGTTCTTCATTATATAATAATTTAGCCTCATACATCAAAGGCATCCTGGGCAAGTGAGGGTGGGGCAGTGGCCTGGTGGATGATGTCCCCACTGACTCAGAACTGAATAATGCCATGAAAGCTGAATAGTCAAGAAAGAGGAGCCCTGCAAATTGAGACCCAGTTATTTCCAGTGCATTAAGCCCAGGCTGAAATGTCCTGCAGGGGCTTCCCTGGTGGTGCTAGCAGTAAAGAAACCACTTGCCAACGCAGAAGGTGCAAGAGATGCAGGTTTGATCCCTGGGTCAGAAAGATACCCCGGGGTAGGAAATGGCAATCCAATCCAGTATTCTTGCCTGGAAAATCCCTTGGACAGAGGAGCATGGTGGACTACAGATTATTGAGCCTAAAAGAGTCAGACACCACTGAGCAACTAAGCACAAAATTTCCTGCATTCAGTTACGCATCTGTGATTTCACATTACAGCTATGGTTTGGTTTTTTGTGTTTTTTTTTAATCATCCTTTTGGGAATTCCCTGGTTGTCCAGTGGTTAGTACTCACCATGGGCCAGGGTTCAGTCCTTGGTCTGGGAACTAAGATCCTGCAAGCCACACAACACGGCCAAAAAAATTAAAAAAAAAAAAAATCAGTCTTTTATTTCTGTATTGTATCTGTTGGAAGCCATAGGATAGTGTTTTTATCTGAATATTAGCATCTAAATATTTAGGCATGGAAATTATATTTTATACATAAAGGAGTAACTTCTCTGATTTTTACATTCACTATTGTGCTTTCTACGAAAGCAATATACATAACACATGGCTTAATATTTACTTTGTATACACATAGAAGATTTGGCAAATCTTTCACTGATGATTAAGGCCTTGAATCAAAATTTATTTAGTCATGGTGACTTAATCCGGATTAAGGTAGGCAATTAAGGTCTACCTTTAAAACCTGGCGGCTCAGCTGGTAAAGAATCTGATGGCAAAGCAGGAGTCCCAGGTGACATGGGTTCCATCCGTGGATCAGGAAGATAATGGCAACACACTCCAGTATTCTTCCCTGGAGAATTCCATAGACAGAAGAGCCTGGAAAGCTACAACCCATGGAGTTGCCAAGAGTTGGACATGGCTGACTGACTAACACTTTAAAGCCAGTCTCAAATCTCCAATCTTTCAAGAAGCTTCCCTGAACCCTCAGTCAGTTTGTCTCCTCTTCCCACTTATAATATCCTCTCATAGTCTGCCTTGATTTAAGGTTACTTATGCACACTACCCAACCTCTTGTAAGCCAGGGGCCTTTTAGCATTCATCTTTGCATATGCTACAGCTCTTAGTACAGGATTTTGTCTATAATATGTGTTTAATACATACTTATTTTACTGATCATTACTGTGAAGAACTATTTGTTATTCAGACTACATAGGTCTGAAACACATATGTGCAGTGAAAGGGAAAAGTGAAAGTTTAGTCGCTCAGTCATATCTGACTCTTTGCGACCCCATGGACTGTAGCCCACCAGGCTCCTCCATCCATGAGATTTTCCAGACAAGAGTACTGGAGTGGGTTGCCATGATGTGCAGTGAACACCTTTAAATTTCTTCTTTCAGTGCAGCAGGATGGAGAGTAGCGACCAGCTTGGGAACTCATGCTGGAAGAAGCCACCAGCTCAGGGTTCAGATGTTCACCACCACCTGTTTCCCTTGTCATATCTATCTAGCTCACTCAGACACCAATTCCACTGTGGAAAGCAGGATTCACACTAGCCAAAGTCATGTTAAATCAATATTTTGAATCATAAATGGAATTCTGTCAAACATAGAATTTGGCCGATCATACAGATCAGCCATGAAATTAAATTTGACTTTCCCTGAATATGGTGGGTCATCTCAGAAACTTCTTACAGAAGTAAGTTTAAATATAGTAATGATTTACTCACTACAAAAATAACTAAATGCTTTGTTTGTAATTTATTCTCAAATTAAAAATATGAATCTTTTACTTTGACCAAGTATTTTTTTTTCTATGTATTTTCTATAGTTACTGTAGCATAGTATTCTAACCATGATCACAGGTTCCCATCAAAACAAATAACTTTTTAATTTAGTTTTTTTAACTACTTTTATTCATCCATTTATCCTACCTCCCTCAATCCCACCCCGAACCTCTAGTAGCCATGAACCTTTTCTCTGTGTCTCTGAATTTTTCTTTTTTAGATTCTACATATGAGAGGGATCATATGGCATTTGTCTGTCTTTGTCTGACATATTTTACTTAGCATAATGCCCTTGAGATCCATTCATGTTATCACAAATGGCAAGTTTTAGTTCTTTCTATGAACGAATAATATTTCATTGTGCATTTATACCACAGTTTCTTTATCCATTTATCTAATGATGGACACTTAGTTTGTTTCAATATCTTAGCTATAGTAAATAATACTGCAGTGAATATGGGGTGTACATATCTTTTCGAGCTGGTTTTCTTCAGATAAAATCCCAGAAGTGGAATTTTGTATAATATGATAGTTCTGCTGGGTTTTTTCTTTTTTTTGTATCTTTTGAGGAAACTTCATATTGTTTCCCATGGGCTTCCCTGATTTCTCAGAAGGTAAAGAATCTGCCTGCAATTCAGGAGACTGAGGTTTAATCCCTGGGTCAGGTTGGGAAGTTCCCCTAGAGAAGAGTATGGCTACCCACTCCAGTATTCTTACCTGGAGAATCCCATGAACAGCGGAGCCTGGTGGACTGCAGTCCATGTGGTCACAAAGAGTCAGACACAACTGAGTGACTAACACTTTAATATTGTTTTCCATAGTAGTTACAGCAACTTACATTCCCACCAACATGCACAAAGATTTCCTTTTGGCCATATCCTTGCAAATGCTTGTTATTTCTTGTCTTTTTGATAA
Source organism: Budorcas taxicolor (assembly GCF_023091745.1). NCBI lineage: Eukaryota > Metazoa > Chordata > Mammalia > Artiodactyla > Bovidae > Budorcas > Budorcas taxicolor. The sequence goes on from NC_068919.1 coordinate 29,912,925, forward strand.
TAGCCATTCTAACATGTGTGAGATGACTTGCTGTGGTTTTAATTCGCATTTCCCTGGTGTTTACTGACATCAAGCATGTACCTTTCGAGTTCCCGTGGCCCCTCTGTATGTCCTCTTTGGAAAATATCTATTTAGATCTTCTACTCATTTTTAAACCAGGTTGCTTGTTTTTATTTTTAAATTTACTTTTTTTTTTTTTTTTTTACAGCTGAATAATACAAAAGTTATTTAGCTGTTTTGGATTATAGCCTCTTTACTAGATATGTGATATAAAAATATTTTAATAGGCTGTCTTTTCATTTTGTTGTTTCTGAAGCTTTTTATTTTAGTGTAATCATACATGGTTATTTTTCCTTTTGTTGTTTTTCCTTTTAGTGTCATATCCAAAAAAAATCACTAAGTTTGATGTCAGGGAGATTCTACCCACATTTTCTCCTAGGAGTTTTATGATTTCAAGTCTTATGTTCAAGTATTTAATTCATACTGGGTTGATTTTAGTGTGTTGTATAAGATAGAGGTCCAGTTTTACTTTTTTGCACGTGGCTGTCCAGTTTTTCCAATACCATTTATTGAAGGAATGTCCTTTCCCAGTTGTATATTCTGGGCTTTTTGATCACAAATTAATTTACAAAATATGCATGTGTTTAATTTGGGGCTCTCTCTATTTTGTTCCATTGATCTATATGTCTGCCTTTATGCCAATACCATACTGTTTCATTTACTATTAGCTTTGTAGTATAGTTTGAAATCAGGGATGTGATGCCTCCATGTTTTTTCTTTCTCAAGATTGCTTTGGCTCTTCAGGGTCTTTACATGTGCCATACAAATATTAGGATTATTGTTCTATTTCTGTGAAAAATGCTATCAGAATTTTGATAGGGATTACATTGAATCAGCAAATTGCTTTGGGTAGGATGGATATCTCAAAATCATCCATTCTTCTAATCCATAATCATGGTATCTCTTTCCATTCCTTTGGTAATCAATTTATTACATTAATGTCTTGTAGTTTTCAATATGCAGGTCTTTTACTTCTTTGGTTAAATTTATTCCAAGGTATTTTATACTTTCTGATTCAGTTGTAAATGGCATGTTTTTCTTAACTTCTCTTTCTGATAGTTCATTATTAGTGTATAGAAATGGAGCAGATTTTTTACTTATTGATTTTGTATCCTATAACTTTACTGACTTTGTTTATTAGTCTTAACAGTGTTTTGATGAAGTCTTTAGGATTTTCTATATATACTATTATGTCATCTGTAATTAGTGATAATATGTCACCTGTAATTAGTGAGAATTTTACTTTTACTTTCTAATTTGTGTTCCTTTCAATTATTTTTCTTACCTAATTGCTCTGGCCAAGACTTCCAATACCATGTTGAATAAAAGTGATGAGGACGGTTATCCTTGTTTGTTCTTGATCTTAGCAAAAAAGATTTAGCTTTTCACTGTTGAGTATTATATTAGCTGAGGGCTTTTCAAAGTTGGCCTTTATTGTAAGCTTAGAGACTAAACAACAATAAATGTTCCTTCTATATCCACTTTGTTGAGAGTTTTATCATAAATAGATGCTGAGTTTTACCAAATCCCTTTCCTGCTTTTATTGAGATAATCATATGATTTTCATCCTTCACTTTTTTAATATGGTATGTCACATTGACTGATTGCAAATGCCAAACCATCTTTGTCTCTCTGGAATAAACCCCACTTAATTATGGCGTATAATCCTTTTAATATGTTGTTGAGTTTGGTTTTCTAATATTTTGTTGAGGATGTTGTCATCTGTGTTGATCAGGGTTATTGGCCTGTAATTTTCTTTTCTTGTGATATCTTTGTCTGGTATTGATATCAAGGTAATCCTGGTCTCATAAAATTAGTTGAAAAGAGTTCACTCTTCTTCTCTGTTTTGGAAGAATCTGAGTACGATGGTTATTAACTCCTCATTAAATGTTTGGTGCAATTCACTAGTGAAGCCATTTATTCTTGGACTTTTGTTTGTTGGGAGGTTTATGATGCCTGATTCAATCTCCTTACTAGTAATCAGTCTGTTCAAATTTTCTGTTTCATGATTCAGTTTTGGTAGGGTGTGTGCTTCTAGGTTGTTGAATTTCTTGGCATGTAATTGTTTAGAGTAGTCTATTATGAGGGCTTCCCTGGAGGCTCAGACAGTAAAATATGTCTGCACTGCAGGAGATCTGGGTTTGATTCCTGGGTTGGGAAGATCCCCTGGAGTAGGGCATGGCAACCCATTCTAGTATCCTTGCCTGGAGACTCCCCATGGACAAGGAGCCTAGTGGGTTATAGTCCATGGGATCCCAAAGAGTCAGACATGACTGAGTGAATAAGCACAGCACAACACAGTCTATTATGGTCCTTTATGTTTCTGTGGTATCATTGTAATGTTTCATTTCTGATTTTATTGATATGTTGTTTTGCTTTTCTTTTTTTTGGTGAGTTTAGCTAATGGCTTCTCAATTTTATTTCTCTTCTTGAAGAACCAGCTCTGTTTCATTGGACTTCTTTATAATTGAATTTCTTTATAATTTTTCCCTAATCTTTCTTATTTCCTTCTTTTTATTAACTTTGGGCTTTTTTTTCTTTCTTTCTTTCCAGCTCTTTGAGGTGTAAAGTTAGGCTTTTTGTTTGAGACTTCTTTCTTGTTTCTTGAGGTTAACATTTGTTGCTGTGGACTTCCCTCTTAGAATAACTTTTGGTACATTCTAAAAATTTTGGTGTACTTTCATTTTCATTTGTCTCAAGGTGTTTTAAAATTTCTCTGACTTTTTCTTTGACTCACGGATTGCTCAGTAGCATGTTATTTAATCTCTGCATATTTTTTCTTTAATCACTATTGCATGCAATTCCAACAATGGCCACTGATTCACATCAAAATATGAAATTTTATGGTTCTGAGGACCAAGTTTTAATTTTGGAGCATAGTTAATATTAATATGCAATTAATAAAAATATCTATCATTATCAGATTAGTTAAGAGAGATTATAGTATAATTGACTTTTATTAACCATGAGAAAACAAAGGCATAGAAAATTTGCAAGAGTCACAGAGCAGGGGTAGTGTAATGTCAGATTCATGTCTTTTTCTTCTATTGTTGAGATGTTGAGCCATACCATCTGTCTGTGAGTCTGACTATTTATTATCTGAAACTGGTTTACCTATCATGTTTTAAGCAGAGTCCTGAGTTTCCCCTACTACATTTCATTTGTCTCTGAAATGTTTGTAGACATATAGAGTATTATGTCTGATATCATAGGAATTTGAAATGCATCAAATAAAATGAAAGCACATTGAAAAAATAGGAACTTCAGTGACCTTCTCATTTTACCAATAGGTTTAGTGAATTTGCCATACATTTAATAAGAATTTATGATCTAAATAACCCCTCCCACTTTATCCAACTCATGGAATTTTGACTAAAATTACCATTGCATTATACAGCTTAAATGGGTGATATGAATTTATGGTATGTAAATTATATTTCCATAAAGGTGTTAAAAAAATAAGTACACATCCTAGATTGCTGCAAGTGAACAAACATAAGCAAACAAACATAAATTGTTTAGAAAGCCACCCAGATTTACCAATTCCAAGTATTCTAGACCAAAGATTTTAATGCTGGAAGAGAGTTTGTAACTCCTGGTGGAAAAAAACTAGAGGCCCAAAAAAGTTGTGTAATCTGGCCAGTATCTCACAGAGAGTTAAAGGCAAAGGCAGATTCTGAAGCCCATTCTCTTACACAGATGAGAGCAAAACTTGTTATTTTAGATTCCTATAAATTCAGTACATTGCCCCTGTTTTCCATGGTCTATACATTTTCTAAAGTTTATGACCTCTCAGTCATATTGTAGTCATATGCTTAAAACATTCAGATCACTTCGTACTGACCCTAGAATCTAAAAAGTACCTAAATGGAAACAAGACTGAGTCTAAATAAATATTTCTGTGAGAAAAGAAGCAAATACTTCCTTCTTTCCTTGAAAAATGAAAGTGAAAGTTGCTCAGTTGTGTCCGACTCTTTGTGACCCCATGGACTATAGCCTGCCAGGCTTCTCTGTCCATAGAATTCTCCAGGCAAGAATACTGGAATGGGTAGCTGTTCACTTCTCCAGGGAATCTTCCCAACCCAGGGATTGAACCCAGATCTCCCACATTGCAAGCGGATTCTTTACCATCTGAGCCACCAGAGAAGCCTTTCCTTGGTTCTTATTTAATTAAGCTTATCATCCATGTCTTTTATTTTAAGCTATTCCAAGTCATTTTGGGGACTGGGTATAAGAAAATTTGAAATTTCAAAAATGAAATTTCATAAAATAAAATTAACACCAATCATAAACTTGCTGTTACATTGCCTACCCTGTTGATTTTCTCTGAAATCAAATGTTGCATACTTAATAGTATTAAGTCTGCATTAAATACTGGTAAAAACTTCCTGTATGCTAGAGACCATTTTTGAACGAAAGCTTTTTGGACTTCTATCTGTAAACTAAAATAGATCACTGTATTTGAATCTACTTCATTGCACCATATTGTGAATGAATTTACTATAAAGGAAGCATTTTTTTTTAAACTTTTATTACTTATGTGTGCTGTGTGCTAAGTTGCTTCAGTTGTGTCCAACTCTTTGTGACCCCATGGACTGTTGCCCCCCAGGCTCCTCTGTCCATAGAATTCTCCAGGCAAGAACACTGGAGTGGGTTGTCATTTCCTCCTCCAGAGGATCTTCCCGATCCAGGGATTACACGCTCATCTCTTACATCTATTGCATTGGCAGGCAGGTTCTTTACCATTAGCACCACCTGGGAAGCCCTTTATTTTATTTTTGGCTGTAGGTCTAATTTCACTTTGAGAATTTGTATTTGCAGCCAAATGAAATTCATGTTTGCAATAAGAAAGATGTGCTTCATTATTTGAAACAATAGCCCATTTTTACGGAGAGACATTAAAGAAGACTGAAATTAATGGAGAAATGCTTCATGTTTCAATGTAGAAAGATAATTCTTCAGAAAGTAATTTCTAGGTTTAATTCAATTTTATTTTAGCTCCTAAAAAGTTTTTTTTCCTTAAATTTGGTATTTTTAAGTTGACATGAAAATATAAGTGATACTAGACAAGAAAATAAAGGGCAAAAATCAGAGGCAAAATTATATATAATTAAAAAACATTATATAGCTATAATAATAAAAATATGTACTGGCAATGAAAATAAAAATGGAAACCAGGGGAAAAAAAAGACACATTTTGTATGTATATGTGTGTGTGTGTGTATAGATAGATAGATAGATAGATGAATTCTTTATTATTTTGTCTGTGCAACTTGCAGAATCTTAGTTCCCTGACCAGGGATCAAGCCCGTCCCTTCTGCAGTGGGAGCATGGAGTCTTAACCACTGGACTGCCAGGGCAGTTCTTATATATACTAGAATTTAAGTGAAATGGAAAGATAAAAAGAGCTGCATCCTCTGGAATTTACCTGAACTAGCAGGAGAATAAATATTGTCTTTCAAACCCTGCCCAACATCTTCTCCCTTTCTGCTTATAGAGCCGTTAGTCAGAAATTAATTCAACCAAAAAATTAAATACACAAAATTTGAAGTCATTTTAAAGACAAATTCAGATTCCAAAGCTCTGCTTGCTCTTTGTAAAGCTAAGGCCATGGGGTCAAGTTTGACTTCCCTTTGGTTATGAATGTGGTCTTAAGAAGAGGACCCTGAGATAAGTATAATAATTGAGTGCAAGTGGTTGATTTGGGAGGTAGTCCTAGGAAATACTGGCAGGGGAATGGAAAAATAAGAGAGGGAAGGAAGGTAGCCAAGGAAGTTTTTGTTGTCAATTACCTTATTGTTGTGGGCAAATGGAACCTGATCTTGCTGGAGAAATCTGGGAGCTGGTGTATAATACCTACCTGGACTCATCTGCTCCAACCTATCAAGGGTAAGAGAACTTGGGTAATTACACAACAGTTTTTTGTTGAGGGATGCTTGATTGGGAAAGAGGCATGTATTAATCTCTGGGTAGTTCCAACCTTCTACTCCCAAGGACCAAACAATTTTGGTGGCCAAATAATGCCTCAGAGAATAAATCCAGGTGCTGGCAGTTGGAAGTCAGACCAGTAAGCACTGAAGGGCTAAAGGCAAGGAGTTATAGATGACGAACTAGCAATACTCTGCTGCTGCTGCTGCTGCTGCTAAGTCACTTCAGTCGTGTCCGACTGTGTGCAACCCCATAGACAGCAGCCCATCAGGCTCCCCCTTCCCTGGGATTCTCCAGGCAAGAACTCTGGAGTGGGTTGCCATTTCCTTCTCCAATGCATGAAAGTGAAAAGTGAAAGTGAAGTCGCTCAGTTATGTCCAACTCTTAGCGACCTGCTAGTATTCAAAAACCAGTATTCTGAACATTTATTTTGCATAGCAAAGATATCAGACTTTTTAGTTTTCCTGTGATAACCTGAACTAAGGAAAGGTGGTGAAGGATGGTTGATAATTGCAGAGCTTGGGAAAGACATATGACAGGTGAGAGAACTCAGTAGGGAAAAGGCAAACTTGGCATTTGGCCAGTCTAAGGAGAAATCATCCTGACAGTGATTGGAGGATGCCACTGTGAAATGTTAGACACAATGATATTTTATAATGAATCTTAGGGTGTTTCCCCTTCCATCTTCAACTATCTCCAAACTTTCAGTAAAAATCTTTTATGTGTAATAGCCCTGTGTTAGCAGTGCCTTGAGAAATAAAGATGAAGGTGTTATGTCCATGCTGAGAATGAAGCTGTGCTGAGTGGTGATGAGATAATTATAGAAGTGGTTGACAACTGAGCAAGTTTGCTAAGATGAGCACCCAGAGAATGTAACTCTCCACAGGAATCCCTGGAAATATCAGGGAGACTGCTAGTAATGAGACTTTATATAGATTTTATTTTAAAAAATAATCCCAGAAAGGTATAGAACTTGATTCTGTCTTTACTTAAAATTTAAATATGTTGTTCCTTATTAATTTTTGGATTAGTTTTGATTTTTGGAAATATTGCATGAAAATATTATTTATCTTGGTTATTGATGTGTTTTTAGTACCCCCTCAAATTTTACCCTACAGATAAATTCCTCACTCATCTCACCCAAGGCCTAAGTCTCAACATGGAGCTATTTAGGTCATCTGTGAAAGATAGTATATAAATTACTGGAGAAAGAAAATGGTGGTGGGAGAATTGATTTAGCTATTGAAGAAAATATAACCTAAGTTCATTCTTGGTGGCAAATAAATTTTAGAATAAAGTATAAACTGAATAAAATTAAAATGTAAGAAGATAATATTAAATGTCAGGATATGGAAAGAATTCCTATGGCTGTCAAAAGCAAAAACTGCAAAAATATGCATAACTGAACTGAATAATAATTTAAAACTTCACTCTGTTTCAAAAAATGTGAAAGGTAGACAAGGAAGAAAATTTACAACAAATATTTTGAAAGGACTAAATCATTAATATGTTAACTTGATTTTGGAAAAGTAATTTTGAAGTTTGAATAAAGATCCTTAAAACTGTCTGTACTTCTTAATACAGAAGTCTTACTTCTAAGAATCTATCCTTATGAAATTGAGATGTGGCCAAAGGCTTATGTATAAATGTAATATGTAGGATTATCAACAACAACAAGAAATTTTGAAAGAATCCAAATATCAGAGAATAAAAAGATGGCTGAAGGAGTTATCACTCTAACCACAGCAGAGTGATAGGATGAAACATACAAATATAAAAATATGCTTTTAAAGAATATGTAACCTGGTCTTGCTTATTTAACTTATATGCAGAGTACATCATGAGAAACACTGGACTGGGAGAAACACAAGCTGGAATCAAGATTGCTGGGAGAAATATCAATAACCTCAGATATGCAGATGACACCACCCTTATGGCAGAAAGTGAAGAGGAACTAAAAAGCCTCTTGATGAAAGTGAAAGAGAAGAGTGAAAAAGTTGGCTTAAAGCTCAACATTTAGAAAACGAAGATCATGGCATCTGGTCCCATCACTTCATGGCAAATAGACGGGGAAACAGTGCAAACAGTGTCAGACTTTATTATTTGGGGCTCCAACATCACTGCAGATGGTGACTGCAGCCATGAAATTAAAAGACACTTACTCCTTGGAAGAAAAGTTATGACCAACCTAGATAGCATATTCAAAAGCAGAGACATTACTTTGCCAACAAAGGTCCATCTAGTCAAGGCTATGGTTTTTCCTGTGGTCATGTATGGATGTGAGAGTTGGACTGTGAAGAAGGCTGAGCGCCGAAGAATTGATGCTTTTGAACTGTAGTGTTGGAGAAGACTCTTGAGAGTCCCTTGGACTGCAAGGAGATCCAACCAGTCCATTCTGAAGGAGATCAACCCTGGGATTTCTTTGGAAGGAATGATGCTAAAGCTGAAAATCCAGTACTTAGGCCACCTCATGCGAAGAGTTGACTCATTGGAAAAGACTCTGATGCTGGGAGGGATTGGGGGCACGAGGAGAAGGGGAGACTGAGGATGAGATGGCTGGATGGCATCACTGAGTCGATGGACGTGAGTCTGAGTGAACTCCGGCAGTTGGTGATGGACAGGGAGGCCTGGTGTGCTGCAATTCATGGGGTCGCAAAATGTTGGACACGACTGAGCGACTGAACTGAACTGAACTGAGCTGTAGTAGTGTGTCCACATGGCTAGGAACTGCATAGCAGAGGAGGAGCCAGGAACATATGTTTGAGTAGAGATTATTGATATGGGGGATACAAATGACTCAAGGACAGAGGCCCTTCTTCTAAAATTTTCTGTATTTTATATTCTAGGTTTGTGCAAGATTGTTAAGGAGGGGAAATAAAAAGTGACTTAAACTGTATTCCTATAAAACCCTGGAGAGTGAGTTTCTATGTAAAATGTGATTTGATTTAGGAAAACAAATATGTATCACACAAGATATATAATCTGTTAGTGATGGGATTATGAGTGATTTTCATTTTCCTATTTATACTTTTTAATACTATATTTAAGAATGCACTCTTGGAGCAAAGGCTTTTTGTATCTCAGCTTATCATTTTGACATATTTTTCAGATGTTTATGAAAAATTTCTTTCAAATAAATGTTATAATTTTTTGCTGTAGGGACATAGAGACCTCAAAAGTGGAATTATTTTTCCAAGTAATTTTCATATTTTAATAATAGAAACCCATATACATACAAAAGGCAATGAGAGGGCAGAAGTATATTCTATACTATAGCAAATATCATGACAGATACTCTTTGAAATGAACTTAAAGATAATTGATTAGAGATCATTTTCTGTATTTCTAAAATGTTCAATATTCACTCACTTCTGTATGAAGCTACAAATTGTAGCATGAACACTGAACTGAATATCAGGGGACTGAGGATCCAGTATTTCTTCTGTCACTCCCATCCAAGAGATCTTGGCCACTGTTCACTACCTTTGATTCTAAAAGGAAGGATTTTCTGTAGCTCTTTATTGATTTTGTTTGTATCTCTTTGAAATATTTGCAAATATGAATCTTGGTAGAATTCATCTTTGGATCTGCCCATTTGGAGCTTACAAAATACATACCAACCAGTGACTGTATTTTATTCAATCCCTGGTGTCTGTGAAGCTGGGAACAAAAATAGTCACAAGAGAACCAACCTCAATATCTAAAAAAGCAACATGTTTTTGGTCTGGGCAAATGGGAAGTAATCTCCCTTTAGAAGATTTTATATATATACACGTACATGTATATTTATGTATATATAACTAACTTTTCATGTAAAGATGATTGATGGTATTTTTCTTTTTTCAGTTGATGGTATTTTAATGAGCATTTTGATTCTAGGCATGCCATGGACTCAGAAACTGACAGCAAATGTACTTAATGAATAACAATGACTTTAGTCAGCACAGTACCATCGTGTCATCCGCTCAATGTGAATATCCAGTGCTGTACCACAAATGTTAAATTGGTCTTCCTTAAAGGAGGTGACATCATGTAAGAAATTCAAATCCAGTATTAAATGATTCTTTTTTCTTTTAATTTCAAATGCAGCATCCCTGCCCTGCTTTTTCTGTCATGAGTTGCTTTTCGTCTTGGCTCCCTGACTCAATGAACTTAGTGAATCACTGGGTGCTGCTTGCTATTTGACTCAAAAGATATATTGACTAGCAGACTCATGTATTTTCCCCATATTTACAAACAAAAAAGAAAATATACAGAAAGAAGAAGGAATCTTTAAAAATGTTATTGAAAAATTATCATTTTGTTTGGGCACAAAGATGAATATCCTAGAGCTGTGAGCTAAGGAAAAGGGGAGTGGCCTAGGTGGCACACTTTGTATATGATGCCACCTTTCAGGAGGATTTCATTTTCATGCCTAGGAGACAAGCATCTTAAAAAAAAAAAAAGCTGGCTATTGCATATAAAGTTTAGAGAATTGGAGTATTGTCTACTAAAGCAACAAGATTTACGAGAGACGTCTGGCTCAATTGCATTAGGGAAAAAAATGATTTCAAAAAAATCGCTTCCTTGCCTTTTAAAATGAAAACCATCTGCAATGAAAAATTTAAAATGATAAATCTTCTCCTTTCACACTGCTACTGATAAATGGTTAGTTTTTCTTCCCCTCCTTTTGAGAGGGACAGAAGAGAAATATAGGAGTATGTGATCTTTTTGTACACAGGTCTTTTATTAAATATCTGTATACTCTTTCTGGAACTTTTAATAAGATTTTAAGTTTATTATTAATGAATGTTATTGTTATCTGATATTATGAGAGCCATTGCATGGAAACTCCAGACTATAAATTTTTGGAGTTGACAGTCAATAACATTTGACCTCTCTTACCTACGAAAAATATCTTATTCTGTCCTCATAGTGATTTAAATCCATAGGGCATGTGTAAGTCAAGATCTGGTCAATGTAAAATTTTAGTCAATTTATACAAGTTTATATTTGTATTTTATGTTAAACATTCAATAATAGATACTTTTAACAATACAATATACCTTTCATGGTGATAATAATCTACAAATCCCAGCATTTATTCAAATTAAAAAAGAAAGAAAAAAATACCATAATTATTATGTATTCACATACACATGGGTGTGAGCACACACACACAGAAGGAGGGCAGTGACTAAAGTAATAAAGCTGCATGTTAGCCTCTTATTTTTTGTTTGTTTGTTTGGTTGGTTCTCTACTATAAAGGCATTTAGGCAAGTGTGTGCATTGTTTCATTTTACCCAAATCCTGACGAAGGGTGAGAACCTAATAAAGGGCAATGACTAAAGTCACATAAAATCATTCTCTATATTCTGTGACTCTCAGTTTATTAATCTAGAGTGCATTAAATCTCATCTGGCTTACTGTGAAGCAGTAGTGAGTACAACTATCTCTAATGGTGGTTTCTCTCCCTTTCCTCAAATATAGGAGCACCCAGGCTCCTTTGGAAACCTGTGAGTTTAATTGGAAATTCTGGTGCCTACTTTGCTAGTCATAAACCAGGTAATTGTTTCCTAATGCAACCTGGCAGTGCCATTGAGGGCAGATTATACAGAGCTGCCATCCTGAGGTGTTCTAAACAAGTGACAAATCATTAACAGCAAGTCTCTGGATCTCTGTGAGTGAGCTCTGTGGCTGCTACTGAAGGGAAGCAAGACCAGAGAGGAGCGAGGGAGATCTGAGTAGGCAGGAGCTGCTGCATTAATGACTGGCACTGCCAGCACTGTGTGCTGGGGATGACGGTGGCATCTTCACTTTCACTTCTCCTCAGAGGTGTTGCTATGGGTACCATCTCAGAGGTGTCACAGGAAAAAAGAGCAGGAGGCAGACTGATGAACAAGATAAGAAAGTAAAGGATATGCAACAGCATAGCACTATGAAGACGTCCTTCCCATACAAACGAGTGTATTGCATACTTCGATAGGGACCCATTAAATATGGAGGATGGCAGACAGGAGAGTGGGTTGAATTGTCAGCAAATGACAAATAAAAGGTGCTTTGGAACTATTTTATGGCCTCAATTATCCACAAGATAATAGTAGTACTGGACCTATATCATTCAGGGTACAATCCTTTGTCACTAAAGTAATTTATGAGACCCTGGGAATTGTATGCATGTGTGGTATATGGGTATTTTTGTGATATGGAAAGGCTCGGGAAAGCTGTTCATTATTTTAAAGGCTGTGTTTTTCTGCACTCTTTTCAAACTCCTGCTCCCTCCCATGATCAGAGATTCTATGAAGGTGCCAACTCCCTAGCATTTCAACTCTGAAATTAAACATCATTGTAAGTTTCCCTCCTGCAATATGTTAATCACCATTAGTCTAATTCTTTCTCTTTCTCTCTGTAATATGTTAGCCTTTGAATAAAAGTCAGGAAAAAATTATTAGGAACATTTTAACAAATTGCAGCATTTCAATGATTATGTCACAGTTGTCAGATTCCTTCCTAGCAGAGTTGGAAAAGTGACATTTTCTTAGTCTCCCAAGTTTATTTGACTTATTAAAATAGCATAAACAATGTTGAGGTGGAAAACAGATTTTTCTACAAACCTTTATTGTTGTGTTATAATCAAAGAATTCAACCATGTATATATTTATAGGGGACTTAAAAAAATTCTGGTGGAAATGCAGGGCAACTTCCCCTCATAGTTTGTTTGGAAACTCAAAGTTCATATTTTATGGGTCATGTGGCATTCAGCCTTTCCAAATTGGCTGGAATAGTTTCTGTAAAGATAGAGCTAGAATTTTTGTTATCTTTTTGTTTTCTTCCCTTTCCTCTTATTTATTATTTTACTTTTGCTCTCCCATTTTAAAATCATGGTAGTTGCTCAGAATGTCAACCAAAATAACATTCATAATCTGAAACCACTGCCTATTATTTTCACACATATATCATATAACTGTCATTGGAAACCAAATTCTGGGGTGATTTGACCAAACTCTAGGGAGGCTATTGCAGATACTTTTCTATGAAAATATGTTTTTACTAAAATCATACAAAAGGACCCTTAACCCTGACCCTACTACATATTTATTTTTTGTTGGCATCAATTTACTCAGGCAAAGAAACAGAAGAAGTTCTTAGAGAAAGATCAGGTCCTAACTTTCAGACGCTTCTCTTCTCTCTGGCTCTAACTTAAGGTATAGATTGTTGTCAGAACTAGAAACAGATATTTATGGGAAAACGAAATTGAATTTGACTAAGCAGGAAGAGCTAAGACAGATTAGGAAAAACAGAGTAGACTTAGTCTTTATTCATTAATTTGTACATTTATTCAACATTTAAGAAACAGCTGTCATGAACAAGGTACTATACTTGGCAGAGAGAAACAAAGACAAATAAAACACAGACATCTCCCAAGGAGATTGTATCTAGAGGACGCAATCTTGAAATAGCTTATTCTATAAAGCTGTGAGTCAGAGAAAGCAACAGCACCCCACTCCAGTATTTTGGCCTGGAAAATCCCATGGGCAGAGGAGCCTGGTAGGCTGCAGTCCATGAGGTCACTAGAGTCAGACACGACCGAGCGACTTCACTTTCACTTTGCACTTTCATGCATTGGAGAAAGAAATGGCAACCCACTCCAGTGTTCTTGCCTGGAGAATCCCAGGGACGGGGGAGCCTGGTGGGCTGCCGTCTATGGGGTCGCACAGAGTTGGACACGACTGAAGCAACTTAGCAGCATAAAGTTGTGAGCAGTGTGCCTATATACCAGTATGATCTGAAATGTCTAGAAATGAGTGAAGTAGTGAGGATATAATTCACAGAAAGACTTCCAGTGCTCAGTCACCCTGTTGTGACTGACTCTTTGTGACTCCATGGACTAGAGCCCGCCAGACTCCTCTGTCCATGGAATTTTCCAGGCAAGAATACTGGAATGGGTGGCCATTTCCTTCTCCAAGGACTTCCAAAGTATCAAATAAAAGGAATTATTTACTTTCCAAAGGCTTTTATGTATAAAAAACAACTTGAAGTATTAAACATTAGATAAGCACAATGAAGGTAGAATACAAATTATTACTATACAGAGTATATGGGAGTCAATGTAAGTAATGTGACTGGGAGAACCTTGAGATAGATCTCAAATTTGGGGACTTTGTTACCTACATACTGTTATTTCCACCTTGAAAAGAAAATGTTCTTTGTTAAACGTCATTAATTATTTCTGTGAATTATGACATTATGGCAAGTAAGCTTCAAGAGGTTCTTATAGTCAGTCATGGGTTTCCTTGGTGGCTCAGTGGTGAAGAATCTGCATGCAGGGCAGAAGACGCAGGAGATGCATATTCAATCCCTGGCTCAGGAAGATCCCCGCAAGGAAGGCATGGCAACCCATTCCAGCATTCTTACCTAGAGAATCCCCACAGAGGAAGCTGGTGGGCTATGGACCGTAGGTTCACAAAAAGTTGGGCACAACTGAAGCGACTAAGCAAGCAAGCAAGCAGTCAGTTGTATGTTTGTACTATATGATCTGGGCTTCCCAAGTGGCTCTAGTGATAAAGAACCCACCTGCCAATGCAGGTTAGACAATAGAGTCGTGGGTTCAGTCCCTAGTTTGGGAAGATCCTCTGGAGGAGGGCACTGGTAATCCATGCCAGTTCCTTGTCTGGAGAATCCCATGGACAGAGGAGCCTGGCAGACTACAGCCCATAGGGTCGCAAAGATTTGGACAGGACTGAAGTAACTTAGCACACACACTATATGATCTGAACATTTTCTATAATAGAGTTTCTTAAAATCAATTATTGTTTTTTATTATAAAGTTCAAAATAATTTTCCTTCCAACTATGATGTTAAGTTGCATCTAGTCCAATAAGAATATTATTGAGGAGGAGTTGTTTTGAAAAACTCAATTGTTAATCAGTTATCTTAAATTTTATCACTAAATTTGGCATTTTGGTTTTGAATTTTCTCACTTCCCAATATTGGAAAATTGTCAGGACATAGTATTATAGAAACATTTGGAGTAATATAAAGTTCCTAGCTCAGACTTGTGCTTACTGAACAATTAATAATGCCACCTGTCATTATTAGTGACAATAAAAGTCACACATCTTAAATCTTGCAAGATAGCTAGAGGCCATCAAGTTATCCTCCTTATACTACAAATTTTAGTGAATTTTAGAAAATGATCCAACTGATTGAAAAGTAGAATTTAACATATTTACCACCTCCGAATATATTACAGGGTGATTACAAATTGCTTTGCGATTTTTTTTTTATACTCAGAAAAAAGGTTAACTTTTACTACAATGTAAAATTTAGAGCCTTCATTGAAATATGTCTTCAAAAAAGCTGCTAAAATTTTTTATGAAACCATTAAATATATAAACACTTGAAAGTACAGTGTATCTCTAAACACATACATATGTATATATATATGTGTGTATGTGTATTTATACATATTTATATAAAGCATGCATGAATACACACTCTTATATTTATCTGTACATATGTCTGTCCCTGCATCTGGAAGAATATATTTACATTTGTAGAGTTGGTCCAGTGTTCATATCCAAATGCAAATTTGACTCTTTGAAGAAAATTTTCAAATTTGCATCTCTTTCTTTCTCAGTGGTTTTGCCAGTTGGTGTATTTCTTTGCTTATTTCCACTTTTTCTTCCTCTGCAGCATCCCCCATGAAGTGGCGCTGAAAGATCACGTTAGCACAGTTCCATGATGTGAAATACCACAAGTCTGCAATTTTTCGGTCTTGAGAGCAGCGCTGGGTTGAGAGGATGGAAATCTTTCAGTAATTATACCAGTTTGTATTCGTCTCACATTTGGGACCAAATACAAATCCGATCCACTCTTTCTCCCTGTGAATATTCATAAAAAACAAAGTGCCAATTCTGGGCTAATCATGTATGGAACCAAACATGTTGGTAAGTCCTAAGTATATACTGTATGTATGTATACATAAGAATATATATATTTATATACAGTAATTTTGCTTGTGTCCTCCTCTGTGAAATTTGTTTGTTTAGTATAGGGGCTGCTGTTATAATGTGTTAATAAGCTGCTGAAAGCTTGGCACCTATTACTCGAAATGACAGCTATGTTAGAAGCCTATTAACACTCATAGCAGCAGCTCTGCAGCTACTAGAAATGAATTTCAAAGAAGGTAAATGAACAAAAGCAATTTATGTCTCTAAGGAAAGCAAATAACATGCCCAGAACTATATATATATATATATATATGAAATATACAGTATATAAAATTTTAAAAAACCTCTTCCAATGAGAGACACAGCAGAAGAGAACTTTGGAGAAAGGAAAACTGCCTAAAAGATTTCCAAACAACCTTGAAGACATAAATGTTAAATATATCAAACATAACTTCCTCCCTTTGTTTCTATTCTATTTAAACTAGAACCATATCAAACTTAGTTATAGAATAGAAGTGTATAGGTAGAGGAAGTACAGTTTTCTCTCCATGAGAAAAAATTAAATCATATAGCTTTAGCTCGAACCTTTACTTAGTCTCTGAACTTAGAAGGATACCATTTGTTATTGTTCTCTGAGGCAGGGCACTTTATGAGTCAGTTCACCCTGTCTTTGAAGTATTTTACTTACTTTTCATTGCCACTCAAATTTTACAAGATGGCTAAAAGTCCTGGTTGAAGCTTAGTCATAATAATAAAAATGTGCTAACTTAAGATTGAGAGTAAATTTTTTTTTAATGATACAGCATGTGTGTGTGTGTGTGTGTGTGTTGGGAAGGTTATATGCTGATGTTGGAGAGAGGCTAATTCTATCATTTTAGGCTATATTTAGATTAAACTATGAATATTTTAGAGCCTTGCTTTTGAAACCAAGTAACATGAAAACATTAAAAGACTTTTACATTTCAACTTACACACAAAAATCAGAAATTTTAGACCACTTTCAGAGTTTGTATGAAACTAACAGCCAATGGTTATAATAGGCAGCTTCATCCCTAAAGTAATTTACATTATCATTTTTATACCTTTACTATTAGGATTGCAATGTCTTGGGTACATAGTAGTACTATCTTTGAATTCATACCACCAACTTTGTATTGTCTGTGTATTGATCCTCTGCCCTCAAAAAATACATCTTGAAAAGTCTTTTGGAGTTATAGAAAACAGATGTTTACTCTAAAAATCTATGCAAATGTAAACTCAAAAGCATTCCCTGTGTGCATATGCATGTGTTCATATACTAATAAGCCTTAAGATTAGGACCGATTATTGTAATGACAGATGAAAGAAGTGAGAAGAAAAGCAGTTCTTCCATCACTGAAACTCATGACAAAATATGCTTTAAATATTGTCCAAATAGAGTTTCAGTTTTCCAAGTAGGGAGTCACTATAAATGCCCTGTGAGACACTAACTAGAAATGCTCTTACTTTAAGTTCCATTAACCAAAATCTATGTTTACCTGGCCCTCCTATGAAGTCAACAGTACAATGACAACTGATGCTCATTATGATTATCCTTGGGGCTTCCCGGTGGCTCTAGTGGTAAAGAACCTGCCTGCCAACGCAGGAGATATGAGACTCTGGTTTGATCCCTGGGTCTGGAAGATCCCCTGGAGGAGAGCATGTCAATCCATTCCAGTATTCTTGCCTGGAGAATCTCATGGACAGAGGAGCCTGGCTGGATACCGTCCATAGGGTCGCAAAGAGTCAGACACGACTGAAGTGACTTAACATGCACACATGATTGTCCTAAACAGATTTAAGCAAGGTAAACTTTTGCCTTTCAAATTACTAATAGTTTAATTATGCCCAGCCTTATTAGTATACAATGATTTTAAAAATAGATTCTAACAACTTAAAAATATACAATTTGTGTATGCAAAGAGTCGGACACAACTGAGCAACTGAACTGAACTGAACTGATGATATAGATAGAAGGAAATGGCAACCCACTCCAGTATTCTTGCCTGGAGAATCCCAGGGACCAAGGAGCCTGGTGGGCTGCCATCTATGGGGTTGCACAGAGTTGGACATGACTGAAGTGACTTAGCAGCAGCAGCAGCATGATATAGATAGTAACTCTACTATTTAGAGTAATTGAATAACCCAAATATCCTACCCCATCTCTAGTAGAGAACAGGCCAAACTTAAATGAATCTGCATTTGTTGGAGTTCTCTAAAGACATATTCAGAAATGCCAATTATCAGTCATTTATGAGCTGCCCAATATTATAATCTTCTGAAATTATCTATGAAATAGAATAGAATAGAATCTGGCCATTCAAACAATAACATCAAAAACAAAGACTGTGTAACATTAACATTTCCAATAGTAAAAATCAACTTTATTATTTTATTTTTTAAAATAATTACTTTAAGACTTTTATTAAAAATATTTATATGGAAAAATTTATAAAGCAAATGTGTATCATTCAATGATTTACCATGAAGGAAACACCTGGGTGGCCACCTGTCAGATGAAATATCAGTTAGCACCTTAGGAACTTCTTTCCAATCACTGCCTTCCTTCTGCCTCCCATCATGGTAATCACCATCCTTTTTTCCCTTTAGTTTTATCACCTAAAGTCAAAATTTAGTTTTATCTGTTTTTAAAACTTAGATGGAGAAAATCATACAATGTAGATTCTCTTGTGTCTGGCTTCTTTATGAAGTTTCATGTTGCTGTAAGAACTGTATAGTATTTTATTGAATGGATGGATATTGGGTACTTTCCAGTTTTGGATGATTTCAGACAATGCTGCCTTAAACATTTTACATGTTTCCTGGAACCCTTGTGCATGCACTCTTGTGGAGTAGGTGTCTATAAGAAGAATTGCTGAGAGATAAGGTATATGCATGCTCAATTTTGGAGAAGGCAATGGCGCCCCACTCCAGTACTCTTGCCTGGAAAATCTCATGGACGGAGGAGCCTGGTGGGCTGCAGTCCATGGGGTCGCTGAGGGTCGGACACGACTGAATGACTTTACTTTCATTTTTCACTTTCATGCATTGGAGAAGGAAATGGCAACCCACTCCAGTGTTCTTGCCTGGAGAATCCCAGGGACGGGGGAAGCCTTGTGGGCTGCCATCTATGGGGTCGCACAGAGTCGGACACAACTGAAGTGACTTAGCAGCAGTAGCAGTATGCTCAATTTAAGAAGATAATGTTTATCTGTTTTTCAAAGTGGCTGTACCAATCAATTTACAACCTCTATTGGGAGTGTTAGAGAGACTTGATTTTTACTTTGTTGTCATCATTAGTTATTTTTAAATTTTTAAAATAATAGTCATTCTTGTGATGTCTTATTGTACTTTTAATTTCCTCTTCCCTTATTAGTAATGGGATTGAACACTCTGTGTATGTATTGGCTTACTCTTTGTGAATGGCAGTTTTTTCTTTATTGGTTTGTCACAGTTATCATTTTTTAAAGTTTTGTAAAGGAGTCTTTATTAGTTATGTGCTCTAGATATTCCACTGTATGGTTTGTCTTTTTACCCTTGAATTAATATATTTTGATGAACAGGTAATCTATTCAAATTTTTACAAACTTGGTCAATATTTTTAGAGTTAATTTTTCTAGATATTCTATTTAATCTAAATTTTCAAATTTATTTTCATGACATTGTTAATATCTGTAGCATCTATAAAGATGTCAATTTAAAATACTGATATTGGTTATTTATGCCAACCATTCTTTTAATTTTAATCAGTTGTATCAGGATTTATCAGTTTTATTAGTCTTAAAAAACAAATTTGATTTTGTTGAGTTCTCTATTATATATGTTTAATTTGCAGTTTCTCCTCTTTTCCTTGGATACTTTCATCTATTCTCTTTGGCTGTAATTTCTGTTCTTTTTGTAATTTAAAAAGATCAAGTTTTACTTTTTCTTCTTTTCTAATATATGGATTTAAAGCTATAAATTCCATTTACAAATAACTTCAGCAATATTCCATAAGTTTTGAGGGGTCATAGTTTACTATCATTTAGTTTAAAATATTCTCTAATTTCCATTTTTATTTTACTTCACCCATGAGTTATTTAAAGTATATTACTTAATTTCAAACATAGGGATTTTCCAAATTGTTTCCACATATTTTTAGTTTATTTGCATTGTTATCAGAGCGCATATTCTGTATGTTTTTGTTCTTTTGAAATTTGTTAAAATTGCTTTACGACCCAAGAAATGGTAAGTTGGGACAATTTTGTATGTGCTTGAAAAGAATATGTATACTGAAATGATGGCCATGTTTGAAATATGTTTACTATCATATTGTTAAATACATCTGTCGGAGAAGGCAATGGCACCCCACTCCAGTACTCTTGCCTGGAAAATCCCATGGATGGAGGAGCCTGGTGGGCTGCAGTCCATGGGGTCACTAAGAGTCGGACACGACTGAGAGATTTCACTTTCACTTTTCACTTTCGTGCATTGGAGAAGGAAATGGCAACCCATTCCAGTATTCTTGCCGGAGATCCCAGGGACGGGGGAGCCTGGCGGGCTGCCATCTATGGGGTCGCACAGAGTCGGACACAACTGAAGCGACTTAGCAGCAGCAGCAGCAAATACATCTATATGATTTCTAATTTTGTCTGTGTGTTTTATCAAGTTACTAAGAAAAATCTTTCATTATGATTGTCCATTTGTCTCTTTAGTTTTGTTAGTTTTTACTTTATGTATCTAAGGCTATGATAAGGGCATATACATGTAGAATTGCTCTAAGTTTCTGCTGAATTATACTTCTAATCATTATAGTGTCCCTCTAGGTCCATCCATGTTGGACAAATGGCAAGATTTCATTCTTTATGGCTGAGTAATATTCCAATATATTTACTACATCTTCTTAAGCTTGTCATCTGTTGATGGGCACTTGGGTTATTTCCATATCTTGCCTATGGTAAATAATGCAGCTATGAGCATTAGGATCCATATATCATTTCAAATTAGAGTTTTTGCTTTTTCCAGATATATAACCAGAGGTAACAAAATATGGCAGTTCTATTTTTAATTTATTAAGGAAACTCCATATGGTTTTTCTTAGTGGCTGCACCAATTTACAGTCCCATGAAAAGTATGCAAAGATATCCTTTTTTCTACATCCTCTCCAGTATTGGTTATTTGTAGACTTTTTGGTGATAGCCATTTTGACTGATGGGAAGTGATACCTTATTGTGGTTTGGATTTGCATTTGTTTTAATAATTAGCTATATCAAGCATCTTTTCACGTGCCCATTGGCTGTCTGTATATCTTTTGTGGAAAAATGTCTTTTTAGATCTTCTTCACAGTTTTTGATTGGGTTGTTTGATTTGTACTGAACCCTTGTGAGTCTGTCTAATGTGGTTTTTACTGTCTTTAAGGTTATATTTTTGTGTCTCTGCATCCCTGGTTAGTTTTTTTTTTTAATTTATGTGAAAATTTGTTTACAAAAATAATATGAGAACTGGGATGATGTCTTCTTCTAGATAGTATTTGTTTCTTCCAGATGCCTGAGGAATATTGTGTAGAAACTCATTCAGGGAAATTAATCTGGTGTCTGGCACTGGGATTCTTTAAAGCTGCATGACAGTCATTCTAAGGTCTTATCTGACTTATTCTGCCCTTGCTTTTCCCACACAGTTTTTCTAGATCTTAACCCAAAGCAGTAGGAGTTCATAGGACCCCTTTCCTTGGAGACCCCTTAACTTGATACTGGTCCCTTATACTTAAGAGGCTCCCCCTTCTTAAATTAACAGATGCCCTCAGAGGAAAAGGAGCCCTCAAAATGCACTCATCTCCCTGGGTCTCTATTCTTCCCTAGATCTTCAACTGATAAGTCTTGGCTACTTAATCGGTTCCTTTGTGCCTTTAAACATATGCTTTTGGATGTGTGTTTTGTTCAGCTCTGGACTTCCTCAGGAGGTGATTTAATCTGAATTACCTAATCTGCTGTTACTGAAAGTGGACTCTCCTTAAATTTGTCCTAATTCTTTCTCAGTCTTTTATGAATTTAAATAGCTTATTGGTTAGAGTTTAGATGAAATTTTATTTGGGAAATTATTGATTGTTTATACAAAGTAAGCTGGATTATTGATTGTTTATACAAAGTAAGCTGGATCATGTACTTACAAAGTAAGCTGGAACATGTATGTCTACACTTTATACCTTGTTGATCTAAGTCTTAACCATGAAGTGTGTCTTGCCTCAAGCTCAGAAGGAGACACTCTGATCAAGACTCTTGTGCATATATTTTATTGGGAAATATTCCTGGGAAAAACTGATAGGGACATAGAAGGATCCAAGATCCAAGAATTGTAACTTTGGCTTAATCATGCAGAGGGGCCCTGAAGACCATGTTGATGACATCTCAGAAGAATTCAACTTGGGGCAAAAAAAGCTAGAATATTTTGACCCCTGTATATCTCAGTCATTGTTGAAGGCATGTTCCCAAGGTAACAAAAATACCTATACTTCCTGCTTTCCAGTTACAGATGCAGAGCCTGTTTGCCATAAAAGCACACTGGAAGCTGGTATGCATGTAATTAGTAAAGGAATCCGAGAAGATACGGGCAGAGTGGACAGTGACTGTAATAACTTATAAGGCTCTGTCTTAATGTAGGTCCATGGAGTCCACAGACTTCACTGGAAAGAAAATATGCTTGTATTTTTACTAGCTTCTACCAAAATTTAGCATTTTCTTTAATTATGAAAGTAGTAACATTATCAGTAACTGTAAAGCAGTACTTGTTCCTATAGCACAAGACCTAGCATTGAGTAAGTAAGTTGCTCAATATATTTCATTTTTTAATGTATGAGATAAATAATACTGGAATTAGGTTAAAATTAGTCTCTGAATAAACCACATTTCTAAAATGAACCTTCTATAATATGATTAGAATACAAACATGTTGCTCTAAACTCTGATCATCCAGTATGATATTAGGAGAATAATAACAATATATTTTACTGGTCAAACATGTGATTTTAAAAAGAGAGCATATGTCCAGAGATTTGGTTAGTGTTATATAAAATTATTATTCATGTGGTGGATATTTTTGTTATAATAATTATGTACAAAGAGTCCTCACATTATTCTTTTATAGTCCTATTCTGGGGTCACTGTATAAAACTGGATTAGAGGGTGTGATGACAATGACTTTGTATGTATGTTGATCACTCAGTCATGTCTGATTCTTTGTGACCCCATGAACTGTAGCCTTCCAGGCTCCTCTGTCCATAGAATTCTCCAGGCAAGAATATTAGACTGGGTAGCCATTGCATTCTCCAGGGGATCTTCCCAAACCAGGAATCGAATCCAGGTCTCCTGCTTTGCAGGCAGATTCTTTACAATCTGAGCCACCAGGGAAGCCCAAGATTCCTTAGATTTTATAGCAAAATCCATGGCTCCAAATATTTAGGAAGAGAAAGAAAGAGAATCATTTTAAAAACTTACTTTGGCATATAATCAAGGTTAACCTTCATACTGTAGTTTGAAAGAGAAAGAGAAGTTTAACTAATGAACAGTGGACATTTTTCTAAAATTAATACCTATACAGAGAAAGGATGCCATCTATAGCACTGCAGGACGAAAATATTGTCCAGAACCAGAAGTTTAAAAAAAAATCTAAAATTCCCTTGTCTCTAGTGAGACAAATATCAACCCTAAAGTCAGAGATGATGAATCCTTTTGAGTCTTATTCCAATATTTCTGGTAGAATATAGTTTTATATTAGAAAAGCTACCTTGGATCCCACCTAATGCAATTTCAATACTGACAAGCCCACACACAGTATTGTAGGCCAGATAGATAGTTGTGATGGTTTGGACCATGAGACAGCACCACAAATAGGCTATTAAGTATATTTGATTTATTATATTTCCTTTCTGATATGAAATATACCTGTCCATTTTATAGAAAGTCAATTTTTTCTTCAAAGTGGTTACTTCTAGTTTGATGATTTTTTGAAAACTATGGAAAGATTGTCAGAAACTTGGAAGTTCTGTGAAGACTCACCCCTGCTGATTCATCTGTCACCTCAAGTCCATGTTTACTTGGGGTTAATATGTCCCTTCTTAGAAAGACTCCAGTTCAGCTCCAGTCATTTCCTGAATTTAGTAACTAAATCTCAATTACATTCCAAGCAGACTCTCATTTCTTTGTGGGCTTTGTGTATTCTTTTCTAGGCCAAGAGCTTCCTTGTATATCAAAGGCAGTTTTTTGTAGAGAAGGGAGACGTGAAGGGGCAGAGGAGCCTGGAACCTGACCCTGTGTTACTGCTTCTGCTTGAGAAAGCTGAGAAGTTAAAAACACTCACTAAATAATTCCCTTTAAATCAGAATAAAAATGATTTTTTACAGTTAACAGTTAGATGCATGATGATTAATGTTTTCAACCTTGAGGGCAACTCTGCCTGTTTAGTATGAATTTTTTATTTCTGTGTTTCAAGTGAAAAATATCCTGGGGTCCTTTTGAATTTCAAACAATTAGTCCAAATTCAAAATGTATTAGGTTAATTGTATATTTTTAATCTAATTTTAATATTCTTTGACTGTGAAATTGATATGCTAGCATTTATTTGCTCTTGAAACCTTTCAAAGTTTGTAACAATTTTTATCCCTTTTAAAATTATTTTAATGCTTAATGATGAAAGCCTGGTCTAAGGAGGAGATAATATTTAAGAACTATACCAATGCATGGGGCCAGGGTATAAACTGTCTATCTAGTCTGCTTTCTTTCCTTGAGTATGTAATACATGTTATGGAATTTAGTGTGAGGCTTCCTCCTCTAGGGAACAAATGACTCAGATAGAAGTGATAGAGTAGGCAGATGTGAGCACCATCATTAGTCATAACACGAGATTTCACAGAAAGACAAAGGGACTAATTTAAATGGTGTACAAGAGAATGAGAGGTAAGAACATAGAAGACAGAGCTGAGTTAGTATCCCTGCTCATCTGTATTACTCTGAGCAAGTATACATTTCCTCAGCTGTTAAATGTAGAAAGTAAAATCTACCTTAATACGTGTACATTAAAAAAAATCTGGAAGGGCATACAATAAAAGGTTAATAGTAGTTTTATTACAGAGGTGAATGTATTTGTCTTTTACCTTAGATAGAATTAAATATTTTTAAACAAGAAAAATATATAACAGTTTTGTAGGACTATTTAAAGGTTTGGTTGGTCACAAAAAATTTTTTTTTTATCAATAGAGTCCCTCTTTGAAAAGGCATCTTAGATGAAACTTCATTACATAAATATATGTATGTGGAGCTGCTATGCTGACAAAGCTCCATGCCCTGGCTTTGTCTTCCTTCTTCTGGTAATCCTTCCGGCATCTCTATGAAGCTCTGAGCTCCAGGAATAGTGGTAGAAACCCACTTTGATATGGTTTATTGGAGACCATGAAAGTAAAGGATCTTGAATAACGCCAGCCATGTAATATTTGCTTGGGTAATGCCATTAATGTTATTATTGTCACCAGTTGTTTTGGAACTTCCTTCTAGGAGAAAGCAGTTTAATTTACAAATGATAAAATGAGATGGTACTTTCTTTTCTAGAAGAGCGTTTACCGATTCCCTGGCGAGTCCATTTTGCATGTCCAGACTTTCTGTGTTGAGCCTACCTGGGGGTCAGCCAGTGTTGTTGGCTCAGGATTACATAATTGCACCTTTTCCAGTCTAAGCCATGCAGATAAAACAGTATGGGGGTGGCTGATGTATAGCCAGCCAAGGAGTGTGGAGCTTGCTTATATCTCTTCTTTCCACTGGGGCTTCCTGATTGCCTCCCTTTAAAGCTTAGCCTTGCTTTGTGTCTCAAGAGCATTCTCAACCATTAGCGTAAGAATATAGAAGGTCCCATTCTTGCCTGGAGAATCCCATGGATTGAGGAGCCTGGCGGGCTACAGTCCATAGTGTCTCTTAGAGTCGGACATGACTGAAGCAACTTAGCAGGCAGGCACACACAGGAGGTCTAGTCTATCATTTGATGATTCAGGATTTATATTCTGACTTATCATTGATATTCTGAAAAACAGACCTCCTTCTGTGAGCTGGAGCTGACTTGTATTGGCTCATAGAAATCCATTGTTCATTTTTGAGAAATTATGCAGCTAGTGGATGTTACATAGGTAGCTTGAAATCAGCCATGTTGGGAGTATTTGTACTACTGCAGTTTAGACATTGGCAAACTATAAAAAAACAAAAAAAAACAAAAACAGACCTTAACCCTGAGGAGTCAGTTTAACATCTACCAGAATATGACTTGTTTAGGAACTAGCCACCAACTCATTCCTAGTTCTCAAAACAGAATTTGTATTCTTTCCTACCTGGAGAAGGAAATGACAACCCACTCCAGTATTCTTGCCTGGAAAATCCCATGGATGAAGGAACATGGTAGGCTAGACCAATTCCTGCCTTCACATCACAAAATGATTTAGACCCTTTATTCTGTTCAGACTTCACTCCAATGGCAGGAGTTTGATCTTATATCCCAGCTCTAAGCTGGGACCCTACTCCCCATTATCTTCTCACAGATCTCTCACAAGGCCTGTCTAGCTAAGATTTATGCATATATCACCATTGCAGTCATTTCCCCTCGTTTGCAGTTTTAGTTTCTTTGGTTTCAATTACCCAGTCAACCACAGTCCAAAATTCCAGAAATAAACAATTCAGAAGTTTCAAATTACAGGCCATTCTGAATAGCATGATGAAATCTTGCACTGTCCTACCCTGTCTTGCTGGGAGGTCAATCATCCCTCTTACCTACCATTAGTCACTTAGCTATCTAAGTTATCAGATCAACTATTGCAGTATCCCAGTGTCTGTGTTCAAGTAACCCTTATTTTACTTAATAATGGCCCCAAAATACAAGAGTAGTGATGCTGGCAATTCCACCATTCTGTTACTATGCCTTGGAGAAGGAAATGGCAAACCCACTCCGTATTCTTGCCTAGAGAATCCTGTGGAGGGAGGAGCCTGGTGGGCTGTGTCCATAGGGTCGCACAGAGTTGGAAATGACTGAAGCAACTTAGCATGCATGCATGCATTAGAGAAGGAAATGGTAACCCACTCCAGTATTCTTGCCTGGAGAATCCCAGGGACAGAGGAACCTGGTGGGCTGCCGTCTATGGGGTCATACAGAGTCGAACACACCTGAAGCGACTTAGCGAAGGCTGCAGCTTACTATGCCTAATTTATAAACTAAACTTTATCATAGGTATGTATGCATAGGATAAACATAGTATGAAAGAGGATTTGATACTATCTGTATTTCTGGCAATAATAAGGGGTCTTGGAACATACCCCATAGATGGGGAGAAGCTACTCCATTCAGATTTTCTTGTCTCATTGGTTTGGGTGAGATAAGAATATCTTGAACCACTACCACCATTCTACATTCCCTAATATGTGGTAATAGATTCCTTAGTGCTTGTCCTAATATCTATTTATTAACTTCCTCTTCAATTGTTGTGTTTTATCCCATGGTCTGGAATTCCTTCCAATCTGTGATTTTGGGTCTGCTTTGTCATAGCCTGTCTCAATTAACTGAAATAACTCAATAATCTTTCTGTAGGATTTTTTAAAACTTTTGAGTATATTCCCCCTAGAAATATTTTTCCATATTATTAGGCTCTAAATTATTTAAATGTAATTTGTTAGCGGTTTTGATTTTAAAACCTAATTTAGCATTTTAATAAATAATAACATTTAATATCCATAATGAGGGTTCACCACATATAGTATTTAATTTCTTAACACAGCACCTATATTTCTCATAAAATAACTAACATTAATTGTTGCTGTCTGTGTCCCAGACACTGTTCTCAGTGCTTTGCAGGTATTAACTCAATCCTACAAAATTTCTGTGAGACATGGTACTAGTATCACCCTCATTTTACAGATGAGGAAATTGAGATAAAGAGAGGCTGTATGGATGATAAATGGCAGTTTGATGGTTTGAATCAGAACCATCTATTTCCAGAACCATGCTGTTAACCATTTTACTATCCTACCTCTTCCTAAAGTGAAGCACAAAGATATTGCTTTTGAGAAATTCCATATTCCTTTATTGCTAATCTTATCAGCTCAACCCACAAAGAGGAGAAAGAAGGAAAGTGTAACCCGAAAAAAGATCATCAAACTGAATAATTCCCTCTTATCTCTCAGGAGAGTTGGGGAAATGACCTAATAGAGGGACACTGAACAATTAATACATAGACACCCAAGCTAAGAAATATACTACCTCACTCTCTGTTCCTTTATTTTAGTTTTTTCTTCAGTTATAACAATATTCAATAATGAGGCCAGCTATAGTAGTTGCAGAAACTTGGGGAAGGAGTGGTATTCTGACTTAAGCAAAACATCTGACAAAGTTCAATGTAAAATGTGTATACATAAATATGTTAAAATTATTTTTTATTTGAGCATAAAATTAAATATATAATATAAAAAATCTGCGTTCATTATAATGTTCATTTCCGGTAAAACTGAGTTTCTGGAATATCATTAAGGCTGGGATAATTTTGAAGGATTTTCTGTAATGATACATTTGCCTTTTACCCTCTGAAAAATAACACCAAATTTTATCTATCCAGGCCATGTCATTTAGCATATTGAGAAAGAAATAATGAAACTGAATTGTAGCAAGACAAGGATGAATAGGCAATAATTTTTAATATTAGAGTATTTTCTGGAAAGTTCACAGAAGAAAGGAAAACCTAGTGGACTGAGAGTTCTCAGGAATCATCATCATTTAAAAAAAAAAAATTCTCCAGTTAATTCTTATGAGTCTCGTAGTTTAAGAACTACTCTTTAGCAGGTCAGGGATTCCCAGGTGATGCTAGTGGTGAAGAATCAACCTGTAATGCAGGAGAGAGTTCAATCCCTGAGTTGGGAAGATCCCTTGGAGTAGGAAATGGCACCCCACTCCAGTATTCTTGCCTGGAGAATTCCATGGACAGAGAAGCCTGGCAGGCTACAGTCCCTAGGGTCACAAAGAATTGGCCATGACTAAGCAGCAGCAGCAGCTTCAGCAGGCCGAGTCAGTAATCTAGCAAAGAACTGAGTAGTTCACTGAATATTCCTAATTGCAATTCTCTTGTCTTTTGTTTGTTTGTTTTGTTTTTTGGCCATGCTGCATGGCATGTGGAATCTTAGTTCTGAGACCATGCCCCAACACTGAAAGCACAGAATCTTAAACACCAAAGATGCCCCCTTAATTGCAATTCTTAGTCTCACTCACCTGGAATCTTTAGTTCCGAGACCAGGGATAGGAGCCATGCTCCCAACACAAAGTGCAGAATCTTAACCACCAAGGAAACCCCCTTAATTGCAATTCTTAGTCTCACTCACAAGGGTGGGCCTCTTAGTGTAGAACCTAGAAAAGCAGAAAAGGGCAGATAGTAAAGGAACCTTTGTAAATATCAGTTCATGTGTAGGGGTTGTATCCTTTTTTGGGTTCTCATCACAAGTGCTTATCAATAGAGTTTGTGGAGAAAAATATGTGAAGACCATCAGTCCAGTTCAGTTCAGTTCAGTCGCTCAGTCGTGTCCGACTCTTTGCGACCCCATGAATCGCAGCACTCCAGGCCTCCCTGTCCATCACCAACTCCCGGAGCTCACTCAGACTCACATCCATTGAGTCAGTGATGCCATCCAGCCATCTCATCTTCTATCGTCCCCTTCTCCTCCTGCCCCCAATCCCTCCCAGCATCAGAGTCTTTTCCAATGAGTCAACTCTTCACATGAGGTGGCCAAAGTACTGGAGTTTCAGCTTCAACATCATTCTCCCCAAAGAAATCCCAGGGCTGATCTCCTTCAGAATGGACTGGTTGGATCTCCTTTCAGTCCAAGGGACTCTCAAGAGGTTTCTCCAACACCACAGTTCAAAAGCATCAATTCAAAAGCATCAAATCCAACTCTCACATCCATACATGACCACTGGAAAAACCATAGCCTTGACTAGACAAACCTTTGTTGGCAAAGTAATGTCCATAGAAACACATTAAACAGGCAACTGGAGTCCCCAAAATATGATTTCCACCTTGGAGTCTAAGCAAGAGACAGACCCAGCAGTGAGCCTGGGCTCAGTTTACTACGTTAGCCCATTTTCTTATATCTTATTCCCAGAACAATAGTGGGAAAGAATTTGTTGTTTCTTTTCCTACATATTGTCAGTTGGAGAAATGGTTGATCCTCTTGGGGATATGCTTAGATTTAATCTATCTAGTCCAACAGATACTATTATCATCGATTTCCAGATAAAGAAACTGAGACTCAGATAATGTAAATGCTATGAATATATAGCTAATATAGCTAATATATGGGCTTCCCTGGTTGCTCAATTGGTAATGAATCCGCCTGCGACGTGAGAGACCTGGGTTTGATCCTGGGTTGGGAAGATCCCCTGGAGAAGGGTATGTAACCCACTCCAGTATTCTTGCCTGGAGAATCCCCATGGACAGAGGAGCCTGGCAGGCTACAGTCCATAGAGTCACAAAGAGTCAGACACAAGTGAAAGTGAAAGTGAACTCGCTCAATAGTGTCCCACTCTTTGTGACCCTACGGACTAAGTAACTAAGCCCAGCACACACAGCAGCATGGCTAATATATGGTGGACTACAGACCAGACACATGGTTCCTAGTGTTTGAATGGTGCCTTCAGCCCATGTTTGTCAAATTTTACTGAACATATTTTGTAGAAAATATTTCTCTATGATGAAAATGAAAGCATTAGTTGCTCAATCATGTCTGACTCTTTGCGACCCTGTGAACTGTAGCCCACCAAGCTTTTCTGTCTATGGAATTCTCCTGGCAAGAATACTGGAGTGGGTTGCCATTCCCTTCTCCAGGAGATCTTCCCAACTCAGGAATCCAACCTGGGTCTCCTGCATTCCAGGCAGGTTCTTTACAGTCTGAGGCACAAGGAAAGCCCCATTTGTCTATGATACTCATGCTTAATTCACATCTGTGAATGAGAATGAGGGAAGGACACTGGCCAGCATTTGTAGCAGAGGCAAATCTTCTGTGCTTTTCCTTTCTTTCTTCAGCTGGCACATCTTCACTGTTCTCTGATCTGGTACCTGGAACCACCGTGCGTCTCCTGGGTGCACACTGTCTTCTGCTTTGGTTTTCTACCTGTTCCATTCAGTACCCACAACCCCTAGTCCCCCGTTCGTGCTTTGACTTTCTTCTTCACAAGATAATGTACTCTTCCTCTGTCGTGGACCCTCAAGATACACAATTCTACTGGGTAATGGTAAGGTAAACTGACCCTTGCTGTGCTCTCTTTATTAGGTATCAAGTAATATCTAATACAAGTCAAATTAAGCATTTCCTTAAGGAAGTACTTCCAGGGCTAAAGAAAGACTTGATAGGAATTCCATTTTCAGTCAGGGATGGTTTTGGTATATTTAAACACAACAGGCAGAGGCTTAATCCACCTATACATAAAGCCAGCCCTGAACATTGGCATTTATTTAAATGTCCTCCAGAGACACTCAAGTCTTCAATGCTGCACACAAAGAGATTCAAACCACTCACGCACACTGACATTTTCACGCCCCTGCTTCCCTAGATGCTCGTAATATTTAAGGCTGAGCTGATGTTGGGAACCCCCATGAGAATGGAGCTGCTCCTCTGTGAGTTTGCCTGATGGAGCAACTGGCATTTCTTAGTCTGCCAGAGGAGTGCTCAATGCAATGACTGCAAAGTCTCCAGGGATTTCAGTTAGCTTGGAGCCCAGTAGGGCAGTTTGTTACCATATCCAAACCACCTAAGAAATCAAGTGCATCGAAGACCGGATTTTGTTCTTTCCCTTCCCATCTCTTTCCTGCAAATTGCTATCTGCTTTGCAAGGAGCATTAAAAAATGAAGAATTAGTGCTGCCACTCACATTTTAGTATCAACAAAACATTTCACATGCACATTCTCCTTTGATCCTCGTATTTTTTTTTGTTTTTAGATCTGAGATTACAGTGAGGTGATAGATCTGGGATTATTCTAGGACTTTTTCAAGGCCACCTAGCTGCAGGTGTGACAGAATTATTTATTAATATTTTGATTTGTGATTTGTTCTCATTTTTTCCAACCTCATCTTGAAATAGCCTTTTTTTCCTCGAGCCCTTTGTTATGGGTCAAAATCAAAGTAACCAGCTTTGTTTTCTAAACTGACTTCTTTGAGGGGGTTATTTCAGGGAAAGGGAAAGCAGTGAAACCCTTGGATGGGAGGAGAAAGTTTACTGCAGTGAGTATGAAGGAAAAGGGAGATTCTCCTAAAGGAGAAGCCACTGTAATCTGAGATACCTTGAAATTGGTGCTTTCACTTCTTTACAGAGCCTTAGGAGAAGGCAATGGCACCCCACTCCAGTGCTCTTGCCTGGAAACTCCCACGGACCGAGGAGCCCGGTGGGCTGCAGTCCATGGGGTCACTAAGAGTTGGGCACGACTGAGTGACTTTCACTTTCACTTTTCACTTTCATGCATTGGAGAAGGAAATGGCAACCCACTCCAGTGTTCTTGCCTGGAGAATCCCAGGGATGGAGGAGCCTGGTGGGCTGCCATCTATGGGGTTGCACAGAGTCGGACACGACTGAAGCGACTTAGCAGCAGCAGCAGTGCAGAAGCGGGGTATCAAGAGGAACTGACTGTTTGATTCACCTAAGGAAGCCAGACCATAGGTAACAAGGTTCCTAAGCTCCACAAAGATATCCTGCCCAAGAAGGTGGATGCATGCCTGTCTCTTAGGAACCAACATGGGCTTGGACAAAGACCACGTCAGGGGTGATCAGGGACCAGAGAGGCCACCATGAATATCTGCTTCGCATAATATTCCAAAACACTGATGTCATCATGGTCTGGGGAGAGATACACTATAACAAGTGGGAGATTTGATGGGACAGGATTACTGACCTTTGATCAGGTTTAAAGACCTAAATTTAAAATTTAAACCTATTAAGTTGGAGAGTTCAGAATAGTAAGTTTCATTGTCTCTGCAGGGGCACTTACTTCTCACACTATTTACATTTAGATGGATCTCAATGGGGAACATTCAGGCATGTCCTTATGGCATTATGCTTGTGGCAAAAGAGAAATCCAGCCCCTGTCCCTTATTTGATTTTTTCAGTATGTAATTCTGTAGCCATGAGCCACATTTTGCTGCTGGATAACTTGATCTGTCAGCTAGTATCAGGCGTCTAGGATGCTCATTTGGGTAAGGGTAAAGAAACAAATGTGTCTCATGAAATAAGTTGATTGCTTTCTTTAGTGGGAATAATGACTAGAGGAGACTAGAGATTGCTTAAAAATCAAATCGCCTATTAGATTTTCTAGCTCCTTAAATAACTTCTAATGTTCTGTGGACAGCCATCTACATATACCCTCTGTCTTTTAGTGGTAAAATATAACAATTTTATTGTTATGTTGCTTCATAGCAAAAAAATTTTCATGATTCTGTTTCAGCAAAAATCTTTGATCCTCAACTTAAATTAAGCTGAAGCTAAGAACTAGCCTACGTATTTTCACATGATTTTTGGTCAATGGATTTCCATGGCAAAGAATCTTCCTGCAGTGCAGGAGACCCAGGTTCAATCTCTGGGTCAGAAAGATTCCCTGGAGAAGGGAATGGCTACCCACTCTGATATTCCTGCCTGGAGAATTCCATGGACAGAGGTGCTTGGAGAGCTATAGTCCATACAGTCCATTTGGTCATCACAGTAAACAAAACAAAAATAAAAGGAGGGAGTTTAAACAGAAAATCTCTCTTGTGCTAGTCTCTCATCTCCTCCTTCTCTTCCTTCTTGTCTTCTCTCTTCAGTACACAGACATCAGAGAAACACTGCAGAACCACAAAGTACTGTGGGGTGCAACTCCTACTTAATAATGACATCCTGTAAGTTAACAAAAAATCTGCCAACATCTGCAAGCTCCTCTACAGAGTTGTGAGCCAAAGTTAAAAATCATGTGTGACAGTGCTGTGGAAAATACAATTGATTCCAGTCTGATTGTGTCAGTTCCAAACAGAGACAATATTGATGATGCTGAACAGTAATCTTATTGGGCTTGGACCCAACTGAACACTGGTCTTTGTCAACTCATTATTCCACTATCAGAGGGATCTCCGCAGATTGATCTTGCCAGCACTTCTTGATGTGTCTCACAAATCACTGCTCTCCTGTTGGCAGGCAGATTTGAGTATTGCACAGTAATTGCTGGGCTTTCCCCCCCGCCTCCCCATCTCATTCCCGCCTAGGAGACGGCAACTACACATTGCAAGTAATTGTCATATGAAAGACCAAAAACTACTAACAAGACAGAGTAGGTAGATGTGCAGTCCTGGTGATGCCAAGACCTAGTGACCACACCAGTGATATTTTTTGATTGGCAAAATAAAGTTTAAATCCTCTTTTTTTCCCCTTTAGACAGTTAATTAGAGAGATCCCTGAACTTTTCAGAAGACTGAAGTGTTGCCTGTAGGAAAGTTCAGCTTTGCAGTCCACGGGTCTGGTTTGGGTGATTAATGCTGTCGATGCATTTTTAGCAAGTTTGAAAAGTGTATTGTGTCATAAGTAGTGGTGAGTGGGAAGAATAAGGCAATGAGCATAGTATTTTGAGCAAGTGATACAATTTGACACTCCTCCCTAGACATTAAAGGCATTCAAAAATCAAAGTTATTAATCTAGTTAATCAATAAAATATCAAAATATGAATGGATTTCTAGTGTTCCCAGGTGGATTGGTCGGGATAAAGTCAGGCCTTGGTAATGGCTGACAGTTTTCTTTTTCGCTCAGAGCTTCCAGCAGGTGACATATATCCATGTATTTGTTGGATTATCTAGCTAACTGGAGGGGAGCACCAACAAGGATGATCCAGGATCACATGTGTATTTGACGTCACATATGTCCTCAATCATAAGGATTTGTCTGGTGTTCTGGGAATTCATAACGGTTTGAATCTGAGTTCCAAACTTGTAAGCATTAAATTGCTCAAAGGGCTCATATCTCCATATCTTTTGTAGTTTAGACAGCAAGGACTACTTATGTGGTATTTACACAAATGAAAGATTAACCCTGAGACTGCTGGCTGAGATTGCTTCTTTTCTTCTGATTCCTTTTAGCTTTTACACTTTCTCCATTCAGACTTGTATCTTATAAAGAGTTATCAAAAAGAGATCTTCTATGAGCTTACTGCAGGTTTAAACTGGTTGTACTAAAATTTTTGTATAGTGTATTTTGGAGGTTCCTGATAATGATGCCTATGGAATTAGAAGAATCCAATACTTCTTCCTTGTTGTCTGTCATTTTTGGAGTCAGTAGTATTATTTTGGCAGGAGCATTCCTATACAACAAACTGTATCACAAACCCGTTTGGTGATGTACTGACTTTAGTTAAAGAAGCTGAAGGTTGTGCTTGCGCCCTACTCCTTACATAGACTCGTTCTCTGCTTCCTAGTTTGCGAAAAACTATAGTCAACTGAGAGTTTGTATGATGAATCAGCCTAATAAAACTTGAGTTTTCTCCATTGACTTGACTCTATTACTTTTAACAGCTCTCCTGTGTTGGAGAGGTAATTGAATTTGGGGGTTTGAAGTCCTCCTGCTGGGTGGCAAGCTGCAAAGGATGATAAAAATAAGCAAAAGATGGTTAATTGGGCTTCTCAGGTGGTGCTAGTGGTAAAGACCCTGTTTGCTAATGCAGGAGACTTATGAGACGCTGATTCTAGCTCTGGGTTGGGAAGATCCCCTGGAGAAGGGCATGGCAACCCACTCCATTCTTGCCTGGAGGATCCCATGGACAGTGGAACCTGGCAGGCTACAGTCCATAGGGTCACAAAGAGTTAGACACAACTGAAGCGACTTAGCACACATGCAACCATCAAGCTAATTATTACAGCAGAACATGAAAGCAAGAATTACACCAAAGGATTAACAGTGTGGATAATGGTGTCAACAGAGTTGAATGTTTAAAATCCATTTGACACTATAGTCGAAGAGTCACCAGAGGTGAGAATGGGGACAAAGACACACTCTCCCTCCCCGTCTTTCAAGGACATTTCTACATGAGTGAAAACAGCACAAATTGATCCCTGGTTAGCCTTGAGGATATGCTGAAATGACGGGAATATCTCAAGGGTTTCTCTTTATCTTGGTTTTAAGTGAGAATATTGATGTTCCTGAGAACAATGATGGGCTTCCCTTATAGCTCAGTCGGTAAAGAATCTGCCTATAATGCAGGAGACCCAGGTTTGATTCCTGGGTTGGGAAGATTCTTCTGGAGAAGGAAATGGCAATCTCCTTCAATATTCTTGCCTGGAAAATCCCATGGACAGAGGAGCCTGGCAGGCTACAATCCATGGGGTCACAGGAGTTGGACACGACTTAGCGACTAAACCACCACCACCACCGTTGATGTTCCTGAGCTGATTGGATATATGAAGGGGCTTCTAATTGAGAAACTGTATCTTACTTTTTACTACTGATGCATCATAAAAGAACAAAATACCTTTTTTTCTTCATCTTCAAAAACTGGAACACTTCACCACAGCAAGTAAGCTCAGTCACTGTAAACAACAGTCACTATATTTATTGGAATATACTGAGAGTAATGTTTTAGTGGTTTGAACACTCAAGAAATCATCATGTAGCATCACTAAAAGGAAATCATAAAGAAGATTTAACCAAATGACAACAACAAAAACTCCATACCTAAATTTTTTTTTTTCTTTTTGCCTATTTTGTCATTTTATTTACATATTTGAGTGAATAAATTTTATTGTTTGCTTCTGGTAATTTCTCATGCCTTCTTTAGGACATCTACCTTAAGTGGATAATAGGAATTTATTCAGAATTCCTGACAATGAGAAAATTCAGGATCAGAAGAAATCAGGGGAAGGGTCAGGTCTTGGCATAATTCTATTAGGCAAGGTACTGATGCTGTCGTGACCACAGATGCACTTGAGGCTCTCAGATGACTTAGCAGTTGCCTGTAGCTTTCAAAGTTCTAAGAAATAAAATACACCAAGTCTCCTAATGCCTAGAAAATGCAGTGCTGGCTTTCATCTTATTCCAAGATGCCATTTTAAAGGGAACCTAAAGGACAGCACACAGATTCTTTAGTTCTCAAAAGACCCAATCTAAATAGCCTTGCTAAATTGTTTTCTTTAAGCCCTCAAAGTGAGTGAGTCACTTAGTATCTGCCCTCTGGATCAGAGATGTTCTTTTAGCAGTTTGGCCTGAATACCAAAAAGGCATAAAATTCTTGATTTGAGGCCTACACTTCTTTTTTAGTTTGATATGGACCAGTGTTAATGTCTTTATTGACTTTGTTACAATATTCTTTCTGTTTTGTGTTTTTCAGTCATGGTGCATGTGAGATTGTAGCTCCCCAACAAGAGGTGGAACCTGCACTCTGTGCATCGGAAAGTGAAGTCTTAACCACTGACCACCAGTGAAGTCCCCTATACGTCTTATGTTAGGAATCAATATTAACTTCATGAGTATGTGGCCTCTGCATTCAGACAGGGCTCCATGATTGCTTCATGCCCTGCTGCAACCATCTTGAGATTCTTACTAGTATTTGAACAAAAGCCTCACATTTTCCTTTTGCACTGGTCTTTACTCATTATGTAGTTGGTCCATCAGAACTTCTGATTTGCTCTCATACTAAGTTGCTTTGTTCTTTCTTCCGTCTTGTTTTGAGCAGAAGGAATGCAGAGATCTGCAAGCAGAGATAGGTAAGGGAATTGTTTGGCCTTTAAGCATGTCTTATGTCCAGCTCTCCAGACTTTCACTGTGAGAGACCCAGCACCATGTTCCAGGTCATACACAGAGCCATCACACGACATCAAAATCCCTTCCCAATGTTCTTGGCAATATTCTTCCAATGGAACCAGTGGATCAACTTTTTATCTTTAACATAATAACAAGTGTATTTCATTTTAAATCAATTTCCCATAAACATTAAAGTGAATTACAAAAAATAGTACCCTTTCCCATTTGAAAATATAAATCAAATAAATTGGAATGTTCATAATAATATCCCTTAAATAAAGATGAGCACATTGCCAGGGCAAATAGCCACCCTCTGCAAAAAATGCCCATTCTAATTTCTAAATCTTGTCTATCATTGTACCATTTACAGATGTTTAAGGAAAATTACACCATACTATTTAGCATCATGACTGTCAAAACTTAATTCTTTAAAGAGTATATCTCAGATATTTTTAGTAGCACTGTTAGCCTATGAGATGGGACTTCAGTCCTAGCTTTGTTCAAAAGAGTCATTCTTTGGAGTTCTCTCTAGTATTTCTATCTATGATGTTGTGCCCAGCCTGCTGTAGAGGCTCCCAACAATTACTGTTCCAACTTTGCAACTATTTGCATGAATAATTTTTTCTTATGTGTGTATTTCTAACCATGAGTACAAACAGCTTTTCATTTCAAACAAGTGAGGAGGCACCCTGAGGGGGAAGATCATACATTTTTATGAAGTTGCTGCTGTGGAAATTTATAATTTGTGCAGAAATTTTCTTTTTTTTTCTGTGGCAAAAATGAAAATTTAATACCTGTGAAAACTGCCTTTTTATTTTAATAAAATAAAGTGACAGTAAGAATAAAACATACATAGATTCTTATAATTTTAGGGGAGGGTGGCAGTACTGTGTTCTCTTTGCATTTGCATAACACCTATCCCACAGTAGTAGGTACTTAAAACTTTGAGGATTGTGTATGCCTCTATTCTCATAAGAAGGAACTCCTGGGCAGCTTCACAAGTTATGAGCATAATAAACCAAGGAAATAAAACCTAGGTTATTAAACACTTTGAGAAAAGTTCTCTAATATGAGGAATCAATGCCAGAAATTTGTGTGATTATGGGGAAATCACAGACATGACAAGACATGACAAGCACTGGGGACAAGAAAAATTTCCTTTTACAAAGTTCTAGTAAAACAAACATGTCATTTACTTTGGTATTATATTTTGAGTGATCAAGACAATTTAAGAGTCTGTGACTTTTTCACCCAGGCATCTTTGACCATTTAATTTATGTTAGGAGTTTTAACATAGGTGATTAGTCTAAATGTTTATCTGAAGGCAAGGCATGTTTCCGAAAGTTAGTTGTCACATAACCACCTTCCGGAGGTATAGGAGATGATTTTAGGTGCTACAAGGATGATTTACATTAACTATGTAAATATTTTAATGAGTAATTGAATATGTATATATACAGTTCAGTTCAGTTCAGTCACTCAGTCGTGTCTGACACTTTGCGATCCCATGAATTGCAGCACACCAGGCCTCCCTGTCCATCACCAACTCCCGGAGTTCACCCAAACTTATGTCCATTGAGTCAGTGATGCCATCCAGCCATCTCATCCTCTGTTGTCCCCTTCTCCTCCTGCCCTCAATCCCTCCAAGCATCAGGGTCTTTTCCAATGAGTCAACCCCTTGCATGAGGTGGCCTAAGTACTGGAGTTTCAGCTTTAGCATCAGTCCTTCCAAAGAACACCCAGGACTGATCTCCTTCAGAATGACTGGTTGGATCTCCTTGCAGTCTAAGGGACTCTCAAGAGTCTTCTCCAACACCACTGTTCTAAAGGATCAATTCTTCGGCGCTCAGCTTTCTTCACAGTCCAACTCTCACATCCATACATGACCACTGGAAAAACCATAGCCTTGACTAGACAGAACTTTGTTGGCAAAGTAACGTCTCTGCTTTTGAGTATGCTATCTAGGTTGGTCATAATTTTCCTTCCAAGGAGTAAGTGTCTTTTAATTTCATGGCTGCAATCACCATCTGCAGTGATTTTGGAGCCCCCCAAAATAAAGTCTGACACTGTTTCCACTGTTTCCCCATCTATTTCCCAAGAAGTGATGGGACCGGATGCCATGATCTTCGTCTTCTGAATGTTGAGCTTTAAGCCAACTTTTTCACTCTCCTCTTTCACTTTCATTAAGAGGCTTTTTATTTCCTCTTCACTTTCTGCCATAAGGGTGGTGTCATCTGCATATCTGAGGTTATTGATATTTCTCCCGGCAATCTTGATTCCAGCTTGTGCTTCCTCCAGCCCAGCGTTTCTCATGATGTATTCTGCATGTAAGTTTCATAAGCAAGGTAACAATATACAGCCTTGACGTACTCCTTTTCCTATTTGGAATTAGTCTATTGTTCCATGTCCAGTTTTAACTGTTGCTTCCTGACCTGCATATAGGTTTCTCAAGAGGCAGGTCAGGTGGTCTGGTATTCCCATCTCTTTCAGAATTTTCCACAGTTTATTGTGACCCACACAGTCAAAGACTTTGGCATAGTCAATAAAGCAGAAATAGATGTTTTTCTGGAACTCTCTTGCTTTTTCGATGATTCAGCAGATGTTGGCAATTTGATCTCTGGTTCCTCTGCCTTTTCTAAAACCAGCTTGAACATCAGGAAGTTCACGGTTCACGTATTGCTGAAGCCTGGCTTGGAGAATTTTGAGCATTATTCTAGTAAAGTAATATATACAGTATGTGTGTATAAAGTTTTTAGCAGTACCTTAGAAATATCCAGTATGCCATCTCACTGTCTTCACACTATATTCATGACCCAGCCACCATGATGTCTCTGATAAATTAGGAGCATAGTCTACTAACTGACCTCTCTACTTTTACCCTGCCTCCCTGTAGTTGATCTCTCTCATGGGAATCAGATAGAAGCTTTAAAAACATAGGTTAGGAACTGATTTTTTCAGCTCAAAATCTTGCAGTGGTTTTTCCTCTCACTCATAATTAAAGCCAATATCCTTGCCATGGTCCACAAGCCAGGCCACATCTTTCCTTTGGCTACTTGACTGATTTTATTTCCTACACTCACCTGCAGCTTCCTTGCTGTGTCTCTGTCATGCTGAATGTAATTTGGTTTCAGGCCTTTGGAATATTCTTTCCTCTATCTAGAATTCTCTTTTCCAAACTATCCAAATGGCTCTCTTCCTCACTTAATTCAAGACTTTGCTTAAATATCACCTGAGTTGGCCCCTTCCCTATTGCCTTCACCCTGCTTTGGTTTTCTCCATAACTGTTATGCCCAGTGGTAGAATGGGAGAAGTGGTCCCTATTTGTCACCCCATCACAATATGCCCTCTTTGCCATGTGATTCTAGTCTCTATCACTCTGACACTGGGCTTGGCTATGTAACTTGATTTGGCCAATGGTATGTTAGCAAATATGATGTAGGTTGAAGCTTGAAAGTGTGTGCTTCTTTCTGTTTAACCGTTACTCTCATGCACTTTCTATGAAAACCTTTGGGAGAATAAAGTTACTAGGGTAAGACTGACTAACCCTACTTATCCCAGCCATAGCAGTCTAGATCAGCTCACATCTGGCTGAGTTTTGGCTTTGTGAGCAGATTCTTTGGAGACTAGGAGAGCTGAACAGCCAAGCCCTAAATAAATGGTCCACAAACTCATGGAAGAAATAAATGTGTATTATTTTTAAGCCACTTAGTATTGGGGTGCTTTGTTATGCCACACTATTATGAAAAACATAGCTAGTGTATAACTCTAATGACATATTACATTTTTAAAATGTATCTACTCCAGAATATAACTTCATAAGAATAAATGTTATATTAGTTATAGTTACTTTCAGTAGATGTTTGGCTTAAATAAAATATATATTTAATAAAAGTTTGTTGAACTTAGTACATTTTATGGATAATTATGCTTAGATTAAGTTAAGGCAGGCAGTGCCATGACGATCCACTTAGCCCATTTGAATTTAAATTATAAGATACTCTGGAATCTGGGGATTGAGCAGTTATGATGTTGGTCCACTAATGATTAAAGTTTGGTAAATACCATCTCATGGTACTGGCATATTATCTAATACCATGTTTTAAGTCTTTCTAAATAGTCTAGCAGAGGTAAGGATTTGCAGATGCTTTCTGTGTATAATCCATAGTCAATTTCTTCTAATCCAAAAATATATCAGATTAGCAACTATGACATGAGGTGCCTAATTAGTCCAGAAAGATGCTATGGTGATATTTGCAGAAATGTACAATCATGAAGAACTCCTACCCCTGCTAATATTAAGGGATAGGTATTCTGAGGTAGCCCTTTGGTTAATTAATGTTCATTGTTAAATACAACAATTTATCAAACACCTAGTATACACATAACCTTGATCTGTGCACTGGGGATACAAAATCAAAAGACATAGTTTGTTATAGTAACACATCAGAAGAATCACACTATTTAAAAAATTGCTCAAAATAACTAAGGACATGTAGTAGGGTTGGTGATGAAAGCTACAAGAATAGAAATATATACATCTCTCTAGTCAGGTGCAAATAGATGGGGAACAAATGGACACAGTGGCAGATTTTATTTTCTTGAGCTCCAAAGAAAATGAATGGTGACTGCAGCCATGAAATTAAAAGACACTTACTCCTTGAAAGAAAAGCTATGACAAACCTAGACAGCATATTAAAAAGCAGAGACTTCACCTTGCTGACAAAGGTCTATCTAGTCAAAGTTTTTGTTTTTCCAGTAGTCATGTATGGATGTGAGAATTACACCATAAAGAAGGCTGAGCACCGAAGAATTGATGCTTTCAAACTGTGGTCCTGGAGAAAATTTTTGCGAGTCCCTTGGACAGTAAGGAGATAAAACCAGTCAATCCTGAAGGAAATCAAGCCTGAATATTCACTGGAAGGACTGATGCTGAAGCTGAAGCTCCAAAACTTTGGCCTACCTGATGCAAAGAGCCAACTCACTGGAAAAGACCCTGATGCTAGGAAAGATTGAGGGCAGGAGGGGAAGGGAAAGACAGAGAATGAGATGGTTGGATGGCATCATCAACTCAGTAGATATATTTTGAGCAAACTCCAGGAGATGGTGAAGGACAGGGAAGCCTGCATGCTGCAGTCCATGGAGTTGCAAAGAGTCGGATACAACTTAGCGACTGAACAAAAATAGTCACTTTATATAGCCTAAAGCTGAGTCTCTTTCTGTCTCATTCATTGACATATTAAGCCCCCTGGCCCACAGTCCTTTACCACTGGCACTTAAATAATTATTTGTAATTGGCTTAAATGTTTAACCATAGTTTTCAACCACCATGCATCCAGTTTCCATAACAAAAAAAGATAATTGAAAGTATCTAAGCAGTAAACTCAGTTACAACAGCCGAGTTTAAATGCAAAACTTCCTTTGTGTAATTTATAAAGCAGGAGAAGTGACTTTTTTGATGTTTTATTACTGTGATCAGAACTATTCTGTACCTGTTTAGCAGAAAATCATTATTTAAGTTGATATGATTTTGAGTATGGTCCCAAACACTTGTGCTACCTGGTGAATTTGATATTTTTGTTGCATGCATGCTTAGTCACTCAGTCGTGTCCAACTCTTGGTGATCCCATGGGCCATAATCCGCCAGGCTCCTCTGGCCATGCTATTCTCCAGGCAAGAGTACTGGAGTGGGTTGCCGTTTCTGTCGTTGTTCAAATTAGCCAGTGTGCCAGGATTGATTGACTATTGCATACTTCAGTTCAGTTCAGTCGCTCAGTCATGTGTGACTCTTTGCAACCCTATGGGCTGCAGGATGCCAGGCTTTCTTGTCCATCACCAACTCCTGGAGCTTGCTCAAACTCATGTCCATTGGGTCAGTGATACCCTCCAACCATCTCATCCTCTCCTTCTCCTCCTGCCTTCAATCTAGCCCAGCATCAGGGTCTTTTCCATTGAATCAGTTCTTTGCATCAGGTGGCCAAAGTATTGGAGTTTCAGCTTCAGCATCAGTCCTTCCAATGAATATTCAGGACTGATTTCCTTTAGGATTGACTGGTTGGATCTCCTTGCAGTCCAAGGGACTCTCAAGAGTCTTCTCCAAGATCACAGTTCAAAAGCATCAATTCTTTAGCTCTCAGCTTTGTTTATAGTCCAACTCTCACATCCATACATGACTACTGAAAAAACCATAGATAGCTTTGATTATATGGACCTTTGACAGCAAGGTGATGTCTCTGCTTTTTAATATGCTGTCTAGGTGTG
Source organism: Budorcas taxicolor (assembly GCF_023091745.1). Classification (NCBI taxonomy): domain Eukaryota; kingdom Metazoa; phylum Chordata; class Mammalia; order Artiodactyla; family Bovidae; genus Budorcas; species Budorcas taxicolor. The sequence continues at coordinate 29,956,902 of NC_068919.1, forward strand.
TCATCATTTTTCTCCCAAGGAGTAAGCGTCTTTTAATTTCATGGATGCAGTCATCATCTGCAGTGATTTTGGAGCCCAAGAAAATAAACATGCCTGTTAGATGTCTGTTGCATACTTGGTCTCTCCCAAATATATATGTAGTGTACATATATACCCATGTATAGTATATGAGAGCTCTCCTATGATATTTTCTTTACTATATTAATTTTTTTAATTTAGAAATTTAAGTGTCAGGTAAAATGTTCTGAAACCAAAAAATAACTGATCTAGACTCTTGAGCTCCATGGTTTATGTGTTCCTTGAATACTATAGAGTGACCAAATTACCCATAAAATATGCACCAATCAAATAATTGTATGTAAACCAGATTGATGCTTTGTGAAACTTTTTACTTCTTTATTTTATTTTTAATAAGGTAGTATGTATATTTTAAATTTAAGGTGTTTTAGCTGCATCACAACTTTTTCTACTTTTGAACTAGAAAAATCACAATTTAAACTCTTAACAATGTTAACATGCATGGTGGATATCTTGGATGAAGTAAGTATGAATATGTATGTTTCCACAATATATGTCAGTTCAGAATCTGTCTCCCCACCCATAGTGGTACACCTAAGTGAATTAATATTTTATAGAATATGCTTTGGGATATTTTATGTAATATATACATATTTGAATCATAGCTTTATACCTGAGCAATAATAATATTTCACCATTTAGTTAACTAATTAACAAATTCAATATGTATTAAGCACCTACTGTATTCCTAAGTCTTCTGGATTTAGGAGGAAAATACAAAGATGGTTTTGATATTCCTTTTAATTTATTTTGTTATATCTTTTTAGTATATAGACTAGTTCTTGGTAGTACTGACCAGAAAGAATAATAAAACAAAGATGCACATTTCAATTTATAAACCAAATAGTAAAGTCAACAAAACTTGTAATTTGGTTATGAACACTGAATTTGGTTATGTAATTTGGTTATGTAACACACTGAAGGCAGGGATTGCATGTGCTCTTCCATTTCTCTTTTTTCCATGTATGTCTCCTCCTACCATTATTTTCCCCCTTTATTTATGACTCTTTTTCTGCCTCGATTTATTGTCAAAATGCATACATGTATGTCTTTTAGTATCTCTTAAATCAGTATTTTCTTGAATATTGTACTAAGACAACTGATCATATTTATGTGGCATTTTGCCAACTCAGCTCTGAGCTCATTGAAGGTGGGGATTGCAACCTTTAGAGTACTTTATCTTGCACAAACTATTTAATAATTGCCCAACAGTTATTTGGTAATGATTTAATTGAGTCATCATTTCTGTAATACCAGCAGTGCTCATGACATCGAGTATTACTTATTCCTTCAGAGTCCTCAGGGAAAAGGGAGGTAAATGTTGTTATATTAACACTAACAGGAGAGGGTGGGATACAGTTCCCACTATGGGAGAATATTTTAAATAAATTTTGAAATTGGTGACCTGGCTGGAGAGAAGGCATTTTTTGAGCTTAGGTTGAGATAATATATTCGAACATATATGCTCCTCTCTATTTTTCAAGCATTTGTATCAAAGATTTTACCATGATTTAAATCTGATTCAGGTGGCGAAACATCTGGAAATCATGATGGCATTTACTGAACATCATAAAATGTTGACATATAAAGCTAAAATTGTGTAATGTACCATTTTGTGCTAAATCACATACCATCTTATGCTAGCTTCTCCTATAGATGAAGAGTGACAGGTGCCAAATATATGAGAAAAACTATGAGAGAAAAAATTTAAGAAACTTGATTTTTCAAATTAATGAATTGGAGAAAGTCTGCATTGTTCATTTTAGGTTATGAAACCTCCAAATACAGCTACCAGAACCATTGTTTAAATAGCCTAAACGTGTACCCAACAGAAATGTGACTTTTTAGTTAAGAGCAACTCTACAATATTATATTACATAGACTGAAGGATGGGAGTACTAGTCAGGATAAAATTATTCCTCATGTTTAAACCAAAAAAAGAAAAAAGAAAAATTGGTTACAGCCCTGTTTCTGCAGTTAGAGAATTAGAAGAATTTGGGTTAGTTTAACTCTTTCGTTTTGCACATTTCTAATCCATCTTGGTATTTTGAAGAAGAAAAAAACGTTATAAGGAGAACATCTGTTGCTATTCATGTCAGTTTTCATCTATATCAGGTTCCATAGTAGTTTAAGAGAGCTTCTCTCCCTCTCTCTTTAGTCCTTAACACCTCTCTGGATCCTATCCTTCATGCATGCTAAGTCGCTTCAGTTGTGTCTGACTATTTGCTATCCCATGGACTGTAGCCTGCCAGGCTTCTCTGTTCATGGGATTCTCCAGGCAAGAATACTGTAGTGGGTTGCCATTCCCTTCTCCAGGGAATCTTCCTGACCCACGTATTGAACCCTTATCTCTTTGCTTCCTGCATTGGCAGGCAGATTCTTTACCACTAGCGCCACCTGGGAAGCATACCCTCCATGCTCCAACCCAATCTTAAATTTCCTACTTTTTTGTTCCTCTGCTTTCAAACTTGGTAACTTTGGAATTAAATAAATAGTAAATAGCCGTTCCCTCTTTTATTCACAAGCATCTACTGAGCACCTATAAATGCAAGTTGATATTCTACATATTGAGGATAGAGTGGGGAAATAAGACTGATGAGGTTTCTTCTTGAATGGAGCATATATCCTAGCATAGGGCATAGAGGAGGAAAGACAATTTGAAGAATCAGGTAAATTTCAGTGTTATATAGGGTTGTCAGATTTAACAAATAAAAATAACAGCTGTTGAGATAAATTTGAATATCAGACAAAATAACAATTTTTAACATAAGTATGTCTTATAGAATATTGAGATAGAATTAAAATGTAATAGAGATTGACTGAGACAATTCCAGGCAATTTTGCACCTGTCCTTTTCCCAGTGACATACATGTATAATTTTTACCTGTGTGCCCATATTCATATCATTCTCTTGTGTACAATCTCTTATTCCTGCACTCCAAATTCAGCTGATCTAGATTTTGCTCATTCTCAGGTTCTACCTTATTTAAACATTTTCTTGCAATGATGCCAACTCTCATCATTCTTTTCTTTTATAAATCACTTTTACAGTTACTATCCTTATTATATTATTAACATGGAAATAGATGGTTCTAGTCAAACGTTTGTATCTTAGACTCCATCTGCGCTGCTCTGCTACCATAATCATGAATGCTCCTATGTGCATATTTCTTGTATCTTCAAGTTGTAAGGGTAAGAATTGAGAGCAAAGATTCTGGAGTCAAATAGCTCAGGGTTCAAATCCTGGTTCTGCTACTTACCAGAACCTCACACAGGTTATTGGCTGTGCCTCAGTTTCTTCATCTGTGAAAAGGGGAAAATAATAGTCTCTCTCACATAGAGTTCTTATAAAAATTAAATATAGCATGTATGTTGCCATTGTTGCTGCCAACCTGTCCATCCCAAAGGAAATCAGTCCTGAATATTGATTGGAAGGAATGATGCTGAAGCTGAAACTCCAATACTTTGGCCACCTGATGTGAAGAACTGACTCATTTGAAAAGACCCTGATGCTGGGAAAGATTGAAGGTGGGAGGAGACAGGGATGACAGAGGATGAGATGGTTGGATGGCATTATCGACTCAATGGACTTGAGTTTGAGTGAGCTCCGAGAGCTGGTGATGGACAAGGAAGCCTGGAGTGCTGCAGTCCATGGGGTTGCAAAGAGTTGGACACGACTGAATGATTGAACTGACTGATGTATGTTGAATACCTGTTCTGTATATATTAGATTTTTCTCCTCCTTCTCTTCCTCATCCTCATTGTTATAATTACCATATACATACAATTTCTAGCATAGTGCAGATTTGGGTAAGATTGTTAACCAATACAGAGCTTCAATATTAAGTGATCATTGAAATTAACAATGGCTCTATAGTTTTGCTACTTTGTTATATGTACTTGGCCCTCTTTTCTGGTCACAATGCAAGTCAGAAGTAATCTGCTCTGTATTGTTTTAGCAGAAAAATAATTTATAGAGTGCTTTAACTGGGGAATGAAAAAAAGGGAACATATTTAAAAGCACTACCATGCAAAAAAAACCCCTGAAATTGTAATATGTGAATTAAATGCTATCCATGCCTATTGTCTCTCATCTCCTTTGAAAAGTAAATTTCCAGAGTGCAGAATCAATTTCTTTTGCAAGAAGCCATTCTCTTAAATGCAGAAGCTTTGGGTCACTGCTAAAAGTATTTAGTGACAATTGTGGTGACGGCCCCCTGATGATCTGTCCAAAAAAATTGGCTTCTACAGCAAATTTCTATATTTGCCATTCAGCAGGAAATTACTCATTTTATATTATGCTTTTGTAACTGATGTTTTTGGAATTATTTATTGTAGTTATGACTGTAGCCAAGTTTATAAATTGAATCCTATAACATACCTTCTAATGTTATGAGAAATAAAATCTTTTGGGTTGAAATAGTGTATATTTGGTCTAGCCAAAGAAATATGAGGGAAGCCTAGAATAAAATAATATGTCCCATCTGCATGAGAGATTAGTGGGGCTGAAAATATCATTATTACTATAAGTCCACAGTTTACTTACACTATTAAAAGTCTATAATACACTTTTAAAATATGAGAATTATAAAAGAAATACCTCCAAAATAGACCCCTACACTGCAGTGGTAGCTGAAGATGAAAACTCCATTAGAATGAATGGAGGAATCATCATAAAAGTATGATTTTTAAACAACAAAAATAGAATAAAATTTGAATTACCATTATTCCCATAATCACTTTAGAGATTTAATTTCTACATGTGATTGAAGCTAAATTTTGATTTTTATAAATTGAAGTGTATTTTCCTATTGCCTTTCATATTCAAGATGTCTTATTACTAATTTTAAACCCAAATCATAATGAGATTTAGGGACAAGGTAATTTTGTCAGCAATGTTTTATACAATGTGATATTTGAGCCTATTCCATTTTTAGATAATTTCCCCAATTCTATTTTTGAGTGATAAGGATGAATGTTGAATGATATGAAGAGAGGGGAAAGGCCTAACCTTCTCCAGATAGTTCTCATTTAGGATGTGGCATCATTTGCACTTCCTTTCCTAGGTGAAATTCTGACATTCGAATAATTGGAGGGATAAACAAAGTCTTCAGGTCCAATTCCATTCCCTCCAGAAAGCTGATATGCGTGACATTCGGGCAGAGTGTTGTGTGTGGTGGGGGTGGGGGTGAGGATGGGGGTGGGGGTGTGGGTGGGGGTGGGGGTGGGGGTGGGGGTGGGGGTGGGGGCGGGAGGGGGGGCACGGTTAGAGATTGGAGAAGTTTCCTGAAAATCCCCCTTGATCCCCCCTAATGACCAGCTACTTTTCTTTGGACCAACAAAGAGTTGACCAGTAAAGCAAATCTGATCTACTGGATCTAGGACTTAGGAAACTATAAAATGAGGGGAGCACAAAATACGTAGCAGAACACCGGATAAGAAAAATAGAGCAGGTGCAAATGATGAAGGAGGCAAAGGACAAGCTCTAGTCTCATGCTTCCAGTGTGTGAAAAGGAGGAAACAGGCTCAGGGAAGCTAAATAATTCGGCAAAGGTGCTGCAAACTGGGCAGACAGATCATTTGAACCTGGGATAAGAGACACCAGGATAGCATTTAATAATAATATTCCTAGCCAGACCAAAAATAATCTCCATAATATCTGCTACTAGAAAAAGTGTACACTTAGGAGTTAATTTTCAATTGATTTTAAATTCCTCATCTCCAGCTGCCTTGGGACAGAAAGCTTCATTTTCTTTGCCCCAGAGCCCCCTCAGCAAGTGCTAGCTAGTCTTTTCCCTAAGTCTTGAGCAGCCTGCAGTGACCTGCCCTTGAAGTGCGGGTTTAACAACCTTTGCCCAAGCACTCTCTGGCTTTTTGTACATCTTTAATAGTTTCCTTGACGGACTATGAAGAACTGCCAGATGACAGTTCTATTTCATTTTTGTCACTGCCTGCTGCTCCTTTTTTCTCTAGCTTTTTCTCAAGGGCATGATTCTATAAGTCAATGTGGCAATGTTCACGATGGGTATTGCTCTTTCAACCACTGTATATTGATGCAGTGTGAGCAAGTCACGGACATGTCAAGATTTCAGGCCTTCAAAAAAGTAATCAAGGAGTATTTTATAAACTCTAATGTCCTTTCCATTGAAAGCAAATTGAAACTGGGGATTGGGATCTGATATTAAGGGTTTACTTTAAAACACTGCCGCCAGAGGCATAAAAAAGCCCCTTTGATTAATATACCATAGGATTGTGTTCACTTGGAAAAAGCACAAGTGATGTGCTTTTATTCACCAAGTTGTAAATAAGACATTTGTCATTCTTGCACCCTGTTTATTACTAATTGCATAATTATTTTATTATATGGCTCCAGGAAAATACGACTGAAGCTCTCTCTATATTTTCTATTTTTTAACTAAATAATCACTTTAGTGAAAATTATTTATTAAGTTACATGATATTTTCTAAACACAATGGAGATGTCAAGACTTTTTTTATTAGTGTGGCATAATGAAATAACTGAGAAATTAGGAATAAATTTTTCCTCTTGTAACTTAGAATAAAGAAAAAACAATAACTAAGCCTTTCTTTAAGAATATGAGATTCTTAAAATTATCTCACATAAAATTATGCTGATGAATGTCATGTTTCTTTAGCAAAAACAAAATGAAAACAAAAGCAAAATGGCTTCTTGTCATTTCTTCTGGATCAGTATAACTGTCATACACTTCATGGATGTGCAGATTTCTTTATATATATTACTTCTTTTGATTATCTCAGTATGAAGAGGGCAGATTAGCTTCAAATATTAGCACCTTGATATTTTCAAAAACACTTTTATAATGATCATATGTTAGCTTTCATATATTACCAAATTTCAAGTTTTATGCAAAGAGTAGGAAATATCTTTAAAAGTTAAGTGATACCTTTTTATGACATTACCATCAATGCATGCTTACTGTAACACCAACTGTAAGGTGTCCTCTCAGACACAGTGAGGGACGTGAAGGCAAGACAGATAAGGACATGCTTTCAAGGAACTCACCATCTAGCTAGGGGACTAACGAAAGTATGTTAGAACGCCAACTAAAAAGTAGACATTGGCAGAGTGATATGGCTTTAGGGGAGAAGGAAAGAATCCTTATGGCCTGGGAGAAAAAGAGATGCAGGGCATAAAAGGAAAACTATCAAGAGATTGATATTTGAGCTTAAAGGGTGGGTATTAATAGAAACAGCCAACATTTACTGAATTCTTATGTTACCAGATACCCTTTGACTTTAAAGTCCTTTCCCTTAACCATTAAATCATAGGATATGAGTATGGAGAGACACATATTCTTAACAAAGGAAGCAGTATGAGCAAAGGCATGAAGGGGGCAGAGTTCTCTCTTTGGAATCATTTGTAGCTAGTAACCTAGGTCCTGGTGTATATAGAAGATGGAGCCACAGTTTTTGGTTCGCTCCAGTAAACACCAGTTAGTGCACTTTCAACCTGTAATGAATGTCAGCAGCACTATGAGCCCCCAAAATAATTAGACACAGCTAATTATATAATGTTTTGACCATGCAGTGGTATATTTATTAACCAAATGTCCTCTATTCTTCCAACTGTGAAATTCTAAAATTAAGCACCAAATATACAATAGAATTAGAACATAAGGAGGACATTCAGGGCCCTTCTGAGCCTGAAATTAATTTGCTTCTCCAATCTTATTTTCCTCTTCACACACCTTATGCTCTAGTCTGTTAAGTTACTATTTCCCACATGTGCCTAGTCCTATCACACAACTCACTGCTTTTGTGTGTCCTTAGGCATCTAGGACTAGCTCGACCCAGCAAGGCTTCTCTGTAGCAACTAGAGCTCTTGGAACCACATTAGATTCAGAGAGTGTTGAATGCTATGCATCCTGATCTGGAGGATAAATGCTCAGGTCTTTTGTGGGTGCTTACATTTCTGCTATATTTATGAGATTGCTTATTGTCCCTTATTTGGAAAGATTGTGGACCTACAAGTTATCTAAGTCAGCTCTTCCTCCCAGTCCCTTTCAAGTGTCATACCCCTGTAGTATGAGAGAACAGAACCTTTTATTTTACCTACTTCCAGAGTTGTTCCCTTTCTATGTGCTGTGCTTAGTCGCTCAGTTGTGTCTGACTCTTTGTGACCCCGTGGACTGTTGCCCACAAGGCTCCTCTGTCCATGGGGATTCTCCAGGCAAGAATACTGGAGTTGGCAGCCTATCCCTTCTCCAGGGAATTTTCCCAACCCAGGAATTGAACTGGGGTCTCCTGCATTGCAGAGGGTTCTTTACCAGCTGAGCTGCCAGGGAACTGGAGTGTTCCCTTACTAGCATTCCTCATCAATTCTTTGACCATTCCTATTGCTGACGGTAACACCATTCACTTTCCTGCTTCCATTGTTTAGCTCTCCTCTTTTCTATCACTCAAAAATTCTGGGGAAGTATCCTTCTTCTTAGTACTACCATGTAGTTCATTGCTGCTGCTGTTTAGTTCCTAACTCGAGTCTGATTCTTTGTGATCCTGTAGACTGTAGCCTGCCAGGCTCCTCTATCCATGGGATTTCCCAGGCAAGATTACTGGAGTGAGTTGCCATTTCCTTCTGTAGGGGGGTCTCCCCTACCCAGAGTTTGAACCTGCATCTCCTGAATGGCTGGTGGATTCTTTACCACCGAGCCACCTGGAAAGCCTTATGTAGTTCATTATCCACTACTTAGAAAGTCCTCTGGGTTTCCCTGGTGGCTCAGTGGTAAATAATCCTCCTGATCCCATGTGCCGCAGAGCAACTAAGCCCCTGTGCCAGAACTGTTGAGCCTGTGCTCCAGAGTCCAGGAACTGTAACTACTGAGCCCAGGAGTCAGAACTAGAGAGCCTGTGCTTGCCACACTAGGGAAATGCCTGTGCAACAACAAAGGCCTAGGACAGCAAAAATAATGAATTAAAAAAAAATGTATTTATATAATAAATAAAATTAAATAATATATAAATTTTATAAAATAAAATTATTGTTTATATAATAAATAAATTTAAATAATATATACATGTATATTATTTTTTAAAAAAGAAAGTCCTCTGGATTATTCCATTCCTGTGAATTTACCCAAGAGAAATGAAAATGTGTATCTATACAAATCTTTGTAGCAGATGTTCATGATGATATTAAGAAACTGCTGTTTTCCAAAGTAGTTAATCATTTTGCATTTCTGCCAGCCACGTATGTGACTTTGTTGCCAAATTTAACAGTGAGTGTTAGTATCTGAAATTTTAGCTTCTCTACTAGTTGTGTATTGGTATCTGATTATGGCTTTAGTTTGCATTTCCCTAATGACTAATGATATTGAATATGTTTCCATGTGCTTATTTGGCATCCATACATATATTTGGATAAATTTTGTGGGTTTTTTTGACTATTAATATTTTGAAATTGAATTGTTTATTACTTAGTTGGTTACTTTCAGCATTTGGCAATTATAAGCAAAGCTGCTAAACACTTCCGTGAGAATATAATTTTCAATTCATGTGTAAATACCTAGGAGTGTAATTGCTGGGTCATATAGTAAGTCTACATTTAACTTTATAAGAAATTGCCAAATTGTCTTTCAATGTGGCTGTACTATTTTACATTTCTACTAGTAATTTATGAGAGTTCTTACTGGAATTTGAATTGAACTACACTGAATATATACCTCAGTTTGGGGAGAATTAACATACTAACATGTTGTATATCTGAGTCTTACAATCTGAAGAATGAGTTATCTTCACACTTACTAATTGTTGACTTTTTCAGCAATATTTTGTAGTTTTCACCATACAGTTCTATATATCTTTTATAAAAGGTATCCTTTTATAAATTTTTTATAAAACTTATCCCTAAGTATTTTACATTTTTCTAATATTGTAAATATTTTAAATTGAAATTTCCAATTGTTTTATTTCTAGTATACATAAATACATTTATATTGACTAAAATATTTTATATAGATGGTTATATTTTCTGCAAAGAAAGTTTTATTTCTAAACTACCTTTTCTTTTTTTCTTCTTTTCTTATCAGTAAGGACCTTAGTATATAGTATGAATAAAATCAGTGAGGGGAGAAATCCTTTCCTTGTTCTTGATTTTACCATACCAACAGGTATGATGCTAGATGTGAGTTTTTTCAAGCCTTTTAACAAATTGAAGAAGTTCTTTTCTATTCTTAATTTGCTGAGCATTTTTTGTTTATCAAGAATGGATATGTGGGACTTCCCTGGTGGTCCAGTGACTAAGACTCCCTGCTCCCAATGCAGGAGACCCGTGTTCAATCCCTGTTAGGGAACTAGATCCCACATGCTCCAGCTAAGACCTGGTGCAGCCAAAGGAATATTTTTTTTTTTTTAAGAGAATGAGTGTGGTTTGACAAAAGGATTCAATACATCAATAAAACATGGCAATCCTAACTGTATTTGCCCCAATTTCTACTCTAAAATCTACTTTTCTGCTATTGATACAGCACTCCAACTTTTAAAAACTGAATTTAGCATGATAAAACTTTTCCACTCTTTTGCTTTTAACCTCTCTGTAGTTTATATTCAAGGTGTGATTCTTATACACAGTTGTGTCTTGGTATTTTATTCATCTGACAATCTGCTCTTTAATTGAAGCATTTAGATTATCTATAATTAATGTAATTATCTTTCCATATTGTTTGAGTTTTTAAAAAATTTTTGCAGTATAGTTGGTTTGCAACGTTGTGTTAGTTTCAGATGTACATCTAAGTGAATCAGCTCTACATATACATGTATCCACTCTGTGGTTGAGTTTAAATGTGCTATCTTCCTATTGGCTTTCCCTTTGTTCCATCTTTTTTGTTCCATTTTCCTTTTATTTGGCTTTATTTAATATTACTTTTATTTTTTCATTTCCATTCCATTATTCGTTTATTAGATATATTTCTCTTTTGGGTCTGTTGTTCCTCCTTTCACAGATTAAATTGAGCCATATAACGATTAAACACTTGTCCAACATCACATAGTAGTTAAGCCAAAGCCCTTATGATAACTTACAATGCCTTACATGTTTTCACCTTCAATATTTCTTGGACATCATCATTTTGTTCCCTCTCTGTCAGTCACTCTGCTTCAGTCACACTGGCCTCTCTATTGTTCCTCAGACATGGCCCTGACTAAAGGGTCACTGGCACCAAATGGGGCCATTGGCCCCATCTAAGGATTCCTTGGCACCAACTATTTACTCTGTCTGGAAGTTGCCTTCCCTAAGTATCCACATGTCTAACTCACCTCCTGCAAGTCTTCTCTAACGTCACTTTTAAAGGATGACTCCCTAGATATATTATTTTAAATTTTATCCTCCTCCTCAATTGTCAACAACATTTCCCTCATAGCTGTCGCTAAAGAATCTGCCTGCAGTGCAGGAGACCTGGATTCAATTCCTGGGTCAGGAAGACCCCCTGGAGAAGGAAATGGCAATCCACTCCAGTACTCGTGCCTGGAAATCCCATGAAGAGAGGAGCCTGGCGGGCTACAGTCCATGGGGTCTCAAGAGTTGGACACAACTTAGCGACTAAACCAATACCATCTCAACTGTCACTGAAAACCCTTCTTACCAGGCTTTATTCTTTTTTTAAAAAAATATATATATATATAATTTCTTAGCTTTCAGTTTATTACTTTTATTTTTCTCTCCCCCAATAGAATGCAAGCTCCATGCAATTAGGAATTTTGTTTGTTTTATTCAGTGATGTATTCTAATATCTAGAATAATGCCTGACCAACAGTAGACATTCAATAATATTTATTGAATGAGTGAATACAATGGCAAGAGTAAAACACAGAAGTAAATTTACCAATTACCATGTAAAAACACTTTCAAAAACTATGCCTAACGTGGGATTATATATGAACTTTATTCTGAAATTATCATTAAATACTGTTAAAACTCTGTAAAATAAATATAGTGTAGATAAAGTCAAGTATTTCATGTTTCATGTAGCAGAAGGACATGTAATGAGAGAAATATCTGGGAGAAGTAGAATAGAAAGATGCCTGTCTGCTGTGATTCAAAGGGTTTTAAACAAAACCCTTTCTAAGTATTTTTCCTTTTCTCAACAGAAAATTGGATTAAACAGATTCTCCCATCAGGAAGCTTCCATAAGCCTCTTATCCATCTCCATCAGAGGGCAGACAGACTGAAAACCACAATCAGAGGAAACTAAACAATCTGATCACATGGACCACAGCCTTGTCTAACTCACTGAAACTACGAGCCACGCCATGTAAGGCCACCCAAGATGGATGGGTCATGCTGGAGAGTTCTGACAAAATGTGGTCCACTGGAGAAGGGAATGGCAAACCACTTCAGTATTCTTGCCTTGAGAACCCTATGAACAGTATGAAAAGCCAAAATGATAGGACACTGAAGATGAACTCCCCAGGTCGGTAGGTGCCCAATGTGCTACTGGAGATCAGTGGAGAAATAACTCCAGAAAGAATGAAGAGATGGATCCAAAGCAAAAACAACACCCAGTTGTGGATGTGACTGGTGATGAAAGTAAAGTCCAATGCTGTAAAGAGCAATATTGCACAGGAACCAGAATGTTAGGTCCATGAATCAAGGCAAATTGTAAGTGGTCAAACAGGAGATGGCAAAAGTGAACATCAACATTTTAGGAATCAGTGAACTAAAATGGATTGGAATGGGTGAATTTAACTCAGATGACCATTATATCTACTACTGTGGGCAGGAATCCCTTAGAAGAAATGAACTAGCTATCATAGTCAACAAGAGTCCAAAATGTAGTACTTGGATGCCATCTCAAAAACAACAGAATGATCTCTGTTAATTTCCAAGGCAAACCATTCAATATCACAGTAATCCAAGTCTATGCCCCAACCAGTAACACTGAAGAAGCTGAATGATTCTTCAAGGACCTACAAGACCTTTTAGAACTAACACCCCAAAAAGATGTCCATTTCATTATAGGGGACAGGAATGCAAAAGTAGGAAGTCAAGAAATACCTGGAGTAATGGGCAAATTTGGTCTTGGAGTACAGAATGAAGCAGAGCAAAGGCTAATAGAGTTTTGCCAAAGAAAATGCACTGGTCATAAAAAAACACCCTCTTCCCGCAACACAAGACTCTACACATGGATATCACCAGATGCTCAACACTGAAATCAGATTGTTTATATTCTTTGCAGCGAAGGATGGAGAAGCTCTATACAGTTAGCAAAAATAAGACCAGGAGCTGACTGTGGCTCAGATCATGAATTCCTTATTGCCAAATTCAGACTTAAATTGAAGAAAGTAGGGAAAACCACTAGTCCATTCAGGTATGACCTAAATCAAATTCCCTACAACTATACAGTGGAAGTGACAAATAGACTCAAGGGATTAGTCTGATAGACAGAGTGCCTGAAGAACTATGAATGGAGGTTCATGATATTGTACGGGAGGCAGTGATCAAGACCATCCCAAAGAAAAAGAAATGCAAAAAGGCAAAATGGTTGTCTGAGGAGGCCTTACTGCTATGAAACAGCTATGAAAATGCTATGAAAAGAAGAGAAATGAAAAGCAAAGGAGAAAAGGAAAGATATACCCATTTGAACGCAGAGTTCCAAAGAATACCAAGGAGAGACAAGAAAGCCTGCCTCAGTGATCAAGGCAAAGAAATAGAGGAAAACATTACAATGGGAAAGACTAGAGATCTCTTCAAGAAACTTAGAGATACCGAGGGAACATTTCATGCAAAGATGGGCACAATAAAGGACAGAAATTGTATGGACCTAAGAGAAGTAGAAGATACTAAGAAGAGGTGGCAAGAATACTTGGAAAAGCTATACAAAAAAAGATCTTCATGGCCCAGATAGTCATGATGGTGTGATCACTCACCTAAGGTCAGACATTCTGGAATGAGAAGGCAACTGGGCCTTAGGAAGCATCACTACGAACAAAGCTAGTGGAGGTGATGGAATTCCAGTTGAGCTATTTCAAATCCTGAAAGATGATGCTGTTCAAGTGCTGCGTTCAATATATCAGCAAATTTGGAAAACTCAGCAGTGGCCACAGGACTGGAAGAGGTCAGTTTTCATTCCAATCCCTAAGAAAGGCAATGCCAAAGAATTCTCAAACTACCACACGATTGCACTCATCTCAGTTCATTTCAGTCACTCAGTCGTGTCTGACTCTTTGCGACCCCATGAATCGCAGCATGCCAGGCCTCCCTGTCCATCACCAACTCCCGGAGTTCACTCAGACTCACGTCCATCGAGTCAGTGATGCCATCCAGCCATCTCATCCTCATTCTCCTCCTGCCTCCAATCCCTTCTAGCATCAGAGTCTTTTCCAATGAGTCAACTCTTCTCATGAGGTGGCCAAAGTACTGGAGTTTCAGCTTTAGCATCATTCCTTCCAAAGAAATCCCAGGGCTGATCTCCTTTAGAATGGACTAGTTGGATCTCCTTGCAGTCCAAGGGACTCTCAAGAGTCGTCTTCAACACCACAGTTCAAAAGCATCAATTCTTCGGCACTCAGCCTTCTTCACAGTCCAACTTTCACATCCGTACATGACTGCTGGAAAAACCATAGCCTTGACTAGATGGACCTTAGTTGGCAAAGTAATGTCTCTGCTTTTGAATATGCTATCTAGGTTGGTCATAACTTTTCTTCCAAGAAGTAAGCATCTTTTAATTTCATGGCTGCAGTCACCATTTGCAGTGATGTTGGAGCCCCCAAAAATAAAGTCTGACACTGTTTCCACTGTTTCCCCATCTGTTTCCTATGAAGTGATGGGACTGGATGCCATGATCTTCGTTTTCTGAATGTTGAGCTTTAAGCCAACTTCCTAGTCTCCTCTTTCACTTTCATCAAGAGGCTTTTTATTTCCTCTTCACTTTCTGCCATAAGGGTGGTGTCATCTGCATATCTGAGGTTATTGATATTTCTCCCAGCAATCTTGATTTCAGCTTGTGTTTCTTCCAGTCCAGCAGGGTTTGAAATAGCTCAACTGGAATGCCATCACCTCCACTAGCTTTGTTCATAGTGATGCTTTCTAAGGCCCACTTGACTTCACATTCCAGGATATCTGGCTCTAGGTGAGTGATCACACCATTGTTATTATCCGGGTCATGAAGATCTTTTTTGTACAGTTCTTCTGTGTATTCTTGCCACCTCTTCTTAGTATCTTCTGCTTCTGTTAGGTCCATACCATTTCTGTCCTTTATCCAACGCCATCTTTGCATGAAATGTTCCCTTGGTATCTCTAATTTTCTTGATGAGAGCTCTAGTCTTTCCCAATCTGTTCTTTTCCTCTATTTCTTTGCACTGATCACTGAAGAAGGCTTTCTTATCTCTTCTTGCTATTCTTTGAAATTCTGCATTCAGATGCTTATATCTTTCCTTTTCTCCTTGGCTTTTCTCTTCTCTTCTTTTCACAGCTATTTGTAAGGCTTCCCCAGACAGCCATTTTGCTTTTTTGCATTTCTTTTCCATGGGGATGGTCTTGATCCCTGTCTCCTGTACAATGTCACGAACCTCATTCCATAGTTCATCAGGCACTCTATCTATCAGATCTAGGCCCTTAAATCTATTTCTCACTTCCACTGTATAATCATAAGGGATTTGATTTAGGTCATACCTGAATGGTCTAGCGGTTTTCCCTGTTTTCTTCAATTTCAGTCTGAATTTGGTAATAAGAAGTTCATGATCTGAGCCACAGTCAGCTCCTGGTCTTGTTTTTGTTGACTGTATAGAGCTTCTCCATCTTTGGCTGCAAAGAATATAATCAATCTGATTTTGGTGTTGACCATCTGGTGATGTCCATGTGTAGAGTCTTCTTTTGTGTTGTTGGAAGAGGGTGTTTGCTATGACCAGTGCGTTTTCTTGGCAAAGCTGTATTAGTCTTTGCCCTGCTTCATTCCGTATTCCAAGGCCAAATTTGCTTGTTACTCCAGGAGTTTCTTGACTTCCTACTTTTGCATTCCAGTCCCCTATAATGAAAAGGATATCTTTTTTGGGTGTTAGTTCTAAAAGGTCTTGTAGGTCTTCATAGAACCGTTCAACTTCAGCTTCTTCAGCGTTACCGGTTGGGGCATAGACCTGGATTACTGTGATGTTGAATGGTTTGCCTTGGAAACAAACAGAGATCATTCTGTCGTTTTTGAGATTGCATCTAAGTACTGCATTTCAGACTCTTCTGTTGACCATGATGGCTACTCCGTTTCTTCTGAGGTGTTCCTGCCCGAAGTAGTAGATATAATGGTCATCTGAGTTAAATTCACCCATTCCAGTCCATTTTAGTTCAGTGATTCCTAGAATGTCGACGTTCACTCTTGCCATCTCCTGTTTGACCACTTCCAATTTGCCTTGATTCATGGACCTGACATTCCAGGTTCCTATGGAATATTGCTTTTTACAGCATCGGACTTTGCTTCTATCACCAGTCACATCCACAGCTGTGTATTGTTTTTGCTTTGGCTCCAACCCTTCATTCTTTCTGGAGTTATTTCTCCACTGACCTCCAGTAGCATATTGGGCACCTACTGACCTGGGGAGTACCTCTTTCAGTATCCTATCATTTTGCCTTTGCATATGGTTCATGGGGTTCTTAGGTTTACAGAAAGTTTAAGAAGATAGTGCGGAGAGTTCCCATATACCCTGTACCCAATTCCATCTATTAATAATTAATTATGGATACATTGTAATGGTACATTTCATACAAGTACATTAATATGGTACATTTATCACATTTAATGAGCCAATATTGATATATTATAAACTAAATTTCATTATATATTCAGATTTCCTTATGTTTTATCTAATATCTTTTTTCTATTCCAGAACCCTATCCCAAATAACACATATTTAGTTACCATGTCTCCTTAGGCTCCTCTTGTTCTGATAGTTTCTTAGATTCCTAGCTTTAATAACTGTGACAGTTTTAAGGAGTATGGTCAGGTATAGATTGTGAAATGTACGAACTCAGTAGCTGTGGCGCATGGGCATAGTTGCTCTGTGGCATGTGGGATTTTCCCAAACCAGGGACTGAATCCATTTCTCCTGCATTGGCAGGTGGATTCTTTACCACTGAGCCACCTGGGAAGCTCTGTTTTTTTTAGTTTTTAAAGCAGAGGTTTATTATAACACTAGATTATTTTCTGCCTTGGATAAAACTCATGTATTTTGAGTTTGGGATATGAATTAAAACTCATTATAGCTTCATTTTCATGCTGTAATTTCTACTCATGCCTCAAGATTGAGTTATTGGAAAGAGTATATTGTGATAAGGTTCTTCTAGTAATTCTAAATAATGAAATACTTTGGAATGGATTCAGCAAGTAGCAAAATGCCAAATTCTGTAGCTTATTGCATTTTAATAAACTTCAGAATCTTTCTTAAAGTATGACAATAGCAATTTTTCTATATTTGAATATGTATTTTTCACTCTATTAGAGGAGACACAAAAGTACATATATGTAGAATAAAATAAAGAAATTTATATTTCTTCTCATTCTTATCTGTATGTATACAGTGGCTGAAAGATGTATTGAAGAGGTTAAGTGATGTTCTCTGAGATTCATGATGATGTGCAAGATAAAAGAGAACCATTAAATTGTGTATCTTATTTTTGGGCAAAAGGAGTGCGCCCTATGGATTGTCAAATACTGTGTGAAATATAATTGAGACCAGTAATGCATTTTTGTTAATCATTCTATTGTTTGTCTGAACCTCAGCAGTAAGATAGTTTGCTCAGTAGTTGTTCAGTGGTTTGTTTTCATGGCATTTGGGGGACTGTTTTCATAATTAATGTTTAAATTATGCTAACGAGTGGTTTGTGCATTCTTTTTAAAGAAGGGCCTTTGGTCACATGAGACCCTGGCAGCAGGCCAAGCCTGGGAAAATTCACATAATGTCAGAAGCAATGAAGAACATGGAAGGCAACAGAAAAATACAGATGTGCTGTTGTGCTCAGGTGATGAAAGTGTTGCTGTTTCATGGACCGTTCTCACAAGTAACTTGTCAGGCAGCAGACAGTTGATCTCTGAATGGGCAGGCATATGGCCTTTGGATTAAAAGAGCCTATTTCCACAGTGACCTTGTACTCATTAAGTAGTTTCTGAGATATGAATTCAGTGAAAATTATACCTTGTGAATATAGATACCAAATGTAGTCACCAGGAAGGGGTCTCTGCTGCTAATATCTGCAAACAGACTGCCTCTCTCTAGAAGCATTTTAATCCAAAGAAATAGTAAGTACTATTACAGAAAGGGTATGTAGCTTCTGTATCTTAGAAACAAGTAACACATTCAGAAGTGCAAACAGAGGGACCAGAGCAAATAGTATAGATTACAATCCTAAAGTAAAGAAACACTTAATATGTTTCATTGCAGGGATTCTTAATCTGAGATTCATGTGGTCATAGGCAGGAAAGGGGAAGTTTTCACAAATTTCTTGAAGTTATTGACAAAATTAGCCATGACATCCATTCGATGGGGAGAGAGGCAAGTGTTTTCACCACATTCTCCAAGGTAGGTATTCATTAACCAAAAGTATAAGAAATTTTAATAAGTAGTGAATTAGTTACATCTTTGAGTAGATACTAACAAATGTGTTTATATTTCTTAAACTGAAAGATAGCTGAAATATCACTTTAGGGGTAGGTAGATTTGAGCTAGAGCTCTGTCATTTGATTTTGGATGAATTAGAGTTCTTATTTGTAAAATGGGCATACAGTGATACTTACCTTTTTGAGATATTATAATTTTCTAGATGAGAAGTATAAATGCAATTTTAAAGCACCTAGCAGACTGCCTGGAATGTAGTGAGTACTCAACAAAAGTTATGTCAAAGACAGGATTCAAGAGTTGCTACAATATCTATAATTTACTATAAAATGCTTCTGAAAAAAAAAAAAAGATAACAGCAACATGTGTGATGCATATCAGTACTGTTTAGTTTCAGTCATATGCTATGCACTGTCCTAATCAGAAATTCAGTTTTCAGGGGTGATCAGATGATATCATAAACTCTAGAATGTTTATAAGGTTCTTTGGTTTTATTTATATTTGATTAGCAACAGATGCTAGAATGAAACATAGAGATGACTTTTCATTGGTTAAATTTGTGGTTCATTAATTAGTATAATAGACTGCAGAAGTAGGTTTCATTGGTGAAATTAGTAGCATCTTGGTATGTGGAAAGGGTGGAATATTTTAGAGATACTCCTGATACTTCCATAATATAGGAATTAAGAACCTAGCTGGCCTTTTGTATCCTGTATGCTCAAGGATGGTCCTGCAGCTTTATCCTTTATCTAGCTATTGGTACTAATGTAGGTTATTAGGGCCATGAAATCCTGCCCTTAGAATACTGATCCATCTACCTCCAGCAAATCTCTCACACAAGGTGTGGCAAACACACTTAAAACACGGAGAATTAGGGTTTCATTGAATTTATGGAATAGACTATTCAAACTGTTCTGTGCCTGCTTGCTAGTAACTGTTTAACAAATGTCAACACATTTGGGAGCCTTGGGTTGGAAACGTGCTATTAATGAAGAGGCTATGGCTATAATTAAGTATATAATTTAATTATGTTCCAAAAATGTCAAAAGAGATGTGACCAAATTAGATTAGGCTAGAGTGCAAAAAGAGCTAAAGAGTAAAGCCACCATGCTGAGCAAAGTAGATTCAGGCATAAGGAACCCAAGTCCCAGCATCAATGAAAAGGGAAGGTAAAGCAGGCCCACTGGGCAGGTGACAACCTGGACAGCACAACTAACTAAGATCAAAAGAGGTAAAAGGCCTCAAATGAGGGCGAAAAGGTTAGGAGGACTGAGGAATCTGAAAAGGCAGGAGAAAGGAAGCAGGTAGATAGGCTACAAAACAACTTTCATAATTGAAGGCAGACCTTTATCTCATCCAGGGAGATGGATATAAACAATACCTTTTTCTGAGCATCTGCAGATAGAAGTGACTGAGGTAGACGAGAGAGAGGGACAGTCACTGGGAGGCATCTTCCAACACAGGGAACTCCTGACAAGGGTTTTATATTGTACTAATATCCTTCTGCTATTCTTTTTATCCTCCTCTAAAAGGCCTTGAGGATGTGGAGCAACTAGAACTCTCACACATGCTGGGAGTAATGTACAATGGTTAAAAAAAAAAAAAAAAAGAAAGAAACTTGGAAAACAGTTTGGCCATTTCCTATAAGGTTAAAGATGTATTTACCATATGATCCAGCAATCTCACTTCTGGATACTTATCCAAGAGGAATGAAAGTATACTTTCATACAAAGACTTGTATATGGGTTGTTCAGAGCAGTTTTATTCATAATAGCCTCAAGTGGAAAAATTCAAATACTCGTCAACTGGTAAAATGAATGAATAAATTGTGGACCATACATACAATGGAATACTACTCAGTGACAAAAACAATAAACTATTGATAATCTAACATTATTTGCCCCAGTATAATGTATTTTGTTGTTCAGTATTCAGTCCTGTCTGACTCTTTGCGACCCCATGGAATGCAACATGCCAGGCTTTCCTGTCCTTCCCCATCTCCTGGAGTTTGCTCAAGTTCATGTCCATTGAGTCGTTGATGCCATCCAACCATCTTCTCTCATCCCCTTTTCCTCTTGCTTTCAATCCTTCCCAGCATCAGGGTCTTTTCTAATGAGATGGCTCTTTGCATCACATGGCCAAAGTATTGAAGTATAGCTTCAGCATCAGTCCTTCCAATGAATATTCAGGGTTGATTTCCTTTAGGTTTGACTGGATTTATCTCCTTGCTGTCCAAGGGACTCTCAAGAGTTTTCTCCAGAGCCACAATTTGAAGGCATCAATTATTTGGCATTCACCATATTTTATGGTCCAACTCTCACATCCATACGTGACTACTACATTATCAACTCTGTTGCTTTGTAGGCAGTAGGGAGTAGGAGAATTCTTGTAAGGGACAGAGGAAGAAAATAACTGGTAGAGGTTATATGTACAGAGACATCAGTGAAGAAAATAGTTTTAGTTTGTAGGCTACTCTGAAGATTCTCTAAGCAAGTCACAGAGGGTGTTAAATCCACCTATGTGCTTAGTCGCTCAGTCGTGTCCGACTCTTGTGACCCCTAGACTGTAACCTTCCAGGCTCCTGTGTCCATGGGATTTTCCAGGCAAGAATACTGGAGTGGGTTGCCATTTCCTTCTCCAGGGGATCTTCCTGACTCAGGAATCAAACCCAGGTCTCCTGCATTGCAGGCAGATTTTTTACCAACTGAGCTACAAGGGGTATCAAATTTGGATATTCAAATAACATACAATTGAGGCATTTTGAAAGCCACTGGAAACCATGCCCTCAAGAATTGGAACTAAGCAATATTTATTTTTTCACTGTCTTCTTTCCTTTTAAAAAGTAACACCTAGCTTATTTCTCCTTTGAAAATATCTTATGCTAAGTTGTATGTGCTCAGTTGATAAGTTGTGTCCAACTCTTTGTGACCCCATGGGCTGTAGCCCATCAGGCTCCTTTGTCCGTGATTTTCCCAGGCAAGAATACTGGAGTGAGTTCCCATTTCCTTCGCCAGGGGATCTTCTAAACCCAGGGATTGAACCCATGTTTCTTGCATCTCCTGTGTTGGCAGGTGGATTTTTTACCACTGCGCCACCTAGAAAGCCCTATGCTAAGTCATTGAGCAATAATAAAATTAAAATTTTGCCATTTCAAATTTTAGCACGGCAATAGAAATTCCTTTGAGAACTCTAGTTACTGTGTCTGAAGTTAGGACAAAATAGAAGGAAAATAAATCCTCTTTGGGAATCTGTAATGGAATCTTCAGACTTACATGAACACTTTTTGTACATACAAGAGTCTACACAGTGCTTATATTACACTGAGTGTGCCATAGATCATGGTCCCTGAAATGAGTGATTACTCATTAAAAATTGGTATATTCCAGATGCTGCATAAGACAATCACCATTAAATAATTTATTTAAGTAAAATTAAAGATTCAAAAGTAAGCATTGCTAAAAATTTAGCACACTCCTTTTGTAAGTATATTTGTAATAAACTATTAGTTATGTTTATATATGAGCTGTAAAAATGTTTTTCTTATTAATAAGAGACAGCTATACATTTTAGTTAGATGTTACAGATACAAAAACTGCATTTCTGCTCGGTCAGTAGTATATTCCCGCACAATCTCCACTGAATCGCCTTAGAAACAATAGTACCTGTGTTTACCTCTGATATTTTCTTAAGGCATTTACCTCTTAATATTTTCTAAAAAGGAAAATTTACTTTTTCGGTATATTGTTTCCAATAAATTTACGTTTCAAGAAGGAAAAAAAAAAAAAGAGTCTATGGAAGAAATACTGTACCCAGTACCAAGAATATAGTCCCATGACCTTTGGAAACTGATATTTATAAGCAAGGTAGTAATCAGTGGAAAAGCTTTTACTTTAGAATTTAATCAGAGAATGGTTGATTGTCAAGACTTTCAGTTCAGTTCAGTTGCTCAGTCGTGTCTGACTCTTTGCGACCCCATGAATCGCAGCACGCCAGGCTCCCTGTCCATTACCAACTCCCAGAGTCCACGCAAATCCATGTCCATGGAGTCAGTGATGCCATCCAACTATCTCATCCTCTGTTGTCCCCTTCTCCTCCTGCCCTCAATCTTTCCCAGCATCAGAGCCTTTTTTAGTGAGTCAGCTCTTTGCATCAGATGGCCAAAGTATTGGAGTTTCAGCTTCAGCATCAGTCCTTCCAATGAACACCCAGGACTGATCTCCTTTAGGATGGACTGGTTGGATCTCCCTGCAGTCCAAGAGACTCTCAAGAGTCTTCTCCAACACCACAGTTCAAAAGCATCAATTGTTCAGCACTCAGCTTTCTTTATCGTCCAACTCTCACATCCATACATGACTGCTGGTAAAACCAGAACCTTGACTAGACGGACCTTAGTCGGCAAAGTAATGTCTCTGCTTTTTAATATGCTGTTTAGGTTGATCATAAGTTTCCTGCCAAGGAGTAAGCGTCTTTTAATTTCTTGACTGCAATCACCATCTGCAGTGATTTTGAAGCCCCTAAAAATAAAGTCAGCCACTGTATCCACTGTTTCCCCATCTATTTGCCATGAAGTGATGGGACCAGATGCCATGATCTTCGTTTTCTGAATGCTGAGCTTTAAGCCAACGTGTTTACTCTCCTCTTTCACTTTCATCAAGAGGCTCTTTAGTTCTTCTTCACTTTCTGCCATAAGGGTGGTATCATCTGCATATCTGAGGTGATTGATATTTCTCCCGGTAATCTTGATTCCAGCATGTGCTTCCTCCAGCCCAGCATTTCTCATGATATACTCTGTATAAAA
Organism: Budorcas taxicolor; assembly: GCF_023091745.1. NCBI lineage: Eukaryota > Metazoa > Chordata > Mammalia > Artiodactyla > Bovidae > Budorcas > Budorcas taxicolor. The sequence continues at coordinate 29,980,351 of NC_068919.1, forward strand.
GTTAAATAAGCAGACTGACAATATACATCTTTGATGTACTCCTTTTCCTATTTGGAACCAGTCTGTTGTTCCATGTCCAGTTCTACCTGTTGCTTCCTGACCTGCATGTAGGTTTCTCAAGAGACAGGTCAGGAGGTTTGGTATTCCAATTTCTTTCAGAATGTCCCATAGTTTATTGTGATCCACACAGTCAAAGGCTTTGGCATAGGCAATAAAGCAGAAATAGATGTTTTTCTGGAACTCTCTTGGTTTTTTGATGATCTAGTGGATGTTGGCATTTTGATCTCTGGTTCCTCTTCCTTTTCTAATCAGGAAGTTCACGGTTCATGTATTGCTGAAGCCTGGCTTGGAGACTTTTAAGCATCACTTTGCTAGTGTGTGGGAGAAGGCAATGGCATCCCACTCCAGTACTCTTGCCTGGAAAATCCCATGGACAGAGGGGCCTAGTGGGCAGCAGTCCATGGGGTCGCAAAGAGTCGGACACGACTGAGTGACTTCACTTTCACTTTTCACTTTCATGCATTGGAGAAGGAAATGGCAACCCACTCCAGTGTTCTTGCCTGGAGAATCCCAGGGACGGGGGAGCCTGGTGGGCTGCCATCTATGTGGTCACACAAAGTCGGACACGACTGAAGTGACTTAGCCAACTTTGCTAGTGTGTGAGATGAGTGCAATTGTGCAGTAGTTTGAGCATTCTTTGACATTGCCTTTCTTTGAGATTGGAACGAAAACTGACCTTTTCCAGTCCTGTGGCCACTGCTAAGTTTCCCAAATTTGCTGGCATATTGAGTACAGCACTGAACAGCATCATCTTTCAGGATTTGAAACAGCTCAACTGGAATTCCATCACCTCCACTAGCTTTGTTCGCAGTGATGCTTCCTAAAGCCCACTTGACTTCACATTCCAGGATGTCTGGCTCTAGGTGAGTGATCACACCATCATGATTATCTGGGTCATGAAGATCTTTTTTGTACAGTTCTTCTGTGTATTCTTGCCACCTCTTCTTAATATATTCTGTTTCTGTTAGGTCCTTACCATTTCTGTCCTTTATTGTGCCCGTCTTTGCATGAAATGTTCCCTTGATATCTCTAATTTTCTTGAAGAGATCTCTATTCTTTCCCATTTTATTGTTTTCCTCTATTTCTTTGCCTTGATCACTGAGGAAGGCTTTCTTATCTCTCCTTGCTGTTTTTGGAACTCTGCATTCAAATCGGTATATCTTTCCTTTTCTCCTTTGCTTTTTGCTTCCCTTCATTTTACAACTATGTGTATGGCCTCCTCAGATGGCTATTTTGCTTTTTTGCATTTCTTTTTCTTAGTGATGGTCTTGATCCCTGTCTCCTGCACAGTTTCACAAACCTCCATCCATAGTTCTTCAGGCACTATGTCTATCAGATCTAGTCCCTTAAATCTATTTCTCACTTCCACTGTATAGTCAGATTATTATATGTCTCAATAATCCTTAGTTGAAATAAGCAAAAGAGTTTTGTTAGTAATATCCATAGAATTTTTCCATGAACTTATGTTCTCCTAGTGAAAATTACCTGTAAAGGCATTGTCTCTCTGAATTTCCCCCCCTTTCTAAAGGGGGAAGGGGTTGCACAGGATTGACAAAGAAAAGTATCTCTAGCAATGGAAACAGAAGTTTCTAATATAGTAGAAAAGAGAAAAAATTAATTAATTGTACCTTGCTGTAGGTACAAGTCCCTGCCCCATCTCATCTGAAATAGATTGTACAGTGATTGCATTGCCAGGGCTTCAGGAGAAGGGTGGAGGATGAATAGGTGAAGCACAGAGCATTCTTAGGATGGCAAGCAGTGCCATCATGAAAATTTCTGTCCATTTGTCACTCTTGCCATATGAAAGGGCTTCTCTAGGCCACACACCCAGATACAGACTTGTTGGATTATAAGCTACTTAGGATCAGGTTCAATTTCATTTGGCAGAACAAAAACTACTAGTTGCCAACTTTAAAACTTATTCTTCCTTAATTTTCAGTTGGACATAGGGATTTCTGGAGGAAACATTTCCTACCCTCCCTTGCTGGTAAGTATGACAATTTAAATTTTGGCCAATGAAAAGTAAGTAAAAATGTATGGCAGTTTTCAGTATATTACTTAAAGAGATAGCTGTTATATATCCATTGGCTTTTCCTTGGTTCTGTTCCCTTCCTTGTTTCTGGTATCAGAATTAAAGATATGTTGACCAAAGGTCTAGGGGTCATTTTGGACTAAGAGCATAAGGGTCCTGCTGTAGGGAAGTTAGATCCAGGAGGAACCTGCATAACTTCCTGGAGCTGCCTTTCTAGTAAGAGGCTTTATTCCTTGAGACTTAATTGGAGAAATATGAACTTATTTCTTGTATAAGCCTCTGTTGTTTTAGACTTTCTGTCACAGTCAGTCAGATATAATTCCAACGAGTGCAGTAATACTCCAAGTTATTAATAGTTTTCAGTGGTTATACCTTTTAATACAAGCTTACCAGATGGTTCAGTGGTAAAGAATCCCCCTACCAATGCAGGAGGTATAAGAGACATTGGTTCGATCCCTGGGTGGGGAAGATCCCCTAGAGGAGGACATGGCAACTCACTCTAGTATTCTTGCCTGGGGTATAGCACAGACAGAGGACCCTGGTGGGCTATAGTCCATGAGGTCACAAAAAGTCAGACACAACTGAGCAACTAACACACACACACACACCTTTTAATACCCCCATGAGCAATCCATGAGCTTGTAATTATCATGTTTTTTAAAATAATTATTCAAAGTATTTTATGACTATGTCTCATTTTTATCTGTACATAATCACGTGGGAAAGAAGAACAAGTACACTAAGGTCTCCATTCTATAGTTCACAAGGATGAAACCCAGGGAAGTTCAGTGACTTGACCAAGGTCTCATAATTTAGTATCTGGTGATAGGTAAGGTATCAAGGATACATATGGTATCTCACAGAAAACTGTGGTCCCATGGGGCTTTGAAAAACCTTACCTGTTCTACTCCTGATAATTCATAGAACACTGTGATAAAACTGTATCATGAGCTGCCTTATTGCTAAGCAGGACCATATTGAATTGCATGATAGAATGCCCACTTTGGGCCTCAACTTGGACTGACAGAGTCATGTCAATTCAAGAAGCTAACTGGGTTACAGAGAAGGGGAGGGAGAATATACATTCATCAGAGGGCATGCATGTGTCAAGGGGGCATGTGCCTGGTCTCTTGGCCCTGCTTGTCAGCCAATTTGCAGACTGATCATTGGCAATGAATCTGAAAAAGTCACTAATCTCCATGCACAACTAGATGGCACTAAGATAATGGAGCAGAGTTTTTTGAAAGGAATAAAGAAAATGAGACCTAATCCTATTTTAAATGTAATTTTCTTTTTCCTTTCTCTCTTTCTTTTTCTTTCCTCTTTTGTGTGTGTGTGAGAGAGAGAGACTATATGTGTGTTAATGTGAGGCGACTTAGAAAATGGAGTGATGTCAGAACTGTCCAGGCTGCTAGGTAGAGTGGGAGAGGCTGTGCTGAAGGAGTTCTCAAGGACAGAAATACTTTTCTTAGGAAACGTCCAGAAATAGCTGTTGACTGGAACTTGAAATGGCCTGAAGATGTGCTTCTGGCTACTGTGGTCCTGAAAGGACTTTTACAGCATATCAGAGGACATGCATGTGGCGGGGAGGCGGGGGGGGGGGGGGGCACTTTGGGGGTTGGTCGACATCTGTCTGAAGGACCGTGGCTTTCCATCTCCTGCCTAGAAGATGTTTGCCAACATCACTTTCTTTGTCACATCTGATGTCAGGGTGAAAAGGGCCTTTGAGTAGAGAAGCGTGTTTGGTATATATATATGTGAAAACAAGAGATGGTGGGGAAAGAAGAGAGACAGACATTCTGTACAGTTTGGCCACTTATGAACTAAACCCTAGATCAGGTAGCTTACCTTTGAAAATATTCTCTTTAAAACTTTCCCCTCTACCAAATGTACTTGCTGCTATTATGGAAAGTAAACTGCCTACTTTTAAATCTATTTTCAATGCCAGTAAAAATTATAAATAGAGAAGAATAACCTAAAAATCAAGCTCACTGTGCTATTTAATACAAGATACAACCCAGTTCATATATGCCCAGTAAATGCCAGCAAAGTTTCCAAACTAGAATTTAACTATCTGTGCTTGATGTGCGAGGGCAACATACATACTTAATAAAAATTTAAAATCCAGGCCTCAGGGCTCAACAAATTTAGTTCCTGCCTACTGAATTTCTCATTGAAAATAACATACTGCATTGAAAATGGAAGGTCTAAGGAAATGGAATTTCAATAGATAGATGGCTGTAATCCATTTAATCAGCTGACATGAGACAGCTGGTTCTGGTTGAACTGTGAATGCTCTGTTTTTCTCTGATTCTGCAGCCTCCTACTGATGGGGAGGCCACATAGAATGCCATGTGGGCTGTGTTGTGAGAGGATCATTGTGTAGTGGGAAAAATATGCTGGATAGGGATTCTGGGTGCCTAATCACCAGTTCTGGTATTTCTGCTAAATAGTTCTGAAATCACGAATTATCTTTAAGCCTCAGCCTCCTTTATGAAAAATTAGTGGAATGGAAGATACTCCCTAACATCTATCTAGTTTAGTGGTCTTCTATTATCTCAGAGTTTACTCTACAGATTGAGATTGCTTCTGATAAGAGTATAGAACAACAATGTGGTAGAAATTTTTAGCAATTAACCATATCCGTTTCACCTCTCCTTCCTGGATCCATTACAGTTAGGTAGGGACATGTTACTCTTTCTGATCAATGAACTCTAGATAGAGTGTCTCTCTAGACTAAAGAATAGAGGAGCACTGTGGGTTCTTCATTGTCTCTACTCCCCTGACATGGCAACCTTGCAGGCTAAATGCTGAGACAGCAGAGCCACAAGATGGAAATGATCAGATCACTGGTACTTGGAAGACAGTGGCTCTGGAGAGACATTGAACTTACAAAGAACTTGGGACAGCAAGAAATACATTTGAGTATTTTGAGGTCTCTAACAGCAGTGATATCTGGTCTGTAGACAAGAACATATCATTGCCTCAGACTTGGGTGTCTCACCCAGGAGACTCATTTATATTTATACAGCAAATGAATAATTGTTCACTGGCAAAGTCATACAATGCATAATGAAGAGAGTACAGATTCTTGTCTATACCTTTGAGATACCAAATCATCACAGTAAGAATGACTTGGGTTAAAACTGGAAACCTTCCCTGACCACCAGAAAGAAGGCACCAAATGAAATACAGAACTAGAGATACTTAACAGAGCATATAACAATCAATCGAAAAGTGCTTGTTTAATAAAAGGATAATATGAAGTTCCCCTTCCTGTGCATTTGGTGGGAAAAGAAGATGTAGAAGAGGATAACTCATCAAGAACATCTCTGTATCCTGAGCAATATAGCACATGGTAGTGCTCGAGAAGTGTTGTTGAGTTCAGATGAATGGGTGAACACTTAGTATGGTGGAGCATATGGCTGACTTTAAAACTGACAATATGGAAATGGATATTGATCCCTTTCCTTACTCATAGCCCACACTTTAAAAATAGAGAATATCTCAAATGTATGTATATGATTGTCATTCACACATTCATTTATTCAGTAAATATTTATCAAATGCCTGAATTACTCAAAGCACTATGTTAAATATTGGTGAGTAGGAGTGGAAGGGTCCCCATGCACTTATATTCTGGGGCATTAGGCCTCAGTGATATCAGAGACAAAGGAGTGATAGACATTAAATATTATGTAAATAAAATTTTGATAAGTCTTACCATGGAGAATTAGAGGATCCCTAGAGAGTATATGACTAGGGGATCCAGCCTAGGCTGGTGGTCAGGGAAGGCTTCCAGTTTTAACCCAACTTCATGATCCTTACTGTGATAATTCAGTATCTAAAAGACTTGAATTTGGCCCATTTTTTGATTGAGTCATTTATTTTTCTGGAATTGAGCTGCAGGAGTTGCTTGTATATTTTTGAGATTAATTATTTGTCAGTTGCTTCATTTGCTATTATTTTCTCCCATTCTGAAGGCTGTCTTTTCACCTTCCTTATAGTTTCCTTTGTTGTGCAGAAACTTTTAAGTTTAATTAGGTCCCATTTGTTTATTTTTGCTTTTATTTCCATTACTCTGGGAGGTGGGTCGTAGAGGATCCTGCTGTGATTTATGTCAGAGAGTGTTTTGCCTATGTTCTCCTATAGGAGTTTTATAGTTTCTGGTCTTACGTTTAGATCTTTAATCCATTTTGAGTTTATTTTTGTGTATGGTGTTAGAAAGTGTTCTAGTTTCATTCCTTTACAAGTGGTTGACCAGTTTTCCCAGCACCACTTGTTAAAGAGATTGTCTTTAATCCATTGTATATTCTTGCCTCCTTTGTTGAAGATAAGGTGTCCATAGGTGCGTGGATTTATCTCTGGGCCTTCTATTTTGTTTCATTGATCTATATTTCTGTCTTTGTGCCAGTACCATACTGTCTTGATGACTGTGGCTTTGTAATAGAGCCTGAAGTCAGGCAGGTTGATTCCTCCAGTTCCATTCTTCTTTCTCAAGATTGCTTTGGCTATTCGAGGTTTTTTGTATTTCCATACAAATTGTGAAATTATTTGTTCTAGCTCTGTGAAAAATGCCGTTGGTAGCTTGATAGGGATTGCATTGAATCTATAAATTGCTTTGGGTATTATACTCATTTTCACTATCTTGATTCTTCTATCCATGAACATGGTATATTTCTCCATCTAATAGTGTCCTCTTTGATTTCTTTCACCAGTGTTTTATAATTTTCTATATATAGGTCTTTAGTTACTTTAGGTAGATATATTCCTAAGTAATTTTATTCTCTTTGTTGCAATGGTGAATGGGAATGTTTCCTTAATTTCTCTTTCTATTTTCTCATTATTAGTGTATAGGAATGCAAGGGATTTCTGTGTGTTGATTTTATATCCTGCAACTTTACTATATTCATTGATTAGCTCTAGTAATTTTCTGGTGGACATTTCTCCAAAGAAGACATACAGATGGCTAACAAACACATGAAAAGATGCTCAACATCACTCATTATCAGAGAAATGCAAATCAAAACCACAATAAGGTACCATTTCACACCAGTCAGAATGGCTGCGATCCAAAAGTCTATAGGCAATAAGTGCTGGAGAGGGTGTGGAGAAAAGGGAACCCTCTTACACTGTTGGTGGGAATGTAAACTAGTACAGACACTATGGAGAACAGTGTGGAGATTCCTTAAAAACTGGAAATAGAACTGCCTTATGACCTGGCAATCCCACTCTGGGCATACAGACCAAGGAAACCAGAATTGAAAGAGACACGTGTACCCCAATGTTCATTGCAGTACTGTTTATAATAGCCAGGACATGGAAGCAACCTAGATGTCCTTCAGCAGATGAATGGATAAGAAAGCTGTGGTACATATACACAATGGAGTATTACTCAGCCATTAAAAAGAATACATTTGAATCAGTTCTAATGAGGTGGATGAAACTGCAGCCTATCATACAGAGTGAAGCAAGCCAGAAAGAAAAACACCAATACAGTATACTAACACATGTATATGGAACTTAGAAAGATGGTAATGATAACCCTGTATGTGAGACAGCAAAAGAGACACAGATGTATAGAACAGTCTTTTGGACTCTGTGAGAGAGGGAGAGGGTGGGATGATTTGGGAGAATGGCATTGAGACATGTATAATATCATATATGAAATGAATAGCCAGTCCAGGTTTGATGCATGATACTGGATGCTTGGGGCTGGTGCACTGAGACGACCCAGAAGGATGGTACAGGGAGGGAGGAAGGAGGGGGTTTCAGGATGGGGAACACGTGTATACCTGTGGCAGATTCATGCTGATGTATGGCAAAACCAATACAATATTGTAAAGTAATTAACTTCCAATTAAAATAAATAAATTTATTTTTAAAAAAAGACTTAACTGACTTTTTTCAGCCTACACATGGAATCTTGCAACTGTGGCTTTGCTTATAGTGAAACCAGGGCAGCTATTTTTCCAGTATTTGCTGTTCTTTTACTTGGCTTGAATTTCAATGAAACATTAGTCCAGTGCACTATTGCAGGACTCTGGCCTTGGGAAGTGGAGAAAAGTAAGGAAGGGATTCTATCCTTTATCTGTGCCAAGATTTACCTGTGGTTGGTTTTGCAGTCTGTAACCCAGAGTCCCTCCTTGTGAAAGAGAAACTATTATTTTACAGGTGAGGAAGCTGAGCATGGAGGGGTAAGCAACTTGCCCAAAGTCACACAGTTAATAAATGCTAGAGCAAGAAGTTGAACTCACTCAATCTGGCTCAAAAATAAAGGCATTTGACCCCTGCTTTACACTCTATTGCCTCTGTCAATGCTGGGCTTAATAAGAGCAGGGAATGGCAACCTACTCCAGTATTCTTGCCTGGAGAATTCCATGGACAAAGGAGCCTGGCAGGTTACAGTCCACGGGAACGCAAAGTCAGACATTACTGGGCTACTAGCACTTTCATCTTACTCAGGGACACTGTTAGCAAAATAACCCTGAAAATTCTTAACAAGGTCTCTTGATAAATCCAATGTGGCCTTCTTTTTTGAAAGCTTGGGATGGATTGCTGCTTGTTTGGTTGAGTACCTGATAAAATAACTGATACATGTTTGGGGACCTTATTTTTTTTAATGTCCACATCTATAGACATTAAAATCATTGCAACTGGTGAAATGGTCACATTGAGAGGAATGACACATGTACTTTTCTAGAGAGAGAAGGCAGAACTGCTTACTCTGTTTATAGTTTTGCTATCTATCCATTTTTTCACTTTTCCTAAGTCTACAAAATTGAATCCTAGCAGGCTCAGTACAGTTTGGATATAACATATGTTGATTTGCTACATTTCCTAAGTAATTGAATCCTTTCATAGGCAATACTTATTTCTCCTTTCCTCCAAATTTTCCCAATTTCCCAATAGAAATTATAGATTAGCATTTCTGAAAGGACAACTGGGGCAGTGCATTTTTTAAGCAAGCCTTCCAAAGTGACTCTTACACAGCCTAAAGTTTGAAAGTCATCTATGATTCTATCCAATCCCAGTGAGAGGATCACAGAAGGTCATTCTATCCACTGGATTAACAGTGGAATCTGCCTTTCATTTTAGTAGTTCCTGCTGTGTTATGTCTGTGACCCTTAACGCTTGTTTCCTGATTGTCAGATCTAATGGCTCTAGTGCCAGAGAGAATTTCCCTAGGTTGAGTTCATGCTATACTTAAAACAAGGAACTTGAGTTCCCCAATATCACTGCAAGCAAGATTCATGTCTGTTATTTATATCTGTATTAGTCAGGGTTCATTCCCATAAGCATCAGAAATGACTGTTTATATTGAGCACAAAGGGAATTTTCTGATTATCTAGAAAGCTCTCAGTTCAGTTCAGTTCAGTTCAGTCGCTCAGTCGTGTCCGACTCTTTGCGACCCCATGAATCGCAGCACGTCAGGCCTCCCTGTCCATCACCAACTCCTGGAGTTCACTCAGACTCACATCCATTGAGTCAGTGATGCCATCCAGCCATCTCACCCTCTGTCGTCCCCTTCTCCTCCTGCCCCCAATCCCTCCCAGCATCAGAGTCTTTTCCAATAAGTCAACTCTTTGTATGAGGTGGCCTAAGTACTGGAGTTTCAGCTTTAGCATCATTCCTTCCAAACAAATCCCAGGGTTGATCTCTGTCAGAATGGACTGGTTGGATCTCCTTGCAGTCCAAGAGATTCTCAAGAGTCTTCTCCAACACCACAGTTCAAAAGCATCAATTCTTGGGCACTCAGCCTTCTTCACAGTCCAACTCTCACATCCATACATGACTACTGGAAAAACCACAGCCTTGACTAGACGGACCTTAGTCGGCAAAGTAATGTCTCTGCTTTTGAGTATGCTATTTAGGTTGGTCATAACTTTTCTTCCAAGGAGTTAGCATCTTTTAATTTCATGGCTGCAGTCACCATCTGCAGTGATTTTGGAGCCCCCCAAAAATAAAATCTGACACTGTTTCCACTGTTTCCCCATCTATTTCCCATGAAGTGATGGGACCAGATGCCATGATCTTCATTTTCTGAATGTTGAGCTTTAAGCCAACTTTTCCACTCTCCACTTTCACTTTCATCAAGAGGCCTTTTAGTTCCTCTTCACTTTCTGCCATAAGGGTTGTGTCATCTGCATATTGCTCTGGGGGCTATGAAATCAGTAGGGACCTGGAGGATCAGGTGGAAAAGCAGAAAAGAAGAGAGGGAGTACTGGAGGACTGGGAACTGAGAACTGAGGCCGATTCTGAAGCAGGAATGGGCTGGCATTTCTCAATGTATTCCTTTAAATTCACCTCCCAGAAAAGGGTATCAGATCTGCTCAGCCTGAATCAGGTATGTCTCCTTGACTGTCCTGAGGCAGGAACAGGATGGTTTGGATGCCTTGGCTCTTGTAGAAAGCAGTGGACACTAACTCCCAGCACAACTTCACACAAGGAAAGGGCTGCTTTCTCAAAGGGAGGCTCAAATGGTGTTGGAGGCAGAGCAGAAATAAGTGACAAAATAATATACTCCCATGCCTACCTGGAAGGCAGCCTCCTCCTTGCAGGTGACCACACATCTTATTCTGATTCTGGCACCACAATCTATACCTTTCTCCTCTGTGTTAAAGAAATGGGTGGCTATAGGAAAATATTGTTATGATGAATATATGGCTTATTAACACAAAGAAAAATATATCCACAAAGGTTCTCACTCTCCTTTTCTGCATAGTAGCCAGGTGCTTTTATATGCTATGGGAAATAATAAACTAAGGAAGTTGAAACTGTCAGAAGTATGGAATGGTGTAAGGAAAGCACATTTGTTTGTTTTTTCTACTAACTGACTTCTAGACACCTGGGGTCACATCATTCATTCATTCACTTGGTATGTCTTAGGAGTATGTTGTTGTTGAAGATTGTCCTGCAGACTTGAAGCAGCAGTTGCTATATGCAGTTTTTGTACTTATCACTCCTTTCCTGGAAGGCTATTCCTGAGCTTTAGATTTTGCTTGAGTTTGACCTGCCTCTATCAGCTTGTAAAAGTCTCATTCATTTGTAACTTTGGAAAAACTATCTTAAACATTCTACTGGATTCATTCAACCAAATAGTGTCCTTTGGTAGAGAAGGGTATTTTCATTGCTGTTGTTAGTTTCCTCTAATGGTAGGAATCAACTTGACATGGCCAATGGGGCTGGCTGACAGACAGAAAGGAAATATGTCCTCATATGTAGATACATCAACAGAGAAAACGATTAGAAATATGCAAATATTTATGAAGATAACACATTAAAATGTTCCTATAATTCTGACTCAGATCCATTCTGGAAATAATAGGGATGTGCATTGTACATATTTTGGAGTAAAAATTAATAATCAGCTTAAAGCATTTGGAAAGAATGATACTGTTACAGCAAAAGAAACCAAGGCAGTAGAAAAATTTTTGATATGGAGCTGATGCCATAGTAGGTAGCAGCTCTACTAAACCAGAGATAGCGATCAGTAAAAGAAATCCATGCAGAATTCTAATGGTAGACTCTTAACTGCACACTTGCATAGATCATTGAATATGAGGTACAGCAGGCCACCTTTTGAACTTCATTACCTCTTACTCTCCTAAATTGAAGGCATATTTGAAATGCTAAGCAACTTACCCTGTATATCAAGGACTACTGTCTTGCTCAAACTATAGGTGCCAAAAATATTGACACATGACTCAATCAATGTAAACAACCTGTTACTTTCTGATTGACATATAACTCTTTTGCTTACTTTAAAATTTCCCTCCAAATCATTCTAACGATTATTCTCCTGACTCCTCATGTATGAGAGGAAGTGTAATCAAAATCCCATTTTTACTTTTCCAAGTCAAATTCTTAGCAAATTTATGCTAGATTTTTTTTAATTGCTCTTTTCTTTACATCTCTTCTCATGGGGGGAAAAAACCTTCAAGCGCTGCCATGCTTTCCTCTCATGGTGTAGTGGGGAAATGTCCAACTCAGCTGTTAATGCATGGAATAAATGGACAGTCTTGCTAATTCCTATTATCATTATTGTGTCTAGAGTCTATGTCAGTTCGAATCTAAAATGTCCTCCTTTTCATCGATGGTACTTTAAATATCCCAACACTATCTGCATTTATATATTGCCCATCTGTACAATATCAAATCATCTTGACAAATGTTCTGTATTTCTACCTTTGTGTGGCTATGGCTAAGAAAACTGCGAGATTAAACAAGAACTTTTGGGGGTTATATACATGTCTAAAATTTGCAGTCTTCACTGAGAGTAAAAGGGTCGGGTAACTTAGGCAAAAAAATGGGCAAAAGTGAATGCAATTAGATCAGAAATGATTAATCAGCTCCATTTTATTTTCTTCCACACTATTTTATATCACTTATTTTAAATCAAGAGACTAGAAAAAATTGACTTCTATTTAATGAGATTTGATTTATTCAACCTTGTATTATTAACTGAAAATAGGATACCTTGTTAGTTGGAAAATATACTTAATGCATTGTTTTGAATAAATTATCAGTTGATGAATATAGAATTATAATATTAATGTTACTTTACACTTGCACAGAATGTTGGCAGTTTACACAGTACATTCATATGCATCCCTTTCCTTGATCCTCATAAATCCCCAGGTATTATTGTTCATATTTTATAGATAGGATCTGAAAACTCAGGGAAGTCTAATTGACAACTAATAAGTGAAAAGCAGGGATTCAGTCTCTGGTTTTCTGCTTCCAAACCCTTTTCAGTAGTCACTTTTATCAAAAATAACCAAACAGAAGGATGGGCCTTATCTCCTCCCTGCACTATTTCAATGGCCTCTTATCCACTATCCCCAGAAGCATCTTCATACTATTCTTGATCTTCCCAGAAGCAATTTAAATCAGTGTTCTTTCCTAACAGATTGGAGCTCCTTTGCCTAGAAGATAAATTTTGAGCTCTTACTTTCTCATCTAGTGTCCTTCACAATCAGACTTAAATTTGGCCTCAATTTAGTTCTTCAGTCCCTTTCCCCAACTTAGTTCTTCAACCACATGGCCTAAGTTCAAGTCATAGCAACTTGAAGATTTCCTTAACACAGTGTGCTGTTCCACAGCTTGTATTTTTGTACCTGTTGTTTCTTTTCCCTAGAATGCCTTTTCTTTATCCTCTGCCTAGTAAATTTTTACTTTTGACCTAAGAATCAACCCAAAGATTACCTCTTAGATGAAGCCTTTCCTCCCTTTTTAGGGCTCATATACCTTTTATTACTGTTAATACAACAGGAGTTGATATCATGTGAATGAGCTTCTGAAGGGTACAGACCATGTCCTGTTGATCTTTGTATGCCCTTCCCACCAACCAGGACCTAGCACAGTATCTGGTATTCAATAACTATGGAATTAATTTCTTCCAGGTATATATCTAAAAGAACAGAAACCTGAGTCTTAAAGAGATATGTGCATACCTATGTTCTCAGCAGTGTTATTCACAAAAGGTGAAAGTAACCAAAAGTGTATCAACAGATAGGTAAATAAAATGTGGTATATACCCACATTGGGACATTATTCAGCCTTAAAAAATGGAAGCTTTTCACATATGCTACAGCATGAATGAAACTTGAGGATGTTATACTAAGTGAAATAACCCAGTCACAAAAAGACAAATACTGTATAATCCCACTTATATGAGGTACCTAGAGTAGTCCAACTCATAGAAACAGAAAGTAGAATGATGATAGCCAAGAACTGTGAGAAGAGAGAAATAAGGGGTTATTATGGGTATAGAATTTCAGTTTATAAGGCAAAAAAGATCTGAATATTAGTTGTACAACAAGGTGAATGTATTTAATGCTCTGAACTGTACACTTAAAAATGGTTAAATTTTGTTTCACGTATTTACTGCATTTTTTAAAAAAATTAAGTAAAAATCATTTAAAAATAATATTTCCTTCTTCATTAAAGAAATGAATGAAATAAAGAAATTATTTTTAATATTTCCATATATCTATGTGGTATAGAGAAGAAAATAAGATGGAGCAAAACCCATAGATATATAAGAAGAGCTGGGTTTCTAATTAGACAGATAATGCGCCCCACGTCCGAGGTCAGGGATGGCCGGGAGAAGCCACCTCACGATCGAGGCCAGGGCCCACAGCCAGGAGGAGCAACCCCAGGAGCAGTGGCTGCGCAGGCCTAGAGGAGCTATCCCATGTTGAAGGTCAGGAATGGTGGCGGTAAGGAGATACCCCTCATCCAAGGTAAGGAGCAGCGGCTGTGCTTTACTGGAGCAGCCGTGAAGAGATATCCCCACATCCAAGGTAAGAGAAAGCCAAGTAAGATGGTAGGTGTTGCAAGAGGGCATCAGAGGGCAGACACACTGAAACCATACTCACAGAAAACTAGTCAATCTAATCACACTAGGACCACAGCCTTGTCTAAGTTAATGAAACCAAGCCATGCCTGCGGGGCAACCCAACACAGGCAGGTCGTGGTGATGGAGAGGTCTGACAGAATGTGGTCCACTGGAGAAGAGAATAGCAAGCCACTTCAGGATTCTTGCCTTGAGAACACCATGAACAGTATGAAAAGGCAAAATGATAGGATACTGAAAGAGGAACTCCCCAGGTCAGTAGGGGCCCAATATGCTACTGGAGATCAGTGGAGAAATAACTCCAGAAAAAACAAAAGGATGGAGCCAAAGTAAAAACAATACCCAGCTGTGGATGTGACTGGTGATAGAAGAAAGATCCAATGCTGTAAAGAGCAATATTCCATAGGAACCTGGAATGTCAGGTCCATGAATCAAGGCAAATTGGAAGTGGTCAAACAAGAGATGGCAAGGGTGAATGTCGACATTCTAGGAATCAGCGAACTAAAATGGACTGGAATGGGTGAATTTAACTCAGATGACCATTATATCTACTACTGCGGGCAGGAACACCTCAGAAGAAATGGAGTAGCCATCATGGTCAACAGAAGAGTCTGAAATGCAGTACTTGGATGCAGTCTCAAAAACGACAGAATGATCTCTGTTCGTCTCCAAGGCAAACCATTCAATATCACAGTTATCCAAGTCTATGCCCCAACCAATAATGCTGAAGAAGCTGAAGGTGAACGATTTTATGAAGACCTACAAGACCTTTTAGACTTACACCAAAAAAAGATGTCCTGTCCTGGAGTAACAGGAAAATTTGGAATACAGAATGAAGCAAGGCAAAGACTAATAGAGTTTTGCCAAGAAAACGCACTGGTCATAGCAAACACCCTCTTCAGACAACACAAGAGAAGACTCTACACATGGACATCACCAGATGGTCAACACTGAAATCAGATTGATTATATTCTATGCAGCCAAAGATGGAAAAGCTCTATACAGTCAACAAAAAAAAGACCAGGAGCTGACTGTGGCTCAGATCATGAACTCCTTATTACCAAACTCAGACTGAAATTGAAGAAAACAGGGAAAACCACTAGACCATTCAGGTATGACCTAAATCAAATCCCTTATGATTATACAGTGGAAGTGAGAAATAGATTTAAGGGCCTAGATCTGATAGATAGAGTGCCTGATGAACTATGGAATGAGGTTCATGACATTGTGCAGGAGACAGGGATCAAGACCATCCCCATGGAAAAGAAATGCAAAAAAGCAAAATGGCTGTCTGGGGAGGCCTTATAAATAGCTGTGAAGAGAAGAGAGGCAAAAAGAAAAGGAGAAAAGGAAAGATATAGGCATCTAAATGCAGAGTTCCAAAGAATAGCAAGAAGAGATAAAAAAGCCTTCAGCGATCAATGCAAAGAAATAGAGGAAAAGAACAGATTGGGAAAGACTAGAGCTCTCGTCAAGAAAATTAGAGATACCAAGGGAACATTTCATGCAGAGATGGGGGTGGATAAAGGACAGAAATGGTATGGACCTAACAGAAGCAGAAGATATTAAGAGGTGGCAAGAACACACGGAAGAACTGTACAAAAAAGATCTTCACGACCCAGATAGTCATGATGATGTGATCACTAATCTAGAACCAGACATCTTGGAATGTGAAGTCAAGTGGGCCTTAAAAAGCATCACTATGAAAAAAGCTAGTGGAGGTGACGGAATTCCAATTGAGCTGTTTCAAATCCTGAAAGATGATGCTGTGAAAGTGCTGCACTCAATATGCCAGCAAATGTGGAAAACTCAGCAGTGGCCACAGGACTCGAAAAAGTCAGTTTTCATTCCAATCCCAAAGAAAGGCAATGCCAAAGAATGCTCAAACTACCGCGCAATTGCACTCTTCTCACATGCTAGTAAAGTAATGCTCAAAATTCTCCAAGCCAGGCTTCAGCAATACACGAACCATGAACTCCCTGATGTTCAAGCTGGTTTTAGAAAAGGCAGAGGAACCAGAGATCAAATTGCCAACATCCGCTGGATCATGGAAAAAGCAAGAGGGTTCCAGAAAAACATCTACTTCTGCTTTATTGACTACACCAAAGCCTTTGACTGTGTGGATCACAATAAACTGTGGAAAATTCTGAAAGAGATGGGAATACCAGACCACCTGACCTGCCTCTTGAGAAATCTGTATACAGGTCAGGAAGCAACAGTTAGAACTGGACATGGAACAACAGACTGGTTCCAAATAGGAAAAGGATTACATCAAGGCTGTATATTGTCACCCTGCTTATTTAACTTCTATGCAGAGTACATCATGGGAAACGCTGGACTGGAAGAGACACAAGCTGGAATCAAGATTGCCGGGAGAAGTATCAATAACCTCAGATATGCAGATGACACCACCCTTATGGCAGAAAGTGAAGAGGAACTAAAAAGCCTCTTGATGAAAGTGAAAGAGGAGAGTGAAAAAGTTGGCTTAAAGCTCAACATTCAGAAGACGAAGATCATGGCATCCGGTCCCATCACTTCATGGGAAATAGATGGGGAAACAGTGGAAACAGTGTCAGACTTTATTTTTTTGGGCTCCAGAATCACTGCAGATGTTGACTGCAGCCATGAAATTAAAAGACGCTTACTCCTTGGAAGAAAAGTTATGACTAACCTAGATAGCATATTCAAAAGCAGAGACATTACTTTGCCAACTAAGGTCTGTCTAGTCAAGGCTATGGTTTTTCCTGTGGTCATGTATGGATGTGAGAGTTGGACTGTGAAGAAGGCAGAGCACTGAAGAATTAATGCTTTTGAACTGTGGTGTTGGAGAAGACTCTTGAAAGTCCCTTGGACTGCAAGGAAATCTAACCAGTCCATTCTGAAGGAGATCAGCCCTGGGATTTGTTTGGAAGGAATGATGCTAAAGCTGAAACTCCAGTACTTTGGCCACCTCATGAGAAGAGTTGACTCATTGGAAAAAACTCTGATTCTGGGAGGGATTGGGGGCAGGAGAAGGGGATGACCGAGGATGAGATGGCTGGATAGCGATATGGACTCGATGGACCTGAGTCTGAGTGAACTCCGGGAGTTGGTGATGAACAAGGAGGCCTGGCGTGCTGCGATTCATGGGGTCACAAAGAGTCAGACACGACTGAGCGACTGAACTGAACTGAGCTGTGCTGATATCATGTCAAAATAATAAATTCCCCAGTAGTAAAATCACTACTGGAGTCCTGACATAAGGTTGAGTAGCAGAGATTGGAGTTAAATAGATTGATGGCAGACTCTTCAAGGAGGAAGTGAATGTATAGCCTGGTTTTGAAGATTAAGTTGAGCAAGTATTAACAAAACAGCAAGCAATGGGCTCTGGAAAGATATAGAAGAGCGACATGGATGAGCTATTTATCTAGGCATATACTTGCTTTAAAGAAAGTACTTTACTAAATTCTACAACAGTTATGTCAAGTAAGAACTATGTAATCTTTTATTTGAGTAAATGAGGCACAGATAGGTTAGGTAACTTATCCAAAGACAATGTTTAATAAACAGTAGAGGAAGGTTTTAAACCCACATCACCTGGTGGCAACACCATGGTAATTACTCTTCCTTGGTGGCTCAGATGGTAAAGAATCTGCCTGCAGGACACCTGGAAGGGGATCAGGAAGATCCCCTGGAGAAGCGAATGGCTACCCACTCCTGTATTCTTGCCTGGAGAATTCCATGGACAGAGGAATGGAAGAGGAGCCTGGCAGGCCACAGTTCATGGGGTCGCAAAGAGTCAGACACAACTGACTGACTGACACATTTTTTTTTCACATGGTGTTCTCTCTAGTCAGTTCTGTTATGAAGTGATCTTCAATATCTCATGTCTCTATCTTCTTCCAAAGATCCTATGGTTTATTGATGATTTTAAAAAATGAAACACATTTCTATAGGAGACCTTAGAATCCAGCTGATTGAATGTTTATAGATGGCTTGATACAATAAAATAATTTAATAGCTATATGAGATATTCAGCTTAGAGAAAAAAAATATTTTGACTATATTTTGTCCATCCATTTGACATAAAAATTGAGGTTAGGGAATCTACTTTCCTGGGAATTAGTCTCTAGCATCACGCTATAGTACTCCACCTCTATAGTTCCATTGCTGTTCTTCATATAGTACGCTTTTGTGGTTTATTATTTCATGAAATTTCCTTTGCCTATTTCAAGTGTATCAGGCTACAGACTGTCATCAACATGTCTGACTTTCCCCAGAATTTACATTTCTTTTTCTTTTTTCCATGATTCCAGCAGATGTGTTACATTATTTTCAAATGAAAATAAAATATGATTAATAGGGGTTGGGGGTATATGATTGTGATGGTAGGAGTGGTCAGAAAAAGTCAATCCTTCCATATTAAATAATATATATTAATATGAAATATAGGAAAAGAAACATCATGGTTTGAATGCTCTTTGCAGAAAAGACTGTATTAATCTACATTAAATTATCTAGAATCAAATAGTGAAAAGAACAAAGTGGTGCTTAATTAATCTTCATTCTGACACAAACTGGCAAGCTGAGAAGTACTTGATCATATTTAGAATTCTTTTGTTTGTTTGTTCTATTTTCTTTAACATAGAAAAGGGAAAAGAAAACATATAACTCAGTAAGGTTTTGTTAGATATTTTAAAACTATATTTAAAGGTCACAGAACATCAATAAAAAGTGAGAGAAAAGTGCCTTTTACCAGATTTCAAACTTAAAGGAATATTTTACTAAGTAAGCATCACTAGTTAGAAAATTTCTATTGGAATTAGATCAGAGGAGACATGAAAACAAGGAGAAAACTGGGGGGAAATCTCCAAAATCCTTTTGGACAGCAGACCACTGACAAAATATTTCACTTCATTAAACATAAATTAATTAGAGATATGTGGGTTGTGTTTTCCCCAGAATGGACAGGGACTTAAAATGTAAGGGAAAATAACTTTTGCAAAATCTTATTTAGTATTTTGCTGAACCTGAATCATATTTGCCAAAAGTTTACTTTTGTGGTTAGTTTGGAAGAGAACACAGAGGTACAAAAAGAAAGCATTGACTTGCATACATGTATGTGTTTTCAGCTTAAAATATTATAAAATCAATGACAATTTTAGATTCTTCTACGAATAGACAGATTCATGCCAAAAGTAATGAATAGCTTTATTGTCTTCTGGTTCCATGTCTGGGTGTGCCAGAAAATTTCAAATTTTGCCTTATAAAATGTAAAGCCCTGATGTAAACCTGAGAAATATGTTTCAGGAAACACTCTAACAAAATCAAATTTCAAGTCTCTGCCTTCAATTCTGATTTGCCTACCAGTGTGGCACATGTGTATCAGCTTCACAGGGTCAGCAAGAGCAAGTAGGCTGATGGATTGTATGTGTATAATTGGTGGGCTGTGAACTGCTCTATTAAGATTATTGCAGCTGCCCTGACTCAGATTCCCATATACTGTAAGTTTATATCAGGGCACTGTTGTTATTTTGACAATTTGTTAATTTATTTTAAACAGCAGTCGAACTTTATCCCTTTTTTTTTTTTTTTTTTTTTTGGTCTTTATTTAGTCTGTTGGAGAAGGCAATGGCAACCCACTCCAGTACTCTTGCCTGGAGAATCCCAGGGATGGGGGAGCCTCGTGGGCTCCCATCTATGGGGTCGCACAGAGTTGGACACGACTGAAGCGACTTAGCAGCAGCAGCAGCAGAGATAATTGAATTTTAAACAAACAGTGGCAAACCAATGGGAAATCTTTGATCATCTTGAGCTATGTCTATAAACACAATGGCAACTGGTTAAGCTGGGCTGTGGAAAGTGGACAGGGAGGAACAAGCATACTGGTTATTTGGTATCAGGTATGACTCATTGGAAAAGACTGATGCTGGGAGGGATTGGGGGCAGGAGGAGACGGGGATGACAGAGGATGAGATGGCTGGATGGCATCACTGACTCGATGGATGTGAGTCTGAGTGAACTCTGGGAGTTGGTGATGGACAGGGAGGCCTGGCGTGCTGTGATTCATGGGGTCACAAAGAGTCGGACATGACTGAGCGACTGAACTGAACTGAACTGATGTTTCCTTAATCAGTGGGGCCTCTTCTCATATATCACCTACCTTCTCTCTCTTGCATCTATACATATATCAGGAAACAAACTTCAAAACATTTCATCTTTTAATAACATTGTCATCATGGATACCACTTCAGGTAAGATATCTTAGAAGAGTAAATAAAATTTCTTCATGTCTACAATATATTATCAGTAAATCATTCTATTCATTGTGTCACCATCAATGTAATTATTATTCCTCAAGAATGGAAAAGCAATTTTCTAATGTTTCCTTGGAATTCCAAGATTGAAAGGTCTAGAGTTGTATCTTAAAATTTCACCTTTGAAACTTAAGACAAAAAGAGTAATAAAACAAGTCACAAAATCAATAACAAAACCAAAGAGCATTTGTCAAAGTTTAAAGTTGCATTGTCAACCCATAATTTTCAGTCATACCTCAGGATGAATGGAAATTCTGCAAGAGAATGCTTCAGCTATGGATGAGTGAGTTAGGCTACTTACGTTAATGAGCCCAGAAAACTACAGAAGGATTCTAAAAGTCCTTTCCTTTTCATCTTTCTTCTCATTTCCTTATGTACTTTGTTTGTGTTCGTCAGTTGTGTCTGACTCTTTGTGACCACATGGACTGTACCTTGCCAGGCTCCTCTGTCCATGGAATTCTCTAGGCAAGAATACTGGAGCAAGTTGCCATTCTCTTCTCCAGTGGATTTTTACAACCCAGTGATCAAACCCAGGTCTCCTGCATTGCAGGCAGATTCTTTACAATCTGAGCCACCAGGAAAGCCCTTATATGCTTTAAGAAGTAACAAAGATATGTCTACCATTTTGGCTGTGTAAATAAATAAATAAGAACTTCTGTATCTGCTAAATGCAACCAGTCCCTGCTTCACCTACATCCGACTCACTTGACTGACCTTGCATGCTTGTCCCAGGCCCCAGCTAATGATTGTTCTAACTTTAGCCACTTGATAACTTATCAAAGTGTCCATGAGGGGTGTGCTCCTCTGCTGGTTACCCTGGTAACTGATGAGGCAGCCTGCCATCAGTTCCTTCTTTAACTGGTAACTTCCCTCTGCCCCAGAGGGAAGCCTCCTGCCATGTCCTGCCCTGCCATCAGCCGCAAACAGTGGGGTGTTGCTCCAGGACCTTGCTTCTGACATGGAAGAGCCCCCATCCTTAAACCATTGAAGTCTCTGTTGCTGGGAAAAGAAGAACTTCTGAGCCTGAAATCTAGCAGTTCTAGTATATCTTAACAATCCATTTTTACTCTATTTCAGGTATTGTTGGGTTGCACAGTGGTGTCTGACTCTGCAACCCCATGAACTGCAGCACACCAGGTTTCCCTATCCTTCACTATTTCCTGGAGTTTGCTCAAATTCATGTCCATTGAATTGGTGATGCCATCCAACCATCTCATCCTCTGCACCCTCTTCTCCTTCTGCGTTCAGTCTTTCCCAGGATCAGGTCTTTCCCAATGAGTCAGCTCTTTGCATCAGGTGGTGACAGTATTTATTGGAGCTTCAGCTTCAGCATCAGTCCTTCCACTGAATATTCAGGGTTGATTTCCTTTAAGATTGACTGGTTTGATCTCTTTACTATCCAAGGGACTCTTGAGAGTCTTCTCTAGCACCACATTTCAAAAGCATCAATTATTGGTTTGTCATATTTATTCATAGGTCAAAATGAAGCAACTAATCAATCATCAGTTCAGTTCAGTCCCCCAGTTGTGTCCGACTCTTTGCAACCCCATGAACCAGAGCACTCCAGGCGTCCCTGTCCATCACCAACTCCCAAGTACACCCAAACCCATGTCCATTGAGTTGGTGATGCCATCCAACCATCTCATCCTCTGTTGCCCCCTTCTCCTGCCGTCAATCTTTCCCATCATCAGGGTCTTTTCAAATGAGTCAGCTCTTCACATCACATGGCCAAAGTATTGGAGTTTCAGCTTCGGCATTAGTCATTCTAATGAACACTCAGGACTGAACTCCTTTAGGATGGACTGGTTGGATCTCCTTGCAGTCCAAGGGACTCTCAAGAGTCTTCTCCAACACCACAGTTCAGAAGCATCAGTTCTTCAGGACTCAACTTTCTTTATAGTCCAGCTCTCACATCCACACGTGACTACTGGAAAAACCATAGCCTTGACTAGACAGACCTTTGTTGGCAAAGTAATGTCTCTGCTTTTTAATATGCTGTCTAGTTTAGGGTTAGAAGACCAGAAATTATTTCCTGGAGTTTAGGTTAGAGTGAAAAACATAAAAAAAGAAAAAACAACTTAAAAGTTTGTCTGTTATCTAAGATCACTAGGTAATGCCTTCCTAGGACTATAGAGACAAAGGAATAATCTAACAATTAATACCATCTCTAACTTTCTCTTCAGTATTTAATGTCAACTATTTATTCCAAGAAAAGCCAACCCTGCTCCAAATGTGTTCTTTTAATTTATGAGCAATTCATTCATCACATCATTCCCTTTGACCCACAGCAGGCAAATGACCATTAAGTTCACTTATTCACTAATTATTAAAAATGAGAAGGCCTCTCATAGATCATGCAACTCTGAATTGTTGTTACTAATACAAAGATATAAGGCCTAGGTACTATGCCAGGACTACAGAGCGAATAAAGTGCATAGCCAGGAGAAATTTCATCTAGGACACTTTCTTGTCACCCCATTATATAATCAAATCACACCAAAGTCACCGTAACTTTGTTCATTGCCTGTGCAACTTTACACAACACTTAAAATACTATACCCCAACCCAGATTATTCCTGTGTTGGTGGTTTTTCTTTAATCTGCCTTAATTCCAGATTGCAGAAGCCTTTTGGAGGATGTGGTAGATTATATTTTTTCCAAAGATAGTCACATAATATTTTCCATTTCATATACTCTTCTATATTGTGACCTTTCCATTTTCCCATTAAAAGTTTACATCTCCAACTTCTCTGAATCTGAATGAACACTGTGATTTTTCTCTTCAATAAGGCACAGAAGAAGTGGTAGTATGCCAGTTTTGAGCATAACTTTTAAGCAGCCTGGAAGCTTACGCTTCCTGCTTTTTGGAGAGTTTGCTGTTGAGACATTTTCTCTCAGAACTAAGTCTCTACACTGTGAGAAGCTGGAGCCACATGACAAAAGCATGTCTAGATGCCCCAGCCCACCAAAACTTCAGGCTAGTATGGCCTGTATTAATAGCTAGCCAATGAGTGTGCCATCTTGAACATCCAGCCCAGTTGATTTTCAAATGACCATGCACCAAGCTGACAGCTGCTCTTAAGTGCAGTCTCTTGAGAGACCCCAAGTGACAACTGCCCAGACGTGCCCCCAGTTCATTCACAGACTTTAAGATACAATAATTTTTATTTTAATCCTACTAAGTTTAAAAGTGATTTGTTAAATAGCAAATGCAGCTGGAATAGTTGGCACAGAAATCACAGTGCTGGCTGCCCACAGATTCATAACATCAGACCTCAGATGCACGGTCACCTTTTCCAAGCAAGTCCCTCATCAAGCCTCACCGACTCCCGCACACACCACTCACCTTGACAGATCCAGCTCTCCCACTCTATCTGTTAGTGAAAACTGTCAGGTTTGAAACTGATGGCTGGGTAGGTGAATTTTCAACAGAAATTCTAGAAAACTTCAAAATTTCTTAACATAGAAAAAGAATACTCTACTTCACCATATGGATATATCTCCCTTAGATAACAAGGGTCAACAGAGGTCATAGAGCCATGAGCAAATTGGATATAACACTGACCTTCCCAGAAGGCACAGAATTAAATTTAATACTCAACATAGTAGCTATTTTAACCTAAAGGAACAGTATATTTGCTTTCTCTTTTGGCAAGTTTCTAATATTTATATATTTTTTATCTTAACATTCTTTTTGCTTTCATGTCTTAAGTCACCTTTAAATCCTTCTGAAAGCATGCAGGATTTAAATTGCAAACACACAATATTAAGTTTCTTCCCCTGGTCCATGCTGATTGGGTCCCTCAAAATCTGTGACAAACATCTCTCTTCATGTTTAGAATAGAGTTCCCAAAACACAGGACTTGTACTAAAGGCAAAACAAAGAGAAATTTTAAGGTAAACATGAGATTTCTAAATTTTTAATTTTTTTTTAAAATTTTACTTTACAATACTGTATTGGTTTTTGCCATACATTGACATGAATCCACCACGGGTGTACATGAGTATATCATATCTCTGGGTCATCCCAGTGCACCAGTCCCAAGCATCCTGTATCCTGTATCAAACCTAGACTGGTGACTCGTTTCTTACATGATAGTATAAATATTTCAATGCCATCCTCCCGAATCATCCCACCCTCTCCCTCTCCAAAAGACTCCAAAAGTCTGTTCTATAAATCTGTGTCTCTTTGGTTGTCTTGCATACAGGGTTATCATTACCATCTTTCTAGATTCCATATATATGTGTTCAGTTCAGTTCAGTCGCTCAGTCGTGTCCGACTCTTGGCGACCCCATGAATCACAGCACGCCAGGCCTCCCTGTCCATCACCAACTCCCGGAGTTCACTCAGACTCACGTCCATCGAGTCAGTGATGCCATCCATCCATCTCATCCTCTGTTCCCAATCCCTCCCAGTATCAGAGTTTTTTCCAATGAGTCAACTCTTCTCATGAGGTGGCCAAAGTACTGGAGTTTCAGCTTTAGCATCATTCCTTCCAAACAAATCCCAGGGCTGATCTTCAGAATGGACTGGTTGGATCTCCTTGCAGTCCAAGGGACTCTCAAGAGTCTTCTCCAATACCACAGTTCAAAAGTATCAATTCTTCAACGCTCTGCCTTCTTCACAGTCCAATTCTCACATCCATACATGACAACAGGAAAAACCATAGCCTTGACTAGACGGACCTTGGTCAGCAAAGTAATGTCTCTGCTTTTGAATATGCTATCTAGGTTGGTCATAACTTTTCTTCCAAGGAGTAAGCGTCTTTTAATTTCATGGCTGCAGTCAACATCTGCAGTCACTTTGGAGCCCAAAAAAATAAAGTCTGACACTGTTTCCACTGTTTCCCCATCTATTTCCCATGAAATGAAGGGACCAGATGCCATGATCGTTTTCTGAATGTTGAGCTTTAAGCCAACTTTTTCACTCTCCTCTTTCACTTTCATCAAGAGGCTTTTTAGTTCCTCTTCACTTTCTGCCATAAGGATGGTGTCTTCTGCATATCTGAGGTTATTGATATTTCTCCCAGCAATCTTGATTCCAGCTTGTGTTTCTTCCAGTCCAGCGTTTCTCATGATGTATTCTGCATAGAAGTTAAATAAGCAGGGTGACCATATACAGCCTTGACGTACTCCTTTTCCTATTTGGAACCAGTCTGTTGTTCCATGTCCAGTTCTAACTGTTGCTTCCTGACCTGTATACAGATTTCTCAAGAGGCAGGTCAGGTGGTCTGGTATTTCCATCTCTCAGAATTTTCCACAGTTTATTGTGATCCACACAGTCAAAGGCTTTGGCACAGTCAATAAAGCAGAAGTAAATGTTTTTCTGGAACTCTCTTGCTTTTTCCATGATCCAGCGGATGTTGGCAATTTGATCTCTGCTTCCTCTGCCTTTTCTAAAACCAGCTTGAACATCAGGGAGTTCACGGTTCACGTATTGCTGAAGCCTGGCTTGGAGAATTTTGAGCATTACTTTACTAGCATGTGAGAAGAGTGCAATTGTGCGGTAGTTTGAGTATTCTTTGGTATTGCCTTTTTTTGGAATTGGAATTCCGGCTTAGTGCGCTGGGTCACAGCCACCTGATATATGTGTTAGTATACTGTATCGGTGTTTTTCTTTCCCGCTCACTTCACTCTGTATAATCAGTTCCAGTTTCATCCACCTCATTAGAACAAATTCATATGTATTCTTTTTAATGGCCGAGTAATACTCCATTGTGTATATGTACCACAGCTTTCTTATCCATTCATCTGCTGATGGACATCTAGGTTGCTTCCATGTCCTGGCTATTATAAACAGTGCTGCAACGGACATTGGGGTACACGTGTCTCTTTCAATTCTGGTTTCCTCGGTATGTATGCCCAGCAGTGGGATTGCTGGGTCATAAGGCAGTTCAATTTCCAGTTTTTTAAGGAATCACCACACTCTTCTCCATAGTGGCTGACCTAGTTTGCATTCCCACCAACAGTGTTAGAGGGTTCCCTTTTCTCCACACCCTCTCCAGCATTTATTGCTTGTACACTTTTGGATCGCAGCCATTCTGACTAGTGTGAAATGGTATCTCATTGTGGTCTTGATTTGCATTTCTCTGATAATGAGTGATGTTGAGCATCTTTTCATGTGTTTGTTAGCCATCTGTATGTCTTCTTTGGAGAAATGTCTATTTAGATCTTTGGCCCATTTTCTGATTGGGTCATTTATTTTTCTGGAATTGAGCTGCATAAGTTGCTTGTATATTTTTGAAATTAGTTATTTGTCAATTGCTTCATTTGCTATTATTTTCTCCCATTCTGAAGGCTGTCTTTTCACCTTGCTTATAGTTTCCTTTGTTGTGCAGAAGCTTTTAATTTTAATTAGATCCAATTTGTTTATTTTTGCTTTTATTTCCAGTATTCTGGGAGGTGGATCATAGAGGATCCTGCTGTGATTTATGTCAGAGAATGTTTTGCCTATGTTCTCCTCTAGGAGTTTCACAGGAGTTTAAATTTTTAATTTTAATAGCTATGTTTTAAATTTAATATATATTAGAAAAGACAAAGCTAATATATCACACATATTATTACACAGAACAAGACAAAGTTTTAAAAATAGCTAAGTTTGTTTACAAAACGATGCAGGTCAAAGGCTAACAGAATGTTGCCCAGAGAATGCACTGGTCATAGCAAACACCCTCTTCCAACAACACAAGAGAAGACTCTACACATGGACATCACCCGATGGTCAATACTGAAATCAGATTGATTATATTCTTTGCAGCCAAAGATGGAGATGCTCTATACAGTCAGCAAAAACAAGACAGGGAACAGAATGTGGCTCAGGTCATGAAATCCTTATTGCCAACTTCAGACTTAAATTGAAGAAAGTAGGGAAAACCATTAAACCATCCAGGTATGACCTAAATAAAATCCCTTACAATTATACAGATGAAGTGACAAATAGATTCAAGGGATTAGATCTGACAGACAGAGTACCTGAAGAACTATGGATAGAGATTTGCGACATTATACAGAAGGCAATGATCAAGACTATCCCCAAGAAAAGGAAATGCAAAAAGGCAAAATGGTTGTCTGACTAGGCCTTACAATTAGCTGAGAAAAGAAGAGAAGCTAAAAGCAAAGGAGAAAAGGAAAGATATACCTATTTGAATGCAGAGTTCCAAAGAATAGCATGGAGAGAGAAGAAGGCTTTCCTCAGTGATAAGTGAAAACAAATAGAGGAAAACAATACAATGGGAAAGACTAGAAATCTCTTCAAGAAAATTAGAGATACCAAGGGAAAATTTCTGCAAAGATGGGCACAATAAAGGGCAGAAATGATATGGACCTAAAAGAAGCAGAAGATATTAAGAAGAGGTGGCAAGAATACACAGAATTATACAAAAAAGATCTTCATGACCCAGATAATCACCATGGTGTGATCACTCACCTAGAGCCAGACATCCTGGAATGAGAAGTCAAGTGGGCCTTGGGAAGCATCACTAGGAACAAAGCTAGTGAAGGAGATGGAATTCCAGTTGAGCTATTTCAAATCCTAAAAGATGATGCTGTGAAAGTGCTGCACTCAATATGCCAGCAAATTTGGAAAACTCAGCAGTGGCCACAGGACTGGAAAAGGTCAGTTTTCATTCCAATTCCAAAGAAAGGCAATGCCAAAGAATGCTCAAACTACCGCACAATTGCACTCATCTCACATGCTAGCAAAGTAATGGTCAAAATTCTCCAAGCCAGGCTTCAACAATACGTCAACTGTGAACTTCCAGATGTTCAAGCTGGATTTAGAAAAGGCAGAGGAGCCACAGATCATATTGCCAACATCTGCTGGATCATTGAAAAAGCAAGAGAGTTCCAGAAAACCATCTACTTTTGCTTTATTGACTACGCCAAAGCCTTTGACTGTGTGCTTCACAACAAACTGGAAAACTCTTAAAGAAATGGGAATACCAAGCCACCTGACCTGCCTCCTGAGAAATCTGTATGCAGGTCAAAAAGCAACAGTTAGAACTGGACATGGAACAACAGACTGGTTGGAACAACAAATAGGAAAAGGAGTATGTCAAGGTTGTGTATTGTCACCCTGGTTATTTAACTTATACACAGAGTACATCATGCGAAATGCTGGGCTGGATGAAGCACAAGCTGAAATCAAGATTGCTGGGAGACATGTCAATAACCTCAGATATGTATATGACACCACCCTTATGGCAGAAAGTGAGAACTAAAGAGCCTCTTGATGCAAGTGAAATGGGAGAGTGAAAAAGTTGACTTAAATCTCAACATGCAGAAAACTAAGATCATGGCATCTAGTCCCATCACTTCATGACAAACAGATGAGCAAATAATGGAAACAGTGACAGACTTTATTTTTCTGGGCTCCAAAATCACTGCAGATGGTGACTGCAGCCATGAAATTAAAAGACACTTGTTCCTTGGAAGAAAAGCTATGGCCAACCTAGGCAGCATATTAAAAAGCAGAGACATTACTTTGCCATCAAAGGTCCATCTAGTCAAAGTCATGGTTTTTCCAGTAGTCATGTTGGATATGAGAACTGGACTGTAAAGAAAGCTGAGCAGTGAAGAATTTATGCTTTTGAACTGTGGTGTTGAAGAAGACTCTTGAGAGTTCCTTGAACTGCAAGGAGACCCAACTTTAGGATGGGCTGCAGTCCATCCTAAAGGAAATCAGTCCTGAATATTCATTGGAAGGATGATGCTGAAGCTGAAACTTTGGCCACCTGATGCAAAGAACCGAATCATTGGAAAAGACCCTGCTGCTGGGCAAGATTGAAGACAGGAGGAGAAGGGGACAACAGAGGATGAGATGGTTAGATGGTATCACCGACACAATG
Source organism: Budorcas taxicolor (assembly GCF_023091745.1). Lineage (NCBI taxonomy): Eukaryota > Metazoa > Chordata > Mammalia > Artiodactyla > Bovidae > Budorcas > Budorcas taxicolor. The sequence continues at coordinate 30,009,946 of NC_068919.1, forward strand.
GATATGAGTTTGAGAAGGCCCTGGGAGCTGGTGATGGACAGGGTTATCACAAAAAGTCAGATGTGTCTGAGAGACTGAAGTGAACTGAAGTTGATTCATTAAAAAATACTTATGGATATACCTACACTATGAAAGATGTATATTAATCATTGAGAAACACTGACTCAGAATTTCTGGAAAATTGTCAGATTCTAGGTTTTCCTTTCTTTACTAATGAGTTGTTGCTCAATAGTAATACTTTCCTGGCTTATTGATTTCCTGCCCTTTTTCTTTTCTTTTCTTTTTTTTAATTTTTGAGTCAGCAAGCTATTACATGCCATATTTGGAACTCACATAACCAGTTCAGTTCAGTTCAATTCAGTTCAGTCGCTCAGTCATGTCGACTCTTTGCGACCCAAGAGACTGCAGCATGCCAGGCCTCCCTGTCCATCACTGACTCCTGGAGTTTACTCAAACTCATGTTCCATTGAGTTGGTAATGCCATCCAACCATCTCATCCTTTGTCATCCCATTCTCTTCCCACCTTCAGTCTTGCCCAGTATCAGGGTCTTTTCAAATGAGTTAGTTCTTTGCATCAGGTGGCCAAAGTATTGGAGTTTCAGCTTCAAAACATCAGTCCTTCCAATGAATATTCAGGACTGATTTCCTTTAGGATGTACTGGTTGGCTTTCCTTGCTGTCCAAGGGACTCTCAAGAGTCTTCTCCAACACCACAGGTCAAAAGCATCAATTCTTTAGCGCTCAGCTTTCTTTATAGTTCAACTCTCCATAGCCTTGACTAGACGGACCTTTGCTGGCAAAGTAATGTCTCTGCATTTTAATATGCTGTCTAGATTGGTCATAAGTTTTCTTCCAAGGAACAAGTGTCTTAATTTCATGGCTGCAGTCACCATCTGCAGTGATTTTGGAGCTCAAACAATAAACTCTGTCACTGTTTCTACTGTTTCCCCATCTATTTGCCATGAAATGATGGGACCAGAGGCCATGATCTTAGTTTTCTGAATGTTGAGTTGTAAGCAAGTTGTTTCACTCTCCTCTTTCACTTTCATCAAGAGGCTCTTTAGTTCTTCTTAGCTTTCTGCCATAAGTGTGGTGTCATCTGCATATCTGCATATCACATAACCAACTTTCCCCTATATCTCATTTCAGCAGCAAGCCTAATTCATGATTTTTTTCTGTTTAATATGAGCTTACCAAGCCAGCTTAGCAACATCTCCATGGACTACAGACCTAATTTTTAGAGATGCTCTTGCTTTTCAGAGTTTCCCAGAGCAGGTAGCATAGGGGTGGTTCTGCATACCATGCTCTGCCCAAGAGAACTCTATACCTGAGGCATGGTCATCACTGTCTCCTGTCCCCGTGCCTCCTCTGCCACAACCTCGCCCTCAGATTCTTCAAATGACTGTGGGGCACATACAGTGATCTGCTGCCTCCACCTCCACATTTAGTAACCACCACCATTTTCTTTGTCTCTGCATCTTCATCTACCCACCACCACCGTTCACCTTAAGTGTTTTATGTTACAGTCAGAAATAGTGTATTAATGCTTTCTGTAAAGTTACAATGCATGTGACTCATATAAATAAATTGCCATTGGGAATGATTCTGGAGCCATCTTTTAAGAGATAGTTTATTATGTTCCTTCATCAACGGGAAAATGAACTGTTCCCATTTCAGGACTTCAAGTCCTATTTAGAAACGTGTGTCTCTTCAATCATAAAATCAAATCAACTATCCCCTATGAGCCAGATCAAGATCCATGGGCACATGTCCTGGTCTTAGATGCCTCACAGACGTCCTCATTTAAGACCTTTGAATTTACCGCCTGCTCTGGAGATATGGTTCTCATCAATTCCCATTTATTAGTAGGTGCTTAAAAGGAGGCACTTTCTGACATGCAATAAAAAGCAAACCTAATGAGCAAATGGCAGTGAACTTGAGGGGCACTTTAGGAGAAGGTCTATCAGTATTCATAACTCTGACACACTATAAAAGACACTTTAGTGCAACGAAAATGTGTCAGAAAAGATATTGAGTTAACTGAAGGGAGAATTTTCTGGTAAAACACATAAGAGCACCCGTTTCAAGTGATCTGTAGTATTAATATATTTTCACCTTTACTGACAACTCATTTCCCAAGTGTCAGATGAATGGTACTGGAGATGGCCCTGATATTAACTTCCAAATGAGGTTCTGTGACAATGAAAGGTACATAAGTATTCCTCCCTAGCATCTTCTCTATAATTAATGCCCTTGGCCTTGCTTAGGAGCTGATGCCATTCAAAAATTAGAAAAATTATCTTTGGGAAAAATTCTTATGATGCTATCAATGGCACATTATAGTTTATTTTTTCCCACAACTCATCTTTCATATGATGTGGACAGAAGTTAGGATGTTTTCAGATTCTTAAGACAACTTTATGTTTCAAAGAACCATAGATAACATCACATTAAATTTTTTTAGTCAATATTGTTTTCCTCAAAATAAATTTTGAAAGCCAACTCAGTAGAAACAAAGCCCCAAACCTAAATATCGTCAAGGGACAAACTATGCATCCCACATCATGGAAGGAAAAAATGTAATATAATCATATTTTCACTTAATATAATGGTAGACATGGTCAATAAATGTAACAATTCCCTAAATCATACTGATATGCTGTTTATATAAAATAATGGGAATTTTTTTCTCTTTTATAATCTTCTTTTTTAATAATGAAACTCCCTAGTTCCTTCCACTTCTTAACCTAGAGGCATAAATTCTGGCCTCTCTGTCTTTACAAAAAAATGTATGTTTTCTCCTTGCCAACTTGGTATCCTACTCATTGCAAGAACATATCTATTTTTTCCTTATATTCAATCTTCTAGAAAGTCCATGTGATCATCAATAAATGTGAAGAAAGGAATATTTGTAGTAGGTATAAACATATATGGATAAGTAAGTATGGCAACTGGTATGTATGTATATGTGTAGTTAGTTAGTTAGTTCAGCCGCTCAGTCGTGTCTGACTCTTTGCAATCCCATGAATCGCAGCATGCCAGGCCTCCCTGTCCATCACCATCTCCTGGAGTTCACTCAGACTCACGTCCATCAAGTCAGTGATGCCATCCAGCCATCTCATCCTCTGTGTGTGTATATATATATATATATATATATATATATATATATATATAACTATATAGGGTGGTGGTGACTGGTGCTCAGTTGTGTCCAATTTTTTATGATCCCATGGATGGTAGACCACCAGGCTCATCTGTCCATGGAATTTTCCAGGCAAGAAATAACTATATATGTATATAATATGAATAGCATATGTTTATATAAAAAATATAAAAACACATTCATTTCCTTCCTTTCTTCATTCTTTTTTTTTTCTTATCAATACTGAAGCAAGAGTATAAGAAAATTCACATTAATTACTTTCACTAGGAAAGGGATCCACTAAACATATCCATAAAAGAATATTTGGCTGAACCTGGGACTCACTAAAATTCTATGGTTCTCAAATGAAGGCTAAACTGAATTGTTTATAATCCAGTTTATATTTCTAGTAAAATAAAATACTAACAAGGATAACAGAAACACTGCAAGACAGATGTCTTCAAAGATGGCAAACATATCTCTGATAATATTGCCATAAACTCAGAGTTTTATGATAAGAAATAGATTTCATTTCCTTTTTCATATAGAATAAACAATAGCATAAGCTGGGCCTTCTTTATTTAGTGAAAATAACTGAAATACAGAGTGCAGTGTGTCTCATCTTTTCCCACATGCAAAGAAACCCAATCATAAGGGGTTGGGGTGGGTAAAATGGAAGTATTTTGAGTTTGGTTTCTAGATATTTTATCTCTTTCAAACACAATTTGTTTGCCAAATATAAAAGGAATAATACCAATTAAAACAAAACAAAAACCCTTTCACATCTTAGATGAAAACTTATCTTTCTTTGGATCATACTTTCCAATGCCCCAAAGTGCTAGCATAAATTGAAATTTAAACAAACTACAGAGTTGTCAGAAATAATCACACACCCATCCAGCCCTTCCACTTCTGTTTCTGTCCTACACAAAGAAGCTACAGTGCTGCACAGAGCAGCCCTTTAAATCTTTATTGTATTTTGCCTCTGGGGTTTGCTCATCACTGCAAGTCTAGAAGTGTCTGTTATGGTCAGAAATAACTTTAAAAAATTATTGCACCACTGAGCCAATGAGGAGTTCAAATGACTCAAAAATTGTAAACTTGTAAAATGTAAGGTAGAGTAAGCACTTCAGCATTTGGAATAAACTCACTACTTTACTATGTCATCCTCAGTGTTCTTGTTTTATGGAGACTAAAAATACTAAGTTGAAGTAAGAGAATCTATAAAGCCCCTAGAGGTAGTTGAGAATGGTCTTTCCTTTCTTGCCACAAAGATGAATAGCAAAGTCCAGACTCTGCAGCCGAAAGCTGCACTTGAATTCTGCTGCTCACTTCACAGAAAGCTTTCCATGTGCCTGGGTGGAGAATGGCTGGGTGAAAAACCTTCTGAACTGAGAATTAGAAATCTGTATTTCTTAGAAACCTGTATTTTCAGGCCTAACCACACGCAAGGTACTTTCTGATATCACAACACAGTTCAGGGGTTTTGCTTCTCAGTTTCTTCCTGGCAACTGTGAGAAGAATTTTCATGATTTTTTTTTTTCATATTTCTGATGCTGTTGGGTCATTTGCTTGTTCTGTTTTTAGGTTAGTATCTGTAAGATGTGTAAGTTCAGTTCAGTCCAGTCGCTCAGTTGTGTCTGACTCTTTGCAACCCTATGGACTGCAGCACGCCAGGCTTCCCTGTCCATCACCAACCCCCGGAGCTTGCTCAAACTCATATCCATCGAGTCAATGATGCCATCCAACCATCTCATCCTCTGTCATAAAGTTTGCTTTAAAAATGAGGCTACAGGATATGGGAGCAGATGGCTTTGTCTGCAGGTAAAACTTATTAAAATAATTTATACACGTTTCAAAAGCAATACATACCTTCATTTGGTTAGTCATACTATTTGGAAGTTGTGATCAATCCTGATAAGTAAAAATGAATGTGATATTGAGAACTAAGCATAATAAAATATGTGCCACCTTTCGACTTTTTTAAAATTAATTTTATATTAATTACAAGAAAAGTTTTGACATTTGCTTTGATGGTATCATTTTCTTAACTTGGCTTTGGCTTACCTATCACAAATTCTGCTTATATTTGGACAAGACTGAGAAGAACTGATGCTTTTGAACTGTGGTGTTAAGACTCTTGAGAGCCCCTTGGACTGCAAGGAGATCCAACCAATCCATTCTGAAGGAGATCAGCCCTGGAATTTCTTTGGAAGGAATGATGCTAAAGCTGAAACTCCGGTACTTTGGCCACCTCATGCGAAGAGTTGACTCATTGGAAAAGACTCTGATGCTGGGAGGGATTGGGGGCAGGAGGAAAAGAGGATGACAGAGGATGAGATGGCTGGATGGCATCACGGACTCGATGGACGTGAGTCTGAGTGAACTCCGGGAGTTGGTGATGGACAGGGAGGCCTGACGTGCTGCAATTCATGGGGTCGCAAAGAGTCGGACACGACTGAGCGACTGAACTGAACTGAACTGAACTGAGAAGTGTATGTATATACATGTGTATATAAATATATATATGTTTATACACAGATTTTTAGTATATATATAGATAGATACAAGTGCTTATAGTATATATATACATACATATACACACATTTTATATATGTATATATGTGTGTGTGCATTTATGTATATATTGTGTATAAATACATTCATACAGAGAGAGCAATAGTGGGCACAGGCCTTGGGCAGTGTTTCTTGGAACAATTGGCATTTAGCCCATAAGAGTAAAACTTATTAGAATGTATGAAATTTGTCACCAGGGGAAATCTCTGGCACATTAGAAGCACATCTCACTTTCAAGTTTACATGATTAAACTTAAGCTGCCATTTAGTTGGTATTTGTGCAAGAAGATATGATTGCACAACATTGGAGATTGCATATAGGAGCTGACAGGCAACTATGTTATTATCCAATTCAGAAACCATAAGATTTATGTCTTCAGAGTTTAATGACAAGGCCATGACACCCTGTTTACATTAACAGATCCTAAAGTACAGCTTCATTTTTTCTGAAGTTGTTTCTCCACTGATCTCCAGTAGCATATTGGGCACCTACTGACCTGGGGAGTTCATCTTTCCGTGTCCTATCTTTTTGCCTTTTTATGCTGTTCATGGGGTTCTCAAGGCAAGAATACTGAAGTGGTTTGCAATTCCCTTCTTCAGTGGACCACATTTTGTTAGAACTCTCCACCATGACCTGTCTGTCTTGGGTGGCCCTACATGGCATGGCTCATTGTTTCATTGAGTTAGACAAGGCTGTGGTCCATGTGATTAGATTCGTTAGTTTTCTGTGATTGTGGTTTTCAGACTGCCTGCCCTCTGATGGAGAAGGATAAGAAGCTTATGGAAGCTTTCTGATGGGATAGACTGACTGAGGGGGAAACTGGGTCTTGTTCTGATGGGCAGGGCCATGCTCAGTAAAAGCCAAAGCAAAAACACCACCCAGCTGTAGATGTGACTAGTGATGGAAGCAAGGTCTGATGCTATAAGGAGCAATATTGCATAGGAACCTAGAATGTTAGGTCCATGAATCAAAGCAAATCGGAAGTGGTCAAACAGGAGATGGCAAGTGTGAATATCAACATTTTAGGAATCAGAGAACTAAAATGGACTGGAGTGGGTGAATTTATCTACTACTGTGGGCAGGAATTCCTTAGAAGAAATGGGGTAGCCATCATAGTCAACGAGAGTCCAAAATGCTGTGCTTGGATGCACAGCAAAAATGTCTCAAAAATGACAGAATGATCTCTGTTCATTTCAAAGGCAAACCATTTAATATTATGGTGATCCAAGTCTATGCCCTGACCAGTAATGTTGAAGAAGCTGAAGTTGAACGGTTCTATGAAGACCTACAAGACCTAGAACTAATATCCAAAAGAGATGTCCTTTTCATTATAGGGGACTTGAATGCAAAAGTAAAAGTCAAGAAATACCTGGAGTAATGGGCAAATTTGGTCTTGGAATGCATAATGAAGCAAGGCAAAGGCTAACAGAGTGTTGCACAGAGAACGCACGGGTCATAGTAAACACCCTCTTCCAACAACACAAGAGAAGACTCTACACATGGACATTACCAGATGGTCAATACTGAAATCAGATAGATTATATTCTTTGTGTATGTGTGTGTGTTTAAATTAATTAATTTATTTTAATTGGAGGCTAATTACTTTACAATATTGTAGTGGTTTTTGCCATACATTGAAATGAATCAGCCATGGGTGTACATGTGTTTCCCATCCTGAAACCCCTCCCTCGTCCCTCCCTATCCCATCCCTCAAGGTCATCCCATTGCACCAGCCCTGAGCACCCTGTCTCATGCATTAAACCTGAACTGGTGATCTGTTTCACATATGATAATATAGATGTTTCAATGCTATTCTCTCAAATCATCCCAGCCTCACCTTCTTGCACAGAGTCCAAAAGTCTGTTCTTTACATCTGTGTCTCTTTTGCTGTCTCACATATAAGGTCATCATTACCATCTTTCTAAATTCCATATATATGCATTAATATACTGTATTGCTGTTTTTCTTTCTGACTTACTTCACTCTGTATAATAGGCTGCAGTTTCATCCACCTCATTAGAACTGATTCAAATGCATTCTTTTTATTAGCTGAGTAATATCCCATTGTGTATATGTACCACAGCTTTCTTATCGATTCATCTGCTAATGGACATCTAGGTTGCTTCCCTGTCCTGGCTATTGCAAACAGTGCCGCAATGAACACTGGGGTACACATGTATCTTTCAACTCTTTTTTCATCGGTGTGTATGCCCAGCAGTGGGATTGCTGGGTCATAAGGCAGTTCTATTTCCAGGTTTTTAAGGATTCTCCACACTGTTCTCCATAGTGGCTGTACTAATGTGCGTTCCCACCAACAGTGTAAAAGGTTTCCCTTTTCTCCACAACATTTCCAGCATTTATTGCTTGTAGACTTTTTGATAGCAGCCATTCTGACCGGTGTGAGATGGTACCTCATTGTGGTTTTGATTTGCATTTCTCTGATAATGAGTGATCTTTTGATCACATTTGCTCTTTTGAGCATCTTTTCATGTGTTTGTTAGCCATCTGTGTGTCTTCTTTGAAGAAATGTCTGCTTAGTTCTTTGGCCCATTTTTTGATTGGGTCCCTTATTTTTCTGGAATTGAGCTGCAGGAGTTGCTTGTATATTTTTGAGATTAATTATTTGTCAGTTGCTTCATTTGCTATTATTTTCTTCCATTCTGAAGGCTTTCTTTTCATCTTGATTATAGTTTCCTTCATGCAAAAGTTTCTAAGTTTAATTAGGTCCCATTTGTTTATTTTTGCTTTTATTTCCATTACTCTGGGAGGTGGGTCGTAGAGGATCCTGCTGTGATGTATGTCAGAGAGTGTTTTGCCTATGTTCTCCTCTAGGAGTTTTATAGTTTCTGGTCTTACGTTTAGATCTTTAATCCATTTTGAGTTTATTTTTGTGTATGGTGTTAGAAAGTGTTCTAGTTTCATTCTTTTACAAGTGGTTGACCAGTTTTCCCAGCACCACTTGTTAAAGAGATTGTCTTTAATCCATTGTATATTCTTGCCTCCTTTGTTGAAGATAAGGTGTCCATAGGTGCATGGATTTATCTCTGGGCCTTCTATTTTGTTTCATTGATTTATATTTCTGTCTTTGTGCCAGTACCATACTGTCTTGATGACTGTGGCTTTGTAGTAGAGCCTGAAGTCAGGCAGGTTGATTCCTCCAGTTCCATTCTTCTTTCTCAAGATTGCTTTGGCTATTCGAGGTTTTTTGTATTTCCATACAAATTGTGAAATTATTTGTTCTAGTTCTGTGAAAGGAGAAGGCAATGGCACCCCCACTCCAGTACTCTTGCCTGGAAAATCCCATGGACAGAGGAGCCTGGTGGGCTGCAGTCCATGGGGTTGCTAAGAGTTGGACACGACTGATGACTTCACTTTCACTTTTCACTTTCATGCATTGGAGAAGGAAATGGCAACCCACTCCAGTGTTCTTGCCTGGAGAATACCAGGGAAGGGGGAGCCTAGTGGGCTGCCATCTATGGGGTCGCACAGAGTGGAGCACATCCTAGCGACTTAGCAGCAGCAGCAGTTCTGTGAAAAATGCTGTTGGTAGCTTGATTGAGATTGCATTAAATCTGTATATTGTTTTGGGTAGTATACTCATTTTTACTATATTGATTGTTCCAATCCATGAACATGGTACACTTCTCCATCTGTTTGTGTCATCTTTGATTTCTTTCATCAGTGTTTTATACTTTTCTATATATAAGTTTTTGTTTGTTTAGGTAGATTTATTCCTAAGTATTTTATTCTTTTCATTGCAATGGTGGATGGAATTGTTTCCTTCATTTCCCTTCCTGTTTTATCATTGTTAGCGTATAGGAATGCAAGGGATTTTCTGTGTGTTAATTTTGTATCCTGCAAATTTACTATATTCATTGATTAGCTCTAGTAATTTTCTGGTACAGTCTTTAGGGTTTTCTATGTAGAGGATCATGTCATCTGCAAACAGTGAGAGTTTTACTTCTTCTTTTCCAATCTGGATTCCTTTTATTTCTTTCTTCTCAGGTTGCTGTGTCTAAAACTTCCAAAACTATGTTGAATAGTAGTGGTGAGAGTGGGCACTGTTGTCTTGTTCCTAACTTTAGGGGAAATGCTTTCAATTTTTCACCATTGAGGATAATGTTTGCTGTAGGTTTGTCATATATAGCTTTTATTATGTTGAGGTATGTTCCTTCTATGCCTGCTTTCTGGAGGGTTTTTATCATAAATGGATGCTGAATTCTGTCAAAGGCTTTCTCTGCATCTATTGAGATAATCATATGGTTTTTATCTTTCAATTTGTTAATGTGGTATATCACATTGATTGATTTGCAAATATTGAAGAATCCTTGCATCCCTGGGATAAAGCCCACTTGGTCATGATGTATGATCTTTTTAATATGTTGTTGGATTCTGCTTGCTAGAATTTTGCTAAGGATTTTTGCATCTATGTTCATCAGTGATATTGCCCTGTAGTTTTCTATTTTGTGCCATCTTTAATCAGGTTTTGGTATTAGGGTGATGGTGGCCTCATAGAATGAAATTGGAAGTTTACCTTCTGCAATTTTCTGGAAGAGTTTGAGTAGGATAGGTGTTAGCTCTTTAAATTTTTGGTAGAATTCAGCTATGAAGCCATCTGGTCCTGGGCTTTTGTTTGTTGGAAGATTTTTTATTACAGTTTTGATTTCCATGCTTGTGATGGGTCTTTTAAGATTTTCTGTTTTTTCCTGGTTCAGTTTTGGAATGTTATACTTTTCTAAGAATTTGTCCCTTTCATCCAAGTTGTCCATTTTATTGGCATATAATTGATGATAGTAGTCTCTGATGATCCTTTGTATTTCTGTGTTGTCTGTTGTGATTTCTCCATTTTCCCCTTTTTTTCTTAATGAGTCTGGCTAATGGTTTGTCTATTTTATTTATCTTCTCAAAGAACCAGCTTTTAGCTTTGTTGATTTTTGCTATGGTCTCCTTTGTTTCTTTTTCACTTACTTCTGTCCTAATTTTTATGATTCCTTTCCTTCTACTAATCCTGGAGTTCTTCATTTCTTCTTTTTCTAGTTGCTTTAGGTGTAGAGTTAGGTTATTTATTTGATTTTTCTCATTTCTTGAGGTTAAGCTTGTATTGCTATGAACCTTCCCCTTAGCACTGCTTTTACTGAATCCCATAGGTTTTGGGTATTTGTGTTTTCATTTTCATTCATTTCTATGCATATTTTGATTTCTATTTTGATTTCTTCTGTTATTTGTTGGTTATTCAGAAGTGTACTGTTTAGCCTCCATATGTTTGTATTTTCAATAGTTTTTTCCCCCTGTAGTTGACATCTAATCTTACTGCATTGTGATCAGAAAAGATGCTTGAAATGATTTCAATTTTTTCGAATTTACCAAGGCTAGATTTATTGCCAAAGATGTGATCTATCCTGGAGAAGGTTCTGTGTACCCTTGAGAAAAAAGTGATATTCATTGTTTTGTGGTGAATTGTCCTATAGATATCAATTAGGTCTAACTGGTCCATTGTATCATTTAAGATTTGTGTTTCCTTGCTAATAATTTTCTGTTTAGTTGATCTATCCATAGGTGTGAGTGAGGTTTTAAAGTCTCCCATTGTTCTTGTGTTACTGTTAATTCCCCTTTCATACTTGTTAGCATTTGTCTTACATATTGCAGTGCTCCTATGTTGGGTGCATATATATTTATAATTGCTATATCTTCTTCTTGGATTGATCCTTTGATTATTATGTAGTGTCCTTCTTTATCTCTTTTCATGGCCTGTATTTCAAAGTCTTTTTTATCTGATATGAGTATTGCTACTCCTGCTTTTTTTTTTGTCTCCATTTGTGTGAAATATCTTTTCCCAGCCCTTCATTTTCAGTCTGTATGTGTCCACCTACAATAGATGGGTCTCTTGTAGAAAGCATATATAGGGGTCTTGTTTTTGTATCCATTTAGCCAGTCTTTCTCTTTTGGTTGGGGCATTCAACCCATTTACATTTAAGGTAATAATTGATAAGTATGATCCCATTGCCATTTACTTTGTTGTTTTGGGTTCACATTTATAAACCTTTTCCGTATTTCCTGTTAGCATTTGTTGAAGAGCTGATTTGGTGGTGCTGAATTCTCCCAGCTTTTGCTTGTCTGTAAAGCTTTTGAGTTCTCCTTCATATTTGAATGAGATCCTTGCTGGGTACAGTAATCTGAGTTGTAGTTTTTTCTCTTTCATCACTTTAAGTATGTTCTGCCATTCCCTTCTGGTGTGAAGAGTTTCTATTGAAAGATCAGCTGTTAACCTTATGGGAATCCCTTTGTGTGTTATTTGTTATTTTTCCCTTGCTACTTTTAATATTTGTTCTTTGTGTTTGATCTTTTAAATTTGATTAATATGTGTATTGGGGTGTTTTGCTTTGGGTTTATCCTGTTTTGGACTCTGGGTTTCTTGGACTTGGGTGATTACTATTTTAGGGATGTTTTCAACTATTATTTCCTCAAGTATTTTCTCACAGCCTTTCTTTTTGTCTTCTTCTTCTGGGACTCTGATTCAAATGTTGGGGCATTTAACATTGTCTCAGATGCCTCTGAGGTGTCCTCATTTCTTTTAATTCTTTTTTTTCTTTTTTCCTCTCTGCTTCATTTATTTCTATCATTCTATCTTCCACCTCACTTATCCTATCTTCTGCCTCAGTTAGTCTGTTTGTTCCCTCCAGAGTGCTTTTGATCTCTGTTATTGCATTATTCATTATTGATTGACTCTTTTTTATTTCTTCTAGGTCCTTCTTAAACTTTTCTTGCATCTTCTCAATCCTTGTCTCCAGACTATTTATCTGTAACTCCATTTTGTTTTCAAGATTTTGGATCATTTTTACTATCATTATTCTGGATTCTTTTTCAGGTAGACTCCCTATCTCTTCCTCTTTTTTTGATTTGGTGGGCATTTACCATGTTCCTTTACCTGCTGAATATTTCTCTGCCTTTTCATCATGTTTAGATTACTGTGTTTGGGGCAGCCTTTCTGTATGCTGGAAGTTTGTGGTTCCTCTTTATTGTGGAGGTTCCTCCCTGTGGTTGGGATTGGACAAGTGACTTGTCAAGGTTTCCTGGTTAGGGGAGCTTGCATCGGTATTCTGGTGGGTGGAGCTGGATCTTGTCTCTCTAGAGTGCAATGAAGTGTCCAGTAGTAAGATCTGAGATGTCTATGGGTTTGGTGTGACTTTCGGCCACCTGTATTTTAGTGCTCAGGTTTATGTTCCCGCGTTGTTGGAGAATTAGCTTGGTATGTCTTGCTCTGAAACTTGTTGGCTCTTGGGCGGAGCTTGGTTTCAGTGTAGGTATGGAGGCTTTTGGATGAGCTCTTGTCGATTAATGTTCCATGGAGTCAGGAGTTTTCTGGTGTTCTCAAGTTTTGGATTGAAGCCTCCTGCCTCTGGCTTTCAGTCTTATTCTTACAGTAGTCTTGAGAATTCTCCATCCATACAGCACCAATGATAAGACATCTAGGTTAATGGTGAAAAGATTCTCCACAGTGAGGAACATCCAGAGAGGTTCACAGAGTTACATGGAGAAGAGAAGAGGGAAGAAGGAGATAGAGGTGACCAGGAGGAGAAGAAGGGGAATCAAAATGGGAGAGAGCAATCTAGCCAGTAATCAATTCCCTATGTGCTCTCCACAGTCTGGAACACTTAGAGAGGTTCATGGAGTTACCTAGAAAAGAGAAGAGGGAAGAAGAAGATAGAGGTGACCAGGAGGAGAAGAGGGGGGAGTCAAAAGGAGAGAGACCAATCTAGCCAGTCATCAGTTCCCTAAGTGTTCTCCACAGCCTGGAACACCCAAAGAGATTCACAGAGTTAGGTAGAGAAGAGAAGGGGGAGGGAGGAGATAGAGGTGACCTGGGGGAGAAAAGGAGAGTCAAAAGGGGAGAGAGCAAATAAGCCAGTAATCACACCCCTACGTAAAAATGGGTACTGAAGATTAGATTCTTAAAGGTGCAAAATTGATAACAAATACCAAAAACCAAAGATTAAAAATCAAGAGTAAAATTTCAGTTCAGTTCAGTTCAGTCACTCAGTCGTGTCCGACTCTTTGTGACCCCATGAATTGCAGCACGCCAGGCCTCCCTGTCCATTCACCAAAACCCATGTCCATTGAGTCAGTGATGCCATCCAGCCATCTCATCCTCTGTCATCTCTTTCTCCTCCTGCCCTCAATCTTTCCCAGAATCAGGGTCTTTTCAAATGAGTCAGCTCTTTGCATCAGGTGGCCAAAGTATTGGAGTTTCAGCTTCAACATCAGTCCTACCAATGAACACCCAGGACTGATGTCCTTTAGGATGCACTGGTTGGATCTCCTTGCAGCCCAGGGGACTGTCAAGGGTCTTCTCCAACACCACAGTTCAAAAGCATCAATTCTTTGGTGCTCAGTTTTCTTTGTAGTCCAACTCTCACATCCATACATGACCTCTGGAAAAACCATAGCCTTGACTAGACAGCTTTTGTTGACAAAGTAATGTCTCAGCTTTTCAACATGCTGTCTAGGTTGGTCATAACTTTTCTTCCAAGGAGTAAGCGTCTTTTAATTTCATGGCTGCAATCACCATCTGCAGTGATTTTGGAGCCCAAAAAAATAAGTCTGACACTGTTTCCACTGTTTCCCCATCTATTTGCCATGAAGTGATAGGACTGGATGCCATGATCTTAGTTTTCTGAATTTTGAGCTTTAAGCCAACTTTTTCACTCTCCTCTTTCACTTTCATCAAGAGTAAAAGTTAGACTCTCAAAAATACAATATTAAAAAAACAAAATCACAAAATTATAAATATATATATGAAATTTGCTTTAAAAATAGAATTTTGGAGGGCAAGGTAATAGTAGGTTATAAAAATGAAAATTAAAGGAGTAATAAAGAACTTAAAAATAAAAAAAATTAAATTAAAAAATGATAATAGTAAGATATATCTAGGAATTTTTCTGGATCTGTTGAGGGCAGTATTCAGGCAGTCAATTCAGTTTCAGATTCTTGTTCTAGCTTATACTTCTCAAGGTTTCTGGCCCCTTCCAATGTAGTCAGTGCTAACCATAGGGTTTGAATCTGTTGTACCTGTCAGTTCCAAAGTGGTTCCCCTCTTTGTTTATTTTGGCTTCCTCTGTTTGCAAGTCTCTTCAGTGCCTAATTTCTGCCCTGACACAAGGGGGTGAAGGTGGTCACTTAATTAGGCTCACTTGTTCAGTTGTGTTGTGCGGATGGAGGAACACTGCAAACAAATATCACTGGCATGTGTGGGGAGTGCTCACAGTGTCTAGGCCACACAGGGTTTGCCCCAGCTCATGGCATAGGTGCTTTCCTGGTCTACATTGCTCAGGCTTCACGTTGCTCTGCAGTCCCCCTGCCAACAGTCCAGGATCTCAGGAAGACTTGGTTAGCAACTGGAGGCCTGCTCACAGTTTGCTGGAGGATGCTGTCTCTGGGGTCGAGATTGCCTCTCACCTTCCAGCTCTGGCTGTAGCCCACCTGCCTCTCTGCCACCAGCAAGGGGATGGGCTAGTTCGCAGCTGGCTAGCTCTCCTCTTGTGATTGCTCAATCCTTTGTTCTGTGAGCAGGCCAAGCAGTGCCTTAGAGCTTTTCATGGGAAAGTTCTCTCTCCGTCTCTCTCTCTCTTTTTTTTTCCTTTTGTTCTCTCTTTGGCTATCCTACAGTTTGGGTTGCTATCTCATGTTAGCTCCCTCAGATTCTCCTCAGGGCATTCAGGCCCAGTCCTTACCCTAAGCATGCAACCCACGCCTTCCTGTTCAGCCCCTGCTCGCTGCTGGCGTACACGAGTGTCTGGGCTATTTCTGCACTGGGAGTTAAGGTTAGGGGTATATTCTGTGTTTGTTTGTCTGTTTGTTTGTTTTTTCTCCTAGTTATGTTGTCCTCTGAGATTCCAAAACTCCCCACAGACCCGAGGATGAGAGGGTTTCTTGGTGTTTGGAAACTTCTCCTTCATGGCTCCCTCCCTGGAATGGGTCTCTGTCCCTAATTCTTTTGTCTCTCTTTTTGTCTTTTATATTTTGTCCTACCTCCTCTCAAAGAGAATGGGCTGTCTTTCTGGGTGCCTGTTGTCCTCTGCCAGCATTCAGAAGTTGTTGTGTGGAATTTGCTCAGCATTCAAATGAGGTTTTGATGAATTTGTGGAGGAGAAAGTGGTCTCCCTGTCCTATTCCTCTGCCATTTTAGGACTGCCCAGATTGATTATATTCTTTGCATCAAAGATAGAGATGCTCTATACAGTCAACAAAAACAAGACTGGAAGCTGACTGTGGCTTAGATCATGAACTCCTACTCCTTATTGCCAAATTCAGACTTAAATTGAAGAAAGTAGGGGAAATAGCTAGACTATTCAGGTATGTATGACCTAAATCAAATCTCTTACAATGACACAGAGGGAGTGACAAATAGATTCAACGGATTAGATATGGTAGACTGAGTGCCTGATGAACTATGGAAAGAGGTTTGTGACATTGTACAGAAAGCAGTGATCAAGACCATCCCCAAGAAAAAGAAATGCAAAAGGAAAAATGGCTCTCTGAGGAAACGTTACAAATAGCTGTGAAAAGAACAAGCAAAAAGCAAAGGAGAAAAGGAAAAATATACCCATTTGAATGCAGAGTTCCAAAGAATAGCAAGGGGAGATAAGAAAGCCTTTCTCAGTGATCAATGCAAAGAAATAGAAGAAAACAATAGAATGGGAAAACCTGGAGATCTCTTCAATAAAATTAGAGACACCAAAGGAACATTTCATGCAAAGATGGCCTCAATAAAGGACAGAAATTGTATGGACCTAACAGAACCAAAAGTGGAGAGTGAAAAAGTTGGCTAAAAGCTCAACATTCAGAAAACAAAGATCATTGCATCCGGTCCCATCACCTCATGGGAAATAGATGGGGAAACAGTGGAAACAGTGGCAGACTTTATTTTGGGGGGGCTCCAAAATCACTGCAGAGGGTGACTGCAGCCATAAAATTAAAAGATGCTTATTCCTTGGAAGGAAAGTTATGACCAACCTAGATAGCATATTCAAAAACAGAGACATTACTTTGCCTACTAAGGTCCGTCTAGTCAAGGCTATGGTTTTTCCAGTGGTCATGTATGGATGTGAGAGTTGGACTGTGAAGAAGGCTGAGCACCAAAGAATTGATGCTTTTGAACTGTGGTGTTGGAGAAGACTCTTGAGAGTCCCTTGGACTGCAAGGAGATCCAACCAGTCCATTCTGAAGGAGATTAGCCCTGGGATTCCTTTTGAAGGAATGATGCTAAAGCTGAAACTGCAGTACTTTGGCCACCTCATGCGAAGAGTTGACTCATTGGGAAAGACTCTGATGCTGGGAGGGATTGGGGGCAGGAGGAAAAGGGGACAACAGAGGATGAGATGGCTGGATGGCATCACTGAGTCGATGGATGTGAGTCTGAGTGAAATCTGGGAGTTGGTGATGGACAGGGAGGCCTGGCGTGCTGTGATTTGTGGGGTCGCAAAGAGTCTGACACGACTGAGCGTCTGAACTGAACTGAACAGAAGCAGAAGATATTAAGAAGAGGTGGCAAGAATACACAGAAGAACCGTACAAAAAAGATCTTTATGACCTAGATAATCACAATGGTGTGCTCACTCACCTAGAGACAGAAATCCAGGAGGTAAAATCAAGTGGGCCTTAGGAAGCATCACTACAAACAAAGCTAGTGGAGGTGGTGGAATTCCAGCTAAGCTATTTCAAATCCTAAAAGATGATGCTGTGAAAGTGTTGCACTCAATATGTCAGCAAATCTGGAAAGCTCAGCAGTGGCCACAGGACTGGAAAAGGTCAGTTTTCATTCCACCCCCAAAGAAAGGCAATGCCAAATATAGCTCAAACTACCACACAATTTCATTCATCTCATATGCTAGTAAAGTAATGCTCAAAATTCCCCAAGCCAGGCTTCAACAATACATGAACTGTGAACTTCCAGATGTTCAAGCTGGATTTAAAAAAGGCAGAGGAACCAGAGATCAAATTGTCAACATCCACTGGATCATGAAAGAAGCAAGAAAGTTTCAGAAAAACATCGGTTTCTGCTTTATTGACTATGCCAAAGTCTTTGACTGTATAGATCAGAATAAACTGTGGGGAATTCTGAAAGAGATGGGAATACCAGACCATCTGACCTGCCTCTTGAGAAACCTGTATGCAGGTCAGGAAGCAATAGTTAGAACTGGACTTGGAACAACAGACTGGTTCCAAATAGGAAAAGGAGTACATCAAGGCTGTATATTGTCACCCTGTTTATTTAACTTATATGCAGAGTACATCATGAGAAACACTTGGCTGGATGAAGCACAAGCTGCAGGAGAAATATCAATAACCTCAGATATGCAGATGACACCACCCTTATGGCAGAAAATGAAGAAGAACTAAAAAGCCTCTTGATGAAAGTGAAAGAGATGAGTGAAAATGTTGACTTAAAACTCAACACTCAGAAAACAAAGATCATGGCACCCGGTCCCATCACTTCATAGCAAATAGAGAAACAGTGGAAACAGTAGCTGACTTTATTTTGGGGGGCTCGAAAATCACTGCAGATAGTGATTGCAGCCATGAAATTAAATGACGCTTACTCCTTAGAAGAAAAGTTATGACCAACCTAGACAACATATTAAAATGCAGAGACATTACTTTGCCAACAAAGGTCCATCTAGTTAAGGCTATGGCAACCCACTCCAGTATTCTTGCCCAGAGAATCCCATGGATGGAGGAGCTGGTGGGCTACAGTCCACGGAGTCTCAAAGAGTCGGACATGACTGAGCAACTTCATAGATGGTTTTTCCAGTAGTCATGTGTAGATCTCAGAGTTGGACTATAAAGAAAGCTGAGCACGGAAGAATTGATGCTTTGATGCTTTTGAACTATGGTGTTGGAGAGGACTGTTCAGAGTCCCTTGGACGGCAAGGAGATCCAACCAGTCCATCCTAAAGGAGATCAGTCCTGAATATTCATTTGAAGGACTGATTTTGGCCACCTGATGTGAAGAGCTGACTCATTTGAAAAGACCCTGATGCTGGGAAAGATTGAAGGAGGGAAGAGTAGGGGACGACAGAGGATGGGATGGTTGGATGCCATCACTGACTCAATGGACATGAGTTTGAGTAAACTTTGAAAGAAGAAAGTGAAGTCGCTCAGTCGTGTCCAACTCTGCAACCCCGTGGACTGTAGCCCACCAGGCTCCTCCATCCATGGGATTTTCCAGGCAAGAATACTGGAGTGGGTTACCATTTCCTTCTGCAGGGGATCTTCCTGACCCAGGGATCGAACCCAGTTCTCCTGCATTGCATGCAGACAATTTAACCTCTGAGTCACCAGGGAAGCTTTTAGGAGTTGGTAAAGGACGGGGAGGCCTGGTGTGCTGCAGTCCATGGGGTCGCAAATCACTGAACGCAACTGAGCTACTGAACTGAACTCAGCTGAAGTACAGCTTGTCTACCTTTGGCCATTTCCTACCTCTAGGATTCCTCATGCTCTTCTCCTTACTTTAGGCCCGAAACTATAATCCTTATGCAACAAAAGTTTTATGGGAGTTTTTGATTTTATCTTTTAGAAAGACATACTTTTTAAGTTTAATTTTTAATTTATATTGGAGTATAGTTGATTTACAGTGTTATGTTAGTTTCAGGTATACAGCTAAGTAATTCAATTTGCATATACATATGTCCATTCTTTTTCAGATTTGTTTCCTGCATAGATTATTACAGAATATTGAGTACAGTTCTCTGTACTATACAGTAGGTCCTTGTTGAATATCTATTTTATATATACCTGACGAGAAGAACTGACTCATTGGAATAACCCTGATGCTGGGAAAGATTGAAGGCAGGAGAAGAAGATGAGATGGTTGGATGGCATCACCAACTCAATAGACATGAGTTTGAGCAGACTCTGGGAGTTGGTAATTGACAGGGAAGCCTGGCGTGCTGCAGTCCATGGAGTTGCAAAGAGTTGAACCTGAGTGAGTGACTGAACTGACTGACTGAGTGTGTGTATCTTAATCCTAAACTCTTAATTTATCCCTTTATCCCACGTTTGCTTTCTGAATCTATTTTTGTTTTATAAATAAATTTATTTGTATCTTTCTTTAAAGATTAGATTACATATATACGTGATATCATATAACATCTGTCTCTGACTTACTTGACTTAGTATTAAAATCTCTAAATCCATCCATGTTTCAGCAAATGGCATTATTTTATTCTTTTTTATGGCTGAGTAATATTCCATTTCATTTATATACCACATTTTCTTTACACATTCTTTTATTGATAGACATTTAGGTTGCTTCCATGTTTTGGCTACTGTAAATAGTGCTTCAGTGAACATTTGTGGTATATGTATCTTTTTGAATTATAGTTTTCTCTGCATATATACCCAGCAGTGGGCTTGCTAGATCATATGGTAGTTCTATTTTTAGTATTTTAAGGACCTCTATACTGTTCTCCATAATGGTTATACCAATTCACATTCCTACCATCAGTGTAGGAGGATTCCCCTTTCTCCATACCCTCCCTAGCATTTATTGTTTGTAGACTTTTTGATGATGGCCATTCTGACTAGTATGAGGTAATACTTCATTGTAGTGTTGATTTGCATTTCTTTAATAATTAGTGATGCTGAGCATCTATCATTTAGGTCTTCTGTGTATTTTATATATATATTTTATAGTCATGTATATAGTCAAGGGCTTAGAAGAACCATGCCTGGACATTCAGAATTTTACAACTGCAAAAAAGTAGTAACTGTTTTCTTAAATTTTCTTCACCATCAATAAAGCTTCATTAACTTTTTTATTCAATGCATACTGTGTGCCAGACACTGTGTTAGAAAGTTTAGAAAGCATTATCTCATCAACTACTAACACTGTAAAATAAAGACAATTATAATTTTACTTTCATAAATTGGAAATTTGAAGTCACACAATAAATCTTTGTAAAACCAAGGTTCAAATCCAGATTTGCCTACTTCCAAAGCACATATTCTTCTAAAGAAACATTTTTTAACTTTGTATTTTGATATAACTTTAGACTTAAAAGCTACAAAAGAGTATAAAACCTTGTGTATATCCTCTTGCCAGATTCTTCTGAAGTTATCTCATGTAAGTGTAGACTGTCTACTACAACCATTCATTAATCTATAGAATTTTTTTTTCGAATTTTCCCCATTTCCCCACTAATATCTTTTTTCTTGTTCACAATCCAATACAGAATCCTGCCTTACTTTTGGTGTCATATCTCTTTAGTCTTCTCCAATATGCAACAATTCCCAGTTCTTTGTCTTTCGATACCTCAACACCTTTAAAAAGAATATTGGTCATTTTGTGGGTAAAATGTTCTACTGTTTGGGTTTGTCTGATGTTTTCTCTTAGTTAAGGTTATGCATTTTTGACAAGAACGTACCAGAAGTGATGTGTCCTCAGTGTGTTATATTAGAGGGTACTTGAAATCAATACTATGTATTACAAAGTAAAAATTTACTTTCCTACATTATCTTTGTCTTTTAATTGCGTGACAATATTAATGAACTATAATCCAGCATCACAGATCTGACAGGTGAGAAAATCTAAACAGTTCAAAACATGCCATATTATATCATTTAATAGAAATCTTATTGGCTTCCAAGGGGCCATGATTCATTGACGATTCTTTAAATCCTTAACCCAATTAGCACTGAGTCTGTGCATGGAGGAATGCTGATAAATGTTCTATAATCAGCTTTCTGGGAGAGAGAAAGCTCTTATTTGTAGCATTTGCTACTTCTGTGGTATAAATACTCCCACCATAACCCATTTCAAGCTACTAGTGTTAAATCTCTGAACTCAGAGCTGGGAGGAGATACACACAAAATCAATTTTCAGGATCTGGTGCAAGCAGACTCTAGCACACCATTGGAATAATATATTTTAAAAGATGTATTTTCTTGATTCTATGATGCAGTTAGTAGAACAAGGGAACACATACAGAAAGACAGGGCAAAATTTAAAATATTCAAAGGATAGAATTACCTACCATAAAAGACAAATCTAGTGATTGCAGCCATAAAATTAAAAGATACTTACTCCTTGGAGGAAAAGTTATGACCAACCTAGATAGCATATTCAAAAGCAGAGACATTACTTTGCCAACAAAGGTCCATCTAGTCAAGGCTATGATTTTTCCAGTAGTCATGTATGGATGACTATGAAGAAAGCTGAGCACCAAAGAATTGATGCTTTTGAACTGTGGTGTTGGAGAAGACTCTTGAGAGTCCCTTGGACTGCAAGGAGATCCAACCAGTCCATTCTAAAGGAGATCAGTCCTGGGTGTTCTTTGGAAGGAATGATGGTAAAGCTGAAACTCCAGTACTCTGGCCACCTCATGTGAAGAGTTGACTCATTGGAAAAGACTCTGATGCTGGAAGGGATTGGGGGCCAGAGGAGAAGGGGATAACAGAGGATGAGATGGCTGGATGGCATCACCGACTCGATGGACATAGTTTGAGTGAACTCCGGGAGATGGTGATGGACAGGGAGGCCTGGAGTGCTGCAATTCATGGGTTTGCAAAGAGTCGGACATGACTGAGCGACTGAACTGAACTGAGTGATTCATAGAGAGTCATCCTTAAGAATTAGGACAAACTAGTAATTATAGCAACAACAATAATAATAACCTGTTGTCTTTGCCTCACATCTTTAAAGAGTAAAGTTATTTGATTCAAAGTCTTAAGGATGTCATTTTAAGTTGCCCCATTTCTAGGTGTTACTAAAAGTAACTTCAAAAACACAGAATGAGATAGTGTTTGAATAAGAGTCAGAAAACGTCCTCTGCCTTACCTCAATTAATTTTGGTGACACGATATTTCCTTAACTCCTCATTCACTAGGACACAATTAAATTGGGTATCAGTTCAATAATATACTCTTGTCTTCCTTACTTATTTTACTAATGAAGTCACAGCTAATCCTGTACAAGCTATTGGCAGGAGACTCATAAATGCCAATTTTATTATTAATTGAAGACTACTTTTAAACATATCCCACAGTACAAATTTGGCTTAAAACACTTTTTCAAAATTTAAATTTTTGCATGCTACTGTAAAAGAAGAAACACACACTCCCACACTGAAAAACTGCTTTCAGAAATTGGATTTACTAATCAAACTTAAAGTGTATTTTAGAACACCTGACAGGTAACATTAACATCTCATATTTTTCTACAGATTCCAATATTCATATAAAGAAATCAATTTCACGTAAAAGTTTTTTTTCAATATGTCATTATCTCAATGTTGATTTAAAAGTTATAATATTTTATGTACATCACAAAGGACAGAATGGCCTCCCAAAGATATCTGCAGCCAAATCTCCAAAACCTGCGTGGAAAAAGGACTTTGTGGATGTGATCAAGTTAAGGACCTTGAGAAGGGGAGATTACTCTGGATTATCTGTGTGGGTCTGTTATAATCACAAGAATCGCTATAAATCAGAGGCAGGAGGGTTTTAGAATCAGAGAAGGAGGTGTAACAATGGAAACAGAGGTCAGAGTAATGTGGCCACAAACCAAGGAATGCAGGAAGTCTTGAGAAGTCAGACAAAGCTAGAAATTAATACTCTGACAGAGAATTCAGAAAATCTGTGAAAATATGTTATTCTGAAATTTGTTAGCCAGTGATGAACATCCTGGAATACACACACACTTATGCACACACACACATAAGATTCCAAATGAGAAAATGAAAGAATCCCTTTTGGGGACAGGCTCCAGAGAAACTCTGCTCTTCTGACACCCTCATTTTTAGCCCCATAAGAGCCAGTTTAGACTTTTGACCTCTTGCACTGTAGGATAAAAATGTATGCTATTTGAAGTCTCTACATTTGTGGTAGTTAATAAGGATCAGTAGGAAGATAAGTATACACATAACACACATTTTGGTGGGATAAACTTTACTTCTCTATTTTATGACCCATTTTAGCCTCCACTTTCCTCAACTTTCTCACTTTTCTCATTTAATATGTAAGACCATTCAGGGAAAAAATATGTATATATTTATAGGCTTGGTGTTCAAAGTGAAACTAGTCATTACTGCATATACCTAAAATAAATATTCCATTTGAAAGCATAGTAAAGTGTATTTTCAAAATATTTGCAACCATCATTTTAATGAGAAAGAAGCCCTTTCTTAGAAAAATTATGCTCACATAATTAAAAGCTTTTTGTATCAAAATGTGCAATTACTTTAAATGTTTTTGCTCTGAAAAAAAGAAAACAGCTTATTACTTTGTGGTTCATTTGTACTGACCAAATGACAGAAAAAAAGTGTTTTGGGGGAGTGAACAAGATGGTGGAAGAGTAGGTGGATGTAGAGAGCATCTCTCTCCATGAATACAACAGGGATACACCTTCAGACACAGAAGTGCATGCAGAACACCAGCTGAGAGCAGAAAGGAGGACCTGACCAGCAGAAAAGAATATGTAGAACCATGCAAAACTCAGTAGGATGAAGGAACTAGGGGGAAAAGTAGGATTGTTAGTAAGACTGGACCTGCCCTCAGTGGGTTGGGGAAGGGAAGCAGGAGTCTGATTCCCACATAGGGGCAATCGTCTGAGTCAGAGGAGAAACATTTAAGGCTGAGAGTGAAACAGCTGATCTGTGTCAGCCTAAATGGAATGAGAATCAGACAGTCCTTGCCACAGCCATACATGCCCCAGACAGGGACTCGGGCCCCCTAGAAGGCACGGCTGCTGGGAGGTGGAGTTTTGGGACTATGGAGCAACCCCAGGGCATGGGCTGCTGTTGACTGTGGAAATATGGATCAAGGAGATGTGAGAGAGGAGATTTTGGTGGGAAATGCCTGCTTCCAGGCAGCCATGGAAACAAGGCAATACTGCTGAGTCATGTGTAGAGGGTGGGGACATCACCATAGCCTCTCTTTCCCCACAGGCCAGCATCAGCAGCTGAACAATAGAGACGCTGGCCCATCAAATGCCTGACGCAGTGAACTACAGAGTAGGACCCCACTCAGTGTGCCTCTTTAAGTGCCTGAAGTGCCGATCTACAGAGTAGGACCCCAGCCAGGAGGGCCTCTCTCTGTGCCTGATAAGCCTAACAACAGAGATGGTCCCCAGGCAAGGGAGCCTTCTAAGTGCCTGAACAGGTGGTGCTATGGAGAAAGACTAGCCAAAGAGGCCTTCTGATCACTAGCTACAAGAGGTTCAAAAAAAGACTCTGATAGGGCCATAATTCCTGTGGCAGAGGAAGTCCATGTCCCTGCACACTTGGCCCCACCAGGGTCCCTGCATACCAAGCAGCTATATCACTTTCATGCTCAACCCTCACTGGGGCAGAGCTGCTACAGGCAAAAAATTTCTTGTGTCTATGCATGCAGGGTCACTTCAGTTGAGTCCAACTCTTCACGACCTTGTGGACTGTGGCCTGACAGGCTTCTCCTGTCAGGAGGGTTCTCCAGGCAAGAATATTGGAGTGTATTGGCCAATACTGGTTGCCATACCCTTCTAGAGCACTATATTTCCTGCTGCCCTAGCTGCCAACTTCCCTGAATATCTGGTGCTACCAGAACCCCTGCAACAAGCAGCTGTACCACTTCCACACCTGGCCCTCACTAGGGCAGACTCAAGTACTCCAGAGCAGCCACAGGAGCAAACCCCAGCGGATGACCCACATGCAGAGGTGAAAATAAAACCACAATTGAAACTCAGGGGCAGTGTGGCTAAGGAAGAAGACCCAAAACCTTCCCACCAGCAGTACAAGCTGCAGATCAACTAGACAGACTCTGTGTCTATGGAATATATAAAAGGACATTGAGAACTCGCACAAAAGAAAATGCACCTGAAAGCTATGGACATTGGTGGCAAGAACACACAGGAATAGGAACAGATTAGAATCTGAGCTGCCCCACAGCAGGTCCAGAGACCAGCACAGTGTTGCAGGGCATCCTAGGGAGGTAAGGGAAAGGACTCTGACAGCAGTGACTCAAAAAAAACATTTATTGTTCTTATGTTTTGACTTATTCTCTTGTTCTATAGATTCTTTTGGACTTTTCTTTTTACTTTTTTTTTAATTTTCTCTCCATCTGTTGTAGTTGTCGATTTTATTGGCACTATGAGATCGAATTAAGTTTTTGAGCTTTTTTATTCCCCCCTCAGTCACATTCTTTTATTGTTGCTATAAACCGCTGCCTCTATGTTGGGCTTTTGCAGTTCTGTGGCGTTTTCCTTTTTTTTTCTTTTCTCTTTTTTAATTTTAATTTTTTAAAACCTATTATTATTTTTTCTACATTTATTCCTTTGTTTGCTTATTCTTTTCCCTTTGCAATTAATCTTTAATGTATGTCTTCTTTATTTATGTCTGTTTAACTTTGCATATATATTCTTTCTTTCTTTCCTTTCCTCTCAACATACTTGTTAGTTCTGTTTTCATTACTTTATTCCCCACTTGGCACCTCACTTTAGTTTTGTTTTCTAGTTTGTCCTTTAGTTAGTTTTGTTCTTAAATGGTAGATATAATTTTCATTTTCCTTTATTCACTGGGTCAATCTAGTGTACTTTATCTTAGTTGGACTGTTTTGATTTTACTTATGGGTATATATGTATAAGTGTATATTCAGTCACACTTGTTATTGTTATAAACCACTTCCTCTATGTTGGGCTTTTGCAGTTCTGTGGAGTTTTCCTTTTTTTTTAAATTTCTTTATTCTTCCTTTCTTTTTCTTTTCTCTTTTTATAATTTAATTTTTTAAAACCTATTACATTTTTCCACATTTATTCTTTTGTTTGCTTTTCCTACTGTTTTTTCCTCTTGCAGTTAATCTTTAATGTATATAAATCTTCTTTACCTACCTATATTTAACTTTACATATGTGTAGTTTCTTTCTTTCCTCTATTTCCTTTCCTCTCAACATATTTGTTACCTTTGTTTTCATTGCTTTATTTCCCACTTGGCACCTTGCTTTAGTTTTGTTTTCCAGTTTGTGTTTTAGTTAGTTTTGTTCTTAACTGGTAGATATAATTTGATTGATTAAAATTGATTTCCTATGATTTGATATAAATCGATTTCCTTTGTTTGCTGCATTAATCTACTATACTTTATTTTTGTTGGACTGTTTCAATTTTGCTTATGGGTGTATATGTTTATGTTTATATTCCATTGTTTTAATTATTGTTTGCCTGATTTTGTAACTTCCATTTGTCTGGGGTTTACCTTTGGTTTCTTGTTTTTAGGTATTTGTTTTAATCTCACTTAATGCCATAACAAACCACTTTGTTATGGTTTTGGCCCTGACCAGAGATCAAGCCCTGAGCCTTTGGAGTGAGAGCATTTGACTACAAACAAAACAAAACAAAAAACTCAGCACAAATCTCACCCTATACAAAGCTTACACAAAAAACTGGACCAACCTTAGGAGGACAGAAACCAAAAGGAAGAAAGAATTCAACCTTGAAGCCTGGGAAAAGGAGACCTCGAACACAATAAGTTAAAAAAAAATAATAATGAAATGGCAGAGCAATACTACACAAATGAAGGAACAAACTAGAAACACAGAAGTCCAAATAAATGAAATAAGCAAACTACCTGAAAAAGAATTCAGAATAATGACAGTAAAGATGAACAAAACCCTTGAAAACAGAATGGAGAGAATGCAAAAATCAGTTACAAAGACTTTGAAGAATTAAAGAATAAACATGCAAAGACAAACAACACAACTGAAATTAAAAATACTCTAGAAGGAATCAATTGCAGAATATCTGAAGCAGAAGAATGAATCAGTGAGCTGGAAGATAAAATGGTGCAAATAACTGTGGAAGAGCAGAATAAAGTAAAAAGAATGGAAAGAACTGAGGATAGTTTCAGAGACCTCTGGGATAATATCAAACATATCAACATTCAAATTATAAGGGTCCCAGAAAAAGAAGATAAAAAGAAAGGGTATGAGAAAATTTTTGAAGAGATTATAGTTAAAAATTTCCCCAACATGGAAAAGAAAATAGTCAATCAAGTCCCAGAGGTTCAAAGTGTCCCATATAGGATAAACCCAAGGTGAAACATGCCAAGATACATAGTAATCAAACTAACAAAGACTAAACTCAAAGAAAGAATAATAAAAGCATCAAGGGAAAAGCAACAAGTAACATACAAGGGAAACTCTATACACTTAACAGCTGATCTTTCAGCAGGAACTCTGCAGGCCAGAAGGGAATGGCAGGATATATTTAAAGTATTGAAAGGGGAAAATCTACAACCAAAATTACTGTACCCAGCAAGGAGCACAGTCAACACTGATAGAAAAATAAAAAGCTTTTCAGACAAACAAAAGTTAAGAGAATTCAATACCACCAAACCAGCTTACAACAAATGTTAAAGGGACTTATATAGTTAAGAAATACAAGGGAAGAAAAAGATCTACAAAATCAACCCCAAACAATTAAGAAAATGGCAATAGGAACATATGTATCAATAATTACTTAAATGCAAACAGATTAAATGATCCAACCAAAAGGCACAGCCTGGGTGAATGGATACAAAAACAAGACCCATATATACAAGAAACCCACTTCAGACCTAAAGACACATATAGACTGGAAGTGAGAGGATGGAAAAATATATTCTATGAAAATGGGAAGCAAAAGAAAGCTGGAGTAGCAATCCTCATATCAGACAAAAAAGACCTTAAAATAAAGATTATGAGAGATAAGGAAGGGCACTACATAATGATCAAGGGATCAATCCAAGAGGAAGACATAGAAATTGTAAATATCTATGCATCCAACATAGGAGCACCTCAGTAAATAAGACAAACACTAACAGATATAAAAGGAGAAATTGACAGTAACACAATAATAGTAGGAGACTTTAACACCCCACTCACACCAATGGACAGATTATCAAAACAGAAAATTAATAAGGAAACATGGGTCTTAAATGATACATTAGATGCGATGGATCTCATTGATATCTTCAGTATATTCCATCCAAGTACAGAATACAGCTTCTTCTCAAGCACACATGGAACATTCTTCAGGATAGACCACATCTTGGGTCACAAATGGAACCTCTGTAAGTTTAAGAAAATTGAAATTGTATCAAGCATCTTCCCCAACCACAATGTTATGAGACTAGATATCAATTACAAGAAAAAGAATGTAAGAAACACAAAACACAAACACATGGAGATTAAATAATATGTTTCTAAATAACCAATAGGTTACTGAAGAAATCAAAAAATTTCTAGAAACAAATTACAATGAAAACACGACAACTCAAAACCTATGGGATGCAGCAAAAGCAGTTCTAAGATGAAAGTTTATAGCAATACACTCCTACCTCAAAAACAAGAAAAGCATTGAATAGACAACCTAACTTTACATCTAAAACAACTGGAAAAAGAAGAACACCTCCCCCCCCCCATTAGTAGAAGGAAAGAAATCATAAAGATCCAAGCAGAAATAAATGAAAAAGAAATGAAAGAAACAATCAGTTCAGTTCAGTTCAGTTGCTCAGTCGTGTCCGACTCCTTGCGACCCCATGAATCACACATGCCAGGCCTCCCTGTCCATCACCAACTCCCAGAGTTCACTCAAACTCATGTCCATCGAGTCGGTGATGGACTCCAGCCATCTCATCCTCTGTCATCCCCTTCTCCTCTGGCCCCCAATCCCTCCCAGCATCAGAGTCTTTTCCAATGAGTCAACTCTTCGCATGAGGTGGCCAAAATATTGGAGTTTCAGCTTCAGCATCAGTCCCTTCAGTGAACACCCAGGACTGATCTCCTTTAGGATGGACTAGTTGGATCTCCTTGCAGGCCATCATAGTAAAGATTAATAAAACTAAAATCTGGTTTTTTAAGAAGATAAACAAAATTGAGAAAACTTATCCAGACTCATCATGAAAAAAAGGAAAGAAGAATCAAATCAACAAATGGAAAAAAATTAGAAACAAATAACAAATCAACAAATTAGAAATGAAAATGGAGAGGTTATAACAGGCAATGCAGAAATACAAAGGATTAATAGACTATTATTAACAACTATATGGCAATAAAATGGATAAGCTGGAAGAAATGGACAGATTCTTAGAAAAGGTCACTCTTCCAAGACTGAACCGGGAAGAAATAGAAATTATGAGCAACCCAATTACAAGCACTGATATTGAAGCTTTGATAAAAAATCTCCCTCAAAACAAAAGTCCAGGACCAGATAGCTTCACAGGAGAATTCTATTAAACATTTAGAGAAGAGCTAATGCCTATCCTTCTAAAACTCTTTCAATTAGGTCTAACTGGTCTACTGTATCATTTAAAGTTTGTGTTTCCTTGTTAATTTTCTGTTTAGTTGATCTATCCATAGGTGTGAGTGGGGTATTAAAGTCTCCCACTATTATTGTGTTATTGTTAATTTCCCCTTTCATACTTATTAGCATTTGTCTTACATATTGCGGTGCTTCTATGTTGGGTGCATATATATTTATAATTGTTATATCTTCTTGGATTCATCCTTTGATCATTATGTAGTGTCCTTCTTTGTCTCTTTTCACAGGCTTTGTTTTAAAGTCTATTTTATCTGATATGAGTATTGCTACTCCTGCTTTCTTTTGGTCTCTATTTGCATGGAATATCTTTTTCCAGCCCTTCACTTTCAGTCTGTATGTGTCCCCTGTTTTGAGGTGGGTCTCTTGTAGACAACATATATAGGGGTCTTGTTTTTGCAAAAAAATGGGCCAAAGAACCAAATAGACATTTCTCCAAAGAAGACATACAGATGGCTAACAAACACTTGAAAAGATGCTCAACATCACTCATTATCAGAGAAATACAAAGCAAAACCACAATGAGGTACCATTTCATGCCAGTCAGAATGGCTGCGATCCAAAAGTCTACAAGCAATAAATGCTGGAGAGGGTGTGGAGAAAAGGGAACCCTCCTACACTGTTGGTGGGAATGCAAACTAGTACAGCCACTATGGAGAACAGTGTGGAGATTCCTTAAAAAACTGGAAATAGAACTGCCTTATGACCCAGCAATCCCACTGCTGGGCATACACACAAAGGAAACCAGAATTGAAAGAGACACGTGTACCCCAATGTTCATCGCAGCACTGTTTATAATAGCCAGACATGGAAGCAACCTAGCTGTCCATCAGCAGATGAATGGATAAGAAAGCTGTGGTACATATACACAATGGAGTATTACTCAGCCATTAAAAAGAATACATTTGAATCAGTTCTAATGAGGTGGATGAACCTGGAGCTGATTATACCAGAAGCAAGCCAGAAAGAAAAACACCAACACAGTATACTAATGCATATATATGGAATTTAGAAAGATGGTAACGATAACCCTGTATGCAAGACAGCAAAAGAGACACAGATGTATACAACAGTCTTTTGGGCTCTGTGGGAGAGGGAAAGGGTGGGATGATTTGGGAGAATGGCATTGAAACATGTATAATATCATATATGAAACAAATTGCCAGTCCAGGTTTGATGCATGATACTGGATGCTTGGGGCTGGTGCACTGGGATGACCCAGAGGGATGGTATGGGGAGGGAGGAGGGAGGGGGTTCAGGATGGGGAACACATGTATACCTGTCATGGATTCATGTTGATGTATGGCAAAACCAATACAATATTGTAAAGTAATTAACCTCCAATTAAAATAAATAAATTTATATTAAAAATAAATAAAACTCTTTCAAAAAATTGAAGAGTAAGGAACATTTTCAAATTCATTCTATGAGGCCACCATCACCCTGATACCAAAACCAGACAAAGACAACACACAAAAAGAAAACTATAGGCCAATATCACTGATGAACATAGATGCAAAAATCCTCAACAAATTTTAGCAAACAGAATTCAGCAACACATCAAAAAACTCATACACCATGACCAAATTGGGTTTATTCCAAGGATGCAAAGATTCTTCAATATATGCAAATCAATCAGTGTGATACACCATGTTAACAAATTGAAAGATAAAAACTATATGACAGTTTTTATCATAGATACAGAGAAAGCTTTGACAAAATTCATCACCCATTTATGATTAAAACTCTTCAATAAATGGGCTTAGAAGGAACCTACCTCAATATAGTAAAGGCCATATATAAGCCTACAGCAAGCATTATTTTCAATGGTGAAAAACTGAAAGCATTCCCCCTAATATCAGGAACAAGATAAGGGTTCCACTTTCACCACTATTATTCAACATAGTTTTGGAAGTCCTAGCTACAGCAATCAGAGAAGAAAAAGAAATAAAAGGAATCCAGATCAGAAAAGAAGTAATACTCTTGTTGTTTGCAGATGACATGATGCTGTACATAGAAAACCCTAAAAATAGTATCAGAAAATTACTAGAGCTAATCAGTAAATTTAGCAAAGTTGCAGGATACAAACTCAATGCATGGAAATCACTTGCATTTCTATATACTAACAATGAAAAATCAGAAAGAGAAATTAAGGACTCAATCCCATTCACCATTGCAACAAAAACAATAAAATATCTCAGAATAAACTTACCTAAGGAGACAAAAGATCTGTACACAGAAAGTTATAAGACACTGATGAAAGAAATCAAAGATGACATAAACAGATGGAGAAATATTCCATGTTCCTGGGTAGGAAGAATCAATTATGTGAAAATTACTATACTACCAAATGCAATCTACAGATTCAGTGCAATCCCTATCAAATCACCAATGGCATTTTTCACAAAACTAGAACAAAAAAATTCACAATTCATATGGAAACACAAAAGACCCTGAATAGCCAAAGCAATCTTGAGAAAGAAGAATGGAGCTGGAGGAATCAACCTTCCTGACTTCAGATTATACTACAAAGTTACAGTCATCAAGACAGTATGGTACTGGCAAAAAACAGGAATCGAGACCAATGGAACAAGATAGAAAGCCCCGAAATAAACCCACACACCTATGGGTGCCTTATTTTTGACAAAGGAGCAAGACTATACACTGGGGAAAAGACAGCCTCTTCAATAAGTGGTGCTGGGGAAACTGGACAGCTACATGTGAAAGAATGAAGTCAGAACACTTCCCAACACTGTACACAAAGATAAACTCAA
Source organism: Budorcas taxicolor (assembly GCF_023091745.1). Classification (NCBI taxonomy): domain Eukaryota; kingdom Metazoa; phylum Chordata; class Mammalia; order Artiodactyla; family Bovidae; genus Budorcas; species Budorcas taxicolor. Next base: position 30,042,758 of record NC_068919.1, read on the forward strand.
ATTGGATTAAAGACCTAAATGTGAGACCAAAAACTATAAAACTCTTAGAGGAAAAAATAGGCAGAACACTTGATGACATAAATCGAAACAAGATCCTCTATGACCCACCTCCTAGAGCAATGGAAATAAAAACAAAAGTTTTTATTAAACTTAAAAGCTTCTGCACAGCAAAGGAAACTATAAGCAAGGTGAAGAGACAACCCTCAGAATGGGAGAAAATACTAGCAAATGAAACAATTGACAAAGGATTAATTTCCAAAATATACAAGCAGGCCATACAACTCAATACCAGAAAAGTAACCTAATCAAAAAGTGGGAAAAGACCTAAACAGACATTTCTCCAAAGAAGATATACAAATGGCTAACAAACACATGAAAAGATGCTCAACATCACTCCTTATGAGAGAAATGCAAATCAAAACTGCAATGAGATATTACCTCACAGCAGTCAGCATGGCTATCATCCAAAAGTCTATAAACAATAAATGCTGGAGAGGGTGTGGAGAAAAGGGGATGTTCTTGCACTGTTGGTGGAAATGTAAATTCATACAGCCACTATGGAAGACAGTATGGAGATTCCTTAAAAAACTAGGAATAGAACCACCATGCTGCTACTGCTGTTAAGTCACTTCAGTCGTGTCTGACTCTATGTGACCCCATAGACGGCAGCCCACCAGGCTCCCCCGTCCCTGAGATTCTCTAGGCAAGAACACTGGAATGAGTTGCCATTTCCTTCTCCAACCATATGATCCAGCAATCCCACTCCTAGGCATATACCCTGAGGAAACCAAAATTGAAAAAGACACATGTATCCCAATGCTAATTGCAACACTATTTACAATAGCTAGAACAAGGAAGCAACCTAGATGTCCATGGTCAGATGAGTGGATAAAGAAGCTGTGGTACATATACACAATAGAATATTACTCAGCCATAAAAAAGGAATGCATTTAACTTAATTCTAATGAGGTGGATGAACCTAGAGCCTATTATACAGAGTGAAATAAGTCAGAAAGAGAAAGATAAATATTGTATTCTAACACATATATATGGAATCTAGAAAAATGGTACTGAAGAATTTATTTACAGGGCAGCAATGGAGAAATTCTCCAGGCCAGGCTTCAGCAATACATGAACCATGAACTTCCAGATGTTCAAGCTGGTTTTAGAAAAGGCAGAGGAACCAGAGATCAAATTTCCAACATCCACTGGATCATCAAAAAAGCAAGAGAGTTCCAGAAAAACATCTATTTCTGCTTTATTGACTATGCCAAAGCCTGTGACTGTGTGGATCACAATAAACTGTGGAAAATTCTGAAAGAGATGGGAATACCAGACCACCTGACCTGCCTCTTGAGAAACCTATATGCAGGTCAGGAAGCAACAGTTAGAACTAGACATGGAACAACAGACTGGTTCCAAACAGGAAAAGGAGTACGTCAAGGCTGTATATTGTCACCCTGCTTATTTAACTTCTATGCAGAGTACATCATGAGAAACGCTGGGCTGGAAGAAGCACAAGCTGGAATCAAGATTGCTGGGAGAAATATCAATAACCTCAGATATGTAGATGACACCATACTTATAGCAGAAAGTGAAGAGGAACTAAAAAGCCTCTTGAGCAGAGTGAAAAAGTTGGCTTAAAGCTCAACATTCAGAAAACGAAGATCATGGTATCCGGTCCCATCACTTCATGGGAAATAGATGGGAAAACAGTGGAAACAATGTCAAACTTTATTTTTGGGGAATCCAAAATCACTGCAGATGGTGACTGCAGCCATGAAATTAAAAGACGCTTACTCCTTGGAAGAAAAGTTACGACCAACCTAGATAGCATAATCAAAAGCAGAGACGTTACTTTGCCAACAAAAGTCCATCTAGTCAAGCCTATGGTTTTTCCAGTGGTCATGTGTGGATGTGAGAGTTGGACTGTGAAGAAAGCTGAGCGCCGAAGAATTGATGCTTTTGAACTGTGGTGTTGGAGAAGACTCTTGAGAGTCCCTTGGACTGCAAGGAGATCCAACCAGTCCATTCTAAGGGAGATCAGCCTTGGGTGTTCTTTGGAAGTAATGATGCTAAAGCTGAAACTCCAGTACTTCAGCCACCCCATGCGAAGAGTTGACTCATTGGAAAAGACTCTGATGCTGGGAGGGATTGAGGGCAGGAGGAGAAGGGGACGACAGAGGATGAGATGGCTGGATGGCATCACTGAGTCGATGGATGTGAGTCTGAGTGAACTCCGGGAGATGGTGATGGATAGGGAGGCCTGGCGTGCTGCAATTCATGGGGTTGCAGAGTCGGACATGACTGAGCGACTGAACTTAACTGAATGGAGAAACAGACATAGAAAATAGACTTATGGACATGGGGAGAGGGAAGGGGAGGGTGAAATGTATGGAAAGAGTAACATGGAAACTTATATTACCGTATATAAAATTGATAGCCAGTGGGAATTTGCTGTATGACTCAGGAAACTCAAACAGGGGCTCTGTATCAATCTAAAGGGGTGGAATGGGGATGGAGATGGGAGGGAGTTTCAAAGGGGAGGGGATATATGAATACCTATGGCTGATTCATATTGAGGTTTGACAGAAAACAACAAAATTCTGTACAGCAATTACCCTTCAATTAAAAAAATATATATATTTTTAAAAGTGCTTTAGTGTTGGAATGTTCTCTCTTAGTTGACACTGTCTCTATGAAAGAGTAAAATTTAATGGAAGAAATTATAACCTTAAAGTCCTACAGGATTTTAAAGTGCTCTCTGAATTAAGGTTTGTTTAAATTCTCTGATGATGTTAAATATATTTTTTGAGTTTTGAATTCTTAGAAATTAGAAACCAGAAAACAAAATTAATCAAAATGTTCCTTTCCTTCATCACAAGTAAAGTATGATGATATAAGTTTTAAAACTTTTTTCTGTTTAAAGAATTAAGCCCTAATTTTCATTTTATGTAGTATATACCTGACCTAAATTTAAGTAACTATATAGCATAGGAAAAGGAGAAGGCAATGGCACCCCACTCCAGTACTCTTGCCTGGAAAATCCCATGGACAGAGGAGCCTGGTGGGCTGCAGTCCATGGGGTCACTGAGGGTCGGACACGACTGAGAGACTTCACTTTCACTTTTCACTTTCATGCATTGGAGAAGGAAATGGCAACCCACTCCAGTGTTCCTGCCTGGAGAATCCCAGGGACAGGGGAGCCTAGTGGGGTCGCACAGAGTTGGACACGACTGAAGTGACTTAGCAGCAGCAGCATAGAAAGAACCATGATCTAGGAATCAGATTCAAGCCCCAGATTAGTATATGACTTTGGCAAACCATTCAGTAGTCCCTATACCATTCCATTTCTAGTATTTCTTGCCCTAGCTACCTTACAGGAAGTGAGATACTATAAGTTTAAAGCATACATTATAAACTAAATTACTATTCAGGAGAAATGTATAACAAGAAGGATTCTGAAATATTCCATAGCATTATAATATCTGGAAGTAAAATGTCCCCCAAATCCCTTCATTTTCTCATTTGGAATCATATAAGTGTGGTGTGGGTATGTGTGTGTATGTATGCATGTGTGTATCATAGCCTGTTCATCACTGGCTTAAAAATTTCAGAAGAACACAGATTTTCACAATACCTACTGATATTAAATTGTAGGTAAATTATTTAAGTCAATTTTTTCCAAGTTAAGAAGTCAAAGAGATTTACTTATTTGATTGTAGATATCTAGAAATAAAAAATAAGCAAAATTATTGTAAGCCTTAGAGTTAAGGTTTGGGTTGATCTTTTTAATATTGCAACAAGCCCACACATCATTAATCACTTAGAAGTGGCCCCAGGTCATGGTAAATGGATGGCCTAATAATCAGACAAGATGTTTGCTATTTACAAATTATTGTCAGTGACTAGAATGAGAAGGTGACAATTCAATAACTAATACTTATTAACTGGACTCTTTATTTTTTTAATGTTAATCAAGAACATAAGAAGTAGGAAGGTAAACTGGAAGCATAATACATATAATTATACAAAGACAGGAACAATCACAGTAAAAGATGTGTTCATTAAAAATAACACAACTATCATTATGTATGAGTTCTTCTGTATTTGGGTATATTGTTTCTGCTTGTGTTAACTGTGTGTATGCAACCCCAAAATGGACTCAAAATCTTTTTTTTATTCCGATGGAGGCAGGAAAATAGTGCTGATGTGAGTATATAGAAAGCATGAAGAGGATGAGCATAAAGGGGCTGAGCAAATGGAATGCTAGAGAAGCATGCACATGTGGAAGCAGAATAGAAAATAGAATATTTTTAAAAAATGGAGAACAGGAGGAAAATGTCAAGAGGTTGAGAGGAAACACGATAGGGATATAGTCAATGCAAACAATTCTGGTCATAAAAGAGGGTTTGAGGCCAAGGACATAATCAGATATAAAGCATATCTGGTAGTACTGTGCTTTGTCTCCAGCCAACAAACTGTGATATAGAATAACTGGAGAAATTTGCAGTGTGGTATTCAGAATGGAGAATGGTCTGGTTTCACAGAAGCCTTGTCTCCTGATATTAGAATGCTATTGGAAAAGTTGGGAAAATATTGGAGAACACAATAAATTGAAAAGCAAACATTAGCATTGGCCCAGAAACCGTCTGATGAACAAAATTAAAGGCAGTGTTTACAATATATAGCGAGTCCAGGGGTCCTGGGTAGGCCTGAACAAGCATGGGGTACTAAGAGGGAGACAAAGGGAAATGGCAAGACAGGGAAACAGAGACAATGAGCAACCATTTTGATGTTCTTAACTTCCTCTAGGATAGTGAAGTAAAATGGAACTTGTGCACTTATAAAAAACAAATGATATGGATTCAAATTCCACTTTTGGTCTTGGAGAGATAGGTATGGCCACTTGAGAAAAGCAGTGATGTCAGAGTAAAAAAGCTATGTTAAAATCCTAGCCCAATCATGAACTAGTAAGTAATCTGTTACAACACAAGTTGTTGATTTAATTGGTTTCTTGATCTTTAAAATGAAGATATTCACAGTACCAACCCCTAAATTATGTGAGAATTAAAGAGAAAGCCCATGAAATGGCCACAGTATTTATGTTGAGGGTTATTGTTGGCTAAACTACTATTAAAACTAACTACTGAATATTAAGACAATCCTTGAAACTGTGTCCATCTTGAATGTCTAATATATACAATGAAAATGATATTAATACATCCATGGTATGGAGGGAGGCCTGAAAAAGTCCCTGATGCAAAGTGTCTGACATACTGAAGACTTAAAGTAAGTAGTAGCTATCATTATTTTTAAATCCACTGGTTTCAAAATAACCCATTCCAATTTGTTCAGATAACAAAACTATATCTAGAATGACTGATTTATTTTTTAGTTTATATGCTTGATGCATTTTATAACAAGAATGGATTCCACACAGATTGACAGTGATATTTATATTTTTCTTAGGAAAAGCTCTGAAAATAAATAGCTTCTGAGGGTCATTAGATCACCAAAATTCTGTTTGTCAGTCAAATTAGCTTTAATCCTGCTTTTTCATCTTCAAAATTCTATCCACCTCTTTTTAGACATCATCACATCTTCTGCTAGTAAAAAGACATATGCAGGTGCCTCTGGGAAACAGTTCTGGATATACCAAGAGTTTTAAGATTTGTTCTCTGAAAGAATAGATGGAAAAGACAAGTTGTTTATTTTAAAAATATTGCCAGATTTCCATTTATCCTTGTTTCCTTCATATTGCCATCATTTTTTTCATATGGTATTCAGCTAGCACCATGCTGAGTGCTTAGAAGTCATGAAGTAAGTAGTTATTCATTCGGGTGTTTAAAAACATACGACTGAGTTTTCCTTACAATATTTTCTATTTAATTGTATTCAAACACCCACATCAGCCATGTTTTCGCAAAGAGATTTCCAGTAGGTACTTAACTAGAAGCTACATTATTATAATTGATTTCCAAATGTTAAAAAATGCACACACAAATTTAAATGGTTATAATTAGAGAAAAATATAATCCAGTCTTTTTTATTGGGGATCCATATTGCTGTCATTATAAATGTCACTTTTCAGCACCATGTCTCTTACCAAACAGAACTCAATTTGAAATGCCAGTTTTTGTGAAAAACTTTATCCGTTTGTCCAAATGGTATTTGGACAAGAGAAGAAGTTTTTCTCTTTGGGTTCATTTTCAGGTTGTTAGCCTAACCTAAAATAGAGCTTCTTTAAAAGTCTGCCCGAATGTTTACTTAAAACAGAGAAGGGACAGCTGAGTGTTGAGTGGTAGTGTTACATTGAGTGAAGACACGACTGTAAATAACTCTGCAGTTTGGAAATGAATGATGCTTTTGACAGAGACGGTTATGTCGTATTGACAACATTGATGTCAAATGTGGAGTGAAAATATGAGATTGACTATCAGCATTTTCCACTAGTGATCACTTGAAATAGCTTCTCTGAGATAAAGGAACAGTAACAAATGCATTCTTTTTGCTCCCTCTGCTAACACCCTCTTCCTTCCCTCAGAACTAGCTTAGTCCGGTTCCTTTTAGGGGGGAAAGGGATCCAGTGTTCACACTTCATCAAAGGAGGATCAAATACTCTTAGCTGTTTCTTTTTAAGTTAATCATTTCCAGGGCATCATTAGTCACTTTCCCCCACTAAACAAGGGAAGCCAAAGTGCCCAAGAAAAGAAGTCAAGCCCTGAACTTCAATAGAAACAATTACAAATTCCAAGTTAGACCTGACATATCTGAAATAGGGTCTTTGTAATGAAAACCTCACATAGGGCTCTTAGCAGCCTTCAAAGTCATTGTTCACATAACTGCTAAATACTGGCATACATTTCTGGGGTGGAGAATATTCTACGTATGTATTCTTTGAAATAATGTCACATATTGGAGAGTCTTGATGAGGGAATAATTTCTTCCATAGCTATCTCTCCACTCCATTTATTTGTTGTATTATTGAGGCTCTTTGACAGGTATTTTTATTCAACGGAAATTATACTCTTAACATGCACTAAAAGTGCTTGCATTCTTTAATATTCATACTTAGGCATGCAACATCATTTTTATATTTATTAAATATAGTATACAGCATAAGAGATAGCAGACAATATTTACATTCTGGAATTAAATAATATACTGTGCATAAGGTCTGTGAGTCACTAAATCTGTATTTGGTCAGAAGAATTTAGAGAGGAATTTGTTAGGGCACAGAATGTCTGTTTGGAAAATATTTGCCCTCTCAGAACACTCTTAGAAGTTACAATGGGATGTTTATCTTGGCATACAGCAGTGTTACTTACACCCTTACAATCCTGCCATTATAGCCTTACATGTTGGCATACTGCAGTGGTGCGGGCTGTCTATAGAAATCACAGTTCTTAAGTATGACCTTTCTATTCAGGGTGGGAAGATGGATCAGTGACTTTTGTTTTGAAAAACAAATGGAGTGAGCTTTCTGTAAAAGATCCATGACTTTTCTTATGGCAAAGAAAGGAGCCAGTACATGATCCTAGAGCCAAACTGTTTAAAGCAACTACCCCCGTGTGAAATATGTGTCAGTTTTTAAAGGCTCAAAACTGAGTGCGAGATTATGAATTCATTGTTAGAATCACTTACATAGAGATATTTTCTTCATAAAGCAAAAAATAAAAGCCATCAAAGGGGAGGAACCTAAGAACACATTTCAATTTAAAAAAATAAAGTAATTCATTAACTAGATGACAATAGTTGATACATTATTTCATTGAAAAAATGCTTTGAAGTGTAATTTAATAATTCACATTTCAACTGGGTTCTACAAATCTGAATGTGTATTATTTTCACTGTGACATCTTAATTTCTCTCTTATATGAGACCAATGAGCAGAAGATAGTTCTTAGTATACAAATCATCTTCTTATAGACCTAGTATATTTATTTTCATTTCTCCAGAAGTATGTATTATTAAGATTTTGTATTAGTCACTATAGAATACATAGTTTTGTAAGACCTATCTCATTATGCAGTAATTTGGGAGACAATTCATTACTGTGGACTTTAAAACTTCATCTCTGATCCCTGTGTCTCAGCTTCCTTTCTGCAAAATGATAGAACTGAACTAGCTCATGTCCAGAGCTCTAAGACTTCATCAATCTATGATCCTTAATCAGAGAACTAATTTGGTATGTATTCTCATGTAAATGTTCTTTTGTTTTAAGCTAGATTTTTCGTTAGATATGTTATACTTTTATTTAATTTGTTTTTAGAGAGGTAATATGGTTCCTCTATTGATCAAGGCATTTTAAACTATTGCCTGTGTAAAACTAGTCTCCACTGAGTTTAAATAATTTTTTTTATTTTCACAGAGTACTAGAAAATTTTATGTACACCTCATATGTGATTCTTTCAACATCTTCACTGCATCCTAGTAGGTCAGAGTGCAGAAGAGGTTTTGTATTTATTCATATTTAGAAAATGGGTGTATGTATATATATATATATATATATATATATATATATATATATATACTTTTTTAGTTTTATTAAAGAAATGGTTTTTTTTAAATTGAAGGATAATTTCTTTATAGAATTGTGTTGGTTTCTGCCAAACATCAGTATGAATCAGCCATAGGCGTGCATATATCCCCTCCCTCTAAACCTCCCTCCCACCTTCCTCCCACCTTCCTCCCCATCCCACCCTTCTAGGTTGTTACAGAGCCCCGAATTGAGTCCCTTGAGTCACACAGAAAATTCCCATTGGCTACTTATTTTACATATGGTAATTTAAGTTTCCATGTTATCCTCTCCACACATCCCACCCTCTTCTTCCACACCAACCCCCAGCAATGTGTCCATAAGTCTGTTCTCTATGTCTGTGTCTCCATTGCTGCATACAATTTCATCTGACCCATCCTGCTAGATTTCATATATATGTGTTAGTATAAAATATTTGTTTTTCTCTTTCTGACTTATTTCACTATGTGGGAATACCAGACCACCTAACCTGCCTCTTGAGAAATCTGTATGCAGGTCAGGAAGCAACAGTTAGAACTGGACATGGAACAACAGACTGGTTTCAAATAGGAAAAGGAGTACGTCAAGGCTGTATATTGTCACCCTGCTTATTTATCTTCTATGCAGAGTACATCATGAGAAATGCTGGACTGGAAGAAACACAAGCTGGAATCAAGATTGCTGGGAGAAATATTAATAACCTCAGATATGCAGATGACACCACTCTTATGGCAGAAAGTGAAGAGGAGCTAAAAATCCTCTTGATGAAAGTGAAAGAGGAGAGTGAAAAAGTTGGCTTAAAGCTCAACATTCAGAAAACGAAGATCATGGCATCTGATCTCATCACTTCATGGGAAATAGATGGGGAAACAGGGGAAACAGTGTCAGACTTTATTTTTGGGGGCTCCAAAATCACTGCAGATGTTGACTGCAGCCATGAAATTAAAAGACGCTTACTCCTTGGAAGAAAAGTTATGACCAACCTAGATAGTATATTGAAAAGCAGAGACATTACTTTGCCGACTAAGGTCCGTCTAGTCAAGGCTGTGGTTTTTTCTGTGGTCATGTATGGATGTGAGAGTTGGACTATGAAGAAGGCTGAGTGCTGAAGAATTGATGTGTTTGAACTGTGGTGTTGGAGAAGACTCTTGAGAGTCCCTTGGACTGCAAGGAGATCCAACTAGTCCATTCTAAAGGAGATCAGCCCTGGGTGTTCTCTGGAAGGAATGATGCTAAAGCTGAAACTCCAGTATTTTGGCCACCTCACATGAAGAGCTGACTCATTGCAAAAGACTCTGATGCTGGGAAAGATTGGGGGCAGGAGGAGAAGGGGACGACCCAGGATGAGATGGCTGGATGGCATCATGGACTTGATGGACATGAGTCTGAGTGAACTCTGGGAGATGGTGATGGACAGGTAGGCCTGGCATGCTGCGATTCATGGGGTCGCAAAGAGTCGGACACGGCTGAGCGACTGAACTGAACTGAACTGAACTGAATAGGCTCTAGGTTCATCCATATCATTAGAACTGACTCAAATACATTCCTTTTTATGGCTAAGTAATATTCCGTTGTGTATATGTACCACAGCATCTTTATCCATTCATCTGTTGATGGACATCTAGGTTGCTTCCATGTCCTAGTTATTGTAAATAGTGCTGCAGTGAATATTGGGGTATATGTGTCTTTTTCAGTTTTGGTTTCCTCAATCCTAGTAGTGGGATTGTTGGGTCATGGTGGTTTTATTCTTAGTTTTTTAAGGAATCTTCACACTATCTTCCATAGTGGCTGTATAAATTTATATTCCATTGACAGTGCAAGAGGGTTCCCTTTTCTCTACACCCTCTCCAGAATTTATTGTTTGTAGATTTTTTCAATGATGGCCATTCTGACTGCCATGAGGTAGCTCATTGTAGTTCTGATTTGCATTTCTCTGATAATGAGCAGTGTTGGACATCTTCTCATGTGTTTATTAGCTATGTTTAGGTCTTCTTTGGATAAATGTCTGTTTATTTCTTTTGCCCACTTTTTGATTGGGTTGTTTGTTTTCTGTTATTGAGTTGCATCAACTGTTTGTGTATTTTAGAGATTAATCCTTTGTTGGTTGTTTTATTTGCTATTATTTTTTCTCCCATTCTGAGGGTTGATTTTTCACCTTGTTTATAGTTTCCTTTGCTGTGCAAAAGCTTTTAAGTTTAATTAAGTCCCACTGTTTGTTTTTGTTTTTATTTCCATTACTTCAGGAAGTGGGTCATAGAGGATCTTGGTGTGATTTATATCAAAGAGTGTTCTGCCTATGTTTTCCTTTAAGAGTTTTATAGTTTCTGGTCTTAGGTTTAGGTCTTTAATGCATTTGAGTTTATCATTGTGTATGGTGTTAGGAAGTATTCTAATTTCCTTCTTTTACACAGAGCTGTCCAGTTTTCCCAGCACCACTTATTGAAGAGGTTTTCATTGCCCCATTGTATATTCTTGCCTCTTTTGTCAAAGATAAGATGCCCATGGTTGTATTAAAAGGCCCTGATGGCTATTTCTCTCTCCTCTATTCTTCATACTTTTAAGGATATTAGAGACCACGCACAGTGGGATCCAGAGCTGTGCTGGAATATATGTTACTAAGTGGAGGATATGTTTTCTTGCCCACATGCTCACTGTTTAATGGGGAAAGTATGCACTAACAAATGAATGTACAAATAAATTTGTAATTAAATATGAAAGTGGGAAGATACAAAAAACCAGGAAATGTCTTAGTGGAAATGATTTATATTACAGAAGAAGGTGATCTTAAGTGGACTCTGAAAGAGTATAAGTTAGCCAAGTGGAGGATCTAACAGAGTATACTGTACTCAGAGGGAACAGAATGTGCAAGGACCCTAAAGCAGGAGATAATGGGTGCTTGCAAGGTGGCTAGTAATAACATGAGATGAGTTTTAAGTAAGTATAATTACAGGATTTATATTTAAAAGGAGGGTGACCATGTGATTTATTGTCCAAAACGGGCCCCTTTGGATAATGAAAGTAGATACTGCTAATAATTAAGCTAGAACAAATCAGGACTTGCTCCAAGAAAATTAGTGCAAATTGTTATCTACTTAAAGATAAAATGAAGACACATCCTTTAGGCAGGGGAATAATAAAATCTGATTTATGTTTTTGAAAGATCAGTCTGTCTACTCTGTGCAGAGTGGCTTGGAGGAAAGCAAAAATGGAAGAATACCCTTGTAGTAGTCTAATGAGGATAATAAAATTTGGGCAAATTTGAGACATACTTTGACAGTAGGATTAACAGAACTTGATGATGGATTGAATGTAGGTAGGGAGAGGAAGCCCCTACAGTTTGGCTCAGTGGTGAAGAATCCGACTGCCAATGCAGGAGACAAAGGCGACATGGGTTCAATACCTCGGTGGAAAAGATCCCCTGGAGCAGGAAATGACAACCCACTCCAGTATTCTGGCCAGGAAAATTCCATGGACAGAGGTGCCTGGTGGGCTTCAATCATGGGGTCGCAAAGAGTTGGACCCCACTGAGTGAGTGAGCATCCACGCATGAATGCATGCATGCATGCAGGGAGGGGAGGGGGTTGTCAGAGGACCTCCAGGTTTATTCAGTTATATAACTTGTATACAATTTGTGTGACTTAATTTGTATAACTTCCATTTGGAAGTGCCACTTATTAAGGTGTAGAAAATTAAAGAAGCAGCAGATTTGGGCCAGAAGTGGGGAAATAAGAGATTATTTTGGGAATCCTAAATGTGGGATATCTGATGAGCCTCCAAATGGCGAAAGCATGTTTAAGCTGTACTTGGAATAGTAAACTACATTGTATATAAAATTCTAGGGATTGTAAACATTTTATGCTATTTATAGCATAAGAATGTTGTTTGAGATTATTAGGAAGGGATATCAAAGTGGAAAGAGAAGGTGGCCCAGGACTGAATCACGAGGAACATAAAAATTAAATGATAGGTAAAGAAGGAAGAAACGGCAAAATTTTTTAGACAATTAAGGAGAATCATTCTATACACTTCTCAGGAGGCCTGAGAGGAATTAATCTTTTTGTCCCTCTTTCCTACCATGTTGATCTTGATAACACATTTCTATCACTTTAACCTCTTTGCCTATCTTACTCTACAAAGTCTTGGATCACCTCTCAACTGTGTGTATGTTCAGTCACTCAGTTGTGTCAGACTCTTTGTGACCCCAAGGACTGTAGCCCACTTAGGCTCCTCTGTCCATGGAATTTTCCAGGCAAGAATACTGGAGCAGGTTGCCATTTCCCTTTCTAGGGGGTCTTCCTGACCCAGGGATTGAACCCACGACTCCTGCATTGGCAGGTGGGTTCTTTACCATTCGTGCTACCTGGGAAGCCTACTTATACACAAATCCCCATCTCAGGCTCTGCTTTGGATCCAAAAAGGAAGAACCAAAGAAACAAGACAGGCAGGAGATGTACTATTACAGAAGCAGAGGCTTCTTTAGAAAGGAAGAGGTGCAAAAGAATTTTGAATGTAACTGAGAGCTTTAGTGATACAAGAACTGGTTTGGTGATATGAATGATTGGTGATCCAAGAAAGAGCTGGAATGGTGGGAATATAAGCGAGATTACCTTGGGAAGTAATAGTGGTGAGCCTGTGTTTAATTTTTAAAAACATTACTTGAAACATTGAGAAAGAAAAAATTTTGAAAGAAAGATTATCTCCTCCTTTGTAACAAAAAGAAGGGGATGAGTAGATGACTGAAGATGCAGATTTAGTCATAAGAAATTGATGTAGTATTTATTATCTTGTTTCTATATTTCCAGATAACCCATGAAGTTGGGTTATCCACTAAGAACAAAAGGGAGTGGGACAATTGGAGGGGCATGGAGAAGGTGTTGCATAGTCACTGTGGTGATGAGTGGAAGGCTTCTTCAGTCTCTGTCGGAGGACCACTCGAGGCTGGTGACCATGACTGAGCCATGGTCACAATCTTCTCTGCTGTAACATTTTTGCCCAGCAGTACTTACTTCTGTGGATGCTGCTCAGAGAAAATGCCTGCTGGCTTCACCACTGGAGTTTGCAAAGTGGATATGATGGAAGGAGAAAGAGCTCAGAGGACATGTGCAAAAGAGTCATTATAAGAAAGGGTTCTGGAACAAGAGTTATTGAAAGAAGGAAGTGAATTCCTGAGGTTTGTTTCATAGAAGTGAAGCAATGAAGATAAAGGATTGGAGTTCTCCATGAGGACAGTGTCACGGTGGGAAAGCTCCAGAAGAATACGAAGTGTAACAAGAGAAGAAGATCTTTAAAAGAATGGTTTTGCTTCTGGTATAGTTGTTGATGATGATCTCTGTTAGGAATATATTACATTTCTCTAAACTGCTACCAATTCTGTTCTGTGCTCTGATAGGGCTATGCAAGGATAGTATACATTTTATTTTATCTTAGAAAAAGTTTCCTTTACTTTTTACTTCTTTATCAAAGGCACTCCTTTGAACCAGGCTTGAAAGATCACATTACCTGTTGCAGGAAAGCATCATCACTCTGATATGTTTTTCTAAGATTCTAGGAGCTGTACCGGTGTTCTTCTGCACTACCCTGGGACTTCAGGGACAAATTAAGTTGAGGAGATTCTGGTACTGAAAACAAACGGCATTGCTTCCTTCCAGGAATTTAAAATGTCCAAATTCAACAATATGCCAGTTGTCATCTTATAGTCTTTGTATGCCAAACTCAGACCGCTGTATAACAATGTCATGGTGCTGTTATTTTCTTCTGGGCCTTTGTATAAATCTTTGCCTGAAATGGCTCCCTTCTATTATCTCATATTCTTCCTTCAAAAACTGTTCAAACACTATCTTCTGTGTGATATCCAACTTGACCATTCCAAACCTTCCACTTAGTTGGTTAGTTCACCATCCTCTGTGCCCAAATGGAATTTCATACTTCATTTTTTTGTAATACTCTGTTATAATAATTTATTTACATGACTGTCTGTTTACTTAACTGTGAGTTTTTGAAGGCAGGAAACATGTTTATTCATCTCTGTATTTCTAATGCCTAGCCGAATTCCTGGCATATTTTAGGTGTTAAGCAAATATTTGTTTTAAAAAAATTAAGAAATGAACTGATGAATTCCATTTACCTTTTTATAAAGCATTCAGCCGTCACTAGCAACCATCACAATACTAAACGGCATACACAGCTATAAGCTTGTTTCCTGACTCTTCCATTGCTGACTGTTAAAAGAAAAGTGTCACCAAACACGTTTTCATAATGAAGCAGATCTATAATCTGGAATTTTATTAATATAATTCTTGTGCTGTATGGACTGAGCCCGATTTTAGGAGGTGGAGAAAAGGACAAGAAACTGCTATACTTCCCAATTAATGAGAGGACTGAGAAGCAAGGATTAAGATGTAGAATGGCAGTCAGATTAAAAGGGCTGATGAGATCCTAAATACATCCCTCAAACCACAGGAGAGCCTGGGGGGAGCAATCTTGGGAGGAATGCAGGCCACTGAGGGGAAGAAAAGAACCAGGCTTTCCACCACTAAAATAACAAGAGATAAAATGAAACCCACTTATCAGATTTTAGAATTTTATCTGGACATAGAAAACCTTCAAATTATTTATTTATCATAGTGATAGCAAACCCTATCTACTTCCACTCCAAAGGGAACTCTTAAATAATCAAATAAAATGTTGTGGTTTCCTTCCCAAGTTATTCAAAGACAAAGAAGTGGGGAAAAAAAGGCATGCAGGATTTTGAGATTCCTTTTTCTAATAATATATTTCAGTGGAATATCAAGAGTTATTAGTTGTTCGATTTTAATAGGAAAAAACACTCAGTTTTTACTACTAACTACATTTCTATGTATCAAATATATATATTTAGTTTTACATAAGCCTAAATATAAATATTTCCTTCTATCTTTATGTTGTAGAAAAATAGACATTTTTTAAATGAGAAAATCCTTCCAATAGATCAATTTTCACTCAAAGTAGGATTTAAATGTTTATATTCTAATTTACAATAAAAACTTATTTTTAATTATTTTATCCACTTATAGTAGCAACATCGTAGACACTTGAATAACTTGCTTTTAATAACGCCAATTTGCAGTCACACCAGCTTTATTTTGACTTTAAAAATATAGTTCCTTTTTAATACAGTAGCTTATATTATTAAGTCTGTTAACAGTTTCAGGAGAACAATAGGGTTAATGATGGATATTTTTCCACATAGGGAAACTGAGAGAGAGATCTTATCAGAGACCTTTGCCAAAACTTGCCTACTAAACAACTAGCTTGGGTTTACAAGGCACAAAGGTGTTCTCTAAATTTAAGGGATTCTAGGTTTGCAGATGTGGAGAAGGCAATGGCACCCCACTCCAGTACTTTTGCCTGGAAAATCCCATGGGCGGAGGAGCCTGGTAGGCTGCAGTCCATGGGGTCGCAAAGAGTTGGACACAACTAAGCGACTTCACTTTCACTTTCATGCCTTGGAGAAGGAGATGGCAACCCACTCCAGTGTTCTTGCCCAGAGAATCGCAGGGACAGGGGAACCTGGTGGGCTGCTGTTTCTGAGGTCGCAGAGTCAGACACGACTGAAGCGACTTAGCAGCTGCAGCAGGTTTGCGGATGAGGGAGAGGGGCCAGCTGGGTAGCTTCAGAACGTCTAAAAATGACTTTAGCTTTAAGCAAGAAGCTGAGAATAAATATAAAATAAGAAAGACAAAAGTTAGTAGGAAGTTAGGATGACAGGAAGGAATTAAAAAAAAAACCACAGAAGAAAGACTGCAACGGAAAGTACCATCAGTCCAGTTCAGTCGCTCAGTCGTGTCCGACTCTTTGCGACCCCATGAATTGCAGCATGCCAGGCCACCCTGTCCATCACCATCTCCCGGAGTTCACTCAGACTCACGTCCATCGAATCCATGATGCCATCCAGCCATCTCATCCTCTGTCGTCCTCTTCTCCTCATGCCCCCAATCCCTCCCAGCATCAGAGTCTTTTCCAATGAGTCAACTCTTCATGTGAGGTGGCCAAAATACTGGAGTTTCAGCTTTAGCATCATTTCTTCCAAAGAAATCCCAGGGCTGATCTCCTTCAGAATGGACTGGTTGGATCTCCTTGCAGTCCAAGGGACTCTCAAGAGTCTTCTCCAACACCACAGTTCAAAAACATCAATTCTTCGGTGCTCAGCCTTCTTCACAGTCCAACTCTCACATACATACATGACCACAGGAAAAACCACAGTCGGACCTTAGTCGGCAAAGTAATGTCTCTGCTTTTCAATATACTATCTAGGTTGGTCATAACTTTTCTTCCAAGGAGTAAGCGTCTTTTAATTTCATGGCTGCAGTCACCATCTGCAATGATTTTGGAGCCCAAAAATATAAAGTCTGCCACTGTTTCCACTGTTTCCCCATCTATTTCCCATGAAGTGATGGGACTGGATGCCATGATCTTTGTTTTCTGAATGTTGAGCTTTAAGCCAACTTTTTTGCTCTCCTCTTTCACTTTCATCAAGAGGCTTTTTAGCTACCATACATGGTTGGCATTCTAAGTTTCCAATAATTACTCCCAAACTCCAGCAAGCCTCTGCTCAAAAGGCCTCATTTTAGATAACAGGCAAATAGAAAGCCTCCAAATGACAATCAAATAAATATATTCATAATCCACTTTATCTGGATTGCCAAATAATAGTAACAGTGTCTACCTATATAGACAGAGGGCAGGCATTAAAAATTACATGACATGGGCGTTGACATGAACAATAGCCAGATATTCCAGGCTGAAATGCAGAAAGTAAACCTCAGATTTGGGCCCAGGCATTGGGAGAAGGAAAAGTAAGACCAAAAGCAAGTACCTTGAGTCATTCCTCCTGAGTCCCACATTTCTAAGCAAAATAGAAATCAATTTCCTAAATTTCAAGTTGTTTCTTACAGATCATTGATTTCCCTCAAACAAATATTTGGAAATTGCTGACTTTTTAAATTTTCCATGCATTAACTTATGCTGTTTTTGTCTTTTCTTCATGAATATTTTCTATCAATTACCAGGGAAGTGACCTGTGTTCATTAAATAATTAAGACCTCCCCTAGATATTTTCTTGAATCAAATCTGTTCATCATCTGAGAGATTTCCACATTTATGTGGATGACCCATTAAGCACCCTTCCTTAACTTCTACCGTGTTCAGGGCCAGTATACCTAGCTATTGAAATAGCAACATATATGTGTTCAGTTTCATCCAGTTCAGTTGCTCAGTCATGTCCAACTCTTTGTGATCCCATGGACTACAGCACGCCAGGTTTGACTGTCCATCATCAACTCCCAGAGTTTACTCAAATTCATGTCCATTGAGTCAGTGATGCCATCCAACCATCTCATCCTCTGAGGTCCCCTTCTCCTCCCACCTTCAATCTCTCCCAGCATCAGGGTCTTTTTACATGAGTCAGTTCTTTGCATCAGGTGGCCAAAGTATTGGAGTTTCAGCTTTGGCATCAGTCCTTCCAATGAATATTCAGGACTGATCTCCTTTAGGATTGACTGGTTGGATCTCCTTGCAGTCCAAGGGACTCTCAAGAGTCTTCTCCAACACCACAGTTCAAAAGCATCAATTCTTTGGTGCTCAGCCTCCTTTATAGTCCAACTCTCACATCCATACATAACTACTGGAAAAAGCATAGCTTTGACTAGACAGAACTTTGTTGGCAAAATAATGTCTCTGCGTTTTAATATGTTGTCTAGGTTGGTCATACTTTTCTTCCAAGGAAGAAGTATCTTTCAATTTCATGGCTGCAGTCACCATCTGCAGTGATTTTGGAGCCCAGAAAAATAAAGTCTTGTCACTGTTTCCAATGCTTCCCCATCTATTGCCATGAAGTCATGGGATCAGATGCCATGATCTTAGTTTTCTGAATGTTGAGTTTTAAGCTAACTTTTTCACTCTCCTCTTTCACCTTCATCAAGAGGCTCTTTAGTTCTTCTTCATTTTCTTCCATAAGGGTGGTGTCATCTGCATATCTGAGGTTATGATATTTCTCCCAGAAATCTTGATTCCAGCTTGTGCTTCATCCAGCTCAGCATTTCTCATAATGTACTCTGCATATAAGTTAAATAAGCACAGTGACAATATTGTCAATATAGCCTTGATGTACTCCTTTCCCGATTTGGAACCAGTCGGTTGTTCCATGTCTAGTTCTAGCTGTTGCTTCCTGACCTGCATACAGATTTCTCAAGAGGCAGGTTAGGTGGTCTGGTATTCTTATCTCTTTAAGAATCTTCCACAGTTTGTTGTGATCCACACAGTCAAAGGCTTTGGCATAGTCAATAAAGCAGAAGTAGATGTTTTTCTGGAACTCTCTTGCTTTTTTGATGATCCAGTGGATGTTGGCAATTTGATCTGTGGCTCCTCTGCCTTAGCTAAAACAGCTTGAACATCTGGAAGTCCATGGTTCATGTACTGTTGAAGCCTGGCTTGGAGAATTTTGAGAATGTGAGATGAGTGCAATTGTGCGGTAGTTTGAGTATTTCTTTGGGATTGGAATGAAAACTGACCTTTTCCAGTCCTGTGGCCACTGCTGAGTTTTCCAAATTTGCTGGCATATTGAATGTGGCACTTTTACAGCATCATCTTTCAGGATTTGAAATAGCTCAACTGGAATTCCATCACCTACCTCCCCTAGCTTTGTTCGTAGTGATGCTTCCTAAGGCCCACTTGCCTTCACATTCCAGGTTGTCTGGCTCTAGGTGAGTGATCACACCATCATGACTATCTGGGTTGTGAAGATCTTTTTTTGTACAGTTCTTCTGTGTATTCCTACCATCTCTTCTTAATATCTTCTGCTTCTGTTAGGTCATACAATTTCTGTCCTTTTTTTGTGCCCATCTTTGCATGAAAAGTTCCCTTGGTATCTCTAATTTTCTTGAAGAGATCTCTACTCTCTCCCATTCTGTTGTTTTCCTCTATTTCTTTGCATTGATCACTGAGGAAGGCTTTCTTATATCTCCTTGTGTACTAGATGCTAAACACTGTCTGCCCAAATGCCTCCTACCCATCTGCCATGCCCCTTTGCTCCTGTGGGACCTCTCCAGAACACTCCACAGCACAGCAATAAAGGGAAGATCCTTGATTCTGAGGAACGGCAGGACACAGCTCCAGTTTCAGGGGCAGCCTGACCTATCTATACTCGTCATGAAATGGTTCAAATGTCAGCCCCGTCCATGGCCACATACACAATTTTATCACTATCTGAGACTACTTTACCTCTGAAATGATATACCCCTAATTTATACGCTGGCCCATCATTTTTCTTATTTTTTTGCCTTTCTTGGCCTGTTCTTCCACCTGAGTGAGCCTGCCACTCCTTTGAGTATTCAGTTTGCTCTCAGATTAACAGCTTCTCTCCACCTCCACTTGCTTCACTTTTAAACTTGGTCTACAGTACAATAACGCCATTGTCTCCAACACCCTCTTTTTATGGCCTTGTGCTTCTATCACATCTTCTCTGTAAAATGCAAATGAAATCCACAGTCCATCTTCTTTGATCTTACAACCACCCACAATTTTAAGAGAGCTAGAGAAAACCAAATTCTAAGCTCACAGACCATTGTGTGCCTCCATGCTGCCTGCTGGCTCTGATAGTCCTTGGCCAACTTCCTTGTTCCTTGGTTTTTAGTACAAATTTTTACCTCTCTGCTCTAGTGCCTACTCCACCTCTCGGGATAGACTCTTCACTTTCACCAGAGATTTTCCTTAAATTTTATAGAAAAATTTGATATTCTCTGGCAGGAATATAATCATCTTTATATACTGCTGCCTCAGGCTTCCAGAATATTGGCCATTTGTTTAAGTCTTTCTTTTGAGGGACAAGGGAAGATGTTTCCCTTTATTGTCCAAGACTATTCACAAAACGAAGATCATGGCATCTGGTCCCATCACTTCATGGGAAATAGATGGGGAAACAGTGGAAACAGTGGCAGACTTTATTTTGGGGGGCTCCAAAATCACTGCAGATGGTGACTGCAGCCATGAAATTAAAAGATGCTTACTCCTTGGAAGAGAAGTTATGACCAACCTAGATAGCAAATTCAAAAGCAGAGACATTATTTTGCCAACAAAGGTCCGTCTAGTCAAGGCTATGGTTTTTCCAGTGGTCATGTATGGATGTGAGAGTTGGACTGTGAAGAAAGCTGAGCACCGAAGAATCGATGCTTTTGAACTGTGGTGTTGGAGAAGACTCTTGAGAGTCCCTTGGACTGCAAGGAGATCCAAACAGTCCATCCTAAAGGAGATCAGTCCTGGTTGTTCTTTGGAAGGAATGATGCTAAAGCTGAAACTCCAGTACTTTGGCCACCTCATGCGAAGAGTTGACTCATTGGAAAAGACTCTGATGCTGGGAGGGATTGGGGGCAGGAGGAAAAGGGGATTACAGAGGATGAGATGGCTGGATGGCATCACCGACTCGATGGATGTGTTTGAGTGAACTCCGGGAGGTGGTGATGGACAGGGAGGCCTGGCATGCTGCGATTCATGGGGTCGCAAAGAGTCGGACATGACTGAGCGACTGAACTGAACTGAACTGACTGAGGCCCCACTTAGAACTTTTTTTTTTCCCTATTTCATCCTTCACTATCACCCCTTAGACTCTCCTCCGTCAATTATTCTTTTTTTCCTCTGCACTGAGTCATTTCTCTAAGCTTGAAAATGTGCTCATGCCAATTAAGGAAGGGTGCTGAATGGGTCATCCACATAAATGCGGAAATCTTTCAGGATGATGAACAGATAAAAAAACTCCAATTTTTTCTAATGAAGACTCTACTGTTTCTCATTTTACACAATTTAGTTATTCTCTCAGCTCCTGCTCACTCTTCCACATCCTAAAAAAAGAGACTTCTGCCCAAGTCACTGAAGTCATTCTAGTTAAGGTCACCAGTGTCTTCCCATTTGTCAAATACAATGGACAGTTTTTGACTTTTATTTTACCTAACTTTTCTGAATCATGTGATACTGTTGACAGGTTTCTCTTCCTTAAGTTGCTGTATATTCTTAATCTGTAATATCTTCTGATTTCTTTCTGCATAACTATTCCTCAGCTTTATTGTGTTCATCTGTCAACTAAAGTATTTGTATTCTCCTGGATCCTATTAGTTCTAACTACTTCAAATGTTTCTCTCTCCGGATAATCTTATCTATTAAAAAAAGTTTTCACAACCATCTGTATGATATTTTTATCTGTTTATGGAATATCTCCAGCTAGCTAGTGATGATGACATTAAAATTAACAATACTTATTAATGTTATTAACATTAATTAATCACTTTCAGGTGCTTCAGTAAGGTATTCCTATATTAACTGATTTACTTAAAAAATTCCTAATTTTGCCCCACTCTGACATCAGAATGATAGGGCAACTTGTTCACATCACACAGAAATTCAGTGGCAAAACAAGATTTCAAACCCAGCTTATCTGACCCCAAAGCCCATGCTTTTAACCACTTTATTAAACCTGATGTATCCAAAATTTAATGCATATTCTTTACATATCTCCCTATATAATTCATTTCAACAAACATAGTCATCTAGAGCTAAACCCAGAACAGAAAATTAGAAGTCATGCTAGATTCCTCCCTTCTCCAAGCCATAAGACACCGGGCCATGCTAAATTTTTGTTACCTCTTCCGTGCATTATTATCTAATGGTATTTAGTTCAGTGGTTTTATTATTTCCCTGCTGCCCCACTGAAGGCTTCCCTTGTGGCTCAGCTGGTAAAGAATCCACCTGCAATGTGAGAGACCTGGATTTGATCCCTGGATTGGGAAGATCCCCTGAAGAAGGGAAAGGCTACCCACTCCAGTATTCTGGCCTGGAGAATTCCATGGACTGTACAGTCCACGGAGTTGCAAAGAGTCAGACATGACTTGAGTGACTTTCACTTGCCCCACTGAAAAAGCTTCATGATTGGATTATTCACATCCTTCTAGTCTTCATGTCCTCCAATTTATCTTCTTATAACATACATCTGATTGCATCACTCTTCTGATAAAAATGACTCCTAGTGCATTTACTGCCACAGTTTCTTAGAGTTTGGTGTATCCCCTTGCATCAGAATCACCTGGAGAGTCTGTTAGGAAGAAGAGTCTCAGGAATCACCCCAGGATTTCTGAGTTGGAACTGATGGTGGAAGGACCTAGACTCTGTGTTTTTAACAAGCTCATTACGTGATTCTTCTTCACCTAAAATTTGAGCGTGCCTTTCCTCCATATCAGGTGTAAACACTTGAGAATTGCTGCTAAGTGCCACCTGACTCTGGCTTTTTGCCTTTTTGGGTCTCAGTTCTTCCTACTCCTCCATTATTCTCTGCACTCCAGGTACGCCAAAATTTTTGCAGGCCCCCTCGTAATAGCAAGCTTTCTTCAGTGTTGGTAACCTCATATGTGTTGTGTCACCTAAATGCTCTTTTCAAGTTGCTTTGTGTGTGTTCATGTGAATGTGTGTATGTTTGGTGTTGTGTTCCTTGAGTCCTCGTTAGACTGAATGTTTCTCCGAGGACAGTGTGAGCTATTTAGTCATAGGAACTTTGCATCTTGAAATCATTAAAAGAAAACTCCACGTTTAGATTCTGTGCAACACTGCATTATAGTCTGGGAAATCAGAATTAATGTGAATTCCATATGTGCTCAATAGGTAGATACTTGAATATTTTAGTAATTTCTCTGTGCTTCATGACTGATCATTTGATTGGCAATTCATATAAGCTTTTTAGAAGGAAATTTCATGTTTCTTGGTATGGGCACAGCAAATAAGCATACTAATAGAAATGGAATTCAAAAAAGCTATTTTGGCCCTCTACAGAAAGCTCGAATCAGAGAAAAGTTGGAAGGAGTAATTGCATTGAAATCTCTCTGTGATCTGTTTATATCACTATTTCCCACCCCCTATAACATGAATAATCCAGGAGAGGGAGGGATATGAATAACTGTTTATGTGTGAGATGTTGAACTAAGTATTACTCTTCACAATTTGACCGTGTAATCCTCCTTTTATAGATGAGAAGACTGTGCTCAGAGATATCAAGGGACTTGAAAAAATCATCAAGCTAAGAGGAGACAAACTTGGAATTTGCAGGTACCTTTTGTTCCCTTTCTTCTATTATACCTATGTTTTATTTTGGAGTACATGTGTATGATTTTGCCTAAGAAAAATTGGTTCCATTTTTTTAAATTTTTTTCTGTGAAAAGTGGAAATATTCTATTGGGTTTTTCTAATTAAAAAAAAAAAAATACTCACCACGTAAATTAGATTATTTCTCCAAGTCCTAGAAAACAACATTCTTCAGGCTTCCAATAAGCACAGAGCAGAGTAACACACTGCCCATTACTGAGTGAGAGAGCCATTTGATGCTGACTGCCGGACTGGTTACCTGACAGGTGGCGACACAGGTGGAAATGAAATTCGGGGGCTACAGTCAAGGATTTCCCCAACCCCTTCCATTCCCCCTCCTTCCCAGCACCCTTTCTTGTCTTGTGCCCCATCTCCAGGAAACGGGGACAGCTGGTTATCCATTTCACTTCCCTAACAGTTGCAGGCTGACTGTTACCAAGCTGTGCCTTTGCTACAACAGTGTATTTTCTTTAAAAGACTGATGAGGAGGAGAAAAAAGTACTGTGCATTGTTTCTCTTAAGATTCATCATGCTGTGTGTGTGTGTGTGTCTCCCCCAAATCAGGGGAAACTATTAGGGGAGAGCCAGATCTCTTTAATGAGCCTAGAGGTAATGCAAAATTCATGTGCTTTCACCTGTGCCGGGTGAAGCCTGGTGCACAAACAAAAAGAGGAAGGTGGAAGAGCCGGTTATTTACACTTTCACTGAAGGAGGTACCCTGGCCGCTACTGGGCATCCTGACCCACTTGTTCATTTTTTAGGAAGAAGTGGATACTTTCAGTGGGGAAAAACTCAAGCATCAGATTTGTTCCTTGGAGCATTAATAAAAGGGCTCAGTTAGCTTCATCTCATTATTTTACTATGAGTATTGACTTTGGCCTAGAGTCATGTATAGATAAAATGGTGCAAGGGCTTGTCCTAAGTGATTACTCAGAATTACAAATCATTTCACGTGTAACTGAATACTGCAGTCTAGCTGGCACCCTGCCCCTTGCTTCTCCCCCCTCCCCTTTCTCTAATAGGAGCGCAAATCCAGCTTTGTCTGAAGAGGCAATTAATCTTATTCACTGAAAGCTGAATTTTAATTCACCAGCATGTGGAGGACATATTTGCCTATCACACAAAATTAGTTTAACAGAATTCAGAAGAAAAAAAATATATTGGAAGTCTTGGCATTCTAAGGGAGGCAAAGTATCTTGTAGGTGCATTCCTTTATTAGCCATCTACATACTAAGGATAAGCTCTTTTTGTAAAGATAACTCTATTAGGGTAAACTGGGTTTATTTTGTATTTGAGAGTGGCTGATAACATTTTATTTTGTATAAAGAAATCCACAAGATATGTGTGTTTTGGAAGAAAATGGACATAAGGTAAGAAAGATAAATTTTAGTTTTATAGAGATTCTAAAAGGCTATTATTTTTAAGGGCACAGTTTAGAGATGATCAGAAAAAAAGGGGACACATAAAAATCCTAGACAGCCTACATACATCCAAATCAAATCACAGGGGTAAGTAGTGAGGTACAAAGTAGACCGAGCCTGGGAGACTTGTGCGAAATCTGCTAGGCAAATGCTGGGTTTCTGTAGTGCTTCTGCTCTGCTGTGTTTTAACAGTTTTCCCCTGAGTAAGACCCCAGTCTTTTGTCTGAGGTTTGTTTCCCATGTAGACAAAGTGTTTGAAAGAAACAAAACAAAAAGACTTCCTGTAGCAGTTTCTTAATTCAAGAGATTTGGAGATTTGGACATGAATATGATTTAATGCATGTTCGTGCTTAGTTAGATATCAAATTCCCATAAGGTCAGAAAACACATGGGCTTGGCTTTGTACTTCTATTTAACACAGCACTCCTCAAAGACTACTTCAAGGTACAGACAGATACCAAAACATGTAGCAGTTTCTCCCCAGTGCAAAGAGGGAATTTAATAATTGTAAAAAGTACAAATGATCTTCTATGCCAAATAATTAATACAGCATAAATCTTCAAGAGTTTAAAAGGTGCTATTGGTTTTTCTGTGGCTCCTTCTCCATTCTCCACTTATGACTGTCTCATACCCCTGGAATTAACCTCCAAATATGATTGCTTCCATTACTTCTTCCAAGGGTGCACTGTTGAATACTTAATAATGAGATGAGGACTCAAGGAACAATGGAAATCTTCAAAAATTGTCCTAAAGTTCTGAGAGTATTTTTTTTTTTTTTTAAACTCTTGGTGGGCGTGAAGTAGGAGCGGGCCAAATACAGGGAAGCTATCAAGTTAAGTTGGCCTGCTGCTGCTGCTGCTAAGTCACTTCAGTTGTGTCCAACTCTGTGCGACCCCATAGACGGCAGCCCACCAGGCTCCCCCGTCCCTGGGATTCTCCAGGCAAGAACACTGGAGTGGGTTGCCTAATGGTCACCAAATGCCATAATATAGCTCTTTAAGCACAAGGCTGTAAAGTCACAAAGCTTTATTGCCTTGTCAAGACATTTGCAGTGCTAAACCAGGCAATTATTCTTAAAGGAAACATTTAAAATCCAAGGTTTTTACATTATTACCTGAAAATGTTGCTTTAGCTAGTGTCAGTGTCATAAAGGTAGACTTTTGGAGTCCACATTATCTACATAATGTTTAGCATTTAAATTATGCAAAATTGGAATTTGGAGACAAGAAACCCCGGAAACACATATCTGCAAATAAACAACTTGCAAATATTCTAAGACTTGAAGGATGCACTGAAGGTATGGCAGTGTTTATCCATTATGTGATTTTTGTTTGTTTGTTTGTTTTTGGTAAACTCTGCCTCTGTGCTAGGTGCTTAAGCTTATTTTGAGAGGAAAGTCCCTCTTCTGCAATTCTTTTGTCTATTTTGTGGTCAGATCTTTAACTATATTACCTGGGGGGAAAAATCAAAGATGAGATGAAATCAATGAAAAGGCAGAGCTTTTAATATATCTTGTTGCTTCTCAAAGTAAAAAAAAAAAGTTCTATTTCCATTTCTCTTCACAGACATAACAAGAAACACACACCCTTTAGGGGAGGTTCTGGGTGATGCTCAACCTGGCTCTCTTACCTCAGCTTGGCGGGGCTCATTAGTAGTGTCTTCTCTAGTACAAAGGTGAAGAAGAAGCCCTCCATCCACACTCCTTTTCAATAGAGGGCTTTTCTCTCCCATCTCTTTCAAAAGACACAAGTCTGTTCACAATTCTTAATGAAGCTCCAAATAAGTAGGTATATTTCCATGCAGAATTATTCCTTCAAAGCGTATAATTCTCTGTCTGGATTGTCCAGAGCATTCCCAAAGTCTGTCTATTGGCAGCTTGTCTGTCAAGGTAAATTTAATGGAAGTTTTAATGAATATAGAATAAGTTCACTGCAGTCAAGGCTAGCTATGTTCCAGGTATAACACTGTTAGGCAATTTCTATTACACCCACTGGCAGATGGGAAACAGAGGCCTTAATAGTTTTTAATACATGTGTTATATAATTTGCTCAAGGTAGAGAAGATCGTAAGATTTGAATAAGGACCTTCGATTGCAGAGCCTATGCTTTAAGTTAGTTTGCTGTTTTGCCTTTTTGTAAGCTATAGAGAATACATAATTTCAGTGGTTTAAGAAATTAAAGTGTCAAAATGAAAATCAGAAAGCAAACTAAAATGAAGAGAGGAATTTCTTTCTGTCTTAGAATCCTAGATCCCATCTCTGTTATAGCAGTAAGTAAAGATTTTTAGATAATTGCTTAAGCCTCTTGCCCAGCAGCCCTAGGAATTTAAAGGCCTCAGATAAGGATCAGATGCTGTAGTAATGAAACCAGATTCCTAGGTGCAGAGTATGAAGCATTTTAAAAATTCATTTTGAGGAATGTTAGGACGTTTTAGATTGCAATTCTTCAGAAAACTCAAAATATCCCAAACAGGATGGAATTTTTAAAAAAATGTTATATGCTAAGTCAT
Source organism: Budorcas taxicolor (assembly GCF_023091745.1). Taxonomy (NCBI): domain Eukaryota; kingdom Metazoa; phylum Chordata; class Mammalia; order Artiodactyla; family Bovidae; genus Budorcas; species Budorcas taxicolor. The sequence goes on from NC_068919.1 coordinate 30,070,361, forward strand.
AAGGTATGGAATCTCAGGACTGGGTAATATACCAGTTTACTTGCGTTACCAAGAATCCTGATCCTATTCCTTTTCCCACTCCGCTATCCTCAGCATAACTGTTATCCTTGTTGGTCTCAAGATGAGCACTTGATCCCAGGGATCATATCTCCATATCCCAGCACTAGAGCAAAAAATGCAACTGTCTGTATCTTGTGTATTTTTGTTGAACCTTTCCTAGAAATGTCTTTAAACTATTTCCCTGCACATATGACATATATCATCATCTACAACTTGGCTGCATGTCTACTCCAAAACCAATTCCTAATAAAGGGAATGAAATATATATATGTATATACACACACATACATACACACACATTTTAATATGAGAAGATGAGGATGGGGTAGAATTATTTTTCCTGGGAAAATAAGTGGCTTTATGCCAAAGTCCAAGTAATGATGCATTCCCAGAATCTTAGTGGTTAAAAAATAGTTCGGAGAGAGGAAAAGATAGAGGGAGTTCAGTGTGTACTGGATATTTCATTTGAGAGGCTTAATATCCTCATGTGTATCCTAAGTCCTGTTCCCCTTGCCTCTGTGGAGAGAGGATGAATAGGCAACATGCTAAAGTTTGCCATCTATTCCTTCTGTCTTCTTAGTAAATATTGAGTGAATGCCTCCACGTGCTATGTGCTGTTTAGATGCTGGAATGAGGAACAGTGGAAGGATAGAAAATAGTAAAGAAGTCAGACAGGTGGATAAGACTCCATGTGAATTTCTGGGCCTTTGTTCTTTGGCAAATTAGGCAGGCTTCGCTGAGATCAGTGAATGCATTAATAATGGTATTACTTTTTTGGGAGATCCAACTGGAAGCAGATGGAAGGGGATCATGCTCTCTGTTATAGTTCCATGTTGTTATCATTTCTATAATTGAGTCCTCTTAGGGAGGAGCTTTCTAGTGGAAAAGATCCCCATAATCTTTATTCTCTACCTTTTCTTAAGGATCTTCAAGCCATAAGAGTTTCAAAGACAGCTCCCTTTTTAGGTAAATGTGGTCGTGATCAGTTGTTTGGTTCCTTAAGACATATAGGAATTCAGTCCTTCCACCAAAGGAAGGCAAGTTCTGCCAGATTATCTAAGCAGAACCATATTTCTATTTGAAAGAAGACAACTTAAAAAAAAAAAAAAATATATATATATATAAACAAACTTCTGACTTATGGTAAAGTCTAAAACCTGCCTTTTATTCAACTTATTCCCTGAACCATTTTCAAGTAAAAAAGCTCACATTTATCTAAAGAATTACTTAACAAAATGTATTTTAAAAATAAATAAACATGTCATAGTACCTAGATATAACTTCAGAAGAGAAGTATGATTTTTTTTTGTTTGTTTCTTGTGGTATCTTTTTTTGTTGGGATAAGTAAGTATCCTACAAAGGTGATTATTTTGAATACTCCTCTGTGCAGTTAAATAACAACAAAAAATGATTGACGTACATTGCTCTTTAAGCTAATGCTTCATATAAAGCAGGTTCTTTTTCCCTCTATATCAGTGCCTGGTTAATGATCCAACTGACGGTGGTTAGAATAAAACTTGTTGGATGCCCAGCATTTGAGTAAATGAAATATGGAGAAATGGGATATCTATCATACTATCAGTAATTTTTTTTTTTTTAACAAGCAAAAGGAGAGTGTAGAGGGGGAGAGGGAGATGAATAAGAGGAAAGGTAAAGGAGATGAAGAAGATAAAGAAATAGGAATAGAAAAAATGGGAGAAACATATATCTGAAATCTCAATGGATTATTATAAAAAGTACAAGGATAACTACAGAAGTCTAGAATAAAGAGATAATATACAAGGTGCCTTTTGAGAATTAGAATTGCTGACAGAAGAATTTATAATGATGTTATTCTTATTGTGAAATTGCATTGCTTCTACTTATTTCATAAAATATATGCCTTTAGGGACTCTGGTTAACATAGTTTGGTTGATTATTGTGTTGTTTTAACATCCTGTGGTGAAAGCAGTCTGGCAAACTAACCACATTACAGGACAGATTCTAAGGAAATTTACCAAAAGAAAGAAATCTGTCTGCTTCAACTCTGTTTGTACTTGGTGGCTCTATTGAGAATATAATTTGGAGACAATTTTAAGAGCTTTAACTCTCTGAAATATATTGAACATTCAACTACATGATGCTTGATAGTTGTTATTGTCAACTTGTAAATATTCATGATGCTCTGGTTTCTATTTTATACATGCTGGCTGAAAAGGTTAATAGTATATAAATCACTCTTCCGAGACACTTATAGTCTAGCACGCCAAATAAATATTTAGGCTTCTATAAGAGGAAACAAAAATCATAAGGTATGCTTCTATGATTATTATGAATCCAGTAAGTCTTATAGATTGTTTTTCTATCACCTTAACAATTTGAATATGGTATGTTACTTACTAATTTAACCCTGAAGAATTTTTTTAGTTTCTTGACATTGGTCTGAAATATCCTGACCTGAGATTGTCATAACAATAATTTAGGAGTGAACTATGGGCAGGGGAGTACAAAAGAGATTTTGCTTTAGTAATTTAATTTGACAAAAAATTTTTTGAGCCTTACACATTATTTATTAATCCTAGATCTGATATCTGTTACCCTAGCCCAGAGAGTCATAAAGATGTTGGCAAGAGGTATCTCGAGGGACTCTTGGATGGAAGTGTGTGGCCTAGATGATCTGTTAGATTATGAAGATAAAGATCTCCACTGACCAAGAGGTTGTTGCCTCTTTAGAGCAGGCCCAAGTTCTAATTCATCAGAACTTTGATTCCTAGAAGGAGTGGCGGAAAAAAAGTTTTAAAATTAAGAGTTATTAAAGATGACCTGTTTATTGCTCTTCTGGGCAGAGAATACATATTTATAAGTTGCTTGTAAGTGTGTTTTTAAACATTTTAGAAAAAATAACATAAAAAGCAGATCCCTATTAATGAATTTGCACATTTGTTTTTCTGAACACTGGCATTCTTTTATTTCATTGCTACTTTGGATTTTATTTTTTTAATATAAATTTATTTATTTTAATTGGAGGTTAATTACTTTACAATATTGTATTGCTTTTGCCATACATCAACATGAATCTGCCACAGGTATACACGTGTTCCCCATCCTGAACCCCCTCCCTCCTCCCTCCCTGTACCATCCCTCTGGGTCGTCCCAGTGCACCAGCCCCAAGCATCCAGTATCATGCATCAAACCTGGACTGGCGATTCGCTTCATATATGATATGATACATGTTTCAGTGCCATTCTCCCAAATCATCCCACCCTCGCCCTCTCCCACAGAGTCCAAAAGACTGTTGTATACATCTGTGTCTCTTTTGCTGTCTCGTATACAGGGTTATCGCTACTTTGGATTTTAAAATACAAATAATATGCATAAGGGGCATTAATTATGTATCCAATAGTCATATAGTTCTAATGAAGATATAAATTGTTCACTAAATATAGAGGGAGAAATCCAAATAAACAAATTTCATGTACCACAGGAAAAAGAAATTGTTCTCATATTTTTTTTAAAGATTAGTAAGATGCAAAGCACCCTAAATTGCTGTCTATTTTTTTTCTTGTATCTTTGCCTTTCTCCTCCAAAGAACAGGATCCAATGTGATTTCAGCCATGAATACATTTCCTCTTGCTTTTGTAAGGTTGAAGACAAAACACAGATTAATATAGTAGCTACGTTAGAAAATACAGCTAACTTGGGTTAATTTTGTGGGTCTATTTTTGCAGAAGTAAGAGTGTATTTTGAGGCGCTGCTGGTCTTTAAGAATATTTACTGGGGCTAAGTCCCTGTTAAATCAAAGTTTCATTCATAACTATGAAGTTCAAACATTGCATACCTTGGTGATGATATAGTAACTATTGTGTAACCATATATTGGATTAATTGTCTAAGTTATAAGAAACAAAATATAGCTTAATGCAAATGAACAATTATCTATTTGAAAAGATATGGAAGTTTTCATGTGAGTGGCTGTTCCTCAATTATGTAGATGAGTCCAAATCTGTCCTGTGGCACAGCCACTAGACAAAAACACACTAATTTTTATTTTTATTTAATAATATAAGTTATTTAGCTCCACCTGCCTGAGTTATAACTCAATGAAAGGTAATTTTAAAGATGTTTTTCTTTTAGTTTCATGTTTGAAGTAAATACTATAAACCTTTTATAAATGTAATGATTTTTTTCTCTTAAAAACTCGCTAATATCTAACTATACTAATAAACGCATAATGTATATTATTAGGTCTGTACTCTTGGTCATGGGTATCTGTGCATTTTAGAGATGGTCTGTGCACAAGTGTCATAAATGACCATTTTATAGATAGATAATGTTCTTAATCCATAACTCTTTATTGCTGATGGTTATTGCATTAGATGATGACCCATAGCTATTAAGAGTCAGTTTTTAATATCACAACCATTTAGAAAGGTTAATGGACTCGGTTTTGAGATTTAACCTTTGAATGCTTCAGGTTAAGAGGTTATATTTGTGCACTAAAATGCCAGAAAATATCTACTTATTTTCATTTCACTGTGTACTTTTAGTAGTGTGATTATGTACAGTTACTGTTATTTACCGAGCAAACTGAAAGTGCATGACACGTAAGATAACAAGTTTCTAGAGCAGTGAGATTCTTTCAAAATATACATTTCATATTTGGCTTTATTATTTTTCATTTAGATACAAAAATTGGTATGTGAACAGATGTAACCTAAATCAATTGAGGAATATTTATTAAGGTTGTTTAAGAAAAAGAAAAGACCAAGATTATAATTCACAGTTTTCTTGGCTAGTCTGAAGAGTTCACATGCATATAATGGGGAAACTGGTCATTTAGGAAAATCATGAATCCTTTCTGGATGATACCTAGCTATAGCCCAGAATTTTCAGAGGAATAAAATAGTGTCTATAAGGATTCAGATAATTTCACTTTAAAAATCTAAATAGGGTTCCATGGTGGTCATTTATCATTTATTTTGCTATCCATTACCCATTTTCTTCTTAATATCATCCTATTCCCTTTTATTCCATTATTTGTTTATTGTGAGTAAGCTTTGTGGGATGAAATTACAGGCATTTCCCTTCTATTATGGAAGCCAGAAGCTGATATATAAATACAGTAATGGCTCCCAGTGAATTATACTTTTTTGTACCCATTCTGTTGTGTCTCCCCTCCACACTGACTCTAGGCATGACCATATGGCCTTATGTTTTGGCCAATAGGATATAAGTAAATATGATGCAAGCAGAGGCTCGGAAAGCACTCATCCATTAGGTTACTGTCTCTTGTTTGCTCCTTTTAAAATCTGTCCACAGCGTGAAAAGGCCTATGAGGTATGAAGAGAGACCCCTGAACCAGTGGCTTCTTTGCAAAATTATCATCAAACATTGAAGGGAGGTTGTCTAGAACCAGACAATTCTCAGCTTATCTGCCTGTCCCCATTTTCTGTTACCTATCCTCTCATGGGCTCTCTGAGCTTAACAGTTTGCCAAGAAATTACATTCTACTAATTTACCTAAAATTAGTTGCTAATGCAACCAAGAACCTGAAATAACATAGGGACTTTGTAAATGCAAAGGATTACTTGAGAATAACATACAACCACCATGAACACCCTTACACAGATTCGCTTAGAAGTTATGAGTGGAATACATGTATGTTAGTTTGGGTTATAAATATTCCTTACCAGAGAGTGATTGATGGAACCTTTTATGAGACAGACAGTGATATTAACGCAGCCGCTTCTAGACTCAGGAATCTGAGTCTCCATTTCTCATTTACCTTTTATATACGTTGTATGGATCTCAGTCTAGAAGTTACTCAAAGAATAATCACAGTATTTGAAAACTTTGTGTCCTAAGCAGTATTCTTTTTTCCGGTTTCATTTCTATAATGGTTATAGAATATTGTATTCGTTTAAGATGTACTGTGCATTCCCTCTTTATTTCTGTATTCTCTTGGATTTTCTGTGTCTCTGTTTTTCCCTTTGTCCCATGTTTCTGCATTCCCTTCCCTGTATCATCAGGGAATTCTTTTATTGCAAATAGCACCACCAAGTGCCTCCCGATGTTGTTCTGACATTTGTGGTGTGCTATTGCTTTCCTTTCATGTTTACTCTGAGCTCATCGTCTCCTCTATGCTATTGGACACTTGGTGTAAAATTCACATACAACATGTGAACCATCCTAAAGATACAATGCATTTTTCTCATCCATAGCTCTTCTCAAATGCTGAACTGTGTAATTATTGATATGTGTTTCCATCTTTACCATTTTAGGGACAGTATCTCATTGTCATTTTATTGCATCAGTTCTAACCTGGGGTTAATGGATAGCTAAATTGTGGCATGTGTGGATGTAGGCAATTTATAGTAAGAAGGTCCCGGTTCTTAAAGCTGGCTGTCACCACAAAGAGGCAAAGAATCATGGTGCTACTGCCAGGCACACTGCTTTACAGGTTGCTGTTGTCAGTCACTAAGTTGTATCTGACTCTTTGTGACCCCATGGACTGCAGGATGCCAGGCTTCCCTGTCCTTCACCATCTCCTAGAGTTTTCTCAACTCACATCCCTTGAGATGGTGATGCCATCCAACCATGTCATCCACTGTCACCTGCTTCTCCTCCTGCCCTCTATCTTTCCCAGCATGAGGGTCTTTTCCAATGAGTCAGCTCTTCATATCAGGTGGCAAAAGTATTGGAGCTTCAGCATCAGTCCTTCCACTGAATATTTAGGGTTGACTTTCTTTAGGATGGACTGGTTTGATCTCCTTGCTGTCCAAGGGACTCTCAAGAGTCTTCTCCAGCACCACAGTTTGAAAGCATCAATTCTTTGGTGTTCAGCCTTCTGTATGGTCCAACTCTCAATCCAAACACACTACTGGAAAAACCATAGCTTTAAGTAAATGGACCTTTGTCGGCATAGTCATGTTTCTGTTTTCTAATATGCCGTCTAGGTTTGTCATAGCTTTTCTTCCCAAGGAGAAAGCATCTTTTAATTTCGTGGTGGCAGTCACCATCCGCAGTGATTCTGGAGCCCAAGAAAGTAAAATCTGTCACTGTTTCCAGTTTTTCCCCATCTATTTGCTATCAGATACCATGACCTTAGTTTTCTGAATGTTGAGTTTTAGCTTTACAGGCAGATGATGTTTAATAAATGTTCATTGACTTGAAGTTAAACAATTTTCCAAATTTGGAAAATTGGTCTTCATTCTGGAACAAAAGCATCCATTGTTTCTGATATTGTATAACTAGTTCCACGGTAAATGGAAAGTTATTCCCTTTTGATACACATATAAGCATTCAGGCATAAAAGAAAAGGGCCATGAAAACACAGAAGAGGAACATGAAATCTAAAATCCAAGAGAAAAAGAGGCCTCGGAGGTTAGCTAACATTTCCCTTTTCTTGCACAGCACCATGCCACCAAAGCTGTCATAACCTATTCAAAGACTGTAAATTTGGAATTTTTGTACATTAGAAGGTACATTCAACTGACAATGCTAGGAAATCCATTTTTACAACTTAACAATTTCTGTCAACGTTTAAAAAATGTTTTCTGTATCCATTTCTTGAGAGACTCATAAAGCTGACTTTCAGAGTATTTTTGGTTTCTGCCGTTTGTTCATTCTTTAACTATTTTTTCCTTCCATTTCAAGAAAAAACGTTGGCCATTTTCTCACCTTCTTTGGCTTAGACTGCAATGCTAGATGATTCCAATACAATTAGGTGAGATTTTTATAGGCCCTCAAAGGCTAACAAAATAATAAATGTGGCAGTTCAAATAATAGCAAGCATAGCAGGTCAAGCAAAAAACAAAAAACAAAAAAAAACCTTTGAACTGAAATTGACAAATCTTAACATTACCAGAGTCTGGAAATGCAACACTCTTTCCTTATTCTTGTTTTTTAAAAATTTTCTTTTTTTAGTATTGCCTAAGGATGTTTTCATTCTGCCTCAACTACTACTGATGTCTTTTAAAATGTTCAATGCATAGATTCTGCTTGCCAAGAATGACTCAAATGTTACTGAAATATGAATTATTTTCCTTGATTATTTTTTCTAGACTCTTTCAAGAATACTTATTTGCCTAATAATTCTTATAAAATGAGATGTAACAAATTTCTTTGAAATGCTTTTTTATTTTATTTTAAAAGTAATGTATTGCAGAAAATTAAACTATAAAAAGGCACAGTGGAATTAGTATTTTCCTAATGGTAACTAACATTGTCCTTTTATTTTGTATCTTTCTAGTCCTTTTTTTTTTCTATGACTAGATATACATGTATATATGACGTATATGTGACTGGAATCATACTTTTTTGAGTAGGGAGTATGAAATACAAATTTCTTGACAACAAACATAAAGGCTTATAAAACTTCAAATATAATTTTTTCATAATTAAAAATATGACAAAAATCTATCAAATCGCTATTGTTTGGGTGGGAGTACAATTAATTCTTAGGTACAAATAGCTCTTACTGTTCTAATGGGAGCTTGTCAAAAAAACTAACTATGGCATATGTAAATTAGAGATTTCAGGTGGCACTACAAACAATGTCCCGAGATCAATTTTGATATTTATTTTCCAAGGAACTTAGCTTGCCTCAGTCCTCACCTGGCATTTTTTTCTCATGAAATTCAGCAATTACATATAACTGATTGAAATAAGCAAAAATAAAGCTCACAGCATTTTCCCTTTTTAAGCATAGTTTTATTCATTTTTTTCATCAACCCTTAAAAATGTGACCTCTGAAAGATAACAACAAGACATGGTTTCAGAGCACACCATAGCCTCTCTCGGTCTCCCATGCTCAGTGCTAACTCTTTTGTTTGTACAATAGTCTTTTATTCTGAGCAATATAACATTGTAGTTCTTGTAATAAATGCCTTCATGTGAAGCAGTTCAGCTAAGAGAATGTTATTAGACTGTGCTCCCAGGCAGTGCACCTCCGCACGATCAATACAAAGCTGGGCCTCAGCTCATTCCCTCTTTGCTTAAATTCCCTGCAAATGTGCAAGAGAAGCAGCAGAGGGTGTCATCAATCACAGGCCACTGTGACATATGCTGAAACCTGACCAGGGCCGAGATGTTTTAATAAGGCATCCATTAAAACCCTCAAATAAATTGCAATTTGAAAACAGAACATAATACCAGCCAAGTTTTCCTCATCCATCTTGTGGCATGTCATGTAATGTAATTGCGTTGTTAATTTATCCAAGAACTTTCTCAGTACACTGTTTTGTTGGCACCGCTTAATTTCCCCGTAGACCATGTGTGTGTGTGTGTGTGTGTATGTAGACGTGCACACGGGCGCATGTGAGACAGAGAAAGCAGAGTGAGCAACTGGAGGAGAAAAAAAAGAATCCGTGTTTATTTCTGTATGTTTGTGTGTCTGTTGGTTCCTTGGAGGAAATAAGTCATGTTTCTGCTTAGCATGGCATTAACCAGAGAGCTAGTCAGAACTTTTAAATCTTTGACGTTTTGTCAATGGCCCCTGAGCATCCTGTTACTGCCTCACCAGTTCTGGCCTACAGCAGGACCACTTCCCTCCCTGCTCAACTTGCCATGGGTTTATGCCCTTCCAAAGTGGGATCACTCAGAGTGCCTGTGGATCCCATCAATACATATTGACAAAAGTGTTTACGGGCTACTTAGGATCACCGCACAAGACACTCAGAACAGTACTGATTTGGGTTCCCTAGCTCTTGGGTTATAAGTGAAAAGTTTTGACTTGTGTAAGAAAAGTAAAAAAGTTATCAATCGAAAGGAGAGAATGAAAAAGTACATCTCTAGAATATATCAAAGTGATCGCATTATGTATTATATACATGTGTGTATGAATATATATGCATGTGTTTTGTAAAAGTTTAAAGGAAAGATGCAGGCAGCCAGGGGATCAGATAGATTTCTTTGTCTTCTAAGCATAAATCTAAAAATAGGTAATGCAATTCTTCATGTAGGGCTGCGTCAGCAGATTCTTCACCTTTATTTATTCTTCTTGGTTTTCTTAATCTGTTCTTTTCTTTCTGTAAGAGAAGCCAGTGGAAGGCAGAGGGAGAATCTACCTCACACATTCCATCTAGATCTAGGATGTCACAGTAATCATGTCGACAATCAAATATTAGTTTAGAAGTGTCAAATGTCTTTTCTAGGCCTACTGTTTTGAAGTGATAAGTTGCTGAACTAATGACAGAGGAGACAAGACAGTGTGACAAAAGGGAGAAAAATACATCATGGATCTACTTGTGTAGCTTTTGTTTTATGAATATTAGTGAGTAAAATAGTTCAGACCCAGTTGTTTTTTTTTTTAATGACAACTAAATGTATAAAGCATGCTAGTTAAAACATGAACAGCCACCTCCTCTCAATAGATCTTTATGTCTGAAGTTGCGTTTTAAGTTGGCGCTAAGAATGTGGTGGCATTCTAATATGCAGCCTGCACACAGACCATTCTCCAAGGCTCCGTCTTATGACCATGCAAAGTCTTAGATGATCATGGAATATGAAAGATGCCAGGGAAAGCCAAATTAATTTCTGCCTTCTGCTAATAGATGACCTTTGTGATTTGGATCAGGAGCTGAAATTCACTTAGTCAGAAAGGCAGGAGAGTAGGGAAAACACCTAAAATCATTTTCTCTCCCTATAGAGGAGACGCCTGCCTGCCACCTGCCCAATAAATGTCAAGTGGGTTATTATTATTTTTTTTAAATAAGCAGCCTGATTTAAAAGCATGGAATGCTTCATTGAGACGTTCCGGGCAATAGGAGTGAGACTGATTAAAATTATAAAATTTAAAAAAAATTAAGCATTTATATATAACATAGAAGAAAGAAAAACATTAAAAATTAGACATGAGGATGGTTAGTTCTTTCCTAGGGACTTCGTTAACACTTCAGGGTTCTATGTAGATTCTTAAAGCTTTACTGAAATTTGAGCTGATTTATTATGCTTAGGAGAAATCATGTTTGGTTTCTTATAGTTGAAAATATTTTGAAGTTTAGCTGAAATTTGTTTGGAATTGGGAGTGTAATACCCCAAGCAACATTCAAGGGATCAAAACCAACAGGAACTGGAATATACAAAAACACAGTTTCTTTAGCTCCACGTGAGTCGAGGTTGCCAACTTTCACATGCTTCTAATGTTAGCTCAAGCTTTCTGGCAGTCCCATTGTAAGCTCCATTTCACAGGCATCCTCTGCTATTTTGGCATTTTAATGTTGGCCTTACTGCTTTTTATTTCCTTGTCCAGGAATATAGTCATTTTAAAAACAGCATAATTATTATTGGATGTGTATATTTTTTAAGTTCCAGCTTGAGACAAATTCTATCTTGCATTTAGCTACTACCCTTGAAATGCACAGAAGGAATAAAACATTAAAGACACCAAGGACATAGACCTTTAATTCCTCTTGTGTATTGCAAGGGCAAGAATGAAATGTCAGTTCCCAAGGTGATTATATAGCCCATGTTGGTAAGAATGGAATAATTGTGTCCTACCCGGGGTGTGAGAAATGTATACATGGGGAGATAAAATTGTAAGGGGGCAGACAATATAGGGCAAGCACATGCACAGCACAAAAGAATTCAATTGGGTGGATGACACAGGTCTTTGGCCTTTGCGGAAATCAATGAACTGCTGTTTAGGTGTCTTTTTCAAAGCACAGGGATGTTGAAAGGATAAAGCCTTGACTCTCTGATCCATTGAGGCTTGCTCAGTTAACCTTAGGATATTTTTAAGAAAGTTGATTTGTTTCTCTTTTTGATTTCCTTTTTCTCTTGGCTTCCTTGAACTGATTTACAATTCCTGCATCTATTGCTGCCTTTAGCTATGAGCTCCATTATTCAGCTACCCTTTTTGTAATTAAATTCTGCTTGAATTGCTTATAGGCCTAACCCTCCTTAACTTCTATCTGTGACCTCTTGTTTCTAAGTTAGTTAGTGACATTGTATTGGACACACCATGAATAACCTTTCCTGGCTGCTAAAATACCCATGTCTGAATTCAATTTGAGGTTTCTTTGTACAAAATTCCCTGCAAACTTGCATACAAATTCAAAGCCTGATCCATAAAAATCTTCTAGCAATATCATTCTAATTTCAGAAGCCTAGTGAGATGAAGCCATGTGTTATGTTATAAACACCCCAACAAAAGAACTGTGATCTTACCATGTTATTTTTTTCCCCAACGTAATTTTGTAAATGTTGTTGATTCTGCCTCACCATTTGGAGACTCTTGCATGTGTTACTCTTCCAAATTCCCTGCTTTAAAATTCCCTAGAGCCCTATAAGTGCTGGATTTCTTAAAGAAATAGGTTACCTTCACCCCTACCCCCCACACTCCCCACTCCTCCAAAAACAATCCCCATACAAAAGTGCCAATAAACTAACTCAGCCACATACAATGATATTGTGAAGAAAATCTCAGGAGAAAACCATTTAAATTTCACGGCATAAATCTGAGCTCTTGGCCAACCTTCCGTTAGCAAGTAGCAAGCACAAGTCTCATGCTAATTCTCCACCAAACCTCGAGTTTTATGAAAGCTACATTTTATCTGTTTGGTTATTTGCAGTCACCCGAGAGTTGGAAAAGGAATATTAGCACCACTCACATTTTATTGTGGAAGTCACAGTACTTGGTTGACCCCCTTTTCAGGTCCTATTGAATTTCCTATACAAAGGAAATGAAAATGTTTTATATTTAATACAGCAGCACATAACGAAAGCCTTAGTTATTACACAGAGAGCTGCAATTTTCTGCCTTTGTTTCAGCTATTACTGTGGAGCTGAAATTTCCAAGCACTTTTTTTATGATTTGTTTATTGCTGACTTTAGAGATGACAGTGAGGAGAATGCCACCTTTATGCCACCTATGCTACAGTTGAGGGCTTTCTGTTTGTACTTATTTATCCCACAAAAGAATGGTCCAGCTTTTTATTGATGTCCCAGTTTTTTTTTTTTTTTTTTTTTTTTGCAGACGGATCAATTTTAAAAAGTTAAAAAAGTGATCTTGCAGAAACCATGGATTGAACAGAGAGCATATTCCTGATTTTACTCCTGTGTGGCTCTGAGACTGTGCAGGGGCAAGAACTCCAGTTAGACTATTGGCATGGTGCTAAGCACCTCACCTTTATTATTCAGTTATTACAATAATGACAGTGCAGGAACAGGCGGGCTTCCCTGGTGGCTCAGATGGTAGAAAATCTGCCTCCTATACAGGAGACCTGGGTTTGATCCCTGGATTGTAAAGGTCTCCTGGAGAAGGGAATGGCAACCACTCCTGTATTCTCACCAGAATCCCCATGGATAGTGGATCCTGGTGGGCTATAGTCCCTGGGGGTCACAAAGAGTCAGACACAACTGAGTGACTAAGCACATTCTTATAATTATCAACCTCTTTCCATAGATGAGGAAACTGAGGTTTAGGGAGGTTTTCTAACTTGTCTAATATTGCCAACTGGGAATGGAACCTAATCTGTCTGATTCCAGAGCCTGTTCCTCCGTCTTTTTTTTTTTTTATACTAATAGTCATTCTATTTTAAAAATTTACTTTCTTTCCTGATTCTTTAACATTTAAAATCATTTTCTTTTAAAAAGATTATACAACAAACACACACATACCCTTCAGCTAGATTCATCAATGCCGATAATCTGTTTTTCCTTCCCTTCATACCACACACAGACATATATTTAAATACATACACACATATAAGTATATTCATACACACATTTGTGTATTAATTCACATGGCTAAACCATCTAAAAGTAAGTTACAGTCACTATGATGCTTCAGAAAATAAAAACATTCTCCCATTTAATCAAAATGCCATTCTGCATCATAAAAAATAAACATTTATTCAATAACATCATCCAGTAGTCTACATGCAAATTTTCCAGATTGCCCTCCACATGATTTTTTTTTTATTATTTACTTGGCTGCATCAGATCTTTGTGGCATGTGAGATCTTTGGGGCATCACGTGGGATCTTTCATTGCAGTGCACGGCTTAGCTGGTTATGGCACTCGAGCTTCAGAGCCCGTGGGTTCAGTAGAGCAGTTTTGGCATATGGGCTAAGTTGCCCAGTGGGATGTGAGATCTTAGTCCTCTGATCAGAGATCAGACTCACATCCCCTGCATTGTAAGGTGGATTCTAAACCCCTGGACCACCAGAGAAGGTTCCCCAAATGACTTTTTGACCCTATTATTTTTGACCCAGGGTCCCATCAAGGAAGAGCTTGCCCTCTTAACTACTCTGTCTATAGCCTCTCCAGAATACTGGATGTGGAGTGAGATCTTTACAGGTTAGAAGAATTAAGTACAAAAGCTTGTGCCAAAGTGCAGCCATTATATTGATCTATATATTATCATAGTAGGTCTATACGTTCTCAAGGTCCTTTCCACTCTGATAGTCATGAATCGTGTGATGTTGTGACATTACTATCCAATGAGTGGAATATTGGAATAGTTTGGTGATTTCCTAAGCTGTTCTACAGTTATTTATTCTCAGAATTAGTTACAGCTTCCATGTTCTGCCTCTTGTCATTACTTAAATGATTCTAAACCAGCCTCAGCAAGACTGTTCTTAAACAGGTAACTCCTGACACTCCAGGATTCAAAACATCATTATTGAGGGATAATAAAAGGAAAAAAAAAAATGAGTAAGAAACCAGAAATGGAGGAGAAATAGGGAGAGAATGTAAATAGAGGGAAGAAAAAGTAATCAGAATCAGGTTGATTAAATTTATAATTACAACAACATACCAGTAAATGGGCAAAACATTGAGTGCTTAGCATGCTTGGCAGAATGAGGATTTTTAATGTACTGTTTCATTTAATCCTTAAAAATAATGTTCCAAGATCGGTTACTATTACCCTTTCACCATTTTTTGGAAGAATTATTGAGTCTCACAAAGGTTAAGTATCTTGTCCAAGGTCGTCTAGATAATACAATGCAGCTGTGCTCAAACCCAAGCTGAAGAAAGAGTGGGGGAGGTGAGGTAAGGAATGGGCAGGGATGAGTGGGCATCTTCCCCTCCTACCGTGCCCTCTCTCCCCACAGGTTCTTAGTCATCATGTCCTGTCACTGGTCGAGAATCTCATTTTTTCTCTGTGTCTTCTATGATGCTTTAATTCAAGCCAATGCCATCTCTTTACCAGATGCCTGCAATAACTCTTAATAGACTCCCTGCCACCCATCTTCTTCCTTTAGTCTCTAATACACTGGTCAGATGGTTTTTTCCAGTAATCTTTCTCAACATGTCACTCCTTTGTTTGAAATTCTTTGACTGTTCATCACTTAGACTAGTGGTTGTTAACCCTGCCTGCACATGAAAATCCTAGAGAAAGCTTTAGGAAATGCTGGTGGCCAGGCCCCTACCTCAGAGCTTCTGATCTTATTATTCTGAGGAAGTAGGTCTTCCAGAAAAAAAAAAAATACAAGACACCCAGGTAACTTTGAATTTCCAGTAAATATGTACTGGACATACTTTCAAAAACATACGAAAACTTGTGTTTATCTAAAATACTGATTTAACTGGGTATTTTACATTTTTATTTGCAAAATCTGGCTATATGTTTGCATTTGTTGTGAGGAAACTGAACATGTATGTGTGTGTGTGCTCAGTTGTATCTGACATAAGTATTTTAAAAACTTCCCTAAATAAGTCATGTACAGAATGGAACCCACCAGCTCATAGGAAAAAAATGTGAATGAAATAGTGTCTTCTTATGGCATAAAAGACTCTTCAGACTTTGGCCTCTGCCTCTTTTACAAGTTTCACTGTCCCCTCCCTACTCATACCTTACCTTCACCTTCCTAAATGCTATATAGTTTTATCTCCATATCTTTGCACATGCTGTCACCCAAGCCCAGGATTTCCTTTCTGGACTGTTTGATGAATTCCCAGTCATGCCTTAAGACCAAGATCTGACTTCCTTAGGTGAAGTGGATTGCATAGCCTTCCCTACTCCTGCCGTTTTGTGTGTGCACCTACCGTTCTGTCTATTCCTGCTACTAATAGTTATATGCACTGTTTACCTATTTTTTTTTACTATGCACTGCATTAGTTACTTTACATTAATCTCAAACTTGCATTAATTTTTTTGCAAATCAACATGTATTATACTTTTAACTTTAGTGTATTCTAAGATAATAATATATATTAAATACATCATATACTCGAATTGTATACTTTTTGCCAAGACTCCTTTCTTTCCCTCTTACCTCCCAGCCAGATGAACAGAACAAAGCAAAACAAAGCAGCTTAGACAAACACTTGTCTCCATGGTTTCAACATTTAAAAAGATGTTTATATTTCTCATCTCCTCAGCTACCATTTCCTAGTGGCACTACAGTTTCCCTCAATAACATCTTAGTAGTAGTGTCAGTCACTCAGTCGTGTCCGACTCTTTGCAACCCCATGGACTGTAGCTCACCAGGCTCCTCTGTCCATGGAATTCTCCAGGTAACAATACTGGAGTGGGTTGCCATTCCCTTCTCCAGGAGATCTTCTCAACCCAGGGATTGAACCCATGTCTCCTACACTACAGGCAAATTCTTTACTGTCTAAGCCACCAGGGAAGCCCGAATATAATGTAAGTGCTATGTAAATAGCTGAAGATGAGTGGCAAATTCAAGTTTTGCTTTCTGGAATTTCATGGAAATTTTTTTCCCAAATATTTTCCATCTTTGGATGAATATCATGGATATACAGATATTGAAGGGCCAACTGTATTTTCTTTTCTCTAAATATCAAATTCCTAGCAAATATATAATACCATATACAATTTCAAATTACAGCAAATTCACAGGATTTTTTCTGTTTGTTTGATTTTGCTTTAACCTGTCATGTAACATACTGCCATGAGTCTTTGGATGTGGCATCTAATCAAAAAAAGCTACATATGGTCACTTTCTGTATGAGAGGTGTAAATACATAAGGTGACAACATTTTTGTGGACTATTTTTAAAACATGACAAATAGCACTATCAACATTACTGATGGTTTAAATATTATGTATACATTAGAGATCATCTACATATCAATGCTTAAGTAAGGGGAACACTAGAAAGTAAATAACATTTTGGGGTTGTCATATTATTTAGCATATGTAAATCTTTGTTAAATATAATTAAAATGTTACCATATTTGGTATGATGTATTTTGATGTATTTACCCCACAGCTAACAATGTTAACATGTCAATAGTAAAATTCCATTAATCTGGATTCTATTATTAATAATAGATTATGATTTGGGAAAAGACTGTGTTGGGGTTACTTTTCATACTCAATGTTCATTTTACCAGATGCCTTCTTTTGGAGTTGGAAGCAGAAAGAAAGGTAGAACTGTCAGTTGTTTCATAGTCCGTAGGTTAAATCCTAACATAGACTTTAAGCTGTGTAATGGGAAAAGAGCCCATTGAAGGAGGGAAGTCAGGTGATCACAGTTGCACCAAATGTGTCATTTATGTTTGCATTTCCCATTTGGAAGGCAGGTTGGAATCTTCAGAGCAAGATGATGGCCTTTCCTAGTTGAGCTCTGGGATTTAGAGAAGCTGCTGACAGAATTGGCTTTTGATACATTCTTTGTTAACTGCTTTATGACCTTGGAATGTTTCTCATCACTTTATATAGCAAACCCAAGTTTACAAAGTGATCCAATTTTTATTGTATAGGCATCACGTATTTCCCTTCCCTGTAGCAGGGGAATAATGGCTTGCTTCTAAGAACATTCCTCTGTCCTGTTTCCTGTTTTCATCTGGAGGTGGATTATGGCCACTTTCTTCCATGCATTCGTAGGTAGGACCAGGCTTCTCCTATTTGATATTAAGCCTTTCTAACTTTGCTTGTTGATTAAATGCCTGCCTCCTCACTAGGTGATGACCTCCTTAAAGACAGAGGCTATCATTTCTTTTCTATCCCAGTGCCAAGTATTGTACTACCACAAACCACATTTTCAGTATGTTAGTTTCTTCAAAAGTTGACATGTGATGTTTGCTGGAATACAAACTGCAGCTAACAATGTTACTTGTTATTAACTTGAAATAACAGATCAACAAATGATTGCATTTTAATCATGAGAATTTGAGATAGTCAACATAAAGTACCACATAAAATGCTTAGCAAAAAGCAAATAGTGCATACTATCGTTAATAGGAGTAGTCAGAATAGTAGATGTGGATGCAAAACCCTGCAGGAAAAGTAAGGACTGTACATCTACTTTGGCTAGGGAAGTCAGATTTGGGTCTTTAAGGACAAGTGGAGTTTATCAAACTCAAAGGAAATCCCAGGCTTGGGAGATAGCACATGCAAAGACAAGAAAGTGTAGAGCATTTAGGAAGATAGGTATGAGGTGTGGAGAGACAGAGGAGATAAGACTTAGAGTCAGCAGAAAATGAAGATATGAAAAAGGCCAAAAGGTACATGAAAAGAAGCTGAACACCACTAATAATTAGCAAAGTGCAAATCAGAAGGTGATACCATCTCATACTTGTTAGAGTGTCAGCAAGCACAGAGATAACAAGCATTGGCAAAGAAGTAGAGAAAAGGAACACCTTTACACTGTTGGTGGGGATGTAAATTGGTATAGCTACTATGGGAAACAGCATGGAGGTTCCTAAAAAGAATTTTAAAAAGAACTACCATATATAATCCAGGAATTCTACTTCTGGATATATAGCCAAAGGAAATGAAAACATGATCTCAAAGAGATACTTACACTCCATGTTCATTGCAGCACTGTTCACAATAGCCAAGACATAGAAACAACCTGTGTTCATTGATAGATGAATGGATAAAGAAAATGTAGTGTGTATGTATAATAAAATACTATTTGGTCACAAGAAAGGAAAATCCTGCCATTAGCAACATGGATCAACCTTGAAGGCATTATGGCAAATGATATGTCAAAGAAAGACAAATACTGTAAAATTTCACTTGTATGTGAATCTGAAAAAGGCAAACTCATAGAAATAGAGAGCTAGTAACATGGGGCAGTGAGGTGGCAGAAATAGAGACATCAGCCAAAGGATATCAGTTATAAGATCAGTAAGTTCTAGGGAATCTAATGTACAGCATGGTGATTTTAGTCAGAAATACTGTATTATTATATACTTGGAAATTGCTATGGGAGTAGACATAAAGGAAATGGTAATTGTGGGACCTGATGGAGATGTTAGTTAATGCTACAATGGTAATTATTTTGTAATGTATAAGTGCATCAAATCTATACATTATATGCATTAAACTTAACAGTGTTCTGTGTCAGTTATATCTCAATGAAGCTGGAAGAAAAAAGGATGCAGGGCCCCAAATCTGAAGGACATTTTATGTCCTAATAGAAAGTTTAGATAATACTTCATTTGTAATCTTTTCCTATTAGCCAGTGGTTTTAAACTTGCATGCCCTCTCAACTTGCTTGTGTGTGTTCATTCACTGTGTGATTAAACACTGATCTCTTTCTAGATCCACGGTGTTTATTTTCACATGACCCATATGCCTAATACTCTGTTGTTTTTTTAAAAAAATAAATCTATTAAAATAATATCATTTCCATTTGCACAGTACTTCATGTCTTCCAGAACAGATAGTTTCCAAGGAAAAAAAATAACTTATTTTGACCCTCACAACAACTTTGTGAAATTGATAGGAAAGGTTTTCCAATTAAAAATTTTAATTATTTTCTGATTCAATATAACATGCAAGAGTACTAATAATGACCATCTCCTGCCTTATTGTCCTTTCTTGTCTATTCTTTGCTTTTTTTCCAACTTCATTGAGATATAATTGATATATATAAATTTGAGCATCTTTTTTTATCATTTTATTGACATATAATTGACATGCAGCACTATGTAATTTATGGTATATAGCATAATGCTTCTATTTATATACATAATGAAATGATTGCAACCATAAATTTAGTAAACTCTTAATATCTACTGAACATAGAACTTTAATGCAAACAACACACAGACTATTTTATTTTCTTAGTAGTTGGTCTGAGAATTCTTTGAAGGGGAAAGTCCACATTTGTTAGGGCCCTTCCAAGATGAGCCCCTTGAGATGAGCCTAAGACTTTAAAAGAGCATGCTACAAACACAGAAAAAAATGGCTTCTAATTTGTTTATAAAGACCAATAGGTTCTGATAATTTTCACATCTTTGCTTTAAATAAACAAAGGTATGCCATTTGGGATATAATTTTGATCTAGATAAATTTCTATATATAATAGAGGGTATTTGAGGTTGGAGATTGTCATGTTAGGGAAGGAAGAAGCAAGAGCCAAAATGGCTAGATGAGTGGGAAAAAGAGACTGCCCCATCTCATACAGAAAGGAGATAAGAACAAGAGATTGTGAATGTGATTAGAATCCTCTCTTGCACCTCTCTAAATCACATTCACTTTTATATGTTGCTTGCTCATAAATGATTAGGTGTGGAAGCTAAAAATAAGAATGTAAGGACACTTGGTATTTGGGTACCATTAGTTCAGTTCAGTTCAGTCTCTCAGTCGTGTCCAACTCTTTGCGACCCCATGAATCGCAGCATGCCAGGCCTCCCTGTCCATCACCATCTCCCAAATTTCACTCAGAGTCACATCCATCAAGTCAGTGATGCCATCCAGCCATCTCATCCTCTGTCGTCCACTTCTCCTCCTGCCCCCAATCCCTCCCAGCATCAGAGTCTTTTCCAATTAGTCAACTGTTCGCATGAGGTGGCCAA
Organism: Budorcas taxicolor; assembly: GCF_023091745.1. Taxonomy (NCBI): domain Eukaryota; kingdom Metazoa; phylum Chordata; class Mammalia; order Artiodactyla; family Bovidae; genus Budorcas; species Budorcas taxicolor. The sequence goes on from NC_068919.1 coordinate 30,091,123, forward strand.
AGTATTGGAGTTTCAGCTTTAGCATCATTCCTTCCAAAGAACACCTAGGGCTGATCTCCTTTAGAATGGACTGGTTGGATCTCCTTGCAGTCCAAGGGACTCTCAAGAGTCTTCTCCAACACCACAGTTCAAAAGGATTAATTCTTCGGTGCTCAGCTTTCTTTACAGCCCAACTCTCACATCCATACATGACCTCTGGAAAAACCATAGCCTTGACTAGATGGACCTTTGTTGGCAAAGTAATGTCTCTGCTTTTGAATATGTTCTCTAGGTTGGTCATAACTTTTCTTCCAAGGAATAAGTGTCTTTTAATTTCATGGCTGCAGTCACCATCTGCAGTGATTTTGGAGCCCCTCAAAATAAAGTCTGCCACTGTTTCCACTGTTTCCCCGTCTATTTCCCATGAAGTGATGGGACCAGATGCCATGATCTTCATTTTCTGAATGCTGAGCTTTAAGCCAACTTTTTCACTCTCCACTTTCACTTTCATCAAGAGGCTTTTTAGTTCCTCTTCACTTTCTGCCATAAGGGTGGTGTCATCTGCATATCTGAGGTTATTGATATTTCTCCCGGCAATCATGATTCCAGCTTGTGTTTCTTCCAGTCCAGCGTTTCTCATGATGTACTCTGCATAGAAGTTAAATAAGCAGGGTGACGATATACAGCCTTGACGTACTCCTTTTCCTATTTGGGACCAGACTGTTGTTCCATGTCCAGTTCTAACTGTTGCTTCCTGACCTGCATACAGATTTCTCAAGAGGCAGGTCAGGTGGTCTGGTATTCCCATCTCTTTCAGAATTTTCCACAGTTTCTTGTGATCCACACAGTCAAAGGCTTTGGCATAGTCAATAAAGCAGAAATAGATGTTTTTCTGGAACTCTCTTGCTTTTTCCATGATCCAGCGGATGTTGGCAATTTGATGTCTGGTTCCTCTGCCTTTTCTAAATCCAGCTTGAACATCTGGAAGTTCACAGTTCACATATTGCTGAAGCTTGGCTTGGAGAATTTTGAGCATTACTTTACTAGCATGTGAGATGAGTGCAATTGTGTGGTAGTTTGAGCATTCTTTGGCATTGCCTTTCTTTGGGATTGGAATGAAAACTGTCCTTTTCCAGTCCTGTGGCCACTGCTGAGTTTTCCAGATTTGCTGGCATATTGAGTGCAGCACTTTCACAGCATCATCTTTCAGGATTTGAAATATGGTCTAAAAGATTAAGGCAATTTATGTACAATATATAAAGACTACGGATTTTGAAACCAGGAAAGCATACCACCTGCATGACCAAGGAGACCTGATTCCTGAATCGGAATAATGATACTTAAACAGGGGATCATCTCAAGGTTTAAAGAAGTGATAAAATATGTATGGAAGGTATTGGAAGCTAGCCTGAGATTGGTACACTATAGCAAACAATAAATCACAGCTACAATTACTGATGCAAATAGGCTCATCTAAATAGACAGGAAATAGAAACTTACATACTGATGTCAACAGTCCCCTGCAGCTGGAAGCCAGAGCACATAGTATTCCTGGGTAGAATGAAACAGTCTAGGTTCAGTGAACCATTTTTACGTCATTATCGCCTTTCATCTCCATCAATCTTTATATGTTCTCCACTCTTACATTTTCTTAGACAAGGATTAAAATCTCATTTACACTGAGGTTTTAAGATACAAAAGGCTTACAGGGTTCAATGATATCTTTCTAGGGGTTGAAAGAGCATTTTATGGGTGATGAAAGAAAAATGAATCTTTGATAATGGAATTTCAGGCATCAAAAGCTGAGGCAGAGGGATTGAGAGAGAAACAGTTCAAGCTCTTGAATTCATACCAAGCTGATAGTCACTTACTCTACTTGTGCATGAGCTCTGCACAGTGCCGTGTCTGACTCTTTGCAACCCCATGGACTGCAGCATGCCAGGCTTCCCTGTCCTTCACCATCTCCCAGGGCTTACTCAAACTCATGTCCACTGAGTCGGGGTGCCATGCAACTATCTTGTCTTCTGTCGTTCCTTTCTCCTTCTGCCTTCAGTCTTTCCCAACATCAGGGTCTTTTCCAATGAGTCAGTTCTTCACAGCAGGTGGCCAAAGTATTGTAGCTTCAGCTTCAGCATCAGTCCTTTCAATAAATATTTGGGATTGATTTCCTTTAGGATTTCCTGGTTGGATCTCCTTGCTGTCCAAGGGAATCTCAAGAGCCTTCTCCAACACCACAGTTCAAAAACATCAATTCTTAGCCATTGAGCTTCTCTATGGTCCAACTCTCACATCCTTACATGACTACTGGAAAAACCATAGCTTTGACTATATGGACTTTTGTTGGCAAAGTAATGTCTGTGCTTTTTAATATGCTGTCTAGGTTGGTCAAAGCTTTTCTTCCAAGGAGCAATCATCTTTTAATTTCATGGCTGAAATCCATAGTTAGCGAGTCCTATAACCTAGCAATATTCATGCAAGATACATGTACACGTGAGGCATGCTTTTCCAAAATTACATAGCAGAAATAGTTTTAAGGAAGTCAGTTTCCTCGTCTTCAGCATCCATATGAACTTTGTCTGATACTGGGTGTGTGGCTGAGGCATCACCCTGGTTCTTTTCTGATATCTCCTCTTTGACAATTGTCCTCCTGCTTCATAAAAGAAAGTCATACCACTCACCAGTTTGGCCCCATGTGTAAAATGGTCCAGCATACCAATAAGGAATTTTTTTTATTTTAATTTTAAACTTGTTTTTTAACTGAAGGATAATTGCTTTACAGAATTCTGTTAGTTTCTGCCAAACATCAGCATGAATCAGCCATAAAGGAGGGATAATTTTTAATATGGTTTGTCTGTGCAACTTCCTGTAACCAAAGTAAAAGTGAAAGTTACTCAGTCATGTCCAACTCTTTGTGACCCCATGGACTACACTCCAGGAATTCTCCAGGCCAGAATACTGGAATGGATAGCCTTTCCCTCTCCAGGGGATCTTCCCAACCCCAGAATCAAACTCCTGTCTCCTGCATTGCAGGCAGATTCTTTACCTGTGAGCCATCAGGGAATCCTAATAGTATGTATATGTTAATACTAAATGCCTAATTTATCCCTCCTTTTCCCCTTGGTAACCATAAGTTTCTTTTCTATGTCCATGGGTCTATTTCTATTTTGTAAATAAGTTCATTTGTGTCTTTTTTTTCAGTTTCTATATATAAATGATATCATAATATTTGTCTTCCTCTGAGATAGCATGCATATTCTAAGTATATTTGCAAAATAGGTAGCAGAGGTATATCTTCCTCCAAGAATCTTGTCTTTTTCCCCTGAGAACTACTGTCAAAGAATGAATGAAAATCATCAGAGAGACCCTTGGGAGCAAAGCAGAGAGAAACGATGAGAAATATGAAGGGTTATAAGGTAATAGATTTATAGCAAATCTTCATGCCTGATCTATCTTTAAAACTACTTACTTACCTACTTAATGTATCTTAGAGCTAGGATTCAGGAGTGAGATCTTCTAACAGGGCAACATAATAACATCAGACTTTTTTCTATTTAAAGTAAATTTAATTTGATTGATTGGTTAGACAGTGAGAACTGTCTTTGCCAAGTAGGTTAAATGGCAAACATTTCCAAAAAATGGTTTGAAAATCTTCAGCTCTAAGTTTTGACAAAAATATATTGAAAGCATTGGTAACAGCATTTTATTTAAAAATATATTGGCAAAGATGCACTGAAATTAACTATATTTTAATTTCCCAGCTTTCTTTTGAGTGTATTAGAACTCACACAAAGTGCTTCAAAGTAAACAAGTAGCAGGAATAATTAATAGTTATTTGATAGGTATTGATAAAAACCTTCTTGGTTTACTTCCCAGAAACTGGGGCAATGAATAACTGTAATGACTGGGTGACAAAGCCTTTTGCAAAACAGGATGTTTATAAATTGTTGTTTTCAGTAAATTTGAAGGAGCACCTAGTCAAATTGTTAGCTGATAGAGCACTAGAAATATTTTTTGATGATAGATTACTATATATTTTGGCATATAACTCAGAGGAATACCAAAAATTTGAGTGACAATGCTATAACAAAATTCTTTCTATCTACATTTACCTATTGTGTGCACAAGATTTTGCAGTGTTTATATCTATAAATGAGGAAAGGAACAGAATTGATGCTCAACTCTGTTTCCTTCTGGCAGTAATATTTATCCATAAATACATGAATCAATTGAAAATGAAACCAGCCCCATCCATCTCATTATGAAAAGCATTTCCAATGAAATTTATTATACATAATTATTATTTATCCAGATTTATGTCTTATTTCTACTCTCTTCATCCTTTGTTTACCAGTACCAATAATATTTGTTATAATAACCAAATTAGAAATATATTCTTGTAGAGTCTTACACGAAAGCGAAATAAATAAGGTTTTAATTTACACACATTTTTTATTACAGAGAAGTAACATAGAGCAATCAATAAAAGACCTTCACAATTAAAAATGTGTGTGCTGAAAAATTTATTTGGGAAATTGGAATAAATGTGCAATTTTAGGAGAAAGAGGAAGGCTACAAAATTCTCAATTTTTAAAAGCAATCTCATTAATTTTTAAGTAGATTACGATAGACTAAAATTCCAGAAATATTTAGGGATTTTTTAATATGTCAGTATTCACAGAAAACCAGAAATTTTATACTTTGACTTTAACTTATTATGAAAAGTTTTAGATAACAACTTTAAAGAGATTTTCATAATTATCTCAGGAATCAAGAGAGTGAAAAAAAAAAAAGAAATAATATCACCTTAAAGGGGAAGAGACAGTTGTGAAACAGAGCCATCTCCTTTTGCCTGTTAAATGAGGTTCTCTATCTACAGCCAACTGCTTGTAAAAAGCATTTTAAATGCCCCTTCTGCTATGAGAATGTGCAGTAAAATGCACCTGGGTAGCCATATACCAGCATATTTATAAAGGTACCAAAGAGGGATGAAAAGAAAAAAATTCTGATGTCATTATTTCACATTCAGATACAAATATTGCTCACGTAGAAGCTTAGACGCCAAGTGTTCATTGTTTAGAAACATAAACATATGAAGATACTCCCCTACCCAGTTCCTTTATCATTCTTTTCAAGTTAATCCAATGAACATGGTTGATATAAAGTTAATGGGGACTTGGCCACTATCCAAATATACACTAACCAAGGGGAACCTGGGACATGACACAAGGCTGATTCCACAGAAAATCCTTTGTTCCTCTGAAGAATAGTTGATTTGGGGGATAAGGATGAGCATCTAAATTTTATCCAATATACTGGAAATGGTATTTTCATGAATACAGATGCAACTAGAAGTGGTCATCTATAGAGATTTTAAAGGCTGCATCAAGGTACATAGCCTTGACTAAAGACAGATTAATGAACTAAATGATCATAATAATTAGCATTGTTAAAAATAATAATAGGGTGGGAGTTTGGGATTAGTAAATGCACACTACTATGTACAGGATGGATAGGCATCAAGATCCAGTATATAGAACAGGGAACTATATTCAATATTCTGTAATAAACCATAGTTGAAAAGAATTTGAAAAAATATATATGCATAACTGAGTCACTTTGCTGTACAGCAGAAATTAACACATTGTAAATAAACTAAGCCTTGGTAAAATTTTTTAAAAATAAATAATAGCCAACTATTTAAAGTCTTACACTGTGCTTGTCCTCAGTGCTTATCAATGCTGTTTTGGAGACATTACCCACATTACCTGACATAATCCTCATAATAAATCTAAGTTAGATGACTGTCACCCTCATTTTATAAAATGAGAACCCAAGGTACAGAAATGTTGAATAATTTAACAAAGGTCACACAGCAAATAAGGAGCAGAACTGGGGTTTGGACTTAGTCTGTGTGGTTCCAGAGCCTTGCAGTTAACCCTTCTATTACCCCATTACTTTAAGAAAATTCTGCTGAATAGACAAAGGAAGTTATACTTCTTGAAGGTGGGTTTCTTAAATTATGGCAAGGGCAGATGGAGGAGGGGGTTTGGGATAGTTTGGACCTCTGCCTAGAATTAAACAGTCGCTAATTTTCTTTTGCTCTCTCCCGTTTCTAAGTAAATTGCTATACAGGCTTATTTTATTATCATTATTTCTATCTGACATGCTGTGCAAGAACATCATGATTTAAAATATCTTAATAACAACCCAAAGAAAGAGACTTAAAAGTAAAATGTTCAGAGGAAAAACAGATGGCCACCAAGTGCAAATTCTGAGTTCTTATATTTTTGTATGGGGAGTAGATGTGGTTGGTAAAAGGTTATGCTAATAAGCAAAATGTTCTTGTATTGTTATGAGCTTATTATTTAAAATCATTTCTGAGATCTGTAAAGTTGTTTAAATAGTAACCAAAGTAGATTCTGGCAAAATAAACTTCAGATCTTCTTAGGAGGATGATCTGATTTAAGCAGATTGTTGGGACTCAGTTAAAAACTCATCAATAGATGAAACAAGGGCGATTCAATTAAAGTCTGGCTATTCGCTCATATTTGAAAATAACAAGTGCTTGTATAAATCTGGATTCCATGCTGAAGCTATTTTTAAATCTCAATAAACTTCCTGAGGAAAAGCTCAGTAAATAGGGCCAGGAAACTTGAATCCAGGATCCAAACTCTTGAGGCCTCTCTTGGTTGCCTTTGAACCCTGTCTTGCTGTATCCCAGTGTAGCCACCTCCTCCCCTAACCCTTTCAATGGCTGGATGGAGTCTCGACTTCGTACAGGTTCATGCCCTAGTTCAAGAGGCCCACTGTCCTCTTTTTCACCCTTTTCTGGATGACAACTGTTTCCTTCCGTTTTGGCTTTGGAAATAGTGATTTTGGATTAAAAAAAAAAAAGACATCTGCAAAACCCCCTATACAATTCTACAAAAAGGATTCATTCTTATTCCTGGTCTGGCCTTGGTGTTATCCTCCTAATCCAGCTGTAGTGATGTATTGTACTGGCTGCCTGCCACATGCAGAATTCTACCTCAGGACATCCTGCCAGAGGCAAAAGGCCAGTCTGCCTGTCTGTCAGCAGCTGGTTTGACCAGCCTGTCCACTAAGGACGACAACAACAGTATATGTGTATATGTTTAGAAACTCATATACACTCCATGTGTACTTGTGTGTGTGTACGTACACACACATACATATATACAACTGTGCCATATATGCTGTTTGCATATACACATATATTTACATGTACTTAAAGTCCAGAGGTGCATTTCATCTTCTATTTCTAGTCTAATATGAAGTTCATATGCCTCCAAACTTACCCTTTGTCCCTCTTAGTCTAAAACAATGTTTCTTATCCTTCAATGTACTCTCAGAGCACAACTCTATCCTATATAGTGTTGACATGCTTTCACTTTGGGAATCTTTAAAGTACTAACATAACTTCTGACTTGCAACTGGCAAGTGTAATGTTAAACATTATGTTTTGTGTTTCTGGGTTACCCATTCACACATCATTTTATTTTTATAGCAAGGAAAGGAAATACCAATCCAAATAGATATCAATATAAAGCTTAAATTTCCAGACCTGAAGGTTTAACATGGATTTCCCTCTACTCTATAAATCACTCTCCTAGATGCTACTAAATCTAGCTAAGCAAGCTCTATCAATATTTTGTCTGACAACACAGATGCAGTTTAGAAACAAGTGAAGGAAAAAAGAGGTTACAAGTCCTGGAGATTCTTGAACATTTCTCTAAATCTCCTATGCAATTAGAGAACACAAATTTGGATAGATTTTAACAGATTGAAAAGAGAATTGTAATGAAGCCAGGATTTCTTCTAGAAGGATTTTGTTCAAAAAGGGTCTGGGATAACTGTGAACTAAGATAGCAAAATGTTTTTAAAACAGGAAGCAAAAGTTAGGGACAGAGGAATGAAAAGATATATAAAATATATCTTTCTTGGAAAAACAAGATTATTTAGATGTATAAATATACACTATTGTTTGGCTGAAAGTTTTACTTTCATTTTAGGTTCCAAGGATTGATAAACAAAAGAAATAACTTGTTACACGCAAATAAGGAAACGCTCTATACAGTCAGCAAAAATAAGACCAGGAGCACTGTGGTTCAGATCATGAATTCCTTACTGTCAGATTCAGACTTAAATTGAAGTGAGTAGGGAAAGTCACTAGACCAGTCAGTCATTCAGTTCAGTCGCTCAGTCCTGTCTGACTCTCTGCGACCCCATCAAGCGCAGCACGCCAGGCCTGCCTGTGCATCACCAACTCCCGGAGTTCACACAAACCAATGTCCATTGACTCAGTGACGCCATCCAACAACTCATCCTCTGTCGTCCCCTTCTCCCCCTGCCCTCAATCTTTCCCAGCATCAGGGTCTTTTCAAATGAGTCAGCTCTTTGCATCAGGTGGCCAAAGTATTGGAGTTTCAGCTTCAATATCAGTCCTTCAAATGAACACTCAGGACTGATCTCCTTTAGGATGGACTGGTTGGATCTGCTTGCAGTCCAAGGGACTCTCAAGAGTCTTCTCCAACACCACAGTTCAAAAGCATCAATTCTTCGGTGCTCAGCTTTCTTTATAGTCCAACTCTCACATCCATACATGACTACTGGAAAATCCATAGCCTTGACTAGACGGATCTTTGTTGACAAAGTAATGTCTCTTTTTTTAATATGCTGTCTAGGATGATCATAACTTTCCTTCCAAGGAGTAAGCATCCTTTAATTTCATGGCTGCAGTCACCATCTGCAGTGATTTTGGAGCCCCAAAAAATAAAGTCTGACACTGTTTGCACTGTTTCCCCATCTATTTCCCATGAAGTGATTGGACTAGATGCCATGATCTCAGTTTCCTGAATGTTGAGTTTTAAGCCAACTTTTTTACTCTCCTCCTTCACTTTCACAAAAGGCTCCTTAGTTCTTCTTCACTTTCTCCCATAAAGATGGTATCATCTGCATAACTGAGGTTACTGATATTTCTCCCAGCAATCTTGATTCCAGCTTGTGCTTCTTCCAGCCCAGCGTTTCTCATGATGTACTCTGCGTATAAGTTAAATAAGCAGGATGACAATATACAGCCTTGACGTACTCCTTTTCCTATTTGGAACCAGTCTGTTGTTCCATGTCCAATTCTAACTGTTGCTTCCTGACCTGCATACAGGTTTCTCAACGGGCAGGTCAGGTGGTCTGGTATTCCCATCTCTCTCCAAATTTTCCACAGTTTATTGTGATCCACACAGTCACAGCCTTTGGCATAGTCAATAAAGCAGAAATAGATATTTTTCTGGAATTCTCTTGCTTTTTCCATGATCCAGCAGATGTTGGCAATTTGATGTCTGGTTCCTCTGCCTTTTCTAAAACCAGCTTGAACATTTGGAAGTTCATGATTCACATATCGCTGAAGCCTGGCTTGGAGAATTTTGAGCATTACTTCACTAGCATGTGAGATGAGCCCAGTTATGTGATAGTTTGAGCATTCTTTGGCATTGCCTTTCTTTGGGATTGGAATGAAAACTGTCCTTTTCCAGTCCTGTGGCCACTGCTGAGTTTTCCAGATTTGCTGGCATATTGAGTGCAGCACTTTCACAGCATCATTTTTTAGGATTTGAAATAGCTCAACTGGAATTCCATCACCTCCACCAGCTTTGTTCATAGTGATGCTTCCTAAGGCCCACTTGACTTCACATTCCAGGATGTTTGTCTCTAGGTGAGCATGAGTGATCACACCATCGTGATTATCTTGGTCTTGAAGATCTTTTTTGTACAGTTGTTCTGTGTATTCTTGCCACCTCTTGTTAATATCTTCTGCTTCGGATAGGTCCCTACCATTTCTGTCCGTTATTGTGTCCATCTTTGCATGAAATATTCCCTTGATATCTCTAATTTTCTTGAAGAGATCTCTAGTCTTTCCCATTCTATTGTTTTCCTCTATTTCTTTGTATTGATTGCTAAGGAAGACTTTCTTATCTCTCCTTGCTATTCTTTGGAACTCTTTGGCATTCAAATGGGTATATCTTTCCTTTTCTCCTTTGCTCTTCACATCTCTCCTTTTCACAGCTGTTCGTAATGCTTTCTCAGTCAGCCATTTTGCTTTCTTAAAATTTCTTTTTCTTATGGATGGTCTTGATCCCTGTCTCCTGTACAATGTCACGAACCTCCATCCATAGTTCATCAGGCACACTGTCTATCAGATCCAGTCCCTTAAATCTATTTCTCACTTCCACTGTATAGTAATACTGGATTTAATTTAGGTCATACCTGAATGGTCTAGTGGTTTTCCCCACTGTCTTCAATTTAAGTCTGAATTAGGCAATAAGGAGTTCATGATCTGAGCCACAGTCATCTCCTGGTCTTGTTTTTGCTGACTGTATAGAGCTTCTCCATCTTTGGCTGCAAAGAATATAATCAGTCTGATTTCAGTGTTGACCATCTGGTGATGTCCATGTGTAGAGTCTTCTCTTGTGTTGTTGGAAGAGGGTGTTTGCTATGACCAGTGCTATCTCTTGGCAGAACTCTATTCGCCTTTGCCCTTCTTCATTCTTTATGACCTAATCCAAACCCCTTATGGTTTTACAGTGGAAGTAACAAATAAATTCAAGGGTTAGATCTGATAGAGTACCTGAAGAACTAGGGACAGAGGTTCATGACATTGTACAGGAGGCAGTGATCAAAACCATCTCCAAGAAAAAGAAAAGCAAAATGGCAAAATTGCTGTCTGAGGAGGCTTAACAAATAGCTGTGAAAAGTAGAGAAGCAAAAAGCAAAGGAGAAAAGGAAAGATATACCCATCTGAATGCAGAGTTCCAAACAATAGCAAGGAGAGATAACAAAGCCTTCCTCTGTGATCAGTGCAAAGAAATAGACTAAAACGACAGAATGGGGAAGACTAGAGATCCCTCAAGAAAATTAGAGATACCAAGGGAACGTTTCATATAAAGATGGGCATAGTAAAGGACAGAAATGGCATGGACCTAACAGAAACAAGATATTAAGAAGAGGTGGCAAGAATACACAGAAGAACTATAGAAAAAAGATCTTCATGGCCTAGATAAGCAGATGGTGTGATCACTCAGCTAGAGCCAGACATCCTGGAATGTGAAGTGAAATGGGCTTTAGGAAGCATCACTACGAACAGAGCTAGTGGAGGTGAAGGAATTTTAGTTGAGCTATTTCAAATCCTAAAAGATGATGCTGTTCAAGTGCTGCACTCAATATGCCAGCAAATTTGAAAAGCTCAGCAGTGGCCACAGGATTGGAAAAGGTCAGTTTTCACTGCAATCCCCAAAAGGGGCAATGCCAAAGAATGCTCAAAGTACCACACAATTGCACTCATCTCACATGCTAGCAAAGTAATGCTCAAAATTCTCTAAGCCAGGCTTCAACAGTATGTGAACCATGAGCTCCCAGATGTTTAAGCTGGGTTTAGAAAAGGCAGAGGAACCAGAAATCAAATTGCCAACATCCATTAGATCATAGGAAAGCAAGAGAGTTTCAGAAAATTATCTATTTCTGCTTTATTGATTATGCCAAAGCCTTTGACTGTGTAGATCACAACAAACTTTGGAAAATTCTTCAAGAGTTGGAAATACCAGACCACCTTATTGCCTCCTGAGAAATCTGTATGCAGGTAAATAAGCAACAGTTAGAACTGGACATGGTACAACAGACTGGTTCCAAATAGGTAAAGGAGTATGTCAAGGCTGTATATTGTCACCTTGCTTATTTAACTTATATACAGAGTATATCATGAGAAACACTGGGCTGGAGGAAGCACAAGTTGGAATCAAGATTGCTGGAAGAAATATCAATAACCTCAGATATGCAGATGACATGACCTTTACGGAAGAAAGTGAAGAAGAACTAAAGAGCGTCTTGATGAAATTGAAAAAGGAGAGTGAAAAGCTGGCTTAAAACCCTACATTCAGAAAACTAAGATCATGGAATCTGGTCCCATAATTTCATGTCAAATAGATGAAGAAACAATGGAAACAGTCACAGACTTTATTTTTTGGGGCTCCAAAATCACTGCAGATGGTGACTGCAGTCATGAAATTAAAATCACTTGCTACTTGGAAGAAAAGCTATGACCACCCTAGACAGCATATTAAAAAGCAGAGACATTACTTTGATAACCAAAGTCCATCTAGTCAAAGCTGTGGTTTTTCCAGTCGTCATGTATGGATATGAGAGTTGGACTATAAAGAAAGCTGAGTGCCAAAGAATTGGTGCTTTTGAACTGTGTTGTTGGAGAAGACTCTTGAGAGTCCCTTGGACTGCAAGGAGACCCAACCAGTCCATCCTAAAGGAAATCAGTTCTGAATATTCATTGGAAGAACTGATGTTGAAGCTGGAACTCCAATACTTTGGCCACCTGATGCAAAGAACTGACTCATTGGAAAAGACCTTGATGCTGAGCAAGATTGAAGGCAGGAGGAGAAGGGGACGACAGAGGATGAGATAGTTGGGTCGCATCAACAACTTGATGGACATGAGTTTGAACAGGCTCTGGGAGTTGGTGATGGACAGGGAAGCCTGGTGTGCTGCAGTCCATGGGGTGCAAAGGGTCAGACACGACTGAACAACTGAACTGAATGAAACAATTTCAATATTCTATAGACTATTATTTGACTTCATTTTAATATGTAGTCTTTAAAAGAAAATAAATAGAAACAGTATATAGAAGCAACAGCACTACATTACCAAATTGGGCTGACAACCTGCATCCAGACTGGAACATTGCTGGGAAGTACCTCATTAACAGCATCTGGAGTCTCAGTTGGGAAAGGATCCCAAGCAGTGCATCCACACCCAAGAGTGAGACTTCAGATTGCAATTCTGTGGGCTCCCGCTTATAATCTCAAGCCACAAACTGATATTATCAGTTTGCATGCCCAAATACAGCTCTGGTTTTAACCTTTACAACGCTGTTTGTTTCACCTCATGAGTCATACTGCTGCTGCTCAGTTGTGTCTGACTCTTTTTGTGACCTCATGGACTGTAGCCCTCCAGGCTCCTCTGTCCATGGGATTTCCCACGCCAAAAAATACTGCAGTGGGTTGCCATTTCCTTCTCCAGGGGATCTTCCCAACCCAGGAATTGAACCTGTGTCTCATGCATCTCTTGCATTGGCAGTTACTCAGGGGGCTGGCCAAGCCCTCAAGGGCTTAAGGGATTGAAAGACCCATTCCCTTTCTTATCTAAAGTACTGCTTGATTTGCTGGTAACAGCTGGAGTGCTTATGGGCAGGCATGTAGTCCAGGAAAGGTCCAGGCTAGATCAGAGTTCAGTCAGAGGCCTGCTCTCCTACTTCTGAAGCCTGAACAAGAGTATCTCCATTTTAATTTCCTTACAACTATAAATACTTTAAATATCAAGTCTTTGAATATTTAAAGTTATTTGAATAACTTTGAATGTATCAGGTGGCTCTAAAAATTTTGCATCTCAACACATAGTCTCCTTTTTTTACTGATCTAAATTTAGCAACTCTTTCTATTTGCGACTATAATCTTATGATAAATCATTTCATTCTGGATTTTTTCATCTAGAAATAATTTACTGCAGACTTTTGGCTTTACTGAGGCACACTTTTTTTATGTTTAATTGGAGGATAGTTACTGTACAATATGGTGATGATTTCTGCTGTACATCAACATGAATCAGCCACAGGTATACATACGTCCCCTCCCTCTTGAACCTCCCATTTTCCTCCCCATCCCACCCTTCTAGGTTGTCACTGAGCACCAGCTTTGTATCCCTGAATCATATAGCAAATTTCCCCTGCCTATCTGCTTTACATATGATAATATATGTATTCCAATGCTACTCTCTTAAATCATCCCTCTTTCTCCTCCCTCCATTGTGTCCAAAAGTCTGTCCTTTATGTCTGCATATTCTTTGCTGCCCTGCAAATAGAATCTTTCTAGATTCCATATATATGCATTATATACGATATTTGTTATTCTCTTTCTGACTTACTTCACTTGGTATGATAGGCTCTAAGTTCATCCACCTCATCATAACTGACTCAAATCAGTTCTTTTTTATAGCTGAGTAATATTCCATTGTGTATATGTACCACAACTTCTTTACTCATCTGTTGATGGACATCTAGGTTGCTTCCATGTCCTAGCTGTTGTAAATAGTGTGGCAATGAACACTGGGGTATATGTGTCTTTTCCTGTTATGATTTCCTCAGGGTATATGCCCAGTAGTGGGACTGTTGAATCATATGGTAGTTTTAGTCTTAGGTTTTTAAGGAATCTCCATAGTGTTCTTCACAGTGGCTGCAACAATTTACATTCCCACCAACAGTGCAAGAGGGTTTCCTTTTCTTCACACCCTTCCCAACATTTACTATCTGTAGACATTTTGATGATGACCATTTTAGCCCATGTGAGATACCTCTGATACCTGGTTGTAGTTTTGATTTGTAGTTATCTAATAATGAGTGATGTTGAGCATCTTTTCATGTGTTTATTAGCCATCTTATATGTCTTCTTTGGAGAAATGTATGTTTATGTCTTTTGCTCATTTTTTGATTGGATTGTTTGTTTTTCTGGTATTGAGCTGGTTGTATATTTTGGAGATTAATAATTCATCAGTTGTTTCATTTGCTATCATTTTCTCCCATTCTGAGGGTTGTCTTTGCACCTTGCTTATAGTTTCCTTCACTGTGCAAGAGCTTTTAAGTTTAATTAGGTTCCATTTGTTTGTTTTTGTTTTTATTTCCATTACTCTAGGAGGTGGGTCATAGAAGATCTTGCTGTGATTTATGTCAGAGTGTTCTGCTTATGTTTTCCTCTTAGAGTTTTATAGTTTCTGGTCTTACATTTAGGTCTTTAATCCATTTTGAGTTTATCTTTGTGTATGGTGTTAATTATGCTAATTTCATTCCTTTACACATGACTGACCAGTTTTCCCAACATCACTTGAGGAGACTGTCTTTTCTCCATTGTGTATTTTTGCCTCCTTTTCAAAGATAAGGGCCCATAGGCACATGGATTTGTCTCTGGGCTTTCTATTCTGTTCCATTGGTCTATATTTGGAGGCACAAAGTTTGAACCTCATGTTCATGCCCATTTTATACTCCAGTGATAAAATGAAACACAAGTTATTATGAATGGAGTTTTGAATAGCATTCGAGGTGTTGGTTCCCAAAATAGTTCAGTTTGGGACACAGTGAGTAATTTTAGGGAGAAAAACATGAAGTACTTTGAAGAACTGAACAATTAAAAATTGAGAAATAGTTACCTATGTGTGAGTACAGTAGAAACACAGAATACAGGATGATCAAGAGAGTGAGTCAAGGAAACTTGGAAGATGTGAGGTTTTGATTTGGACATGATATCCTAGTGATATCCATCCTCATGGCAGTTGTCTGTATAATGCAAAGTATATCATTTAACCATACATAGTGAACTAAAATTGATTTGTCCAGTCAGTCCACAAGTTTTCTCTCCTGAAAGGCCTTCTAATAGAAGAAATCACTCTTTCTATGCTAGTTCTATGCTTTATGTGTACATCCACTGTGAACAGATCACCCTCTGTTATAATTTTGCTTTTTAATGATGTTTTCCTGTGCTTGACTTTGAACACCTTGAGGGCAGAAACTATCTGTGAATCTTAGTACTGTGTCTTAATCAAAATAAATGCTTTATGAATTGATAGATAGTTGATGACTAGGTAACAATGTTAAACTGAATACTTGACAGTAAAAATGAAGACTTTAAAAAATATTTTACTGGCATTCTTTTTTATTTTTCTTTATTTTTAATTGAAGGATAGTTACAATATTGTTTGTTTCTGCCATACATCAACGTGGATCAGCTGTAGGTATACATATGTCCTCTCCCTTTTGAACTTCCCTCCCACCTCCTACCCCATCCGACTCCTCTGTATTGTCACAGAGCCCTGGTTTGAGTTCTCTGAGTCATACAGTAAATCCCCACTGGCGATCTATTTTACATATGTTAGTGTATGTTTCCATGCTACTCTCTCCTTTAGTCCCACCTTCTCCTTCATACCCTCCAGACACATGTCCCCTGTGTCTGTATCTCCACTGCTGCAAATAGTTTCATCAGTACCATCTTTCTAGATTCCATATATATGCATCAGTATACGATATTTGTTTATCTCTTTCTGACTTACTTCACACTGCATAATAGGCTCCTAGGTCCATCACTTTATTAGCACTGAGTCAAATGAGTTTCTTTTTATGGCTGAAAAATATTCCATTGTATATATGTACTTGGGCTTCCCTGGTCGCTCATATAGTAAAGCATCTGCCTAAAATTCAGGAGACCTGGGTTCAATCCCTGGGTCAGGAAGATCCCCCGGAGAAGGGAATGGCTACCCACTCCAGTATTCTTGCCTGGAGAATCCCATGGACAGAGGAGCCTGGCAGGCTGTAGTCCACGGGGTTGCAAAGAGTAAGACACAACTAAGCACTGCTTCTTTATCCATTCATCTGTTGATGGATATCTAGGTTGCTTCCAAGTCCTAGCTATTGTAAATAGTGCTGCAGTGAACATGGTGGTACATGTGTCTTCTTCAGTTTTGGTTTTCTCAGGGTACATGCGCAGCAGTGGGATTGTTGGGTCATATGGTAATTTGGGGGCTTCCCTGGTGGCTCAGATGGTAAAGAGTCTGCCTGCAATGTGGGAGACCCGGGTTCGATTCCTGGGTCGGGAAGATCCCCTGGAGAAGGAAATGGCAATCCACTCCAGCACTCTTGCCTGGAAAATCCCATGGACGGAGGAGCCTGATAGGCTACAGTCCATGGGGTCGCAAAGAGACGGACACGACTGAGTGACTTCAGTTTCACTTTTCATGGCAGTTTTATTCCTAGTGTTTTAAGGAATCTCCACACTGTCTTTCACAATGGCTATATCAATTTACATTCCACTGACAGTGCAAGAGGGTTCCCTTTACTCCACACCCTCTCCAGCATGTATTGCTCATAGGTTTCTTTGATGATGGCCATACTGACTGGTATGAGGTGATATCTCATTGCAGTTTTGATTTGCATTTCTCTGATAAAGGGAGATGTTGAGCATCTTTTCATGTGTTTATTAGCCATCTGTATGTCTTTAGAGAAATGTCTTTATGTCTTTTGCCCACTTTTTGTTGGGTTGTTTGTTTTTCTAATATTGAGCTGCATAAGCTGCCTGTATATTTTGGAGATTAATCCTTTGTCAGTTGTTTCATTTGCTATTATTTTCTCCCACTCTGAGGTTTGTCGTTTCACCTTGTTTATAGTTTCCTTTGCTGTGCAAAAGCTTTTAAGTTTAATTACGCCCCACCTGTTTGTTTTTGTTTTTATTTTCATTACTCTAAGAGGTGGATCATATAGGATCTTGTTGTGATTTATGTCAGAGTGTTCTGCCTAAGTTTTCCTCTAAAAGTGTTATAGTTTCTATCCTATATTTAGGTCTTTAGTCCATTTTGAGTTTAACTTTGTGTATACTGTTAGAAAGTGTTCTAACTTTGTTCTTTTCCATGTAGCTGTCCACTTTTCCCAGCACCACTTATTGAAGAGACTTTCTTTTCTCCATTGTATATTCATGCCTTCTTTGTCAAAGATGAGGTGCCCATAGGCACATGGGTTAATCTCTCGGCTTTCTATTTTGTTCCATTGGTCTATATTTCTGTTTTTATGCCAGTACCATACTGTCTTCATAACTATAGCTTTGTAGTATAGTATGAAGTCAGGAAGTCTGATTCCTCCAGTTCCATTCTTTTTTCTCAAGATTGCTTTTGCTATTTGGGATCTTTTGTATTTCCACACAAACTTTGAAATTTTTTGTTCTAGTTCTATAAAAAGTACCATTAGCAATTTGATGGGGATTGCATTGAAATCTATAAATCACATTTGGTAGTATATTCATTTTCATAATATTGATTCTTCCAACCTAGGAACATGGAATATATCTCCAGCTGTTTATATCTTTTTTATTTCTTTCATCAGTCTTATAGTTTTCTATATATAGCTCTTCTGTCTCATTAGGATAGGTTTATTCCTAGGTATTTTATTCTTTTTTTGAAATGATAAATGTGATTGATTCCTTAATTTCTCTTTCTGATTTATTGTTAGTGTACAGGAATGCAAGTGATTTCTGTGTATTGATTTTGTATACTGTGACTTTACTAAATTCACTGATTAGCTCTAATAGTATTCTGGAAGTATGTTTAGGGTTTTCTGTATATAGTATCGGGCTTCCCTGGTGTCTCAGAAGTTAGTGTCTGCCTGCAGTGCAGGAGACCTGGGTTCGATCCCTGGGTCGAGAAGATCCCCTGGAGAAGGAAATGGCAACCCACTCCAGTATTCTTGCCTGGAGAATCCCATGGACAGAGGAGCCTGGTGGGCTACAGTCCACGGGGTCGCAAAGAGTCAGACATGACTGAGTGACTTCACTTGTGTATAGTATCATGTTGTCTGCAAACAGTGAGAGTTTTACTTTTCTTTTCCAATCTGAATTCCTTTCATTTCTTTTTCTTCTCTGATTGTCATAGCTAGGACTTCCAAAACTTTGTTGAATAATAGTGGGCATCCTTGTCTTATTCCTTATCTTAGAGGGAATGCTTTCAGTTTCTCACCATTGAGAATAATGTTTGCTATGGGTTTATCATATATGGCCTTTACTATGTTGAGGTAGGTTCCTTTGATGGTGTTTTTTTTTTTTTTTTTTAAGAATATTTACTTATTTTTTTTAAGAATATTTACTTATTTTTTTTTAAAGAATATTTACTTATTTGCAGCTTGAGGTGGTGCTTGAGGTCACAGCATGTAGAATTTTAGTTCCCTGACCAGGGATTAAACCTGTATCCCCTGCATTGGAAAGCAGATTCTTAACCACTGAAAGAAAGAAGAAAGAAAGTGAAGTTGCTCAGTCGTGTCCGACTCTTTGAGACCCCATGGACTGTAGCCTACCAGGCTCCTCTGTCCAAGGGATTTTCCAGGCAATAGTCCTGGCGTGGATTGCCATTTCCTTCTCCAGGGGATCTTCCCAACCCAGGGATCAAAGCTGGGTCTCCTGAATTGTAGACAGATGCTTTACCGTCAGAACCACCAGGGAAATCCCAAAGAGACTTTGGACTTCTGAGACACTTCATATCAGCTGTTTCACTAGGGCTTCACCTAATCACCTTTTCCTTCAGATGCATTCAAGAGTAATGATTCTGAACTACACTTCCTGAAAAAATTCCTTTTTCCCTTTCTGTAAGGTTAGGAGTAAGAACCTAGAGAGTGTCATGCTGAGTGAAGTAAGTCAGAGAAGGAGAAATATCCTATGATATCACTTGTATGTGTAATCTAAAAAGAAATGATACAAATGAAATTAGTTACAGAACAGAAACAGACTTAACAGACATACAGAATGGGCTTATGGTTGGGGGAGGGGAGGACAAAGGGAAGAGATAGAGAGTTTGAGATGGACATGTAGACACTACTATATTTAAAATGGATAACCAACTAGGACTTACTATATAGCACATGGAACTCTGCTCAATATCATGTGGCAACTTGGATGGGAGGGGGAGTTTGGGGGAGAATGGATGCATGTATATGTAGGGCTGAGTCCCTCCAAAAACTTTTTTAATATTACTACATAAGGTGTCATGAACTAATTAGAAGAATTTTATCCTCCTTCTCAAAATTAATCCCTCCAGTGAGGTGAGGACCCATTAAGAGATGTTAATAGCTAGGTGAGAACTGCTAAATAGATCTTAGGTAAACTGTATAGGTGCTATGAAATCTGACTCTATGAGTGCTATTTAGAACATATAAATTCTGTTTTTTCTATTCCATATTAGTAGTTTATGATATCTATCATAACAAAAAATCTTTTAACTTCTTTCAAACCAAAACTGAGGGGGGAAAAAATTTACTAATCTTGGGAATTGACTTGTGTGTGTGTGTGTGTGTGGCCATGCTGAGTGGCTTGAAGAATCTTAGTTCCCTGACCAGCACTTGAGCACATGGAGGTTAAAGTGCCAAGCCCTAATTGCTGGACTGTGAAGGAATTCACAGGGGTTGATTTTTGAAGTGATGTATAGAGCACAATAGCACTAAAGAAACTGTTTTTGACCTGTTAAGCAATTAAGTTTTTAGAGTTTTGTAATATTCATGTTTATAAAATCATGCTTTTGTTTATAATACATTTATTTATAAAATATTACTCTTCATTTCTCTTGTATATTTGCTGCAAATTGGGGGGGGGGCAGGAAATGGCAATCATTTTACTGGCAGCATCATAGACTTTCATTACTATTGTAAACACCACTGTTGAGAACGAATATATTATTACTAATTATTGAAGATGCATGTTTCACCCAATGTTACACAGTAGTTAGCTGCAAAGATAATGAAAACCTAAGTCTTCCTTCCAGCAAAATACCCTAGTATAAATTATTTGACCTTCAACTGATTGGTAATCTGAAAGCTGTAAAGAAATCTGTAAGAGTTTTATAGAATTGTTTCCAAATAGAAAAAATAACAATCAGGAATCAGAACTTTATTAAATCCTCAGTACTGCCTGCTAACTCAGTTTTTTATCTGCTTTACAGTTATTTCAGGTTTCTCCTACTTTCTTCAAGTTCATACTCCAGCCTCTCAAAGAATATGTTCAACTTATAATTCTGCCAAGGCATCTTCACCTCTCAAATCTTGATCTAAGATTATATCCTCTTACTCAAGGCAGAAAATCACTACCTACTCCTCAGATCCCATGTCTAACCCCAAGCCAGTCCCCAATTCCCTCAAAGACTTCTGTCATAGTTCATATTTATCTTCAGCCTCAGTTTTCACCAGCACATTGATGTTTTTCTTTCTTATTTTAAAATTTCTCTACCTTCTGCATCAGCACTTCACTTACCTTCACAGATAAAGTATTTGAAAGAACAATGTCTATTACATCACTTACATTACCATCTCTTTATTCCTAAAACATATTGCATTATGGTTTCTGACACCATTAGTCCTAAAAAATTAGCTTCACCACCATAGTAAGGACATTGCATGTTTTTCAGTTGTTGCCCTGGCTGTAACAGAACTGGAAAAAGTCACTCAGTTCTTGAAGATCATGCTTACTTTGGGCTATATGATTAGTGCTGACATTCTTTCCCAATTTTTCTCTTACTTCAATGTGCTATGACCTCCTCTACTCATCTTTACATGCTCCTCAGTCTCTATTTTCACCTTTCTTCTTACTATATAAGTCACCCTTCAAGGAACCCATCCATTTCTGAGATTAATGGACTAATTGACTTCACAGATATATTTATTGAGCACTCTCTGTGTGCCAGTAAGCTACATACCTCCATTGCTAGTCCTGACCTCACTTCTGACCTCCAAACTCATTTCATATTGCAGTCATCCTATTTCACAACAACATAAAAAAAAGCCAACAGGTACCTCAAGTTAGTAAGCCCTTAATGATTCAATGATTACCTACTAAAGGAATTAGTACATTTCCCCTGACTCATCCCAGGAATTTCAGAATACTCAGAATCACAAGAAACTCAATATTAATGAAAGAGAAAGGGTCAAAGTATATAATCACGTGTTTAGTTGTGATTAAATAAGCCTCAGATGAACACAAGGCGCATATTTTATGGCGTTGCAATTTAAACATATATCAATTTCTAGTTCCACCTCTTGCCAACTAGGTAACCATAGATAAAGTACTTGATTCATTCATTCAACAATAAAATGGATAATAATACCCACCTTACAGAGTTTTGTGAATATAAAACAAGAATACGTGGGGTTCACCTAATACATAGTGCCTATAATTAAGCAGGTTCTCAGTAAATGGCATCTATGACTATTTCACTTATGTAAAATATCCACCTGTGCAATTCTGACTTTGGCTCTAAACAACAAATCCTTACTATACTAGGTCCTTGAAAGCTTCAGAATGAGTAAAAATTATTAAACTTTTGGGAGAATTGGACAAACTAAGGTGAAGTGGAAGGAGAAATACCATTGGATTTTGTTGGTTATTTGGTAATTGTAGGCTGCCTCTTTATTATATTATTATAATCTCTATTATTTACTTGGTAAAAATTTATTTTTTTATTTTAAATATAAATTTATTTATTTTAATTGAAGGTTAATTACTTTACAATATTGTATTGGTTTTGCCATACATCAACATGAATCCAGTCGGTAAAAATTTAAATAACAGTAATGGTAGTAGTAATACAAATGATAATATATCTTCTACGTATTGTGAATATCCCATGGGTCTTACCTCATGTTTAGATTACCTCTAATGCGTGATAGAAACTACAAGGAGGTATTGTTGCTTAGTATTTTATGAAAGAGAAAAGAGGTTCAAAGAGATCAGTGAGTTAATGTCACATTTAATAAATATGGGGTAAGATTTTAGTCTGGCTGTTTTGACTCAGAGCCTGTGCTTTTCCAACAATACATCACATTGCCTCAGTGACAATTATGCTTCTCTCATACATCTTGCCTCCAATTGAAGGGCCTGATTCTGATAACTCTATTTTAAGCTATGTATGTGCTAAAGGATTGTAGCCAGGGGGCCAAGATTCAGGTGGGTCAAGGTCTTTATCTAATGGAATCTGTCCTCTAATCTGTTTCCAAACGCTTCTAACAACCCAAGGCTGGATTGTTCCATTGGTTTGAATGTTTTCTTGTGGGCTTCCAAATCTTGTGCGTTAGTGGCTCTGATTAACTAGGCCATGGAAATTCAAGGAAAGAGGCCCTTCATCTTTTTCTCCATGACCAGTTCAAGCCTTTTCAGGGACAGAAAGCACCATGCTAGAGGGAGTGGTTTAGGATTACAACATTAATCTCTGTTCTGGGCCAGGACTGGTGCAATAGCCTGGCCCCTAGCTCCAAGTGGGGTTTTTATACCTTGCTTCCTTGAAATTCTCCAGGGCATGATCCTCTAGGTCCCCAGATCACTGAATGCTTAATTTCCCTGATCTTTGACATCACTAGGGTATGACCTATCTGAACTATGGTGTCCTGAACTTACTTCCTGGCTGTAGTGTGCCAGGACACACACAGCTTAACCCTTTCACTCCTAATCCATCACTCATTGAGTACAAAGGTCACTAGTCTGACAGTTGAAACATCTCATTCAGAGTCCCAAGCCTTTCATGGTCATGAAAAATTTTCTAATTTCTTTGTGAAAACTAGAATTAAAATAATTATAAAACTGTATATAGTGATCAAACTCTATGTATTAAAAATCTAACCAAATTGTAGATAAGTAACACATTTATTTTTATAAGGTAAGTTATACATGTTTGATATTTATTTTCACCATTTATGATAGCTAGAGTATAAAAACTGCTTGCATTTTTCCTACAAGATTCTCATAGACATTTTCCATGCTAAGTACAGAAAGATACTTATTTACAAAGTATTCCATTATTAGTCTCCTCTGAAATTTAATAAGCAGATTTGAAAAGTTAATTAAAATATACTTTATAAACATTTCATAACAGCACTTACTGCAATGCATGATTTTAAAACTTGACTTCTTTTGATAATCTTGTTTCAGATAACAAGACCTACGAATGTGTAGTTAAACTAATTTCTGAGAAATCCCTGTCTTCTGAGAAATCCCTGTTGGTGTAGAAATTTGATGACAAATGGTTGAAGATATATTTCCTGTTTTTAAATCCCAAGTAACAGCTACTTATATTAAAGAATATTCATTACTATTTAGTTTGTAACAGTAAAACAGAAAATAGTCTAAATGTCTAACACATAGGACGTTTTATGTTTTCAAAGAAAATTTAGTGTCAGTGATTTTTATTTTGTTTTTTGCATTTTCCAAGTTTTCTGTGAATAGCATAGAAACACTGTGGGTAGATATTAAAACACGGTACCTAGTAATTAATTTTTTTTTTTTTTACTTTATGATTTGGTTTTTTTCAGTTTTGAGGATAAAGTGATATTAAAAGTCTATATAGCTATGATCTTGTTTAGGAAGTCAAACCCAAACCAAAACAAAATCGATCAAATGAAGACTAGGGTTTGTTAAAAATCACCTCCATTTGTGCAACAAATGTTTCATCTAAAATTTCTCTACATACATATTTCAATTCTACCTAGTTATCTGGAATTTAGTCTGAAGTTAGCCAAGATTTAGAAGGAAGTTCTGAGATAAGTCTCCACTGAGTGACAAAATAGGCAAATTCTGACATGACTT
The DNA here is from genome assembly GCF_023091745.1 of Budorcas taxicolor. Classification (NCBI taxonomy): domain Eukaryota; kingdom Metazoa; phylum Chordata; class Mammalia; order Artiodactyla; family Bovidae; genus Budorcas; species Budorcas taxicolor. The sequence continues at coordinate 30,115,311 of NC_068919.1, forward strand.
AAAAGGAGCAGAAAAACAAAAAAAAAGTCCAGAAGTTGTAACAAGGATGCATTATGGAAAGTGTTGAAAAAACAACCAGATGGTGTGGAGGTTGGCAGAATTCACTTGTTTTAAGTACAGTGTATAACCTGAAATGTCAATGGCTCTGGGGAGCTCCATATTGGCAGGGCAAGGTTGACCTGAATTTATGAAAAGGTTCCTTTCCTATTGTTTCCAGGAATGAGTATGATTTAAATGCTAGTAATATTATAAGCATCAAACTACAGATCAACTGTAAATTTTATAAGCAGCATGATTCACTGAAAGAATCCATATCATGAGGAGCATAGATCTTAAAAAATAAAAAAAAAGTAACCAGAAAGAAAAAAATAAAACAGAACATTTGTTAAAATCATTTACGTATACTTTTATAGAGGTTCTAAATCAGCACCAACCTCCTTGACTTTGAAGTACATATGATGTGGAACAACATTCTATATGGTATCCTGCTTGAATTAAAGTTTAGGATTCAAATCTTAGCAATTATGTGTCTTAAATGCCTAGTACCTATAGCATAATGTACATACATCTGTTTTGTACACATGTACAGTATTAGCACATTTTGAACACATATTTTCATCTGGAAATTTAATACGCTTCAAGAAAAATCTGGGTGTATAGGACAAAGAATGAGTGGAGAGGAAAGGAGAGAGAGCTGAGAGCTAAGAAGGAACATATTTTTTTTCTGGGAATTTTCACATGGAAGGTATAATATTATTTCCCTGCTGAGATCTTGTCATCCTCTCTTTTTACTCCATAAATTTTTCAGTCTATTCTGGTTGAGTTTCCCTTTGAAGGCCACCCAGAAGCTCTGACCTGACTGGCAATGGGGAGAACAGCTGACTTAAAGGCTCTCTCACAAAAACGTAAAACAACGTGGTTTATACTGCAGCACTAGGGACTCGGGTCCTTTAAATGGTAAAGATTACCAGACACAAGTTTTTTAGACCTTTGTTTGCCTCTTAGCTCACCTTCTCTCTTTGTATTCATGGGATGCTGTTTCTAACACAGAAAAATGTTTTTAATGGCTTGATATAAGTTGATACATTTCTGAACACAATGATGGAGGCAATATTGAGAAATATTTCAAAGTGCAGCCTCCAGGGCCAGATGACCTGGGTTCAAATCCTGGCTTGGCCACTGCTTAGCTGTGTTCAGGGGAAAAAAAAAAAAAAAATTGCCTCTCCATCTCTCAGTTTATTTATGGAAGTAAGAATTACAAGGAGAGTACATGTTTCACAGAGGAGTTGTGCAAATAAGCTATTGAATATAAAAGATCTGGAATATAGAGAGTCCTCAATAAACAGAGGTTTTTATCATGTTACTGTGTTTTCTGTCTCTTCTCCGTTCACTTTCATGAACATATCATTCCAAGGTTAGAAATTCAGTCTGTGGCCACAAGTTTTACCTCTCTAGAAAGCATCTTGCAATAGTCACTTTCTTTTCATAACTGATTTGAGCACCAGATAACCTGAGACTGGTTCAATAGTTAATATTTTCATGCTGGTTTGCTTTGTCCAGAGACAAATAGATATTTTGGAGGGGTAAGAAAAAAAGAAGACTTGATCAGAATGTCCCAAGGAAATATAGCATTTGCATTGCTGTGACTTCAGGGAAAGCTGGCAGCCGTTTTGGAGCCAGATCCAACTTTTCCAGAAGGCATTAGGTCTTAGGAAAGCCAGTGCTGCTGCCAGCACACAGCTAGCTCTATTGGAAGCCTCTTTGATGACTCATACCTGTAAGGTGGCAGCTTTTACTACTGAGAATCCACAATTTGGGTCAAGAAAAGTGGTTTCTAGCATATATCTGGATAATCTAATATTACCTTTTAGTTTTTTATGACCTGCATTATTTTTTTCATTACTTGTCTCAGAATTTATTTTTAAAATTTCTGTTTATCATTGAGAGCAGTCACAAGATAAAAGGACCTGTGTCATTATCTCAGAACTATTTCTAGTATGTTTGGAATGTAAAGGAAGGATTAAGAGATAGAAGCTAATATTTTTTGAGAGGTGACTATATTCCATCCAATCCTTTTAATCTACATAACAAATTGACGAGGGAACTCTGAGGGTCAGAGAGATTAACTGACTTGCCTAAAGTCTTCCGATTCATAACTAGTCAAGTACATTCAGGTCTTCAGGACATTAAATGCTCTTTTCATCTCACCTTCCATGCTACCAGCCAGCCCATCAAAAATTCCTGAATCCTAGATCTTCAAAAGTCACAAATCCAGCTACATTTCACCACCCCTATACTATGCTCGTCTATACCTTTATCATCTCTTGCTTGGGTTACTGCAAGAGATTCTTGCCTGGTCTCTGTTCTAACTGTGCTTTGTCAGCATCCATTCAACATAGAGCTCCAGTAGAACCTTATCTTGATCAGAACAAAACCCAAAACCTTTCCTCTGGCATGGCATAGCCTACATAATTCAGCTCTTGATAAGTCCCTGACTTCATATCCTGCAACTCTCTATCTCAAATAGTTGACCTCTTTGTGTTCTTTCTATCATATTCTTTTTTTATAATAAATATTTTGATTTGCTGCTATGGGCTAAATTTATTAAAAATGTTACAAACTTACTTTCTGATATCAGATGAAGACAGAGGATAGGAATGACAAGTTGAGTGTGCCAGGCTAGAGAGAGAAACATTTTTCCTATACCTTAAAGGGATAGAGGCTATGGAGAATAGTAGGAATGGATTCTGCTAGCCTTGAGACAGAGAAAAACAGAAAGATGTAACATTTTAATCTTTGTATTCTATAGCCATTGAGTCTACTATGCATTTTTCTCACTCAATTTTTTAATCAAATATCATCATTAGAGAGGACTATTCTCACCATTCTGTCTTAATAAGTATGACTTGCCATTACTCTCAAACCTGCTACGTGCTTCATTCTTTACCCCAGTTTTACTTGATATTGCTTTAACTTGCTTATGTGCTCATCTGTCTCAACCACTAGAATGTCAGCTCCCTGAGGACAGGGACTTGTCTGTCTTGCTCATAATGGATCCCAAGTTTTTATAAGAGTTCCTAGCACCTGGAAGTGATCAGTGAGTATTTGTTATATGAGTAAATGATCTGAAAGGAATTTGGAGTGAGAAATGGGAAAGACAAATGGGAACCAAATACTTAATTTTATCTAAATGAGTTGAGGGAGTTGCTCAAGCTCAATTTCTTGTTTATGGGCAGAACTAAAACTAAAACCTTCTCAGTTCAAAGTGCACTGATCTCTATCCTGTAACAAGATACTCTGTTTATAATAAGTTAGTATATTAATGGAGAAGGCACTGGCAACCCACTCCAGTACTCTTGCCTGGAAAATCCCATGGACAGAGGAGCCTGGTAGGCTGCAGTCCATGGGGTTGTGAAGACTTGGACACGACTGAGCGACTTCACTTTCAATTTTCACTTTCCACTTTCATGCATTGGAGAAGGAAATGGCAACCCACTCCAGTGTTCTTGCCTGGAGAATCCCAGGGACGGGGGAGCCTGGTGGGCTGCCGTCCACGGGGTTGCACAGAGTTGGACATGACTGACGCAACTTAGCAGCAGCAGCAGTATATTAACAGCACACAAGAGAAAAATTTCAAAAGTCTCTTCTGCAGTAAAAATGTCATCCTTATTTTTAATAATATTTAAATTTGGAGTTCATACTTTAATATTTAGGGTACTTAGGATGGCTTCATCACAGAATATGTCACAGAAAAAGGAAATAGAAAATTCATGGCCCTCCTCAAACATTTTTTTTTTTTTTAAGAAACACTAATGTGAATAATGTATAATGTTATGCCCTCTCTATAATGGCAAGAGAATATGAAAGAGGATATAGGGATAAATGAGTTTTTTATTGGTCTGGATTTTCTCTAGAGAGAAACTATAAACTACCTTGATTATCATCATCATCATCATTACTACCATCTATTGAACACTTGTTCAGCACTGAGCATTGTACTAGATATCTGACAACTATTTGAATCTTTAATTCTCACAATAATTCCACATGCTCAATTTATTGGTATAGAAACTAAGGCTCAGAGAGGACACATTACATAGCCAGGAGGTGACAGAACTGTATTCAGATTCAGTATCTGACTGCAAAGCTTTAATGCATCCCATTATTTCATAAGATAAAAAATAATTTCTTCTTATGTGTCCTCCCAAGCACTTCAGTGAAAGCTATACCATAGATGCTTAGAATATTAAAAATAGAGTTCAAAAGACCTCTAGAGATCATCTTTCCTAGGAAGGAATCTGTGACTCACCCCTTGGAGTACAAATTTGAGGAATATCTTATTTCTTTAGAAACAAAATTGGCCAGAGGATCAAGATCTCTTTGTTGTTTGTTGCTTTTCACTTATACCATGGCCCTTTTGTGTTGACTGGTATGAATAAGATGCTCATACACATGTTAAATTATAAATATAGTTGAAAATATTGGATTGTATCTTGAATGTCTAGGTCATTTTCATTTAGTAGAATTCCAGTTCACATCCTTCTGTCTTCCACATGGAGTAACCCAGAAAGCTTAATCTCAATCATAAAAAAAAAAAAAAAAAAAAAAATTACTATAAAATTGTACCCTCACCTCAAAGATTCACCCTTTATAACAGGCCAAATAATCCCCAAAAGTCTACTTATGTGTTATATATCTGTTTATCCATATGTTATACATAAGCACACACACATAATAACACACCCTATGTGATATAAGGACTATGTAAACCAGAATGGTGAAAATAAATCCACTTAAAATCTTAGGCAAAATTAACATTACAAGAGAATTGTGGTGACATTCATAAGTTCATATTTGCTTTCCAAAAATATTCATCCTGTAAATTGTAAAAAACACTGGCCCAACCAAAAGATTATATACCAGGTAGGGATGCCAAATGCAGTTCACACAAAGTAATTACAGTAAAAGCTGTGAGTTTTACTACTGCTTGGGGAATACTTTACACATTTACTTTTCCTCTATGAAAGAAACTTGTGCTATGAAACCACTGCCTTCTCTATGCAAATGGAAAATGTAGGATATCTGAGGAAAGGGTAAAAATTCAGTTTAATTTCTATGTGAGCCTGGTCAAGTAATTTTAAAAGTCAAGCTGATGTGGGAGAAAAGTAAAATAAAAGGCTTCTCATTTCTGAACAGGCTCTCCTTAGCATTTTCTTCTTAGGGTATAATCTGATTCATAGCGGGAACATACAGTACAGTTAACATTCAACTTTAATTGCAATGAGGTGACAACAGACTGGGTAATGAGTTGTTTATGAGTTGTAGATGTGTTTACAATGAGTTGACAATGTGTTGGATAAAGTGTTCTTCTAAAGTTGTAGATCTATTTACAGTGAGCGGTGGGGGATGTTCATTAGTTGTCGATTTGTTTGTTTACATTGTTTTCGATTTGCAATTGCTATGAAACAAATTGCACACTGATGAAGGATGATTGTTTGTGCGCCTTAATGATGTACTGTAGTAGCTTGTCTGAAAAAGTACTTAACTCGGCCTCATCTGTCAGTTTCTACTGCAAAAGCTCCAAGTCACAATAGTTTTATTAGCATAGCATGGGCCATTTGTAAGAACATTATGCATCTAAGAAATCTCAGGACTTTGCTATTCAGCCCATTGTATTTGGGCCAGCAGACCTGAACTGAATTCTTTATGCTTGGCACACATTTATATCTTTTGTAGTTATAACATGATTAATAGTTGGTTCTCAAACTCCCAGCTAGAGAGAGTGTTTTACAAATCTTTTGTAACTTAAGGTACTGCTAATTTTTAATCTTATCTTTGATTACACTAACTTCAATAAAAAACCTGTTTTAAAAAGACCAGACTGATTCGAGGGTTACAATACAATTTAACAAAATATATTTTAACATATTGAGGGACAAAAGAGTAATTATGGCCCCTATATTTAAAAACTCACAAGTTTCCAGTTCAATCTGCATCAATATGTATTATTTTTACATTTTATGTGTTTAATAGCTTTTATTGATAGAAGGGAAGAAAAAAGAAACTTAACTTTATCCACATCTTTATCATCTCGAAATTCACTCCATATCCCCTTATACATGACTAGACCCATGTGTATTCATATATGGGAGCTGATGTACCCCAAGCCTCATTTATATTCCTTTCATACATTACAATAAATAAAGTCATCTTTTAATAATTTGAGTGGAAAAAGTTATGAGTCAGATTTCATGGGTCAAGCCCAACTAAACTGTAGTCTTCAAAGCATCAAGAATAAAATATTATGGTTAATTCCTGGAATTGTAAGAAGAAAAATAGAGCTAAACTAGAGACAAAAGAAGCTACTAAAATCAAGAATAATATGAATTTAATAAATGGTAAATAATATTAATTTCAAACTTTCAAAATATATCTTATTCACTCTATATAAAGGGCACAAAAGTAGTAGATTATTTTATCCCCATTTTACATATAAAGTAACTGAGACCATAAATCTATGTTTTTATGCAGAAATTGATTTTTAAATGCTGGCTTTAATTTTTTAAAATATATGGAGCAACTTCTTATGGAAAATCCTCATTTTATAGGTAAAGTATGTCATTTTATAGAAGCCCAGTGCCTTTTTGAAATTGTAGATCTAGAAAGCACAGGACTGGATTGTAAACCCAAATATTCTGATTCCAATCTGATGTTATATTGTCACCCCCTATTCTATTTTGTTTTTATTATTCAAGAAGTAAAATCTCAAAACATGAGCCAACACTTTTTCTTGTTTAAGTCATAGATAGGGATCTAGTGTTTTCTTTCTCCCCCTATTCTAGTATGTTATTATTTGTTATATTTCATTGGCCTCTATTTGAGAGTATTTACTTAAAGAAAAATTAGGAAACTTGATGAAATTCCACAAAATTGATCTTCTTCTAAACTCTGGACCCCCACTTTTAAGGCACCCCAAACACAAGGACATATTGAGTCTAGTTTTTATGCTTCATATGAGGATCATGTTTTGCTTCCATACCTGAAGTCAGGTTCATAGACATGGTTTTCCATGCTTAATAAGGAAAATGAAGGCATTTTAATTGTCTAAAAACTTTAGTAGGTATACCAATCAATTATTTCAAAAGATATAATCCAAAAGGTCCTACATGCTAAATTGGACTTTTGATTTCCATATAGGGGTCCTCTCTCATCTACTAGCATCAGTGGTGCCAAAGAGAACAGAGGAGACTACATTTTCCTCTCTCAATGCACCATTTACCACTGTGAGCCTGGAAAAATAAATTCTTACTGCTTTGCAACATGCTGACCCTAAAACAAATCTGTCATTGGAAACTAAAGAAAAGGCACTGGACGAAGTGCTGAGGTGTTGCTTCCAGGGAGTCATGTTAGCATATTCATGTAGGAAAAGATTTCATCTCGGAGGCTTCTGTTCATCTATCCAGATACTTTGCAAGTAAAAATGCATGAAATTTAAACCAGCTTTTCACATGGCCATTTTTTATGGCAGGCCATTTCAGCAGTGTAACAGGGGTAGACACCTATAAATGTATAATGTGATGGATTCAATTGTAATGCAGCCTGGATACATATGGAGGTAGTGTTTGCCCTTCAGTGCAAATCCATTTTTATGTCAAAAGGAATCCATTGAAATTAATAGGGCATTATCCAAGCAATAAGTAACACTGTATGTACAATGCAAAAATTTTTAGCAGAAAGACAAATTTTCTCTAAATAATGTGAAAAATAACTGTGCAAAGAAATAGTAAGTTAATGCATAAAGAATAATGCATTAAGAAACAGTAAAGCTTTTAATATATTTAGAAGAAAACAGGCAGATAGATGACCAATATCTTTAACCTTTATTGAAAAAATATCAACTAGCAAAATGTATTTCCTAAACCACATTTATTTTGGATACAAAATTCAGGTTATTTTTTAAAATATTAGTGAATGCATCAATGTCACTGTATATACTTTCACTGTATAACGCAGTTTACTTTGCTGACTGAGAAATTATTTCATTCATTCATTTAAGAAGTATTTTGGTGTTCCTATCATGTGTCAAAAACTATGTTAAGAAGATAATAGACTAATAAACAAGATAGACATGATCATTACATTCACTGTTTTAAGGGTGAATATTTCAATTTCTGAATATGATTTCTGAACTTTCCTCTGAAGCATTATTTTTTAATATTGAATTATTCTTATGTGTCTCTTGACTATTTTCATATTTCACCTTCTTATACACAGTTTTTCTTTAAAATGATATGCTCTCATACTTTGTTCTTAAAGTAATTTTTATCACTTTATCTCCTGTTTGATGTGCTCTATTTTCCTTTTCCCATTACCAAGAAGCGTTTTCTTACCATAAGGAAGATAACATGTCCAATCCTCAGCAAGCATTCCATACATATTAATTTCTCCACCCCACCCCCAGTATGAAATACTTGTTTCTTAATTCCTCTTGTGCTTTATGTAATTCAATGAAAAATCATTAAAGGGATTTGAGAACTGGGTTATATTCACATACAATCAGTAATTTTTACTTTTGCTGTCAGTACAAAGTCATGATAGCCAGTAGCCACGTACCAATCCAGGAGCCACTTGGTTAGGAGAACTTGGCAAATGTTACCTATAGCAAGCAAGTGCTCAGGGAAAGGAAGGCTACAGACACTCAAGAACGGGAAAGGCCAGTGGCTTTGGCTAAGTACTGAATCTAGCTTTCCAGCTCTTAGATCAAGTAAGAAATCCAGTCTTTATCAGGAGATCCAAACCATATGAGGAAAAACACAAAATATTAATTTTCACAAATAAGCCAGTTTGGCACAGGATCCTGAACCGGAAGAATCAAAGAAACGATAAATTCTCCCGATGAAGACTGATAAGATATCCAGTATCTCAGAGCTAATGGAGCATAGGGAAGGAGGGACCCTAGGAGGAAGAAGTATGTTCTAGGCAGCAGGACAATAGATTATAGCTGAAGCTCGCTAAACATTCTTTTTAAATAAACTATACAGATTGATGGATGTGATCTGAGTGAGGATAGACAGATATACTTCACTTTCTTTCTCAAAGCTAAATAAGGACTCATAAGATGTGTGAAGTGTCCATCACCTGGGCCTCGCATGTATTGGGATCTTACTAGCTATTTAAGCATTGACCTCCAGGGCAGGTGCTTTTAGGAATGAGGAGACTTGATGTGAACATGTTCCAGCCTTGTTAACCTCCTGCAATTTGTTGTTGTTAGGTTGCTAAGTCATGTCCAACTCTTTGTGACCCTATGGACTGTAGCCTATCAGGCTCCTCTATCCTTGAGATTTCCCAGGCAAGAATACTGGAGTGGGTTGCTATTTTCTCCTCCAGGGGATCTTCCTCACCCAGGGATCGAACCTGCATCTCCTGAATTGAAAGGCAGATTCTTTACCACTGAGCCACCAGGGAAGCTCTTGATTTGAATAACCTGCAATGTATTTTCAACTCTTTTGTTGTCGAGAGATTGCTTTTTGGAACCCTTTAACTACAACATTTGTTGAGCTAAATATCAAATATTATTTAGAATGAATAAAACTTATGTACTGGGTAAAGGATAAAATAGATACAGCCGTACTTCTTTGAAAGAGCAGTTATGCCACCTGCACTCTTGTGGGCCACTGACTGAACAATGGGACCACTGGCTGATTCAACCAATTCATGCTCAGCAAAGCCCTGACAGGGCTCTGCTCGTGCACAGACATGTATTTGCTCTAACTCTCAGACCTTTCTAGCAAAGCTGTAAAAGAAGTTTATGTGACATTTCCTACACTACATAGGACAATTGAAAAGAAAAATTATCCACTCCTAATAAAATGATATTATACACAGCCCCAAAATGTCCATGAGCAGTACACAATATGCAAGACAGATCCTTTTCAACAGTCTGGATAAAAAGTCAAAGATGAGTCATTTTAGAAAAAGGCAACTTGTTTTTTCATTTTAAAGCTGTGTTAGATAGAAGTGGTTTCCCTGCTGGATGAGATGTGAGAAGTTTAATATGTATGAAGAAAGAGAGACAGACTTTAGTTCTAAGTCCCTCATTGGCACAGAGCTGTGATGTTCAAAGTACGTTTAAGAATTACCTGGAGATCTTATTTAAAGAAAAAAAATTAGGAATTTTCTGCTCCGCCTTTAGTGATTCTGATTCAGTTCTTCTGGACTTTAACTCAAGTATCTGCATTTTTGATAAAGCACTTTTCAGATGCTGTTTTAAGGTAGATGGTTTGTGGGGTCATATTGTAAGAAACTTCCCTGGTGGCTCAGATGGTAAAGCGTCTGCCTACAATGCGGGGGACCCAGGTTCAATCCCTAGGTCAGGAAGATCTGGAGAAGGAACTGGCAACCCACTCCAGTATTCTTGCTTGGAAAATCCCATGGGCGGAGGAGCCTGTGGGCTACAGTCCATGGGGTCGCCAAGAGTCGGACACAACTGAGCGACTTCACCTTCTTTCTTTCTGTTGTAAGAAACACCAGCCTAGTGTCTTGGTGGGATTGACTTCCACCTGTGAGCAGTGCAGCGCACGCTCCTCACAGTGGTTTGAAGAGGCTTCCTAAAAGTCTCACTAATGGGCATTGTTCTAGAAATACTTTTAGTTCTGTCTTAGGAAGGGAAGCACTTGTAACCGCACAAATTTTCCCAAATGAGTCAATGTTAAATTCTGTATTGAAAATACAGAGTGAGGTTTCAAGTGACAGCAAATCGGAATTAGAGGAAAAAAAACATATATCATCGTCCCCTTCTAATAATGGAGACCTCAATAAGTACAATATTAATAATAAAAAAGCCAAGTAAATTTTCAGGGATTTTACTGCAAGAAGAAAGATCTAGAAGTAGAACAGACTATTTATTTGAAGTTTCCTATACCCTTTAAATATCAGCTATCTTGATGTTACAGAGACTGACCTTTTAAGAAGTGAAAAGGCACCAAAATGCTATACACTATATTGAAGCAGTTTATCAAAATGTCACCCAACAGTTGATGCCAATTGCTAACAAGATATTGTGTTTCCTTATTTAATTGGCCAGCTTACCTAATTATGGCTGTCTTTGGATATCTATTGATGGGCTCTTTAAGAGAAAAGAGAAAGCATCATTTGAGGCAACTTCATGTAAATACATGAAAAAGGGAGGTAAAGTAAAAGAATACTTCCAATGAGAATTATTATTAGATAATAAAATTTACCTGTTTGCATGGATTTCTAATTTACAGAAACACTTCCATAACATATCTAACACAAACCTGGATAGTTGCCAATTACCCATGTGGCTATACCTTCCAAAAGTTATCTTGGCATATAACTCAGCAGAAAAATAGGAAGTACCCTGGAAATTACTCACAAAATGTGAATTCCACATGTCAGAGTCAGTGAGCTTTGGATGAACTATAAAGAGTTTTCATTATTTAGGTCTATGAAAGCAAAGGAAACAGAAATATATCCAATAATGTAATGCAACGGAACCAGGAAATTTATAAGAAGGTTTAATCTGTGGATTTAATTTAAAATATTGGGCCATGTTCAAACTGCAATGTTAAAAACATTATTCCTGGCTATAGTGGTGATCATTCAGAGGTCAGGAAGAATAAGATGTCAAACTTCCCGAGTGTTTTAAACAAAGGACTTTTAATGAGTCCTTTCCCTTAAGCTTTCCTTGTTCTTCTCTTATGTGGACATGAAAGACAAAACCTTTAACACATTCCACAATCCATGGAGAGACTGCCCTGTGCCACTTATCTTAAGTACTATATTAGTTTTATTCATTACCCCTATGCTGAAGCTTTAGTTAATTAATTGGGATTAGGTCAACACATGCTCTGTAAAAATGCTAATAAAATATTTCAAGTTACAGAGAATTAGACATAATGATATCAAAACTCTGCCCTGGATGCTATCACCATCACAGTATTCAGCTTTGGGAGATAACAGAGAACATGCTAGAACATGTCTTAGAAGCCTCATATTTAAAGTCCTCTTCGGATCACAAATTACTTGAGCTTTTGTGGAGAAAATACTGAGTAAATACACTGTGTTCTTCTAGCTTGCTGACTCATGCGGACTATACCACTGGTTGGTTCTTTGATTTGTCTGATTTATTTTAGAGCAGCCAGGAGCTCAGGTGGGATAATGGAATTTCATGTTGGGTTTATAAACACATGACCAAAAGTCAGAAGATAAACACACCAAAGCTACTTGAAAATACTGTAAAACTGACAAAGAAGGTATCCATGGGTTGATGTCTCAGATTATTAAGGATAAAGAATTTAATCAAAGTAGCATTTCTTAATCACTGTAAAGCATCTGCCTACAATGAGGGAGATCCGGGTTCGATCCCTGGGTTGGGAAGATCCCCTGGAGAAGGAAATCTTCTGGGCTCCAAATTTTCTGGGCTCCAAAATCACTGCAGATGGTGACTCCAGCCATGAAATTAAAAGATGCTTACTCCTTGGAAGAAAAGTTATGACCAACCTAGACAGCATATTCAAAAGCAGAGACATTACTTTGCCAACAAAGGTCCATCTAGTCAAGGCTATGATTTTTCCAGTGGTCATGTATGGATGTGAGAGTTGGACTATAAAAAAAGCTGAGCGCCAAAAAATTGATTCTTTTGAACTGTGGTGTTGGAGAAGACTCTTGAGAGTCCCTTTGACTGCAAGGAGATCCAACCAGTCCATCCTAAAGGAGACAGTCCTGGGTGTTCACTGGAAGGACTGATGTTGAAGCTGAAATTCCAATACTTTGGCCACCTGATGAGAAGAGCTGATTCATTTGAAAGATCCCAATGCTGGGAAAGATTGAGGGCAGGAGAAGGGGACGACAGAGGATGAGATTGTTGGATGGCATCACCAACTTGATGGACATGGGTTTGGGTGAACTCCAGGAGTTTTGATGGACAGGGAGGCCTGGCGTGCTGTGGTTCATGGGGTCTCAAAGAGTTGGACACGACTGAGCAACTGAACTGAGACTGAGACTTTGGAAATCAGCATTTTGCTTGAACCTAAAATTATTTTCTTTGTTTCCCCCAGAAGTATAACTACATATAGGTTTCAGTGTAAAAAAGAAATATTCATTCATTCATAGATAAAACTATTTAAGTTTTATAAATTATTTTATATAGTTAAAATGAGATCATTTACATACTGTGGTTCTAAAAATGGTGAATTTATTCAAACTAGTTCTTTGAACATGGTGCAGAAATGATATTTCTATCTGTCTTTGGTAGTACGATTCTGTATGTTGCTGCTACTTTTCTAAAAATGTTAAAAAGAGCTAGTAGCTTACTTAATAGTTTTCAAATATTCAAATTAACCATGAAAGCAGCTTCCAGATGAGCTATCAAAATATAATATGATTTTAAAAGAAGAATTAACCCAGTTTACGCAGTAGAATTCCAACCTCCTGAAGACCCTGGGTCGGGTTGGGGGGGCACATAAATAATACAGTTTTTTATAGAATAGGTGTGGAATGGTGTTATGGAGTAAACTGTGATGCCTCAAAATTCTTCTGTTGATACCATAACCCCCAGTGTGACTATTTGGAGATAAGATCTTTGAAGGAAGTAATTGAGGTTCAAATGATATCATAAGAATGGACTCTAATCTGATATGCCTGGTATCCTTATAAGAAGAAAGATATCAAGGATGTGCACACACAACAAAGACCATGTGAGGACACAGATAAGTTGGCTATCTATAAGCTAAGGACAGAGGTGTCAGGAGAAATCAAAACTGCTTTAGCTTGATCTTGGACTTCCAATCTCCAGAACTGTGAGAAGAACAGTATTTAAGCACCCACTTTGTGGCAGCTAAAGCCTGCTAGGATGGATTTCATGGCTGATTCCATGTAGTTGCAAACGGCCATTTCCCCCCTTTTACCCAGTATGTGGTGCCTCTTGCCATGCCTTCCACGCCCTGTCTTTCACGATGTGGTGGTTGCATTTTTATGGCCATGTGATAGCAGCTGATGCTTTTGTCTTGTCTCCTGTTGTTCCACATTGACTATTTGAATACCAAACCCCTAAGCAGCTACAGTGATGGCCTGGGCTGCTTCCACAGCAGTGACCCTGAGGAGATGGGAAAATGTCTTCTGATTTATGGAATGCAATTTGACACCAAGTCCATAGTGGGGCTTCCTGGTGCTCTGTTTGTTTGAGACACTGAAGTGAGACATGATTTTTTATTTGCCTTATTCTAGCTGAACTCTCCCTAGAACTCTGCCCCCAAAATGTGAGTAAAACCGAAATTTTATGTTTCCAACTTAAGATCCATCTCAGCACTGTGTTATAACCAAACCATTGCTACTCCAAAGCATTAAAAATATTTCAGATCTTTAAAAAAAAAATCAAGATTGAAATATATGTACAATATAATTTGATATTTTTATGTATTGCAAAATGATCACCACAATAAGTCTAGTTAATATGTCACCAGAGAGTTACAAAATCTATTTTTCTTGTGATAAGTATTTTTAAAGTCCACTCTTCTGACAAATTTCACACATGCAATCGAGCCTTATTAACTATAGTCACCATGCTGTGCATTATAATCCCAAGTCATTTATTTTTTATCTGGAAGTTTGTACCTTTTTACCCATTAGCTCAAGCCCACTTTTTTTGGATTCCCCAGGTAAGTGAAATTATGCAGTATTTGTCTTTATCTAACTTACTTCACGTGGCATAATGTCCTTAAGGTCCATCTGTGTTGTCCAAATGGGCAGATTTCATTTTTTATTGCTGAGTAATGTTTCCTTGTGTGAATGTGTGCCTCACTTTCTGTATCCATTTTTCCACTGATGGACACTGAGGTTGTTTTCATGTCTTGGCTATGGTAAGAAATGCTGCAGTAAACCTGGGGGTGCATTTGTTTTCAAATTAGTGTTTTTTGTTTTCTTTGGATTAAATACCCAGAAGAATTGCTGGATCATATAGTACTTTAATTTCTGAGGAACTTCTGTGCTGTTTTCCATGGAGGCTGCAGCAATTTACAGTTCCACCAACAGTGCATTGAGGTTCCTTTTTATCTGTATCCTCTCAGTGCTTGTTATTTCTTTACTTTTTGATAATAGCCATTCTGACACGTGTGAGGTGATATCTCACCTTGCTTTTGATTTACATTTCCCTGATGATTAGTGATGTTGAGCATCTTTTCGTGTACCTGTTGGCCATCTGTATGGCTTCTTTGAAAAACCTCTATTTGTATTCTCTGTCCTATTTTTCAGTTGGGTAGTTTGGATTTTGTCTATTGAGCTGTATGAGTTCTCTATATATTTTGGATATATACCTCTTATCAGATTCACTTTTCAAATAATTTTTCCTATCTGGTAAATTGCCTTTTCATTTTGTTGATGGCTTTCTTTGTTGTGCAGAAGTCTTCTAGTTTGATATAGTCCCACATGCTTATTTTTGCTTTTGTTGCCTTTGCTTTGGTGTCAAATCCCAAAAAAATCATTTCCACAGACCAATACGGTTTCAGGTCTTACTTTCTAATTAATATTTAATCCATTTGAATTAATTTCATGTGTAGTGTGAGAGATTGGTTCAGTTTTATTCTTTTGTATGTGGCTGTTCAATTTTCCCAGAACCATTTATTGGAAAGACTGTCCTTTCCCTATTGTAAATTCTTGGCTCACTTGTCATAAAGTAATTAATTGTGTATGTGTAAGTTTATTTCTTCTGGGCTCTCTGTTTCACTGATCTGTGTGCTTGTTTTTATGCTAACACCATACTGTTTTGATGATCATAGCTTGCAATATAGTTTGAAATATGAGCCTATAAAGACTCTAACTTTATTTGCTTTGGCTATGTGGAGTCTTTTGTGAATTCTAACAAACTCTTGAATTGTTCATTATATTTCTGTGAAAGATGACAATGGAATTTTGGTAAAGATTGTGTTAAATCTGTAGATTGCTTTGGGTAGTTTAGACATTTTAACAATATTATTACAAGCCATGAACATATAATATCTCTTAATTTATTTGTGTCTTCAGTATTTTTTAAAGCCATATTTTAAAAACAGGTGTTTAAAAAACAGGTGAAACTTAATTAAATTTATTCCTAGGTTTTTATTCTTTTTGATGCAATTGTCAATTGGATAATATTTTGAATTTTTCATTCTGAGAGTTTATTATCATATAGAAATGAAATAGAGTATTTTGTATTTTACAATTTCACTGAACTTGTTGATTTGTTCTAACCATTTTTGGTAGGATCTTTCTGTGTTAGTTGCTCAATCCTGTTTGACTCTTTGTAACCCCATGGACTATCCCCAGCCTCCTCTGTGGATGGAGTTCTCCAAGCAAGAATACTGCAGTGGGGTGCCATTTCCTTCTTCAGGGTTTTTAATATTTAATATGAAATCATTTGCAAATAGTGGCAGTTTCATTTCTTGCTTTCCAATTTGGATGCCTTTTATTTATTTTAATTTTTTGTCTAATTGTTCTGGCTAGGACTTCCAATATTATGTTGAATAAAAATTTCAAGACTGAGCATCCTTCTTTGTTCCTGATCTTAAAGGAAAAGCTTTTAACTTTTCACTTTGGAGTATGATATTAGCTGTATGATTGTCATGTATGGTCTTTATGTTGAGGTATGTTCTCTCTATACCAACTTTGGTGAGAGTTTTTAATAAATGGTTTTGAATATTTTCAAATGCTTTTCTGCATTCACTGAGATGATCATATTACTTTTATCCTCAGTTTTGTTAATGTGGTGCACCACACTGTTTTTGCAGATGGTAAACCATTCTTGCATCCCAGGAATAAATCCCACTTGATCATGGCATGTGATTTTTTTAATGTATTGTTAAATTTTGTTTGCTAATTTTTTGTTGAGGGTTTTTACATCTATATTTTCTATGTTGATAAGGGATATTGGCTTGTAATTTTGTTTTCCTGTCTAGTTTTGGTCACAAGGTAATGCTGGCCTCATAAAAAGAGCTTGAAAAAACACTTTCAAGAAAAGCAAGATCTATGCTTTTCTATATTTTGGAAGATTTTGAGAAGGATGGATTAATTCTTCCTTTAAATGTGTAGTAGAATTCACCAGTGAAGTTGTTTGGTTTCAGGCTTTTGTTATGGTTTGTTTTCGATTAATAATTCAGTTTCCTTACTAATAGTATATTCATGTTTTCTATTTGTGATTTATTCATGGTAGGTTGCATGATTCTAGGAACGCATCAATTTCTTACAGGGTGTCCAATTTGTTGCTATATATGAATAGTAGTCTCGTGATCCTTTGTATTCCCACAGTATCAGTGATAAATCTCTTAATTCACTTCTGATTTTACTTGTCTTCTCTCTCTTTCTCTTATTGACTCTTGCTTGTCAATTTTATCTTTTCAAAAACCCAACACTTAGTTTATCTTATGTATTTCTACTCTTATCTCTATTTCCTTCTTTTTACTCACTTTTTCACTTTGAGCTTCATTTCTTCTTCTTTTTCTAGTTCTTTACACTGTTAAGTTAGGTTGTTTACCTGAGATTTTTCTTGTGTCTTTGAGGTTACCATTTATTGCTATGAGCTTCCCTTTTAGAACTATTTTTTACTGCATCCCATAAGATTTTGTATGCATATTACCATTTTAATTTAAGATTTTTTTAATTCTCTTTTGAATTATTTGACCCATTGATCAGAAACATGATTAATTTCCACATATTTGTGAAATTTCCAAATTTTCTCTTATAAGTTATTTCTAGTTTTCATGCCCTTGTGGTTGAAAAAGATATTTAATATGATTTCAATCTTAAATTTATTAAGACTTGTTTGTGGCCTAAGATCTATGCTGAATAATGTTATGTGCATTTGAGAAGAATGTGTATTTTGTTACTTTTGGATGGAATGTCCTATATTCATCTGTTAAAACAATCTGGCCTAATATGTTGTATAAGGCTGATGTTTTCTTGTTGATTTTCTATCCAGATGATATATCCACTGATGAAAATGGGGTATTAAAATTTCCTGCTATTTTTGTATTGTAGTTTATTTCTCTCCCTATTTAGGCCTATTGATTTGCTTTACATATTAGGAGCTCCTATGTTGCACATCCTCATATCAAATTGACCCCTTTATCATTATGTGTGTCCTTCATCGTCTCTTATATAAGTGTTTATTGGAAAGTCCATTTTATCTGATATAAGTATAGCTACCTCAACTTTCTTTTTTTCTTTTTCACGAAATAACTTTTTCATCCCTTCACTTTGCGTGTGTCCTTACATCTGAACTAAATCTCTTGTAGGCAGCATATAGTTGTTTTCCTTTTTTAACCATTCAGCCACACTGTCTTTTGATTAGAAAACTTAGTTCATTTACATTTAAAGTAATTATTGATAGATATTACATATTACCCTTTTGTTAACTGTCTTCTGTTTTGTAGTTCCTTTGTTCCATTCTTCATCTGCTCTCTTCCTTTATGATCTGAATATTTTCTGAGGTGGTATGCTTAGAATTCTTTCCCTTTTCATGTATCTACTATAGGTTTTGCTTGTGGTTACTATGAGGTTGAAAGTCTTTCTTGGCATCTGCTGAAAAAAATAAAAAAGACTAAAGGGGAAAGTATATCACAAAATACACTATAAAACTTCCTAAGAATCTTTGCCACTCACTTATGTACCAGAGTTTAATACCATGTGGCAAGTGCCCTGCGTAATAAAGAGTTTACATGGTAGCCTGAGACTACTGTTTTAGAAAGACCAGCTTCAGGGTTGGCTGATATTTATGACCTTGGATTTCAGAAAGGTTCCCACTACTCTTACTGATAATAATGGCTCACTAAGTTAAAGAAAGGCAATGCCAAAGAATGCTCAAACTACTGCACAATTGCACTCATCTCAAACACTAGTAAAGTAGTGCTCAAAATTCTCCAACCCAGGGTTCAGCAGTTCACAAACTGTGAACTTCAGATGTTCAAGCTGGTTTTAGAAAAGGCAGAGGAACCAGAGATCAAATTGCCAACATCCGCTGGATCATGAAAAAGCAAGAGAGTTCCAGAAAAACATCTATTTCTGCTTTATTGACTATGCCAAAGCCTTTGACTATGTGGATCACCCAATAAACTGTGGAAAATTCTGAAAGAGATGAGAATACCAGACCACCTGATCTACCTCTTGAGAAACCTGTATGCAGGTCAGGAAGCAACAGTTAGAACTTGACATGGAACAACAGACTGGTTCCAAATAGGAAAAGGAGTACGTCAAGGCTGTATGTTGTCACCCTGCTTTTTTCACTTATATGCAGAGTACATCATGAGACACGCTGGACTGGAAGAAGCACAAGCTGGAATCAAGATTGCCGGGAGAAGTATCAATAACCTCAGATATGCAGATGACACCACCCTTATGGCAGAAAGTGAAGAGGAACTAAAAAGCCTCTTGATGAAAGTGAAAGAGGAGAGTGAAAAAGCTGGCTTAAAGCTCAACATTCAGAAAACGAAGATCATGGCATCTTGCCCCGTCACGTCATGGGAAATAGATGGGGAAACAGTGCAAACAGTGTCAGACTTTATTTTTTGGGGCTCCAAAATCACTGCAGATGGTGACTGCAGCCATGAAATTAAAAGATGCTTACTCCTTGGAAGAAAAGTTATGACCAACCTAGAGAGCATATTCAAAAGCAGAGACATTACTTTGCCAACAAAGGTCCATCTAGTCAAGGCTATGGTTTTTCGGTGGTCATGTATGGATGTGAGAGTAGGACTGTGAAGAAGGCTGAGCACCGAAGAATTGATGCTTTTGAACTGTGGTGTTGGACAAGACTCTTGAGAGTCCCTTGGGCTGCAAGGAGATCCAACCAGTCCATTCTAAAGGAGATCAGCTCTGAGTGTTCTTTTGGAAGGAATGATGCTAAAGCTGAAACTCCAGTACTTTGGCCACCTCATGTGAAGAGTTGACTCATTGGAAATGACTCTGATGCTGGGAGAAATTGGGGGCAGGAGGAGAACGGGATGACAGAGGATGAGATGGCTGGATGGCATCACCGACTCGATGGACGTGAGTCTGGGTGAACTCCGGGAGACGGTGATGGACAGGGCGGCCTGGCATGCTGCGGTTCATGGGGTCTCAAAGAGTTGGATACGACTGAGCGACTGAACTGAACTGATGTTTAAACTGTTTCTATAAACAATGTTGTTTACACAAAACACCTGGGTTATTTTGGGGAGTCTGTAATTTTTTTTTACGAGTCAGGCAGAGTGCCTACATGACTATCCCCCAGTAAAAACTCTGGGCACTGACTTTCTAATGGATTTGTCACTATTGATGTTGCAATTTGTTGCTGGAGGAATTAAGTGCACTCTACTTAACTCCATTCAAAGAGAACTCATTAGAACCTGTAAATGGTTTCCTCTAGACTTTGCCTCATGTGTGTTTTCTTTTTCCTTGTTTTGCTTTGTGTATTTTCACTGTAAAAGAGCACTGTCATGAGTACAATTATATGCCCAATTCTTCTAATAATCATCGAGCATGGAAGTTGCCTTGGGGACACCAAACACATGTTTCAGTCTCTTTTCTTCTTTACCTGTTGAAACTTTAGCTGTGTTCTTCCAATTCTACAGTCCTTTTAAATCAAATCAATTGACTAAATGACATCAGCAAAAATGGAGTAGAAAACTCAAAACCATTCTTCTACAAAATCAATGATTGGGTTTAGGGAACCTAATCAAAATATAACTCAACCAGGGGAATGCCCAGTGAAGAAAGAATAGCTATGTTTCAGTAAGAGTTTTGTAGTCTTTAATTTAGTTGTTACCATCATCTACTCTCCTTCAGAATGGATTTAAAAAAATGATCCAACTACATGTGTGTTAGTCACTCAGTCATGTCTGACTCTTTGCAACCTCAGGGACTTTAGCCCAGCAGGCTCCTCTGACCAGGGAATTCTCCAAGCAAGAATACTGAACTGGGTTGCCATTTTCTTCTGCAGGGAATCTTCCCGACACAGGGACGAAACCCAGTCTCCCATGTTGCAGGCAGATTCTTTACCATATAGTTCAGTTTGGTTCAGTTCAGTCGCTCAGTCATGTCCGACTCTTTGCGACCCCATGAACCGCAGCACGCCAGGCCTCCCTGTCCATCACCATCTCCTGGAGTTCACTCAGACTCATGTCCATCGAATCCGTGATGCCATCCAGCCATCTCATCCTCGGTCGTCCCCTTCTCCTCCTGCCCCCAATCCCTCCCAGCATCAGAGTCTTTTCCCATGAGTCAACTCTTCGCATGAGGTGGCCAAAGTACTGGAGCTTCAGCTTTAGCATCATTCCTTCCAAAGAAATCCCAGGGTTGATCTCCTTCAGAATGGACTGGTTGGATCTCCTTGCAGTCCAAGGGACTCTCAAGAGTCTTCTCCAACACCACAGTTCAAAAGCATCAATTCTTCGGCGCTCAGCCTTCTTCACAGTCCAAATCTCACATCCATACATGACCACCGAAAAACCATAGCCTTGACTAGATGGACCTTTGTTGGCAAAGTAATGTCTCTGCTTTTGAATATGCTGTCTAGGTTGGTCATAACTTTTCTTCCAAGGAGTAAGCATCTTTTAATTTCATGGCTGCAGTCACCATCTGCAGTGATTTTGGAGCCCAAAAAAATAAAATCTGACACTGTTTCCCCATCTATTTCCCATGAAGTGATGGGACCGGATGCCATGATCTTCGTTTTCTGAATGTTGAGCTTTAAGCCAGCTTTTTTGCTCTCCTCTTTCACTTTCATCAAGAGGCTTTTTAGTTCCTCTTCACTTTCTGCCATAACATGGTGTAAGCCACCAGGAAAGCCCGCCAGGGAAGTGAAAGAAATATGTGATTTCATTGTGTATCTGTGCATGCACATATGCATAAAGCCATTACAATTATATAGCTCCAGAACATTTTCATTACCTTAAATGAAACTCATATCTATTAAGCAGTCAGTCCCCATTCTTCTCCTAACCCTAAGCTCATAGCAACCACTGATACATTTTTTCTCTACAGATATATCTAATTCTCTATATTTCATTTAGATGGAATTATATAATATGTAGCCTTTTTGTTCTGCCTTCTTTCACTTAGCATAATGTTTTTAAGGTTTGTTTCTGTTGTATGTATTCTTTTTTAATGGCTTCATTCCCTTTTATAGATGAATAATATTCCATTGTATGCTGCTAAGTCACTTCAGTCGTGTCTGACTCTGTGCGACCCCACAGATGGCAGCCCATGAGGCTCCCCCGTCCCTGGGATTCTCCAGGCAAGAATGCTGGAGTGGGTTGCCATTTTCTTCTCCAATGCATCAAAGTGAAAAGTGAAAGTGAAGTCGCTCAGTCGTGTCCGATTCTTAGCGACCCCATGGACTGCGGCCCACCAGGCTCCGCTGTCTATGGGATTTTCCAGGCAAGAGTGCTGGAGTGGAGTGCCATTGCCTTCTCCATTCCATTGTATAGACACATGATATTTTGTTTACCCATTAATCAGTTGATGGACATTGGGTTATTTCATAGATATACTGAAAGTCACTAAATTGAAGATTTAAAGCTGGTTAAAATAATAAAATTTATTTTTAATGTATTTTATCCCCAGCTAAATAAGTCAATTTAGCTTTAGCTTCTCTTAGCTTCTTTCAGTTATTTTCTTCTTCTAATCAGGATTCAATAGTCACCATAGGTTTTTAGAAATCTAATAATAATAGTAATAGCTAACATTTTGGATAGAAATTATGAGATATGCATTGTTTTTATTTTAATCCAGTCAAAATAAACCTCAATAAAGTAGTAATGCCATCCACACTGAGGCAAGACCACATGGCAAGGAAGCAGCAGAACTGGGATGCAAACTAAGGAAAACCTGCTTTCTGAATCATTTTGTTTATAAGTCCCTCTTCCTGGGCAAGGGAATAGTGGTGAAATTTTGTGTATGTTTGATGCTTTTTCACACTGTTATGCTACAAAGGCCTAAGATTTAGGTCAGAGAATAATCTGAAGGATCACCTCAGCGATTAGGTAAAATTGATCATTCCTTTTTGATACCAAAGGTCTCTGGAGCAAGTTTGTGTACAAAATGTCTATCGCCCCTTAGAGCGAACTCCTTCACTTGGTATAAACCTTGGAGGGGAGAGTCATTTGACCAATGGATTTGGGGTCTAAATTGTCTTAGTTTAGGAGGCTATGGTCAGAAATATTACACTGAACTGCTGTCAGGGATCCTATTGTTTTAACTCTGAAGTTCCCAGAATCACTAGGCAGGAATTTCAGAATTTTTTTTTAAAGTATATACAGAAACCACCACCACATGCCTGACCGACATGTATATCAGAGAGAGTGTGATTGTGTGGTGGGGGTAGGGATTTAGGGAAAAAGTTGAGACATGGAGGGAGAACTTAGCCTCTGTACTTAAAGGTAAACTTAGACACACATTCTGTATGAAGAAATTATTCTGTTTTTTAAAGATAAATGGTCAAATAATAAACATGTAGGGAAGATATCAGGGCATAGTAAAAGCAAGTAAGATATAAAGGCTGGTGAGACTGAGATGCTTCCCTTGTGGCTCAGGTGGGGACTGGGATAGAGTGCAGGCACAGACATTTATACAATACATGACCTTGAGTAACTTATATGAATTCTAAGTTTCCTGATTTATTAACAATGAAGATATGAGAGATATGTATGAACATGAGAAATAACAAACTTGCATTCAAACACAATGCCTGGCCTAAAGAAGATACTGCCCTTCGAAATGCACAGTATAAAAATCAGACTTGAGAAGGGGAGGCATCACTAACCTACGCCCAAGTTAGACACTTTCTCAGACCATGAGAGCCTAAGTAGGATGCTCTTTAATGAATGCTTATGATGGGAGACACAATGATACAAATAGTGTGAGGGACACTTTATACAAAATACACAGAAGTAACTCATGTTAAGAAAAGTGGGAGATGTATGCTACAAAACTTGCATATCCAATAAGTGCTTTAGAGGAAAAAGCTATTATGTCCAACTGGGGAATTGGGAAAGGCTTTCTAGAAAAAGTAGAGAATATAGATAGGCTCAAAGTAGTGAGTATTGCGATTGAGGCCACTACTTGCACAAATAATAAATGGTGAAAAGCAAGAGTCTTGAGTAGTTGATTTTGGCTAGAGCTGGAAATTTTTAAATGGAAGATAAAGAGGCAAGGAAGAAATGCATCTCAGGGCAAAATTCTGGAGAGTCTTTCCTGCTTGGCAAGTGTTCAGGCTTTATCAAGAAAGCAGGGCTGAGAGCTTGAGCCTCAAGTATCAAGGAGTTGAGAAAAATGGTAAAATGGACAAAGACTTAGCACATGGGGTACCCTTCTACGCATCTGACCTTGCTCAGTTAGGATGCCATGAATCAAGTTTCTGCAGTCACAAGAATTATTTTTAAACCTGCAATGCTCAACTAAGAATATACTTGGGTTACAATTGAATATATAAATTGGATGCTGAATTAGACAGCACTGAACTGTCTGGACATGGAAATAATCTCTTCCATTCCTGAAATTTTTTTTTTCCTATCAAGCAAATATTTATAATTGATCTTTCCTTATTTTTATTCATGAGCTCCATTTGGCACCCATGTGAAATTCTGGTGATGTCTCTGTCACTTTTAATGATGCAGCTGAAGTGAAACATTTACTTAGTAAAATCTGTAATTAACCTCTCCTCACTGCTCTGCCTCATGAAAGTGTGTCCACAGGGCAAGAGTGTGGTTCTGGAAGGCTGAAGGAAACTATGTAATAAAGTTTAGAATTAAAATCCTCCTCTTAACTAATTAAAATGGGTGTGTTTTCTGTTTGCTTTCTGTCCATGCATCTCTCTTCACTTATGCTGGCTGTCATTATTACTAATTTCAGTTTCTGTAATCTTTCTTCTCTCTTATACACAGTTTATAAACCAGCTCTCCTGTTTCCATGTCAATGGGAGAAAATACAAGTACAAATAATACAAAGGTCACTTGCTTTTAGTTTGGGAATATTATGTTTTGTTAAAAGAAGACTTACTGCTTAATTTTATTTTGCTTAGAAACATATAAATATTTATTAGCATTCTCCAAAAAATATCAGCTGAATTGTGGGACAGTGTAACAAGTACATAGATTAGGTACTCTGCTGAGAGGCAAGGTGGACTGCTGCTGCTGCTAAGTCGCTTCAGTCGTGTCTGACCCTGTGCGATCCCATAGACAGCAGCCCACCAGGCTCCTCTGTTCCTGGGATTCTCCAGGCAAGAATACTGGAGTAGGTTGCCATTTCCTTCTCCAATGCATGAGAGTGAAAAGTGAAAGTGAAGTCACTCAGTAATACCCGACTCTTTGCGACCCCATGGACTGTAGCCTACAAGGCTCCTCTGTCCATGGGATTTTCCAGGCAAAAGTACTGGAGTGGGGTGCCATCGCCTTCTCCACAAGGTGGACTAGCCATAGATTAATAACCACTATAGAAAAGTCACTAAGTAGGTAGATATTTAAGAGCTAATCAGAAATTTATGTGCCAAGACATAATATTACTTTATTTGGATGACTATTTTTTTTAAACATGTAGTTAAAATATATTTGATGTTCCCCTCTCTAAATAGAATATGATAGACCTCCAGTTCTGAACCATCAGATATGGGAAAGTACTGAAAGTAGACACCCACATGCATCTGCCCAACTACCTAAGAAATACTTTCACATGAATATTATCTTATTGTCTCAAAATCATCTTGTCTGAAACTGAGCAAAGCATTGTCTTCCTAAAAGCTACTGGCAGTTTCCATCACCTGGGAATCCAAACTTCAGATCACTTTGCATTATTTTCCCTTTTCATCAATCTGTGCTGAAGAGGCACTCCTTTTGCATCTAAACTTGAATTCAGAATCAACAAATGTTGTACTACGAAGTATAGATGAGGACAGGGTTTCCAGTTCCACATGTAGGAAGTTTAGAGATTGCTACTCCATCCTAACAAGTAAAAAGCTGAACAGACTGAAAAATCAACAACTCTTCTAGCATCCACAAAAGGTGAGGACGAAAGGAAAACAGCTGCCCCCAAAATTGGAGATACCAAAAGGTGAATACATAGACTAACAACCTAATCAAAGCAGACACTCATAAGTACAAACCACTGTGGTAATGAGAGCCAGGTAGGAAAAGCTGAACTGTAATTTACAAATTCTGAAAGAGATGGAAACACCAGACCACCTGACTTGGCTCTTGAGAAATTTGTATGCAGGTCAGGAAGCAACAGTTAGAACTGGACATGGAACAACAGACTGGTTCCAAATAGGAAAAGGAGTACGTCAAGGCTGTATATTGTCACTCTGCTTATTTAACTTACGTGCAAAGTACATCATAAGAAATGCTGGGCTGGATGAAGCAAAAGCTGGAATCAAGATTGCTGGGAGAAATATCAATCACCTCAGATATTCAGATGACACCACCCTTATGGCAGAAAGTGAAGAGGAACTAAAGAGCCTCTTGATGAAAGTGAAAGAGGAGAGTGAAAAAGTTGGCTTAAAGCTCAACATTCAGAAAATGAAGATCATGGCATCTGGTCCCATCACTTCATGGGAAATAGATGGGGAAACAGTGGAAACAGTGGCAGACCTTATTTTGGGGGGCTCCAAAATCACTGCAGATGGTGATTGCAGCTTACTCCTTGGAAGGAAAGTTATGACCAACCTAGAAAGCATATTCAAAAGCAGAGACATTACTTTGCCAACAAAGGTCTGTCTAATCAAAGCTATGGTTTTTCCAGTAGTCATGTATGGATATGAAAATTGGACTATAAAGAAAGCTGAGCACCAAAGAATTGATGCTTTTGAACTGTGGTATTGAAGAAGACTCTTGAGAGTCAGTTGGTCTGCAAGGAGATCCAACCAGTCCATCCTAAAGGAAATCAGTCTTGAATATTCATTGGAAGGACTGATGTTGAAGCTGAAACTCCAATGCTTTGGCCACCTGATATGAACAGCTGAGTCATTTGAAGAAACCCTGATGCAGGATGAGATGGTTGGATGGCATCACCAACTCAATGGACATGACTTTGAGTAAAGTCTGGGAGTTGGTGATTGACAGAGAGGCCTGGTGTGCTGCAGTCCATGGGATTGCAAAGAGTTGGACATGACTGAGCGACTGAACTGAA
Organism: Budorcas taxicolor; assembly: GCF_023091745.1. NCBI lineage: Eukaryota > Metazoa > Chordata > Mammalia > Artiodactyla > Bovidae > Budorcas > Budorcas taxicolor. Next base: position 30,142,455 of record NC_068919.1, read on the forward strand.
CTGAAAACTTTAAGTGCTGAGAACTAATTTTTAAAATATTTAAATATGCTGCAGTCCCATAGTATTTCTAACAGTATGAATTTTGTTGACTGCTTCCCATGGTGTGATTTAGTGTACTTCTCTTACTTCTCTGTCCTCTGTATTTCCTGATTAGTGGTAGTTAGTTCTGGAGGTTTGATTGAATTCAGGTTTGACTTATTTTTTTCCTGGTAAGAATACTTTTTGTAATGTGCATTTCTATCGGAAACCGTATCATATCTGATATATTTTTTAAATCTGATGTTTGCTTTAAGAGTTGAAAATGGCGATATTCTAAGTCTATCATTCCTTCTTCATTTATTGGTTGAAACATCTCTATCAGAGAAAACTTGTCAACTCAAATAACTTTGCACAGGACATACAAGATAAATGCTTCCTTTCCATTTTTTTAAAAAAATCAGTTTCTAAAATAAAAAGTTATTTCCCTGGAATGTTTCAAATATGACAGACTAGCTGTTTTCATATTATCATGGTCTCATGGATTTAAGTATAAATTTATGGATTAGCTGTCTTTGCATGATGCCCCTTATTGATGCTCAAAATGTTCTATGTAGGAAAACGGGAGCCTTTTTCAGTTGGTTTCTGAAGGTTTTGTTTTAACATGAACCTAATAGTGATGAGGAATTTTATTTTCTAGTGATGAAATACTTCACTCAGATTGTCGATTTTCTCGCTCATCACTATGACCTCTTTTATGAGTAAATCTGAGCATCTTTTCATATTGTTAGACACTGCATGTCATTTATGTTTATTGTCTCTATATATAAAGCTTTCCTTTCTCTATGGTTGTTGATCTTTTGCTAATCTCTTTTTAGAAAATTAAAGAATTGTTTTCATCATGTTTAGGCAGGCCATCAAAATGCAACATCATGACCCCAAGCTGAAAGATAATATTTCCATTACATATCTTAAAAAATGACTCAGTAGTTGAAAAGTACATAGAGATCATGTAACATATTCCTGTATAAGACTGCTTCAGTAATTCTGCTCCATAGAAGAAACCAAGTTTGGCCCAACTCCATCATAAAACTGCTACTATATGATTAAATCTGAACTAGCTTCTGTCTTCAATGGCTTCATCTCTGACATTTTCCTAAAAATTCTCAAAATAAGTAAGATCTCTGTGCCTGTTTCTCACTCAGTATGAAGTTCTGTAATGCCCAGTGGCCCCACATTTCAAGTTTGTTAGTGTATCCAAAGTAGCACATGTTCTCCAAGATTGATTCAGGCAAGCCAAACTCTTTAGAGATTTTTAAGCTAGAATGAAAGCTCATTCTTTTACAATGAGGAGGGGCATGTAAACACACATGCACACACATTATATATACACACATACATATGTGTTTAAAATCATTGACCAGAATATACTTCTTTCTATCCCCTATTTCAGTTACAGAGTTCTAAAGAAGTTAGAAAGCAGTCAATAAGTGACTATGTGTATAAGTTAGGGTCCCAGGAGGAAGCAAAGGACATACACAAAGTAGGTATTTGAAGAACATATAGTTGGAGGTCTCTTTAAATAGATGCGATCAAGACTTAGGGATGATGAGCTGAAGAAGAATCCAAGAAGTATCTCAGCATAATGGTCAGTATTCCTGTATTGGCCGGGAAGGTCAAAGGGAGCTAGCTGTGACCAAAACCTGGCAAGATCTGTAGCCTTTGAAGAGAGGCCACCTAACAGAAACTATAGCTTTAGGTCAAGGACTGCACCTTGACTTCTCCTCCTAGCTCCCTTCTCCACCTGGAACACTTCCACCTCTATCCCACTGAGACCAAGTAGAAGTTTGAATTACACAGAAGTCCTCATATACAGGCTGAGGAAGGTAGCATCCAGGGAACCTGGATCTGCAGGGGCAAATAAAGTTTGTTCAGCTCATTGAGGCTGAGCCCATGGAAATCCTAGGTGAATATTTATTGATGACATGGAAAGGCATAGAGAATGCTTCCTTTCTCAGAAGGCTCCTGTCTTTTCATATTCAGTGTCCCTCTCTCTGACACTGTTCATAAATGTTTGTAGTCTCCAGCTCATCTGTTTTCCAGACTTCTTTCAGACCACCCCATCTCTGCTCACACCTTTCTTTAGGTCTCAATATGACTGATTCTTTTCTGGTTTCTAAGTTCATTACATTAGAATGAACTTAGTTAAACCTCATCAGCTAAAGTTGAGGTTGCATTCTCATTATGTAAATTGGGCGTAGGCATTCTCAAGACTTTTTAGCCATGTATCATAAACAGTGTCTTGGGTGATTTTCTGCAAATAGCTATTACAAACATTTGAACATTTCTCTTAATCTTAGATTTCTATGTTCTTGTAGTGGGGAAGAGGCCCCTTTATAGAGTCTAATATTCTCCTGATACTGTCATATACTTAAAGACCACCCTCTCCCCATTAACAATAGATGTTTATTTCTGTATATTTATCCCATGGCATAGTTTAGTCAACAAAAATATTGACAGGACAAAGACTAGGTGCTGAGCCTGGCAAGCTCTGCTCTAACTTTGTATGAAAGAAACAGAAGAGTTAGTAGTCTAATTACAGTGTTAGAATGCTGAACGCACCTGAAAATTATACAAACCACAAATGGAAAGGATTTATTTGAAAATTGGTTTGGGAAGAAGGAAGAAAACTATATTTTCAAAAGAATCACACAAATTTTATGTGTTGAACAAAACTTACCTGAAAGATAGTAAAAATAATTTGGCAAGACAGACGGTGATTTAGCTTTAATGTTATAAGCACAAATAAGTCCTAGGAACAAGGAAGTTCAAGGAAGCATTTCTAAAGTTAAAATCTGTGTGATTATCCATGTTTCAGTAATGGTTAGGGCCTAACTTGTAGTGGGAAGAAGATTTGGGTCTCTTTGTTGTATCTCATACAACGGTGCTGATAAGAAAGAGGTAACAAGAAATGATGCAGGTGTCAAAGGAAAACAAAAAAGATGGTAATGATGTAGAAAATAATGAAAAATTAAGGAGTGGCAGATTGTGGAGGAGAAGTGCCAACTTTAATTTCTGACATATCCACCTTTAGGTTTTGGTATTTAATCTAATTGATGTTTTTCAGGACAAAACTAAAGCTTCATAACTGCAAAACGATACATTATCAAACTGAAAGCAGACACAATAAAGTTGGTAAAGTGTTTCTTTTGAGTATATGAATTCCCTAAAGTGAAAAAGAGAAACAAGTCTGTAAATATGCTTAGGAGTTACCAACCCTCATGGCAAAGAGTAATCAGAGAATAGCAGTCAGAGAACTAAGGTCAAGAGAGTAATTTATCATGGAAGTCAGGAATGGGAATGCAATGTCAAATGCCCAGAAGAAAAAATCATTGGTTTCCAAACAACAGACCATAAATATAATGTAGGCTTCCATTTCTGAAGCTTTGTTTCCTGTACTAAATGCAACATTAAGATTTATTAAATATGTTGCATGCACATAAAATAATTAAGTCCACCCAATAATAACTTGGGTGATAAATCAATCATCACAACATTCAGTATGGATTTTGCATTGCAAAATCTATGAAGTATTACATGTAAGCAATCAAATTTTCCTGAATTCTGATCAATTAATATATTTGTTTTTTCTGAAAAAATTAAAGGAATTTGATATGTTACATTTTGAGAACATTTAATGTAATTAATGGTCAACAAATGAGAGCTACACTTGGATAATTTGTTTTGCTGTGGTGATTATATGATATGCTTCACATATTTTAGCTTTTGAAAAGGCAATTTTGGCTACAATTTGTGTATGTATGAAAGTGTGATGTGAGTGTTAGATCATAAAATAGAATAATTTTAAATTATAATAATAAATTTAATATAAATTAATATATTAATATAAATTTAATATAAATCTATATTAAATATAGATTATATATTGATATATATTAATATATTTAATATAAATATAATAATAAATTTAAATTTCTCTTTTGGTAAAAAGATCTTGGAGATAAACAGTTCTAGATAAACAGTTCTAAACAGATAATTCTGTTCCTAGTCATTATTCAAAGAATGTTTGTTTAGAACTCAACTCTCGACATACATGTTTCTGTGTGTGTGTTTAAAGGAAGTGTTCTTCAATAAGGTTTTCCAGAACTATGTTGCCATCAATAACAACATAGATGTAAGTGGGATCAAGCTTCATTTGAGAACATCAAAGACTATATCAGGAAGCCAAGTGCTATCAGATTATTATTCAGCATACTAAATAAACATCCATTGTAAAGTACATACACTGACTAGAATTGCTGCTTCAATGAAAACAGTATGGTAAAGTTAATGAATATCACAGTCTTCAATATGGAAAATATTCCAAAGCAAGATTGGAATAAAACTTATTTCCAGTCAGGTTGAATTAAGGATAGATGTATGTACTCAAATATAAGTTATATAATTAAGCCCAGTAATGTGCTTCTGAGCTTATTAGCCTATGAACGTCAATCTCCTATTAGTTTTTAAAAAATAGATTTGAGGAAGTTATAAGCTATAAGGAAGGAGAGATTCACATACAATATTATTGTCTCTCTCTCTCTCTCCCTCTCTTCTTTTTACAAATAAAACTATGCTTTTAGAAGCATGGTTCCAGTTCTTCACCTAAAGGTATTCTACTTTACAGATATTTGCATTCTTTATTATACACTAAAAATGATTTTTTTGTTTTTATAAGTTCAAAAATAAAACACAATTAAAAGGAAGCAAATTTGGCATCTGAAAGACTGAGGAAAAATTTTTTTATCTTGAAAGGAATGTGTGAAATTAAAAGTCAGTTTCTAATGTCCTGTGTTAAGATTTTATTGTCATCTACCATTTTTATTTGTGCTGTCTACAATGAAAGTGGCAAGTTTCATTTATAAAGTCAAATTGATATCTTGCTGTTGGTAACATACATTGATACAGACAGTTTGTAAAGCAATTTGGTAATATTATACAAATGACCTTAAAAATGTTCTTGACCCAGTAATTTTAATTCTGATAAACAGTCCTAAGGAAATAATCCCAAACCTGCAAAATGCTTTATATGCAGGTGTTTACTGCTCTACAGTTGTGGCTGCTGCTGCTAAGTCGCTTCAGTCGTGTCCGACTCTGTGCGACCCCTTAGACGACACTCCACCAGGCTCCCCCGTCCCTGGGATTCTCCAGACCAGAACACTGGAGTGGGTTGCCATTTCCTTCTCCAATGCATCAAAGTGAAAAGTGAAAGTCAAGTCGCTCAGTCGTGTCCGACTCTTCGCAACCCCATGGACTGCAGCCCACCAGGCTCCTCCTTCCATGGGATTTTCCAGGCAAGAGTACTGGAGTGGTTGCCATTGCCTTCTCCTCTACAGTTGTGGAAACCTCCAGAAATAACGAAGAGAGCAAACAATAGAATGATTAAGAAAATGTTTACATATAGTCGGTAGAATTGTATTGGTCATTAATTACTATAGGTTTAAATACCAGGCAGTAGCTTCAAAATTCTTCTGATTTAATAAATTTAAATGATAAAAGCACTATAAACTAGCATCAAAAATAGTGATTTAATAGGTATGTGTTGATGAATGAATGAATGAATGATCAAATGAAATGACTGCAGACATATCAGGCACACTATTGTTTCTAGGCACTTCTATCAGTAGAGGTAGAAAAATTAACCACTAACTTATTGCATAGTAAATTCACTGCAAGTTGGGGACAAACACCAAAATGAAATTTGCATAAATAGAGAAAAGAATAATTAAATATATTTTTTCAGTCTTCAATAAAGTTTTGGTACTATATTTTACTGCTAACATAAAATTCTAAAATAGTTTAAAAGTTTTATACACATGTCATTGTCAACAAAAAGTCATTGATGGCTTTATACTAAAATGAAAAATTCTTTTCATATGTATTTTTCTTTTATTATTGTGGCATAATTGACACATAACACCACATTAGTTTCAGACATACAATATTTGTGCATATTGCAAAATATACACAAATCATAGTTAAGTCTAGTTATAGCGATCATCACTGCTGTTTAGTTACTGTTATGTCCAACTTTTTGTGATCTCATGGACTGCACCATGCCAGGCTTCCATGTCCTTCACTGTCTCCCAGAGTTTCCTCAAACTCACGTCCATTGAGTTGGTGATGCTATCCAACTATCTCATTCTCTGTTGCTCCATTCTCTTCCTGCCCTCAATCTTTCTCAGCATCGGGACCTTTGCCAATGAGTTGGCTCTTTCTTCAGCTGACCAAAGTATCGGAGATCTTCAGCTTCAGTATCAGTAATTCCAATGACTATTGTGTTGATTTCCTTTAGGATTGACTGGTTTAATCTCCTTGCTGTCCAAGGGACTCTCAAGAGTCTTTCCCAGAAACACAGTTTTAAAGCATCAATTTTTCAGTGCTTAGCCTTCATTGTGGTCCAGCTCTCACATTCATACATGACTACTGTAAAAACCATAGCTTTGACCATTATAAATCTGTTGGCAGAATGATGTCTCTGCTTTTTACTATACTGTCTAGGTTTGTTATAGCTTTTCGTCTAAGGAGCAAGCGTCTTAATTTCATCACTGCAGTCACTGTCCACAGTGATTTTGCAACCCAAGAATATAAAATCTGTCAGTTTCCACATTTCCACCATCTATTTGCCACTAAGGGATGGGGCTGGATGGCATGATCTAGTTTTTTGAACATTAAATTTTCAGCCAGTTTTTTCACTCTCCTCTTTCACCCTCATCAAGAGGCTCTTTAGTTCCTCTTTGCTTTCTGCCTTTAAGTGGTATCATCTGCAAGTGTGTGTGTGTGTGTGTGTGTGTGTGTGTGTGTGTGTGTGTGTTAATCACTCAGTCGTATCTGTCTCTTTGCGACCCCATGTACCGTAGCCTGCTAGGATCCTCTGTCCATGGGGTTTTTACGCAAGAATAATAGAGCAGGTTGCCATTTCCTTCTCCAGGGGATCTTCCCAATCCAGGGATTGAACCCGGGTCTCCCACATTACAGGCAGACTTTTTACCATTTGAGCCACCAGGGAAACCCTTTCTGATGTTTATCCCAGCAATCTTGATTTCAGCTTGTGATTCATCCAGCCTGACATTTCACACAATGTACTCTGCCTGTAAGTTAAACAGGGAAGGTGAAAATATACAGCCTTGGCATGCTTATTTCCCAATTTTGAACCAGTCCGTTGTTCCACATCCAATTTATACATACTAAAATTGTTTTCTTGTGATGAGAAGTTTTAAGATTGACTCTCTTAGCTCTTTTAAATATGCAGGTTTTATTAGCTACAGTTACTGTGCTGTACATTATATCCTTATAACTGGAAGTTTGTACATTTTGACTGTCTTCACAATATCTCCCACTCCCTAACTCCCCAGCCCTCACTTCTGGCAACCTCCTATCTGTTCTCTGTATCCACGAGCTTGCTTTTTTGTATGTTATTTGGGTTTGTTTGTAGACACCAAATATAATTAAGATCATACAGTAATGCCTTTTTCCATCTCACTAGCATAATACTCTCACCTTCAGTGGACACTTAGGTTATTTCTATATCTTGGCTATTATAAACAATGTTGCAATAAACATGGTAGTGCATAAATCTTTTTCACTTACCATTTTGTGTTCTTCAGATGAATACCCAGAAGTTGAATTTCTGAATAATATGGTAGTTTATTTTCATTTTTGAGAGAACTTCATGTATTCTTTTTCATAATGGACACAATTTATATTCCCACCAGCAATGCTCAAACATTTACTATTTAACACATCCTTTGCAACACTTCTCATTTCTTGGCCTTTTGACAATAGCCATTCTAAGTTATGTGAGATGATATCTCATTAGGTTTTGCCTTGTATTTCTCTGATGAAAGTGAAAGTGAAGTCACTCAGTCATGTCTGACTTTTTGTGACCTTATGGACTGTAGCCCATCAGGCTTCTCCATCAACGGGATTCTCCAGGCAAGAATACTGGAGTGGGTTGCCATTTTCTTCTCCACGGGATCTTCCTGACCCAGGGATCAAACTCAGGTCTCCCACATTGCAGGCAGACTCTTTACCCTCTGAGCCACCAGGGAATCCCTGATGATGGTAATATTAAACATCGTTTCATGCACTTGTGGCCATCTGCATGTCTTCATTGGCAAAATGTCTACTCAGATCCTCTGCCCATTTTTTATTCATACTGTGTGTTTTGTTAGCAATTGAGTTGCTTTTATATTTTGGATATTAACCCCTTATAAGATACATGATTTGCAAATATTTTTAGTAGATTGTCTTTTTTATTTTATTGATGGCTTGCTTTACTATGTAGAAGCTCTCTAGTTTGTAGTCCCATTTGCTTATTTTTGTATTTCCTGCCTTTGTCAAGTCAAAATAATCATCAGAAAGATGAATGTCAGAGAGCTTACTGTCTATATTTTTTCTAAGAATTTTATGCTTTCAGGTCTTACATTCAAGTATTTCATCTATTTTGAGTTATTTTTGAGTATACTGTAAGATAACAGTCTAGATTTATTCTTTTTCATGTGACTGTCCAGTTTTCCCAATACCATTTATTGAAAAGACTGTTTTCCCATTTTATAGTAGTGGCTGCTTTGTCATAAATTAATTGTCCATATATGTATGGGTTTATTTCTTGACTATCTGTTCTCTTCCACTGATCTGTGTCTCTGTTTTTGTGCCAGAACTATACTGTTCTGATGACTATAGCTTTGTAATAGAACTGTAAATCATGGAGCATGAGATCTCTGATTTTTTCTACCTTAAGATTGCTTTGACCATCCAGAGTCTTTTTCGATTCCTACAAACTTCGGATTGTTTATTCTATTTCTATGAAAATGTCACTGGAATTTTGATAGCGGTTGCATTGAATCTGCAGATTGCTTTGGGTAGTATGGACATTTTAATAACATAAAGTTCTTCCCATCCATAACCAATCAATAGCTTTCAATTTATTGGTATCTTTTGCAAATTCTTTCATGAATGTCTTCCAGTTTTCAGTGTACAGGTCTTTTACCTCCTTGGTTAAAACTATTCTTGGATATTCTTTGGGTGCAATTATAGACTAGATTTTTTAAAAAAAATTTTCTTTCTGAAAGTTCATTATTAGTATATAAAAATCCAAAATATTTTGTATATAGATTTGCTATCATTCAACTTCACAGAATTTGCTGAATCTAATAGTTTTATGGTTAATTCTTAAGAGTTTTCTATATATATATTATCACATCATCCACAAATAGTGACAGTTTTCCTTTTCAATTTAGATATCTTTTGTTTTCCTTGTTTAATTGCAGAGGCTAGAACTTTGAATATTATGTTGATTTAAAGTAGTGAAAGTGGGCATCCTTGTCTTGATCATGATATTACCAGAAAAGTTTGTAGCTTTGCATCATTGAGAATGATATTATCTAAAGACTTGTCATATATGTCCTTTATCGAGGTTGTTCCCTGTATTCCTACTTTGTTGATTGCTTTTATCATAAATGAATGTTGAATTTTGTAGAATCCTTTTTATTCCTCTATTGAGATGATCATTTGCTTGATCTTTCATTTTAACGTGGAATATTATCTTGATTGACTTTTGCATATTGAAGCATTCTCACATCCCTAGAATAAATTCCTCTTGATCATGGTGTAGGTTCCTCTTAATGTATTGCTGAATTCAGTTTGCTAATATTTTATTGAGGATTTTTGCCTCCTATTTATCAGGGACATTGACTTGGTTTTTTTTTTCCCCTTGTAGTGTCCTTATCTGGTTCTGATATCAGGGTAATGTTGACTTCATAAAATGAGTTTGAAAATGTTCTTTGCTCTTCTATTTTTTGCAGATGAGTTGGGAAATGATAGCATTAATTCTTATTTAAATGTTTGGTTGAATTTATTGGGTGGTCCTGGGCTTTTGTTTGTGAGAAGTATTTGAGTACTGATTTAATCTCCTTGCTAGTAATCCATCTGTTGAAGTTTTCTATTTATTCATGATTTAATCTTGGTAGTTTGCATATCTCTAGGAATTTATCCATATCTTTAAGGTTGTCCAATTTAACAGTGTATAACTGTTTATAGGAGTCTCCCCTGTTCCTTTGTATTTTCGTGGTAGCATCTTCTCTTCCATTTCTGATACTGAGTCCTCTTTTTTTCTTGGGGAATCTAGATAATAGTTTGGCCTTTTTATTTCTGTTTATAGAACCAGCTTTTAGTTTCATTGATATTTTCTGATTATTTTTAGTTTCTTTTTTTGGGTCTACTCTTTTTTTACTTCTTATACTAATGCAGGGCTTTGTTTCTTCTTCTTTTTCTAGTTCCTTATTGTTCTAGGTTGTTCATTTGAGGGTTTTTATTTCTGGAGGTAGGGGTTTACCTGTAGGAACTTCCCTCTTAGAACTATTTTGATGCACCATGTAAGTTTTGGTTTGGTGTATTTCCATTTTTAATTTTCCAAGATATTTTTTTTTAATTTCTTTTTTGATTTCTTGACCAGCTGGTTGTTTAGTGACATGTCATTTGTAATCTCCATTTATTTATGAGTTTTTAAAATATTCCTCTTTAATGATTTCTAGTTTGGAAAAGATGCCTGATTCCCTGATATAATTTTAATTTTAAATTTTCTAAGGCCTGTTTTGCGGCCTAACATGATCTATCCTAGAAATGTACCATGATTAGTTGAGAAGAATGTGCATTCTGTTCCTTTTAGATGGAATGTTCTCTGTCTGTTAAGTTGCTCTGGTCTAATTTGTTTAAGGACAAAGGCCCTTGGTATTTTTGTAGCCATTCGTTCTGGGAAACAAACTCACTCAGAAGGACAGTGCAGATAGTGGAGTGCAGTTTATTACACCGGCGGGCCCAAGGCAGAGTCTCCTCTTAGCCAAGGACCCCGACCAGCATTTGTGAAAATCTTTTATACCCCATGTGTACATGTCTGAACTCACCACTCCAAATTCCTTGAGACTTACATAAACCAAGGAAAATATAATCCCAGTAACCCCATCATTCACGTGCTATGTGCTCATGTGCTCAAACAGTCAAACAATTAGCTAATAATCAATAAACCCGAGGTTACACTCCGATAGATATAGAAAAATTTATGGCCTGTCTGGAGGAAGGCGTGATTAGTGTATGTTTTCTCTTAGGCGATGAGTAACCTACATATGATCGTCAAGGTTCCCCTGTCTGGAGGGGGTCTTATCCTTCTGTTGTTGTTCTCATAGGCACTAAACACAGATTTCAGAGTCCATTGGAAACGTGTCTGAGCATGATCAGCACGAACAGGCCTAAGATGGAATCCAGGCCCTATGAATTCCTTCTTCAGTATGTTTCTGTCTGGATGATCTATCCTTTCATGAGATGGGCTATTAAAAGTTCCCTACTTATTATATTGCTGTCTACTTCTCCTTTGTGAATATTTGCTTTGTTTATTTAAGCACATAAATATTTACAAATGTTATATCATTTTGTTGAATTGACCCATATCATTATGTAATGTCTTTTTTGTTTCTTATTTCAATATTTATTTTAAACTCTATTTTGTTGGATATAAGTATAGCTACCCCAACTTTCTTTTGGTTTCTATTTGCACAAAATACTCTTTTCATTCCTTCACTTTGTCTTTGTGTGTCTTTACATCTGAATGAGACTATTGTAGGCATCATAAAGAAGGGTCTTGTTTTCTTACCCACTCAGTCACTCTGTCTTTGGACACTTTAATCATTGATAGGTAAGAGTGTGTGTCTGTGTGTGAGTGAGTGTGTAAGCATGCAGTCGTGTCTGACACTTTGCTTGTCATATGTTAATTGTTTCGTGGTTGTTTTGTAGTCTCTTATGTTCCTTTCTTCAGGTTCTCTTCCTTTGTAGTTCGATGATTTTATTTTGTGTATTTGCTATAGGTTTTTGATTTGTGGTTACTGAGAGTCTTACATATAAAAACCTAAGTGAAAGCATGCTGAACTATACATTTCAGTCCCCTCCCATGATTTATGTTTTTGATGTCACATTTTACATCTTTAACATGTGTGTATCTATTTACTAATTATTGTAGTTACAGTTATTTTTTAGCTACTTTTAAAGTGTCTTTTAACTTTTGTACTAGCTTTCTAAGGGATAGATTCCCTGACTTTACTATTTATTTAACTTTATCAGTGAGATTTACACTTTTATATGTTTTTTGTTCATAATTAGCATCCTTTCTTTTCATTTTAAGAAGTCTCTTTAACGTTTCTTGTAAAGCTAGTTTAGTGGTGATGAACTGCTCTAGCTTTTGCTTATCTTGAAGCTCTCTCTCTCTCCTTTAATTCTGAATGTCAGGTATTCCTGGCAGAGTATTTTTTTTTTTTTAATGAGATTTATTTGAGTGTATGCTTTACAATGTTGTTAATTTCTATTGTACAGCAAAGTGAATTGGCTATACATATATCCCTGCTTTGTTGAATATCCTTCATATTTAGGTCACCACAGAGCATTGAGTAGAGTTCTGTGTGCTATACAGTAGGATCTCATTAGTTATCTATTTTAAACATGGTATCAATAGTGTATGTATCCTAGTTGGAAGTTTTTTCTTTTAGCACTTTGAATATATTGTGTAACTCCTTTTTGGCCTGCACAGTTTCTGCTAAAAATCTGCTTATTATCTTATGGGGATTCCCTTGAACTTAACAATATTTCTTCTCTTGCTGCTTTCAGGATTCTCTGTCTTTAAATGTTTACATTTTAATTGTAATATGCCTTGATGTGGATGCCTTTTGTATTCTTTAGGTCTGTGACTTCTATTTAGTACTTTCTTATACTTTATGGCTCTTTATTGAACTTCTCCCTGTGCTTATCTATTCTTCTCCCAAGTTTAGTGGACACTTTTATCACCATTATTTTTAACTCTGTATCAGTAAATTATTTCTAATTCATTAGAAAGTTTTTTTGGTTTTTTTTTTTTTTTTTGCTATTTTCTTTCATTCTGTGTTGGTTTCTATACACTAAATAAAACAGCCACCTCTCCCACTCTTGAAAGACTCCTACTCCTCAAGTAGGAGATGAACCTTGTTCTTTAACCCTGCCCTACAAAATATGGGTGTGTGTTAGTCACTTAGTCATGTCCAACTCTTTGCGACCCCATGGACTCTGCCAGCCCACCAGGCTCCTCTGTCCATGGAATTATCCAGGCAAGAATACTGGAGTGGGTCACCATGATCTTCTCCAGGGGATCCTCCCAACCCAGGGAACAAACCTGGGTCTCCTGCACTGCAGGCAGATTCATTACTGCCTGAGCTACTAGGGAAGTCTCCCTACATCTTGGTTGTCTCAAAGCATCGAGATTGTCCAAGAAGTCTATTTTATTTTAAATGGCTCCCAGTATTTGAGGGTATGCCAAGACCTGCATGTGTCCCAAAGGGGAGGATCTCAGTCAGCACCTAGATTCAGACTGATTGGAAGTCACACTCTCAGGCAGTAACTTTTAAAGAATGTATTAATCTATATGTCTGTTTGGGTGGTGGTGTTCAGTTGATCAATCTTCTCTAGCTCTTCATGACTCCATGAACTGCAGCATGCCAGGCTTCCCTGTCCTTCACTATCTCCCAGAGTTTCCTCAAACTCATGCCTATTGAGTTGGTAATGCCATCCAACCATCTCATCCTCTGTTACCCCCTTCTCTCCTGCCCTCAATCTTCCCCAGCATTAGGGTCTTGTCCAATGAGTTGGTTATTTGCATCAGCTGGCCAAACAATCAGAGTTTTCAGTTTCAGCATCAGTCTTTCCAATGAATCTTTAGGGTTGATTTCCTTTGGGATTGACTGGTTTGATCTCCCTTCTATCCAAGAAACTCTCAAGAGTCTTCTCCAGCACTACAGTTTGAAAGCATCAGTTCTTCAGTGCTCAGACTTCTTTATGGCCCAGCTTTCACATCTGTACATGAATACTGGAAAAAACATAGATTTGACTATATGGACCTTTGTCAGTAAAGTGATGTCTCTGCTTTTTAATATGATGTTTAGGTTTGTCATAGCCTTTCTTCCAAGAAACAGGTGTATTTTAATTTTATGGCTGCACTCACCATCCACAGTGATTTTGGAGCCCCATTGATTCCCCACATATTTACCATGAAGCGATGGGACTAGATGCCGTAATCTTAGTTTCTTGAATGTTAAGTTTTAAGCCAGCTTTTTCACTCTCCTCTTTCACTTTCATCAAGAGGTTCTTTAGTTCTTCTTCACATTCTGCAAAGAGGGTAGTATCATCTGTATCATCTGTCTTTTCTCCTGGAAACCTTGATTCCAGCCGGAGTTTCATCCAGTCTGGCATTTGCATGATGTTCTCTGCATATAAGTTAAATAAGCAAGGTGACAGTATACAACCATGACATACTCCTTTCCCAATATTGAACCAGTCCATTATTCCATGTCTGGTTCTAACTGTTGCTTCTTGACCTGCATACTGGTTTCTCAGGAAGCAGGTAAGATGGTCTGGGACTTCCATTTCTTTAAGGATTTTCCACCTTTTGTTGTGATCCACACAGTCAAAGGCTTTAGCGTAGTCAATGAAGCAGAAGTAGATTTTTTCTGGAACTCCCTTGATTTTTCTATGATCAAAATGATGTTGGCAATTTGATGTCTGGCTCCTCTGCCTTTTCTAAGTCCAGCTTGTACAACTGGAAGTTCTTGGTTGAGCTACTACTGAAGCCTATCTTGAAGGATTTTGAACATTACCTTGCTAGCATGTGAAATGAGTGCCATTGTGTGGTAGTTTGAACATTCTTTGGCATTGCCCTTCTTTGGGATTGGAATGAAAACTGACATTTTTCCAGTCCTGTGGCCACTGCTGAGTTTTCCAAATTTGCTGGCATATTGAGTGCAGCACTTTCACAGCATCATCTTTTAGGATTTGAAATAGCTTAGCTGGAATTTCACCACCTCCACCAGCTTTGTTCTTAGTAACTTCCTAAGGCCCACTTGACTTTATAGTCCAGGATGTCTGGTTCTAGGTGAGTGATCACACCATGGTGGTTATCTGGGTCATTAAGCCCTTTTTTGTATAATTCTTCTATGTCTTCTTGCCACCTCTTTTTAATATCTTCTGCTTCTGTTAGGTCCATACCATTTCTGTCCTTTATGGTGCCCTTCTTTGCATGAAATGTTCCCTTGGTATCTCCAATTTTCTCCAAGAGATCACTAGTCTTTCCCATTCTATTGTTTTCCTCTATTTCTTTGCATTGTTCACTTAAGAAGGCTTTCTTAGCTCCCTTTACTATTCTTTAGAACTCTGCATTCAGATGGATATATCTTTCCTTTTCTCCTTTCTCTTTTGCTTCTCATCCTTCCTCAGCTATTTGTAAGGCCTCCTCAGATAACCATTTTGCCTTGTTACATTTCTTTTTCTTGGTGATGGTTTTGGTCACTGCCTCCTATACAATGTTATGAACTTCCATCCATATTTCTTCAGGCATTCTATCTACCCAATCCAATCCTTTGAATCTATTTGTCACTTCCACTGTATAATCATAAATGATTTGATTTAGGTCATACCTAAATGGTCTAGTGATTTTTCCCTACTTTCTTCAATTTAAGTCTGAATTTTATCATAAGGAGTTCATGATCTGAACTACAGTCAGCTCCCAGTTTTGTTTTTGCTGACTGTATCAAACTTCTCCATCTTGAGCTGCAAAGAATATGATCAATATGATTTTAGTATGACCATCTGGTGACATCCATGTGTAGAGTCGTCTCTTGTGTTGTTGCAGGAGGGTATTTGCTATGACCAGTGCATTCTCTTGGCAAAACTCTGTTAACCTTTGCCCTACTTCATTTTGTACCCCAAGGCCAAGGTTTTGTATCTCTTCACAGAACCATTCAACTTCATATACAACCATTCAACGTGTGTCTATACACATACAATTCTGTGGCACCATTAAGTATAAGCTCACTAGCCACCAGAGTTGGCATTCTATAGGTGTTTACTGGCTATAAACAGAAAAATTAAGGCACAAGACAAGGGCATAATCTGCTTTCTTGGAGATATTGATGAGCTGAAATAAGGCAGAGAGAGAGCACAAAGATTACATCACTGGTCTTTGTTCCCTGAGAATATCTCCTCCAGTTTCCAGATGTAGACCAAAGTAGAAACCTTCCCTTTAAGCTAAAGCACTTAGACAAAAAAAGGCCTCTCACTGAAAGATGGGTGGTGTTTCATTCTGTTCTGTGTGCAGTGTCCTGGGGGTGTTACTCATTCAAGAACTCTCTCTCTGATTGTCACAGTCCTTTGGGACCTGGGAATGGCCAACAGACCCATGTGATCAACAGCAGTCCCCTGTGCAGCACCCTCTAAGTCTGGGTCACCAGATCTAAAAACTGGGGCTGCAAATGCATGTAAAAGTTTTTCTCCAGGAGATACTTGCACTCTGGAGCATGACAGGAAGACTGTAAAGATGGTACCCATCTTCTGAGGTCTGAGGAGACCCCTTGTGTTACAGCTATGAATGCTAATATATGCTAATATATATGCTATATGCTAATAGGTCTCTTTCCCAGAAAGACTAGGCTTCTCAGACTATTTCCTCTTGCTGTGTCCTGGAGATGGTAGTCATTAATATTTAAAACTCTTTCTTGGTTGACTAAAGTCCTGTGGGACCCTCATGTGTAATCCCTACTGTCCACAAGAGTCAGAAGATCTAGATGTGTCTGAGGGAGTCAGCTACAAAAATTGGGTCCCCATAAGAGGGTACAAGTTCCTTTCCGGGAGTGTCAGTAAGCTAGACAAAGGCGGAAGGAGAGTGTAATGATGGCGTCTGCCACCTTGTATCCCCAGAGATTACTGCAATTGGCCATTAGATGTGTGTTAAATTAGATGCCTGCCCCTCAGGCCAACACTTTAAGATAATCATATCAACTCCTTTCACATAAAGTCTGGGTGCCTCAATTGGCTGCTTCTGCACTGGGCCCTGGGGTAGTGAATCTGAGCTTGTGAGCCCTTTAAAAGCCAATTCTCAGCTCACTATAGCCTTCTGTGTCTTCGGGACACGAGCCTCTCTGGTTTTCAAAGCTAGATGTTTTGAATGATCCTCTTTCAGATGCAGTCCTTAAATCTGGGAGTGCTGATGTGGAGTTCAAATCAAGTTCTTGACTCTGAGTTTCCTCCCAACTGTGGGTGGCTGTGTAGGAGTGGGCTTTATAGCAAGATTATGTGTCAACCTCTCCTTCCCACTTTGATGTGGATTTTTTCTCATTTACCTGATGTGTAGAGAAGACATTCAGCTAGTTTTTAGGTTTTTTCCCAGAGAAAATTGCTCCACATGTAGCTGTAGATTCAGTGTGTTAATGGGAGGAGATGAGTTCATGATCTTTCTAAGGCACGTCCTAAACCGGAATCCTATGAATAAAGATAATTTCTTTTAATTTCCAGAGTATTTTCAAAATATGTCTCTTGTACATCTTTTGCCTATAAGAGAGGCAACTAGTAAAATATTTTTTGTATATAAATCTAGTGATAAACTGAACTATCTTCATTAAAGTCATTTGTAACCTCATAACTAAACTATGAGATATCTAATTAGGTAGACAGGTCTATAGAGATCATTAGTATAAGAGGTACATGTCCCCTTAGAGTTCTCCATCACTGACTTTTGCACTATGGATGATATCTTGTCTTTATGTTATTTATGTTTGTTAAAAGCCCTGATAGTCACTGGATGATATTTTATTGGCCTATTGTAAATAACATCTTGTCCAAGTGATTCTCTCTTCTGTGAGAAACATGAACACATTTAGGAAACCACTGTGTATCTAAGGACCCAAACATTGCCTGAATATTCTAGATGCTACCAATATTATGTCTGAAATTATAATATAGCTTCTATCAATAATCATTTTTGTTTTTTGGCACACTCAATATTCTAATTAGAATTAAACAATTAATCATAAAAGAAGTTATTCATGTAATCAACCTTGAGCTTCTCTTTCATTTGTAATTATAACTAGAATGACTATATAACTTTTTAGACAAAATGAAATACTTTTAGAGTAAATGGAGAAACTGGTCATAATTCTTTGGGGCTAGCAAACATAAATTGGGAATGTCCCAGGTAAGTACATATGATCACTTTAATTGTAATGGTTAATATAAATAAACTTACAAAAACTTGTTAACTTAGTAACTTTAAAAGTCTTTGGTTATATTAATTAAAGTACAATGAAAATGGAACCCTAAAGACCAATCATTTTCTAAGCATATTTATATTTAATTACATATTATTTTTGTTATTATTATGATGATTCTATAGGATGGTCTATGACATATCAAATTCTACTTATAAACCAATAAAAGTGTTCAAATCATGAGAATACAAGCTCATAGAATCAAAGGAAGTACCTTAGAACTCATCTAATGTTTTTAATTTTCAGATAGGAAAACAAAGATGTAGGAAATCAAAGTAAAGAGGCCAATGATAAATATAGTTTATTAATTGCAGAGCCAGAGATCTATCCCATGTGCCCTAATTCTCAGTTAACAAATGAAATTTTTGATCACACTACAGGTGAACTTTGAACAATTTGGGGGTTAATCGACATACATCTTATAGATGGTCTTCCATATCAACTGTTTCTGTACATTCATGGATTCAGCCAACCACAGACCATGTTCAGTTCAGTTCAGTTCAATCACTTAGTTGTGTCCGACTCTTTGTGACCCCATGAACCAGAGCACGCCAGGCCTCCCTGTCCATCACCAACTCCCGGAGTCCACCCAACCCATGTCCACTGAGTCAGTGATGCCATCCAACCATCTCATCCTCTATCGTCCCCCTCTCGTCCTGCCCTTAATCTTTCCCAGCATCAGGGTCTTTTCCAATGAGGCAGCTCTTCACATCAGTTGGCCAAAGTATGGGAGTTTCAGCTTCAACATCAGTCCTTCCAATGAACACTCAGGACTGATCTCCTTTAGGAATGACTGGTTGGATTTCCTTGCAGTCCAAGGGACTCTCAAGAGCCTTCTCCAACACCACAGTTCAAAAGCATCAGTTCTTCGGTGCTCAGCTTTCTTCACAGTTCAACTCTCACATCCATACATGACCACTGGAAAAACCATCGCCTTTACTAGATGGACCTTTGTTGGCAAAGTAATGTCTCTGCTTTTGAATATGCTGTCTAGGTTGGTCATAACTTTCCTTCCAAGGAGTAAGCATCTTTTAATTTCATGGCTGCAGTCACCATCTGCAGTGATTTTGGAGCCCAGAGAAAATAAAGTCAGCCACTGTTTCCCCTCTTTCCCAGTCTATTTGCCATGAAGTGATGGGACCAGATGCCATGATCTCAGTTTTCTGAATGTTGGGCTTTAAGCCAACATTTTCACTCTCCCATTTCACTTTCATCAAGAGGCTCTTTAGTTCTTCTTCACTTTCTGCCATAAGGGTGGTGTCATCTGCATATCTGTGGTTATTGATATTTTTCCCGGGAATCTTGATTCTAACTTGTGCTTCCTCCAGCCCAGCATTTCTCATAATGTACTCTGCATATAAGTTAAAAAGTCATCCATGCCACTTGCACACACACACACAAATCTGCTAAAGACATCAGAGAACTATTGAAGCAACTGTGACATGAAAGAAAATATTTACAGAGATAGAGAGCTTCAAATATGAGCTTACATGTAGTCATTTTCCTTTGAAGGCATTTATTGATTCTATCACATGAAGAAAACCTGAGAATCCAGATTTCATGTGGATAAAGAGCCACTGATGAGCCACAGAAAAATAAGCAGTCTTATGAGACTGGGGAGATAAAATTGGAAACTTGAGTGCTTAAGATCACAGTGAGAAGGAAGGGATAGAACTGGGCCTGATACACAGCTAGTTTTCCCCTAAGGGTATCTGCTGAGTTCTGAAGCTGCAAAGAACAGGAGAACATGAAACTAAGCAGAACATCTATAAAAAACAGAGTTTTTTGCTGTTTTGCTTTACTACAAAAAGGAGTGTTGAGTATAGAATATCATCCAAAAAGAGTGGGTGGGGATCCTGGTGAACATCAGTTCAGTTCAGTTGCTCAGCTGTATCCAACTCTTTGTGATACCATGGACTGCAGCATGCCAGGCCTCCCTGCGGCTGCTGCTGCTGCTGCTGCTGCTAAGTTGCTTCAGTCGTGTCCGACTCTGTGCGATCCCATAGACTGCAGCCTACCAGGCTCCTCCATCCATGGAATTTTCCAGGCAAGAGTACTGGAGTGGGGTGCCTTTGTCTTCTCCCCAGGCCTCCCTGTCCATCAGCAACTCCCAGAGTTTACTCAAACTCATGTCCATTGAGTTGGTGATGCCATCCAGCCATCTCATCCTCTGTTGTCTCCTTCTCCTCCTGCCCTCAATCTTTCCCAGCATCAGGGTCTTTTCCAGTGAGTCAGCTCTTCACATCAGGCGGCCAAAGTATTAGAGTTTCAGCTTCAACATCAGTCCTTCCAGGACTGATCTCCTTTAGGATGGATTGGTTGGATCTCCTGGCAGTCCAAGGAACTCTCAAGAGTCTTCTCCAACACCACAGTTCAAAAGAATCAATTCTTCAGCGCTCAGCTTTCTTTATAGTCCGACTTTCACATCCATACATGACCACTGGAAAAACCATAGCCTTGACTAGACGAACCTTTGTTGGCAAAGTAATGGTGAACATACCAGTTCCTAAAATGAAAAATCATGGACAGCTACACCCTAAAAACAAGAGCTAACTACCAAGAACTTAACTAAGCTTGCACTCTTGTCTTAGTAAAGCAATTGATTTGCCTAAGATGATAAGCCTCTACTCTGCCTAGTAGGGGAAAGGGTGACATTCTCTAAAAGAGAATAATATCAGCTGAATATTAATTCCTGTGATATTCATATATACCATATCTGCCATTCAGCCAAAAATAGTCATGCTAAGAGAACTATACAATTCCCCCCAACAAATAAAACAAGTTTTTTTAAGGCAAAACAGGTAATTTAAGTATTTATATTAGCAAAGACTGAATTAAACTAATGACGGTATATTAAAATAGATGGATAAAAACAAATGGAAAGGGAGAATTACACTAGAAAGTTAGAACTATGAGATAGAATCAAATGAAAATTTTGGAAAAGAAAACTGCGACTGAAAGTTAAGTACTCAATAGATAGATCTAATAGAAGATTAAACACAGAAGAAATTGAGATTAGTGACTTGGTACAAGGATATAGAATACATATTGATTTAGTGCAGTTCAGTCACTCAGTAGTGTCTGACTCTTTGCGACCCCATAGACTGCAGCACTCCAGGCCTCCCTGTCCATCGCCAACTCCCAGAGTTTACTCAAACTCATCTCCATTGAGTCGGTGATGCCATCCAACCATCTCACCCTCTGTCATCCCCTTTTCCTCCTGCCTTCAATCTTTCCCAGCATCAGGGTCTTTTCAAATAAGTCAGTTCTTTGCATCAGGTGACCAAAGTATTGGAATTTCAGCTTCAGCATCAGTCCTTCCAATGAATACTCAGGACTTATCTTTAGGATGGACTGGTTGGATGTCCTTTCAGTCCAAGGGACTCTCAAGAGTCTTCTCCAACACCACAGTTCAAAAGCATCAATTCTTTGGCAGTCAGCTTTCTTTACAGTCCAACTCTCACATGCATACATGACTACTGGGAAAACCAAAGCTTTGACTAGACTGATCTTTGTTGGCAAAGTAATGTCTCTGCTTTTTAATATGCTGTCTAAGTTGGTCATAATTTTTCTCCCAAGGAGCAAGCGTCTTTTAATTTCATGGCTGCAGTCACCATCTGCAGTGATTTTGGGGCCCAAGAAAATAAAGTCTGTCACTGTTTCCACTGTTTCCCCATCTATTTCCCATGAAGTGATGGGACCAGATGCCATGGTCTTAGTTTTCTGAATGTTGAGTTTTAAGCCAACTTATTATAATTATATAATTGTAACCAATATAATTATATTGATTAGAATATATCTAAAGAACAAAGAGAATAATGTAAAGATTAAAGAACATGAGAAACACGTAAGACACACTGAAAAATAAAGAACATATTATAATTGGAGCCCAGGTAGGATAAACGAGAAAGGAACATACACAGTATTTGATAAAATAGTACATGGGACATTTTAAAGTAATTTTCTAGTAGCTAGTAACAGCCTGTATGTATGTGAGAAAAAGCAGTAGATCACCGGAAATGTCTGACTCTTTGCAACACAATGGACTATACAGTTGTTAGAATTCTCCAGGCCAGAATACTGGAGTGGGTAGCCTTTCCCTTTACCAGGGGATCTTCCCAACCCAGGGATTGAACCCAGGTCTCCCACATTGCAGGTGGATTCTTTACCAGCTGAGCCACAAGGAAAGATCACCTAGGGGAGGATTAATTCTAACCCTCCTAGGGGCTTCCTGGGTGGTGCTAGTAGTAAAGAGTCCACTTGCCAATGCAGGGGATGCAAGACACATGTGTTTGATTGCTGGGTTGGGAAGATACCCAGGGGGACAAGATGGCAACCCACTTCATAATTCTGGCCTGGAAAATTCCATGGACGGAAGAGCCTGGAGGGTGGGGTCACAAAGAGACACGACTAAGCACACAGACCCCCACACACCCATCCTAGAAAGCTGCACAACATTTAACTCTGTAAGCCAAAGCCTCTTTCCTGAAGTCTCTCGTTTCTCATGAGAGAACTTTTTCAACAGGCTGCCTCTTCTTAACTGACAATCTATGGCAACCCATTTTCAACATTTTCAATAGAAATAGGTAATATTTCTATACCCACATGTGTAAAGGATATATTTGGTGGTAAGATTTTAGAGTCCAAAGTCACTTATGAGAGTTAAAACAATGTTTTAGAAGGCTCATGTTAAAAAAAAAAAAGCAACAAAACAAATTAGTATTTTCATATTCAAAAATATAGCTTGCCAGGAATATACCTTTTTTAATTTAATTTTTATTGGACTTTTGTGGTGGTTCAGTCACTAAGTGGTGTCAGACTCTGCAACTGCATGGACTGCAACACACGAGGCTTCCCGGTCTTTCAGTAATCTCCTGGAGTTTGCTCAAACTCGTGTTCATTGAGTCTGTGATGCCGTCCAACTAGCTCATCCTCTGTTGCCCTTTTCTCCCTGCCCTCAATCTTTCCCAGCATCAGGGACTTTTCCAATGAGTCACCTCTTCGTATGAGGTGGCCTAAGTATTAGAGCTTCAGCACAAGCTGACTATTCAGGGCTGATTTCTTTTAGGATTGAATGGTTTAATCTTGCTGTCCAAGGCACTCTCAGGAGTCTTCTCCAGCACCACAGTTTGAAAGCATCAATTCTTCGGCACTCAGCCTTCTTTATGGTTCACTTCTCACATCAGTGTATGATTATTGGAGAAACCATAGCTTTGACTATACAAATCTTTATCAGCAAAGTGATGTCTCTGCATTTTAATACGCTGTTTAGGTTGGTCATAGCTTTTCTCCCAAGGAGCAAGTGTCTTTTAATTTTGTGATTACAGTCACTATCCACAGTGATTTTGGAGCCAAAGGAAATATAATCTGTCACTGTTTCCACTTTTTCCCCATCTATTTGCTATGAAGTGATGATACCAATGCCATGATCTTAATTTTTTGAATGTTGAGTTTTCAGCCAGCTCTTTCACTCTCCTTTTTCACATTCATCAAGAGGCTCTTTAGCTCCTCTTTGCTTTCTGCCATTAGAATGGTATCATCTGCATATCTGAGGTTGTTTATTTCTCCTGGCAATCTTGATTCCAGCTCATGACTCATTCAGCCCATCATTTCCTATGATGTACTCTGCATATAAGTTAAATAAGCAGGGTGACAATATACAGCCCCGATATACTCCTTTCCCAATTTTGAACCAGTCCCTTGTTCCATGTCTGGTTCTAACTGTAGTTTCTGACCTGCATACAGGTTTCTCTGGATGCAGGTAAGGTGGTCTGGTATTAGATCTCTTGTTCCTCTGCCTTTTCTAAATGCAGTTTGTATATCTGGAAGTTCTTGATTCACATACTGTTGAAGCCTAGTTTGAAGGATTTTGAGGATTACCTTGCTAGCATGTGAAATGAGCACAATTATATGGTAGTCTGTACATTCTTTTGCATTGCCTTTCTTTGGGATTGGAGTGAAAACTGACCTTTTCCAGTCCTGTGACCACTGCTGAGTTTTCCAAATTTGCTGGCATATTGAGTGAAGTGCTTTCACAGCATTATCTTTTAGGATTTGAAATAGCCCGGCTGGAATTTCATTACCCTTACTAGCTTTGTTCTTAGTAATGCTTGCTAAGGCCCACTTGATTTCAAATTCCTAGATGTCTGGCTGCAGGTGAATGACCACATCATTGTGATCGTCTGGGTCATTAAAACTTTTTTTTTTTTTTTTACAGTTCTTCTATGGATTCTTGCCACCTCTTCTCAATGTCTTCTGCTTCTGTTAGGTCCTTGCCATTTTTGTCCTTTATTGTGCCTGTCTTTGCATGAAATATTCCCTTAGTATCTCCAATTTTCTTAAAGAGATCTTTAGTCTTTCTCATTCTATTCTTTCCCTCTATTTCTTTGTTTTGTTCACTTAAGACTTTCATCTCTCTCCTTGCTAGTCTCTGGAACTCTGTAGTCAGTTAGGTATATCTTTCCCTTTCCCCTTTGCCTTTCACTTTGCTGCTTTTCTCAGCTATTTATAAACCCTCCTCAGTCAACTACTTTGCTTTCTTGTATTTCTTTTTCTTGGGGATTATTTTGGTCATCATATTGTATACAGTGTTATGAATCTCTATCATAGTTCTTCAGACACTGCAACACAGTTCTTCAGACACTATCTACCATATCTAATCCTTTGAATCTATTCATCACTTCCACTATATAATCATAAGGGATTTGATTTAGGTTAAACCTGAACGGTCTAGTGATTTTCCCTACTTTCTTCAATTAAAGCCTGAATTTTGCAAGGAGGAACTCATGATCTGAACCAGTCAACTCCAGTTCTTGTTTTTGCTAACTGTTATAGATCTTCTCCATCTTAGGCTGCAAAGAATATAATCAATCTGATTTTGGTGTTGATCATTTGGTTATGTCCATGTGTAGACATGGACATATTATTGGAAGAGGGTGTTTTCTTTGACCAGTGCATTCTTTTGGCAAACCCTGTTAGCCTTAGCCCTATTTCATTTTGTACTCTGAGGTCAAACTTGCCTGTTACTCCAGGTATCTCTTGACTTCCTATTTTTGCATTCCAATACCTTATGTTGAAAAGGGCATCTTTTCTTGTGTTATTAGTTCTAGAAGGTATTAGAGGTCTTCATAGAACCATTCAGTTTCAGCTTCAGCATTAGTGGTTGGGGCATAGACTTGGATTACTGTGATGATGAATGGTTTGCCTTGAAAATAAACAAAGATCATTCCATTTTTCTTTTTTTAATTGAGGGAAAATTGCTTTACAGAATTTTGTTGTTTCTGTCAAACCTCAACATGGATCAACCACAGGTATATATATATATGTCCTGAGATTATACCCAAGTGCTGTATTTTAGACTCTTTCGGTGACACTGAGGGCTACTCCATTTCTTCTAAGGGATTCTTGCCCACAGTAGTAGGTACAATGGTCATCTAAATTACATTCACCCATTCCCACCCATTTTAGTTCATTGATTCCAAAAATGCCAATGTTCATTCTTGCTATCTCCTCTTCAACCATGTCCAGTTTACCTTGATTTACGAACCTAGCATTCCAGGTTCCTATGCAATATTATTCTTTACAGCACTGGGCTTTACTTTCACACTAGACACATCTACAACTGAGCATCATTTCTGCTTTGGCCCTGCTTCTTCATTCTCTGTGGAGCTATTTCT
This sequence comes from Budorcas taxicolor, assembly GCF_023091745.1. Taxonomy (NCBI): domain Eukaryota; kingdom Metazoa; phylum Chordata; class Mammalia; order Artiodactyla; family Bovidae; genus Budorcas; species Budorcas taxicolor. The sequence goes on from NC_068919.1 coordinate 30,168,274, forward strand.
CTACTCTTTTTGTATTAGTCTCGGTTATATAGAAAAGTGATTCAGTTATACATGTACATGTTCTAGTCTTTTCCAGGTTCTTTTCCCATATGGGTTATCCCAGAATATTGAATAGAGTTCATTTTATATTTTATATATAGTAGTGTATATTTATCAATCCCAATTCAACCCACACCCCTTCCCTACTTGGTAACCATAAGTTTGTTTTCTACATCTGTGACTCTATTTCTTCTTTTCAAATAAGTTCATCTGTCCCATTTTTCTAGATTATACATATAAGTAATGTTATATGATATTTGTCTTTTTTCTCTATGACTTACTTCACTCTGATAATCTCTAGCCTATCCATGTTGCTACAAATGGCATGGCATTACTTCTTTCTGTTTTATGGATGAGTAATATTCCACCATATTATATATATATGTATGTGTACACATATATGTATATGTATACACACATATGTATATGTATACACATATATATGTATATGTATATATACACACACATATATGTATACACACACATACACCACATATCTTTACCCATTCCTCTGTCAATGGACATTTAGGTTGCTTCCACATCTTGGCTATTGTAAATAGAGCTGTGATGTACACTGGGCTGCATGTATCTTTTAAATTATGCTTTGTCTGTACATATGCCCAGGAGTGGGATTGCCAGATCATATGGTAGCTCTATTTTTAGTTTAAGGAGTGCCCATATTGCTCTCAATAGTGGTTGTGTCCATTTTTTTCTCACCAATGGTATAGGAGTGTTCTCTTTTCTCCACACCCTCTCCAGCATTTATTTTTTTTTTTTATAGATTTTTGATGATGGCTATTCTTACCATTGTGAGGTGATACCTCATCGTAGTTTTGATTTGTATTTCTCTAATAATGGGCAATGTTGAACATCTTTGTGGTTTTTGGCCATCTGTATATCTTCTTTGGAGAAATGCCCATTAGATTTTCTTCCCATTTTTTGATTTTTTTTTTTTTTCTGTTGAGCTGCATGAGCTGTTTGCATATTTTGGAGATTAATCCCTTGTCAGTTGCATCATTTGCACATATTTTCTCCCATTTTCTGGGATCTCTTTTCATTTTGCTTATGGTTTCTTTGGCCGTGCAAAACGTTTTAGTTTAATTAGGTACTATTTGTTCATTTTTGTTTTTATTTTCATTGTTCTAGGAGGTAGATACAAAAAGATATTGTTATAATTTATGTCAAAGAGCGATCTAAGTTTTCTTCTAAGAGTTTTTAATAGTATCCAATGTTACATGTAGATCTTTTATCCATTCTGAATTTATTTTTGTGTGTGATGTTAGAGAATGTTCTATTTTATTCTTTTACATGTAGCTCTCCAGTTTTCCCAGCACAGTTTATTGAAGAGACCTCTTTAGTTGTAGATTAATTGACCATAGGTGTGTGGGATTCTTTCCAGGCTTTCCATCCTGTTCCATTTATGTACATGTCAATTTCTGTGCCAGTTTCATACCGTTTGGATTACTGTAGCTGTGTAGTATAGTTTGAAGTCAGGAAGTCTGATTTCTTCAGACCTTTGTTCTTTCTTCAGATTACTTTGACTATTCAAGGTCTTTCTTTTTTTCATACAAATTAAAAAAGTTTTTTTTCATTTCTCTGAAAAATGCCATTGATAGTTTGATAGAGATTGCATTGACTCTGTAGATTGCTTTGAGGAATACAGTCATTTTGATAACATGGATTCATCCTATATATTGGCCTGTAATTTTATTTTTTTATGGTATCTTTGTCTGATTTTTTATATCAGGATAATGGTGGCCTCATAGAATGAGTATGGAAGTGTTCATTCCTCTGCAATTCTTTGAAATAGTTTCAGAAGGATAGGTGTTATCTCTTCCTAAATATTTGATAGAATTTACCTGTGAAGCCATCTGGCCTGCACTTTTGTTTGATGGATGTTTTTAAATCATAGTTTCAATTTCAGTACTTATGATGGTCTATTAATATTTTGTAATTCTTCCTGGTTCAGGTTGGAAGTTTGTACCTTCCTGAGATTCTGTCCTTTTCCTCCAGATTGTTCACTTTATTGGCATACATTTGTTGGTCATAGTCTCTTATGATCCTTTGTATTACTATGGTGTCAGTATTAACTTCTCCTTTTTTCATTTCTAATTTTACTGATCTCACACACTCTTTTTTTCTTAATGAGTCTAATTGAAGGTTTATTAATTTTGTTCATCTTTTCAAAAAACCAGCTTTTAGTTTCATTGATCTTTTATATTGCTTTCTTCATGTCCATTTCATTTATTTCTGCTTTGATCTTTTTGGTATCTTTCCTCCCAAATTTGGGTGCTGTTTGTACTTCTCTCTCTAGTTGCTTTAAGTGTAAGGTTCTTTGAGATTTTTCTTGTTTCCTGAGGTAAAATGGCTTTGCTACAAACTTTCCTCTTAGAACTAGTTTTTGCTGCATCCCATAGGTTTTGAATTTTCATGCTTTCGTTTTCATTTGTCTGTAGGTATTCTTTGATTTCTTTAGTGATCCATTGGTTGCTTCAGTTCAGTTCCATTCAGTCACTCAGTCGTGTTTGACTCTTTGTGCCCCGTGGACTGCAACATGCCAGGCTTCCCTGTCCTTCACTGTCTCATGGAGCTTGCTCAAACTCATGTCCATTGAGTTGGTGATGCCATCCAACCATCTCATCCTCTGTCATCCCCTTCTCCTGCCTTCAATCTTTCCCAGCATCAGGGTCTTTTCAAATGAGTCACTTCTTCACATCAGGTGGCCAAAGTATTGGAGCTTCAGCTTCAGTGTAAGTCCTTTCAATGAATATTAAGGATTGATTTCCTTTAGAATTGACTGGTTTCATCTCCTTTCAATCCAAGGGACTCTCAAGAGTCTGCTCCAATTGGTTACTTGGTAGGGTATTACTTCACCTCTATGTGTTTGTAATTTTTATAGTTTTTTGTAGGTGATTCCTAATCTCATAGAGTTGTTTGGTTCTTGATTTGACTTCAATTTTCTTAAATCTTCCTAGGCTTACTTTATGGCCCAGCATGTGATCAATCTTGGAGAACACACAACAGGTACATTAGAGGAAAATGTGTATTCTATGCTTTTGGATGGGATGCTCTGTAAATATCAAGTTCATCTTGCCTAATTTGTCATGTAAGGCCTGTGTTTCCTTTTGATTTTGTCTGGATCATCTGTTCATTGGTGAAAGTGGGGTGTTAAAGTCCACTACTATCACTGTGTTACTGTTGATTGCTCCTTCTATGGCTTTTAGTATTTACATTATACATATTGAGGTGCTCCTATGTTGGGTGCATATAGATAGATAGATAGATAGATAGATATAAAATTGCTGTAGCTTCTTCTTAGATTGATCCCTTGATCATTGTGTAGTGTCCCTCTTTGTCTCTTGTAACAGTCTTTGAAGTATATTTTGTTTGATATGAGTATTGTTACTCTACTCTAGCTTTCTTTACCCATTCAAGTGTTCTTGCTTGGAGAATCCCAGGGACGGGGGGGGGGGGGGGGGGGGGGGGGGGGCCTGGTGGGCTGCCGTCTATGGAGTTGCATAGAGTTGGACACAACTGAAGCGACTTAGCAGCAGCAGCAGCTTTCTTTTGATTTCCATCTTCATAGAATAACATTTTCTATCTTACTTTCAGTTAGTACGTGTCCCTAGATCTGAAATGGGTCTCTTGTAGACAACATATGTAGAGAGTTTGTTTTTCTATCCATTCAGCCTGTCTATGTCTTTTGCTTTGAGCATTTAATCTGTTTACATTTAAGGTGTTACCAATAAGTATGTTCTTATTGCCATTTTTGTTAATTGTTTTGGATTTGTAGGTCTTTTTCCTTCCCTTCTTATTTAGTTCTCTCGTTATTTGATTACTATCTTTAGTCTTGTGTTTGGATTGCTTTCTTTTGTGTATGTGTGTATCTACGATTTTTGGTTTGTGATTAACAGGAGGTTTTGATAGCAGTGTGATTAACAGGATAACACACACACAAGATTGTTTAAAGTTGCTGGTCTCTTAATTTCAAATGCATTTCCAGTATCCTGCATTTGTACTCCCCTCACGATTGCTGATTTTGATATCACATTTATGTATGGATGTTACCTTTACTATTTGTTTGCCTTTATGAGTGAGCTTTCACATTTGTAATTTTCTTGTTTTTAGTTGTGGCTTTTTCTCTTTTGTCTAGAGAAGTTCCTTTAGTATTGTTGTAACCTGGTTTGGTTGTGTTAAATTCTCTTAGGTTTTGCTTGTCTGTAAAGCTTTTGATTTCTCCATCAAATCTGAATAGGAGTCTCACTGGGTAGCTGATAACTCAGCTGATAACCTTATGGAGAGTCCCTTATATCTTATTTGTTGCTTTTCTCTTGTTCCTTTTAATATTTTCTCTTTCTTTAATTTTTATCAGTTTGATTAATCTGTGTCTCACCATGTTCCTCCTTGAATTTATCCCGTATGAGACTTTTTACGCTTCCTGGACTTGAGTATTTCCTTTCCCATGTTATGGAAGTTTTTGCCTGTTACCTCTTCAAACATTTTCTCAGGCCTAATTCTCTCTGTCTTCTTCTAACACCACTATAATATGAATGTGGGTATGTTTAATTTTGTCCCAGATGTTTCTTAGACTATCCTTACTCCTTTCCATTCTTTTTTCATTGTATTTCATAGCAGTGATTTCTAATAATCTGTCTTCCAGCTCACTTATTCATTTTTCTGTCTTATTTATTCTATCAATTCCTTCTAGTTTATTTTTTGTTATTGTATTTGTTATCTTGTTTATCCCTTAAATCTTCCCATTCTTTGGTAAGCATTTCATGTGTTTTCTCAATCTGTGCCTCATTTCTTTCTTGAGATCTTGGATTATCTTTACTATCATTACTCTGAATACTTTTTCAGTAAGATTGCCTGTCTCCACATCACTTAGTTGTTATTCTGAACTTTTATCTTGTTCTTCTTTCTGTAACATTTTTCTCTGCCTTCTCATTTTGTTTCATTTTGTCTGATTTTCTGTGTTTGTGGCCTCCATTCCTCAGGCTGTAGGATTGTTGTTCCTGTTACTTCTAGTGTCTGCCCCCTAGTGGATGAAATTGTTTAGTCAGTCGCTCAGATGTGTCCAACTCTTTCCGACCCCAAGAACCGCAGCATGGCAGGCCTCCCTGTAAATCACCAACTCCTAGAGTCCATTCGAATTCATGTCCATTGAGTCAGTGATGCCATCCAACTATCTCATCCTCTGTCATCCCCTTCTTCTGCTCTCAATCTTTCCCAGCATCAGGGTCTTTTCCAATGAGTCAGCTCTTCACATCAGGAGTTTCAGCTTCAGCATCAGTCCTTTCAATGAACACCCAAGACTGAGCTTTTAGGATGGACTAGTTGGATCTCCTTGAAGTACAACAGATTTTCAAAAATCCAAGACTACACTTTAAAAGCATCAATTCTTCAGTGCTCAGCTTTCTTCACAGTCCAACTCTCACATCCATACATGACCACTGGAAAAACCATAGCCTTGACTAGATGGACCTTTGTTGTCAAAATAATGTCTCTGCTTTTAATATGCTGTCTCAGTTCAGTTCAGTCAGTTCAGTCGCTCAGTCGTGTCCAACTCTTTTGATACCATGACTCACAGCATGCCAGGCCTCCCTGTCCATGACCATCTCCCGGAGTTCACCCAGACTCACGTCCATCGAGTCTGTGATGCCATCCAGCCATCTCATCCTGGGTCATCCCCTTCTCCTACTGCCCTCAATCTCTCCCAGCATCAGAGTCTTTTCCAATGAGTCAAATCTTCGCATGAGGTGGCCAAAGTACTGGAGCTTCAGCTTTAGCATCATTCCTTCTAAAGAAATCCCAGGGCTGATCTTCTTCAGAATGGACTGGTTGGATCTCCTTGCGGTCCAAGGGACCCTCAAGAGTCTTGTCCAACACCACAGTTCAAAAGCATCAATTCTTCGGCGCTCAGCCTTCTTCACAGTCTAACTCTCACATCCACACATGACCACAGGAAAAACCATAGCCTTGACTAGACAGACCTTAGTTGGCAAAGTAATGTCTCTGCTTTTGAATATACTATCTAGGTTGGTCATAACTTTCCTTCCAAGGAGTAAGCGTCTTTTAATTTCATGGCTGCAGTCACCATCTGCAGTGATTTTGAGCCCAAAAAAATAGAGTCTGACACTGTTTGCACTGTTTTCCCATCTATTTCCCATGAAGTGATGGGACTGGATGCCATGATCTTCGTTTTCTGAATGCTAAGCTTTAAGCCAACTTTTTCACTCTCCTCTTTCACTTTCATCAAGAGGCTTTTTAGCTCCTCTTCACTTTCTGCCATAGGGTGGTGTCATCTGCATATCTGAGGTTATTGATATTTCTCCCAGCAATCTTGATTCCAGCTTGTGTTTCTTCCAGTCCCGCATTTCTCATGATGTACTCTGCATATAAGTTAAATAAGCAGGGTGACAATATACAGCCTTGACGTACTCCTTTTCCTATTTGGAACCAGTCTGTTGTTCCATGTCCAGTTCTAACTGTGGCTTCCTGACCTGCATACAGATTTTTCAAGAGGCAGGTCAGGTGGTCTGGTATTCCCATCACTTTGAGAATTTTCCAGAGTTTATTGTGATCCACACAGTCAAAGGCTTTCGCATAATCAATAAAGCAGAAATAGATGTTTTTCTGGAACTCTCTTGCTGTTTTGATGATCCAGCAGATGTTGGCAATTTGATGCCTGGTTCCTCTGCCTTCTCTAAAACCAGCTTGAACATCAGGGAGTTCACGGTTCATGTATTGCTGAAGTCTGGCTTGGAGAATTTTGAGCATTACTTTACTAGCATGTGAGATGAGTGCAATTGTGCAGTAGTTTGAGCATTCTTTGGCATTGCCTTTCTTTGGAATTGGAATGAAAACGGACCTTTTCCAGTCCTGTGGCCACTGCTGAGTTTTCCAAACTTGCTGGCGTATTGAGTGCAGCACTTTCACAGCATCATCTTTCAGGATTTCAAACAGCTCAGCTGGAATTCCATCACTTCCACTAGCTTTGTTCATAGTGATGCTTTCTAAGGCCCACTTGACTTCACATTCCAGGATGTCTGGCTCTAGATTCGTGATTACATCATCATGATTATCTGGGTCGTGAAGATCTTTTTTGTACAGTTCTTCCATGTATTCTTGCTACCTCTTCTTAATATCTTCTGCTTCTGTTAGGTCCATACCATTTCTGTCCTTTATCGGGCCCATCTTTGCATGAAATGTTCCCTTAGTATCTCTAATTTTCTTGAAGAGATCTCTAGGCTTGGTCATAACTTTCCTTCCAAGGAGTAAGCATCTTTTAATTTCATTGCTGCAATCACCATCTGCAGTGATTTTGGAGCCCCCAAAAATAAAGCCAGCCACTGTTTCCACTGTTTCCCCATCTATTTGCCATGAAGTGATGGGACCAGATGCCATGATCTTAGTTTTCTAAATGTTGAGCTTTAAGGTACATTTTTCACTCTCCTCTTTTACTTTCATCAAGAAGCTCTTTAGTTCTTCACTTTCGGCCATAAGGGTGGTGTCATCTGAATATCTGAGGTTATTGATATTTCTCCTGGCAATCTTGACGCCAGCTTGTGCTTCTTCCAGCCCAGCGTTTCTCATGATATACTCTGCATATAAGTTAAATAAGCAGAGTGACAATATACATCCTTGACGTACTCCTTTTCCTATTTGGAACCAGTCTGTTGTTCCATGTCCAGTTCTAACTGTTGCTTCCTGACCTGCATACAGATTTCTCAAGGGGCAGGTCAGGTGGTCTGGTATTCCCATCTCTTTCAGAATTTTCCACAGTTTATTGTGATCCACACAGTCAAAGGCTTTGGCATAGTCAGGAAAGCAGAAATAGATGTTTTTCTGGAACTCTCTTGCTGTTTTGATGATCCAGCAGATGTTGGCAATTTGATCTCTGGTTCCTCTGCCTTTTCTAAATCCAGCTTGAACATCTGGAAGTTCACGGTTCACATATTGTTGAACCCTGGGTTGGAGAATTTTGAGCATTACTTTACTAGCGTGTGAGATGAGTGCAGTTGTGCGGTGGTTTGAGCATTCTTGGCATTGCCTTTCTTTGAGATCGGAATGAAAACTGACCTTTTCCAGTCCTGTGGCCACTGCTGAGTTTTCGAATTTGCTGACATATTGAGTGCAGCACTTTCACAGCATCATCTTTTAGGATATGAAATAACTCAACTGGATGAAATTGACTTAGAGGCTTATGCAGGCTTACTGGTGAGAGACTGGTGTCTGTCCACTGGTGGGAAGACCTGTATCTTGTCCCTCTTGTCAGCAATGGCATGTCAAGGAGTGTGTTTAGAGCTAGCTGTGGGATCAGTAGGACTTTGGGCAACCTCTCTGCTAATTGGTGGGGTTGTATTTCCACCCTGTTGGTTGTTTTGCCTGAGGCATCTCAGTACTGGAGCCTGCAGGCTGTTAGGTGGGGCTAGGTCTCAGTGCCAAAATGGTGGCCTCCAGAAGAACTCACACTGATGAATATTCACTTGGTCCTCTGTCAGCAGTGTCCTTGCCCCCATTGTGAGCCTCTGCCTCCCCTGGAGACTCTCCAAGACTCACAGGTGGTCTAGCTCCTGCTCCTAGAGTCAGTGCTTTGCTCTGGGTTCCAGTACACATAAAACCTTAGTGAGTCCTCTAAGAATGGGGTCTCTATTTCCCCTGTGCTGTGCTTAGTCACTCAGTTGTGTCTGATTGTGACTCCATGGCCTGTAGGCCACCAGGCTCCTCTGTCCATGGGGATTCTCCAAGGCAAGAATACTGGAGTGGGTTGCCATGCCCTCCTCCAAGGAATCTTCCCAACCCAGGAATCAAGCCCAGGTCTCCCTCACTGCAGGAGGATTCTTTATTGTCTGAGCCACTAGGGAAGCCCATCCTTACCTGTACTTCAGTACAAGTCTGGTCCCAGTTTCATGTTACAAAGCCTATCACCTAAGGACATTTTACATTTGAGGGAAGAAACACCCTTGGATGCAGTTCTTAGATGAGCTCCCCATAATTCTGCTTCCTAGGAAGGAAGCTGCTTTAGTTAAGACAACATATTTAAGTAAGAATTAAAGATTTTAAAATTAAAAAAAATAAAATTTAAAAAAAAAAAAAAAGACAACATATTCAACAACACTTGGCTGTTAATTCTCAAGTTTTCTGAGCATGGGTCACCATGTTCAGTGTGAAGTGTCATGGAAGTGAATTCATTCTAGAACCATTTTAAAATAGAGATCCCATCAGTTCAGTTCAGATTAGTTGTTCAGTCGTGTCCGACTCTTTGTGACCCCATGAATCGCAGCACGCAAGGCCTCCCTGTCCATCACCATCTCCTGAAGTTCACTCAAACTCATGTCCATTGAGTCAGTGATGACATCTAGCCATCTCATCCTCTGTCATCCCCTTTTACTCCTGCCCCCAATCCCTCCCAGCATCAAGTCTTTTCCAATGAATCAACTCTTATTCCTTCCGAAGAACACCCAGGACTGATCTCCTTTAGAATGGACTGGTTGGATCTCCTTGCAGTCCAACGGACTCTCAAGAGTCTTCTCCAACACCACAGTTCAAAAGCATCAATTCTTCAGCACTCAGCTTTCTTCACAGTCCAACACTCACATCCATGCATGATCGCTGGAAAAACCATAGCCTTGACTAGATGGACCTTTGTTGGCAAAATAATGTCTCTGCGTTTCAATATGCTGTCTAGGTTGGTCATAACTTTCCTTCCAAGGAGTAAATGTCTTTTAATTTCATGGCTGCAGTCACCATCTGCAGTGATTTTTGAGCCCCCCAAAATAAAGTCTGACACTGTTTCTGCTTTTTCCCCATCTATTTCACATGAAGTGATGGGACCAGATGCCTTGATCTTCGTTTTCTGAATGTTGAGCTTTAAGCCAAATTTTTCACTCTCCTCTTTCGCTTTCATCAAGAGGCTTTTTAGTTCCTCTTCACTTTCTGCCCTAAGGGTGGTATCATCTGAATATCTGAGGTTATTGATATTTCTCCCAGCAATCTTGATTCCAGCTTGTGCTTCTTCCAGCCCAGCGTTTCTCATGATGTACTCTGCATATAAGTTAAATAAGCAGAGTGACAATATACAGCCTTGACGCACTCTTTTTCCTATTTGGAACCAGTCTGTTGTTCCATGTCCAGTTCTAATTGTTGCTTTCTGACCTGCATATAGGTTTCTCAAGGGGCAGGTCAGGTGGTCTGGTATTCCCATCTCTTTCAGAATTTTCCACAGTTTATTGTGATCCACACAGTCATAGCCTTTGGCATAGTCAGGAAAGCAGAAATAGATGTTTTTCTGGAACTCTCTTGCTGTTTTGATGATCCAGCAGATGTTGGCAATTTGGTCTCTGGTTCCTCTGCCTTTTCTAAAACCAGCTTGAACATCTGGAAGTTCATGGTTCATGTATTGCTGAAGCCTGGTTTGGAGAATTTTGAGCATTACTTTACTAGCATGTGAGATGAGTGCAATTGTGCAGTAGTTTGAGCATTCTTTGGCATTGCCTTTCTTTGGAATTGAAATGAAAACTGACCTTTTCCAGTCCTGTGGCCACTGCTGAGTTCTCCAAACTTGCTGGCATATAGAGAGCAGCACTTTCACAGCATCATCTTTCAGGATTTCAAACTGCTCAACTGGAATTCCATCACCTCCACTAGCTTTGTTCGTAGTGATGCTTTCTAAGGCCCACTTGACTTCATATTCCAGGATGTCTGGCTCTAGGTGAGTGATCACACCATCATGATTATCTTGGTCTTGAAGATCTTTTTTGTACAGTTGTTCTGTGTATTCTTGCCACCTCTTCTTAATATTTTCTGCTTCTGTTAGGTCCATACCATTTCTGTCCTTTATCGAGCCCATCTCTGCATGAAATGTTCCCTTGGTATCTCTAATTTTCCTGAAGAGATCTCTAGTCTTACCCATTCTGTTGTTTTCCTCTATTTCTTCACATTGATCACTGAGGAAGGCTTTCTTATCTCTTCTTGCTATTCTTTGGAATTCTGCATTCAGATGCTTATATCTTTCCTTTTCTCCTTGTGTTTTTTTAATAAACAAAAAAGTTCCAAAATGCTTCAGTTTGAACACCACTGTTATAGTTTTTTATTCTGGAGACTTCATCCTACAGGAGTCCCCAGCAGGGCTGTCCCCATGTAGATGTGACACTTGGGATGGGCTGCCCCATGGGCTTCACAAGTCTGACCTCCCACACACCATCAGCATTTTTCCACTCAGTGAATACCTGGTACACTGAAAAGCCTGAGGTGCCCTGAAGCTGCGTCACACCCTGGTCCACATGAAATGGCTGGGGGGTGGTCACTGGAGACCCTGTGATACCGTCCATGGACACAGCTCAAGGGGGCTTTGAAGGCCTTAGGAAAGGTCTCTTTCCTCTAATTTTATAGAATTCCTGCACAAAAGCTCTGCTAGCCTTCAAATCCAAGTTCTCTGGGGGCTCCTCCTGATGTCAGACTGCCAGGCTGGAGAGACTGACATGGAGCTCAGAACCCTCACTCCTGTGGGAGAACCTCTGTGATAGAATTATTTTCCAGTCTGTGGTTCACCCACCCCATGGGTATGCGAGTTGATTATATCACAAAAATGCCTCTCCTAGTGTCTCACTGCTGCTGCTGTGTTAGATATAGGATATAGTTTTTGGTAGGTTCAAAATTTTTTGTCAATTATTCAGAGCTGTGATTTTGGTGTTTTCATGACAGGAGGTTAGTTCAAGTTCCCCTACTCTGCCATTCTTTCTCCATCCTCCATCAGTTATATTCCTTTATGTGGCTAGATTCATTCTCCACTCTTCACTAATCTGCTCTGTCCTAGGGTCCACAAATTGCAGCCATAGGCTCCTACCACAAAGGTCCTCCACAACATGGCATCAACCATAAGCAGCCTTATTTCCCACAATGCTTCAGACATGGTCCGTATTACAATAGGTCCATGCCTTTATGCCTTTTATTCTCTGTGTGTATAATGCCTGCCTTAGCAGTATATACCTGCTAAAATTAATTGCATTTCGAAGTTTATCTCAATCACTCCCTTTTTCATGAAGTCTTTTATCTCATTACCCCAGTGCAATTTTTCCTTCCTACTTTGAGAATTAGTATGATACGTCATAAAAATATGATTATTGGAATCATGTAGAACTTAATTGAAACATGGCTCTATCATTTTAAGCTGTATGCCTATGTTAAATGCTATGCTGGCCAAAGCACAGGGTACCCAGGAGGAGTACATATCGTTGGGAGCAGACAAAGGTCAAGGATGGCTTCCTTGAGAAAATGACATTTAAGCTGATAATTATAGAGCAAATGGAACTGTCAAGCAAAGAAGAGAGAGGTGAAGGGAATATTCATCTGTAAGTTGACATCTAATAAATGTTTAAGGTGTGATTACTATGTAAAAAGAAAGCAAGTGAATACAGTGACCTAGTATGGGATATAGACATATACAAGAAACCATTCCAGCTTTTAAGAAGATTTGGCATTCTATAGGAGGAAAGGAATGCACCTGATTTTCAGAGGCACCAGGAGGCATGTGATAAATACCTACAGTGGTTCAGACAGCATACTTAAGAAGTGAAAACAGGAGCCCTCATCTGCATCTGGGGCAACTAAGAAAATCATGGTAAAAGTGGTAGCATTGGAGCTGGCTTTTAGAATAACTGAGTTGTGTAGTATTTTAAGAAGATTAATTAGATTATTGAGAAGGTGAATAGAACAGAAAAAAATAGGAAATTTTCGTGATACTAAAGAGATTTTGAAACTGAACTTATCTGAATCCCTACAACAAGGAGTTAGAATGACACAAATACCATGTAGAATGTGGGGTGTTAGGAACATCCTCATGGAGCTATAAGAAAAGAAAATTAATGTGCTGACTTTTCTTCTACTTTCAACTCATGCACCACTCCACATGGTATCCTCTGCTCTGGTTGGTGCCCTAGTTGGCTGACCTCTACAGAAGTGTCAGTCACTTGGACTCCCTTGCACTTTGATTCTGGCTAAGTTCAACCAATAGGAAATAACAGCAGGAGGATAACATGTTTGGGATATATCTTCCTGCTCTCTGCCCACTTTGGCATCATTACTCTAGAAACAGTTACCTCCCTCTATGACTCCAGCTCTATGAGCTCAGTTCAGTTCAGTTGCTCACTTGTGTCCAACTCTTTGCAATCCCATGAACCGCAGCACGCCAGCCCTCCCTGTCCATCACCAACACCCGGAGTCCACCCAAACCCATGTTGATAGAGTCAGTGATGCAATCCAACCATCTCATCCTCTGTCGTCCGCTTCTCCTCCTGCCCTCAATCTTTCCCAGCATCAGGGTCTTTTCCAATGAGTCAGCTCTTTGCATCAGGTGGCCAAAGTATTGGAGTTTCAGCTTCAGCATCAGTACTTTCATTGAACACCCAGGACTGAATCTCCTTTAGGATGGACTGGTTGGATCTCCTGGCAGTCCAAGGGACTCTCAAGAGTCTTCTCCAACACCACAGTTCAAGAGCATTAATTCTTCTGCACTCTGCTTTCTTTAGACTCCAACTCTCACATCCATACATGACCACTGGAAAAACCATAGCCTTGACTAGATGGACCTTTATTGGCAAAGTAATGTCTCTGCTTTTTAATATGCTGTTTAGGTTGGTCATAACTTTCCTTCCAAGGAGTAAGCGTCTTTTAATTTCATGGCTGCAATCACCATCTGCAGTAATTTTGGAGCCCAGAAAAATAAAGTCAGCCACTGTTTCCCCATCTATTTGCCATGAACTGATGATTAGATACCATGATCTTAGTTTTCTGAATGTTGAGCTTTGAGCCAACTTTTTCACTCTCCTCTTTCACTTTCATCAAGAGGCTCTTTAGTGCTTCTTCACTTTTTGCCATAAGGGTGGTGTCATCTGCATGTCTGAGGTTATTGATATTTCTCCCAGCAATCTTGATTCCAGCTTGTGCTTCCTCCAGCCCAGCATTTCTCATGATGTACTCTGCGTATAAGTTAAATAAGCAGAGTGACAATATACAGCCTTGACGTACTCCTTTTCCTGTTTGGAACCAGTCTGTTGTTCCATGTCCAGTTCTAACTGTTGCTTCCTGACCTGCATACAGATTTCTCAAAAGGGAGGTTAGGTGGTCTGGTATTCCTATCTCTTTCAGAATTTTCCACAGTTTATTGTGATGCACACAGTCACAGCCTTTGGCATAGTCAATAAAGCAGAAATAGATGTTTTTCTGGAACTCTCTTGCTTTTTTGATGATCCAGCAGATGTTGGAAATTTGATCTCTGGTTCCTCTGCCTTTTCTAAATCCAGCTTGAACATCTGGAAGTTCATGGTTCATGTATTGCTGAAGCCTGGCTTGGAGAATTTTAAGCATTACTTTACTAGCGTGTGAGATGAGTACAATTGTTTGGTGCTTTGAGCATTCTTTGGCATTGTCTTTCTTTGAGATTGGAATGAAAACGGACCTTTTCCAGTCCTGTGGGCACTGCTGAGTTTTCCAAATTTGCTGGCATATTGAGTGCAGCACTTTCACTGCATCATCTTTTGGGATTTGGAATAGCTCAACTGGAATTCCATCTCCTCCATTAGCTTTGTTCGTGTGATGCTTCCTAAGGCCCACTTGACTTCACATTCCAGGATGTCTAGCTCTAGGTGAGTGAGCACACCATTGTGATTATCTTGGTCTTGAAGATCTTTTTTGTACAGTTGTTCTGTGGATTCTTGCCACCTCTCCTTAATATCTTCTGCTTCTGTTAGGTCCCTACCATTTCTGTCCGTTATTGAACCCATCTCTGCATGAAATGTTCCCTTGGTATCTCTAATTTTCTTGAAGAGATCTCTAGTCTTTCCCATTCTGTTGTTTTCCTCTATATCTTTGTATTGATAGCTGAGAAAGGCTTTCTTATCTCTCCTTGCTATTGTTTGGAACTCTGCATTAAAATGGGTATATCTTTCCTTTTCTCCTTTGCTTTTTACTTCCCTTCTTTTCACAACTATTTGTAAGGCCTCCTCAGACAGCCATTTTGCTTTTTTGCATTTCTTCTTCTTGAGGATGGTCTTGATTCCCGTCTCCTGTACAGTGCCACAAACCTCCATCCATAGTTCATCAGGCACTCTGTCTATCAGATCTAGTCCCTTAAATCTATTTCTCATTTTCACTGCATAGTCATCAGGGATTTGATTTAGGTCATACCTGAATGGTCTAGTGGTTTTCTCCACTTTCTTCATTTTCAGTCTGAATTTGGCAAAAAGGAGTTCATGATCTGAGCCACAGTCAGCTCCTGGTCTTGTTTTTGCTAACTGTATAGAGCTTCTCCATCTTTGGCTGGAAAGAATGTAATCAATCTGATTTCAGTATAGACCATCTGGTGAGATGTCCATGTGTAGATTCTTCTCTTGTGTTGTTGGAAGAGGGTGTTTGCTATGACCAGTGTGTTCTCTTGGCAGAACTCTATTAGCCTTTGTCCTGCTTTATTCTGTACTCCAAGGCCAAATTTGCCTGTTATTCCATGTGTTTCTTGACTTCCTACTTTTGCATTCCAGTCCTATGAGCTCAGTAAATCTGTTTTCTCACTTGCTCCTTAAGCAGTAGGAGTGTTAATTGTTTCTTCTGTTGCTAGTTTCTGGGTTCCTCACCATTCTTCATTTTTTTCTTTTGGCCATGCCTATGCCTCTAAAAGGTTGCCTTTCATAACAGTGTCTTCATTTGAATGATCTGGGGAAAATTCTGTTTTGTACAGATAACCAGACTTACCCAGTGAAACACTAATGGGTAAGTAAGAGGTTTATAGAAAATAAACCAAATTTAAAAAGCTGAGTGCTGAAGAATTGATGCTTTTGAACTGTGGTGTTGGAGAAGACTATTGAGAGTCCCTTGCACTGCAAAGAGATCCAACCAGTCCATCCTAAAGGAGATCAGTCCTAGGTGTTCACTGGAAGGACTGATGTTGAAGCTGAAACTCCAATGCTTTGGCCACCTGATGTGAAGAGCTGACTCATTTGAAAAGACCCGATTTTGAGAAAGATTGAGGGCAGGAGGAGAAGGGGATGACAGGGGATGAGATGATTGAATGGCATCACCGACTCAATGGACATGCGTTTGGGTGTACTCCGGGATTTGGCCTGGCGTGCTGTGGTTCATGGGGTCGCAAAGAGTCGGATACGACTGAGCGACTGAACTGTACTGTACTGTATTATCTAGTACGTGTTTATTTACTTTTAAACATACTGATATTTTTTGAGGACAAAAACCTTTTGAGGTCATCTTTACTCTTATTTTTAGGGATTGGAGGTGACTTGGTATAGAGACATGAACAAGGGTGGGAAAATAAGAGAGGATAGGCATCAAAGCAAACTTATGCCTACTTCATATTGTTCTTCAGGGCCATTTTTTGCCTTGAGTTTGAGCTGTTGATTTTAGAAGAGACTGAGGGAGAAAATCAGGAAAACCTGGCTGGCGTTAAGGACTTGACTGCCTGATACTCCCTGGATTCTGTACTATGTAATGCACTAAGCAGATGATTCTCTTTGATGGAGCAACACACACTTCCCTACTTGTTTGCTTTGTGTAATTTTTAGAACTCATATCTTTTGTGAAAAAAAAATTAGTCACTTAGCATTAAATAAGAACTCAGAAGTTCCATTAGTTTTTCAAGAGACCTATTTTAGCTTGTTATATAACCCTGTCAGACTTTCTTGCTTATGGCAGTTTGAGGACCTGGTGGCATTTTTTGGTCCCTTTTTATATTTAATCTACATCTTACATTCTGTAGCAACTTTCTGAACTTGGGAAACCTCTTTAATAATTCAGACTGATTAGCAAAGGCTCAGGGTCCTGGTTCCTGTCCTGTCACAGAGAGGGCACCTCAGACAGCTGGGAAGCCTAGAAACTCATGATGGAAGTAATGAGGCCCCCAAGAAACACTGGAATGAGACTATAGCCTCGGGCATTTTGGAGTATGGGGTAAATCCCTGCTCAAGTCTTCTTCAATACACACTTGCAGCTCTGAGGGCATCTCAGGCTCCCAGAAACCTCTTGAGTTATCTCTGGTCTCAGACTGTAGCCCTGGGAGCAATAGTTGTCCTTAAGTGACTGAATAAAATTGTGTTCTCTTTCATCTCTCCTCTGCCACAAACCAGGAATGGGCAAGCCATCCTTCCTTCAGTCTCTCTAGTGGCTCTAGTCTGTGGGTTTCTTTCTCTATGATCAGTCTGGATTTGATCAAATCTGAAAACCCTACATAATGTATGCCAAGCACATTCGTATTCATTTGCATGTAAATCATCACAGATGATGCTTTATAAAGATTTCCAAGATGCCTCTTAATAAGCGTTTTCAAACCTCTTTTATTTTTCTGTAAGCACTCTCTTTAATCTCAAGCTCTGAAAGGTTTGAATTTGGTTTGAAATGGCAAGCGGAGGAATTTTGAGTAGGTTCTGACAGTCCCAAGTTCTCCAAGTCCCACTTTTCATCTGTCAGAGATTGACTCAGAATCCCTCGGCCAGACGGATGCAGAGTCCCAGCTGTCAACTCACATCTCCCACTGGTACTTTATACTCATTGGCTTTAAAAACAGAAGTGTTTTCTTGTTTTAAATGTTCATTTACAAACCATTTCTCCTCTCTTGAGTCTCTGTAATGTTCCCGCTGAGGCCTCTATGCTCCCAGGGGAATTTTCCCTGGTTTAGGGATAAATAAGCAGGGGGGTGGAAGAACAACCCTCTTCTGATAAGCTGTCTCAGCTGACAAGCCTTTCCCCTCAGACCCATCCATTTAGATCAATGAACATTTCACAGGCTTAACCAGTTATCTTCAACAGAAGACAAGGCCATTATGTAACCACACACGCAAAGAGGTATGCAACATTAAAAAAGGCTTCCCACAAATTTTAAGTAGGAAAAAATGTGAGTTTCCTATCTTATGATATTCCATAGAAATACCCTTATCTCATTCAATTCTTCTTTAAACAAGTCATTCACTTTGTTATTGTTTCCTTACAATTAAAAAATAATAATGGCACTAACTCTTTTAAGCCTTGTCCTCATTTGTTCTGTATAGTTTTCTATATGCAAATATTCTATATTCATAAACATGAATTAAACATGCAACTGCAAATTTTCTCATTAGAAACATTTTAGGATGTTATCTGAGTATTTATCTGAATTCAAACATATATAAAACTTGAGTTTTTGTAGGGTCACTGTTACATAGGTGGCCTGTTTTTGTGGTCCAACAAATATATGCTGAATGAATGAGTGTAAGGATTGAAATATACCATTTTATGATTTTTTTAAGGTATAGTTTAAATACTAGTAGAAATATGTTCTGTTTAGGTCTCTGAACTGGCTAGAACACAAGTAATAATGATTATCAGTAAAAATTTAAATTATTAATCATTAATAATTATTATGTAGCTAATACTTTATGGCCCAC
Source organism: Budorcas taxicolor (assembly GCF_023091745.1). NCBI lineage: Eukaryota > Metazoa > Chordata > Mammalia > Artiodactyla > Bovidae > Budorcas > Budorcas taxicolor. The sequence continues at coordinate 30,186,738 of NC_068919.1, forward strand.
AAAATTCTTACATATACAACTTTATATAGTTTCATTTGTTTATCTTGAGGTAGTGGTTCAATTTTTTGCAAGCTATATTTGTCTTCATTTTAAAGGTATCCAGTTATCTTCTATTACCATTTCCAAGATGTAATTGTGGAATTATTGTTCCCTAAGCCTACTTCCAAAATATCAAAGAAAGCTGATTGAGTTCACTAATTTACTGTACTTTCTGATATATGATAAAATACATGTAGAATATCCCCTTTCTCTTTCAACCCTAGTATATTGGTTCAAATACAGATCAGAATGCTGTAATAAACAGACTGAGCAATTGAGTGGAACAAGCAAATTAGAAATCTATTTCCCTTTTGCGTTACAACTCAGAGCTAAACAGTCCAGAGCTGGAAGCTTCCCTTTCTCCATAGGAAATGTAGTGCTCAGGCTGCTGGATTCACTCTGTCATCCTCAGCTGACCCAAGGCAGCTGTTCCTGCTGTTGCTATCTCCTAGTCAGGAGAAAGAAAGAATGCACGTAGGGCAGTGTTTAAGGTCAAAACCTCAAAACACCATTTCTTGACAAACCTACTACAAGCACAAAGCCATTAAGTTACATGTTACCTTAAGGCAGACTGGGAAATATGGTGTCTAGTTGGCTTGCTACATGCTATGCTGAGACCCAGGTATGATGGGGAGGTTCTATAACTAAATGAAAAAGCAGCAAATGGACACTGGAAGAAAATTAGTAGTGTCTGTCACAATTTGGCCCAACTATCAGTGTATTTTGGAGAAGGCAATGGCAACCCACTCCAGTACTCTTGCCTGGAGAATCCCATGGACAGAGGAGCCAGGTGGGCTGCAGTCCATGGGGTCGCTAGGAGTCGGACACAACTGAGCAACTTCACTTCCACTTTTCACTTTCATGCATTGGAGAAGGAAATGGCAACCCACTCCAGTATTCATGCCTGGAGAATCCCAGGGACAGAGGAGCCTGTTGGGCTGCCGTCTATGGGGTCGCACAGAGTCGGACATGACTGAAGCGACTTAGCAATAGCAAAAAATCAGTGTATTTGGGGTATGTTTTCTTGTTTAGAAGTCAGAATGAGCAAGGGAGGAATCTGGGAAAAAACAAACAAACAAACAAAAATCCTAAGAGCAAACCCAAGGTAAGAGCTTTGTCCCATTGTGTTCCTTCCATTGTTGACAGAAAGGAACAGGGCTGAGGATTACATGGGGTTGGCCACTTGCACATCTTTTTGACTGGCCTCATCCACATATATCTGAGTCCTTGGGAAAGAGACAGCTAAGAAGTTTTTAACAAGAAATAACACTTTTCACCTAAAGTCAGTTCAGAAAGAGCAATGCAGAGTTAGTGGGATGCAACCTTCCAGGGTCTCGAGATAAGGCACTATTGAGAGGTGGTTCAAGGGTAGCACCTGCCTCAGTGGTGCTGGAGAAGCATAAATGGCTTCAGGACTAGATTGTTGGGCTGGAGTTGGCATTAGCAGTCATGGGGCAGGGGCCGCCTGGCCTACCTGGAGGCCCTACCTCAGTAGAGGAGAGTGGTAGAGGTGATGACTAGGCACTGTAAATGCTAGTTGCTCAGCCGTGTCCAACTCTGCAACCTCATGGACTGTAGCCCGCCAGGCTCATCTGTCCATGGACTTCTCCAGGCAAGAATACTGGAGTAGGTTGCCATTCCCTTCTTCAGGGGATCTTCCTGACCCAGGAATTGATCTGGTCTCAGCTCCAATTCCCAGAACCACCATGTTGGAAGATAGTTGATTAGAAGGTATCCCTGGGAAAGAAAGTCAACTCTCAGCCATGAAAAACAGTAAAAAGTTACTGTGATGTCTTTGGAAAAGTCCTGTTTGTTTGTTTTTACTATAAAAACAGTAAAACAAATTTATACCTGTTTACCTCCCTGTAGAAATGTTGACATATGATATAGTTTCTGCTTATCTTATGCCTAGGTTTTTAGTTTCACAAATTCAACAGTCTATAGTAATTGGGTACAGAAAAGTTGAAATAATAGCATTTACTCATGACTATTTTCATTATTTAATGGACAATATACAAAATAACCCATAGGGTAAATGCATTCCTCAAATACATTCACCAGCAGTTTTTCTCTAAATTACAAATATAGGACTCAGAACTATCGCCTTTCTAAAATTGTTATAAAAGCCAAACAAGACAAGAGCTACGTCCCCTCTTCATATATTTATAAAATGTCAATTTCTGTCTCTCAGTCCACAGTAACCCTATCTTCAAAGTGATGAGAGGCGTCTTTATGTAAATGATTTGAACTATATGTAGTGCAGACTTCCACGTAAGAATCAAGTTAAAATTCATTCCACGTGTTCTAAAAGTACAGTACTCTAACAGATGAGTTTGGGTGGAAGCAAAATGGTTCAGCACATTTGATTTTCCACTGACTTGATATTTACGTTGTGTATTCAGTTGTTTTAAAGCATGACTAAAGAGTGTGAAAACGCTATAGGAATCCATGGGTCCAGAAGAATTCTCTGCTTGGCTGAATTCCCTGAGCTACATCTATATGAATTTTCTAGACCTATTATTTTTTTTTCTCCAAGCCTTTTGAGTGTTTTGGGATTGCAGTGATTGAGGAAAGTGGTCATTGTAAATGACAATTTTCTATTTAAAAACCTTTCAGCAAAAAGCTTCTTTCTTTTATACAGCTACAGGCTTCCCCAAAAATTTCAAGAGAAAGAAATGAAAAGGAAAATGATTTTTCCAAAGGGTAGTAAGATGGCTCGAGGATATATCAGTTGACTTTTATATTTTTATTTCTCTCCTTAAAGCCAAGGAAGATTTCTAAATCTTGACAGTACACAGGGAGGGGGCCAGAGCCAGGAAAGTAAGCTTGGGCAGTGTGGAAGAGATTGTTAGAACTAATTGGCTTTACTTAGGATCAAACTCTGAGGGAAAATGCTGCAGGAGGCTCAAGTTTTATTGCCATTATTTTTACTTAGTATTGGCTTTACAACTTTCCTGGTGGCCCAGAAGGTTAAGAGTTTGCCTGCAATGTGGGAGACCCAGGTTTGATCTCTGGGTCAGGAAGATCCCCTAGAGAAGGAAATGGCAACCCACTCCAGTGTTTTTTCCTGGAAAATTCCATGGACAGAGGAGCCTGGCCCCTCCTCCCTAGCAAACAGTGAACATTGCTGATCATGTGGTCAGCCGTGGATAAGACTAAGTATTAGATTTTCACTCTCCTCTCCCCTTCACCTCTTGCTAACACTCTGATGTTCTCACATTATAATTTCAAGATTTCTCCCTTTTCCCTTTTTTATGCTGGCAAAACCTGCTTTTCACTTGTATTAAAACTGTCAAAACTGCCCAAAGGGAAAAAGTATATGTTTTCCCACTGGTACTGAAAAGACTGAAGAAGCATATTTTGGCAGTTTCAGTGTAGGTGTGAAATTTTCACACAGCTCTACTAGGGAGGTACACAAGTCTGGCCCTGTTGGAGCATCTGATATTTCGTGGATGGCAGTTTCTTTGAAAGGTATGGCCTAGGGCTAAATTAAAAGATGAGATTTAGACTAGAAATGATAGTGAAACAATTGGCATTTCTGTGAAAGATGCTGTTGCATATTTAGAAAACAAATGGTGCCCCTTTAAATTTTCCCTATGGCAAGTTTTATTGTAAAAGATTTGGAGTTCTGCATCAAAAATATAGTTTACCCTATAGAACCCACACCATGACAATGCAAAATATATTAGATTGTGAGGTATTGATTTTACATGAAAGCATATTAGTTAGTGAAATGCAGAAACCAATAAAGCATCACCATGGCTGGGTAGGAGATCTCTAGATACAATTTATTTTTACACTTAAACCAATTATTGGCTTTGCTTCATTTTTCTTAAATGTGACATATATTCTTAGGTTTCTAAATAAATTCAATCAAATCAATTACATCAACATTATATCCCATATTAAGCAACAGTCTTACATTAGAGTTGACACATTTTGATTAGTACTGTGAAAATACCAAAACTGGGCTAAATTCTCAGAATTTTTCCCAAGGATTTGGTTGACTGTACAAGAATATAAATATTGATTTTTATTTTACACACAATTTACAGATTGGTCCATTGCTGGTTTTACCTCACAATTTAACAATAGAAATTTATTGAAATGTTTACTGCCCATCCTGATTTCAACAGTTTTATATTAGGTTAACAATCAAATTCATAGAAAAGTGAGCTGTAACTTTTAAATCAAACAGGATATATGTAGCCAATCCTCTATACTTATACACAAGAGTATCTCAATACAATTGAATCCTATTTTAATATATTTAGTACACCTAGAAATTCATGATACATGTAAGAACTAGCTATTTCTATTCCTAACAGAAAATATCTAAGAAATACTTTAGATTCAGTCTCTTTTCAGTTTTACATATTAGGTGATGTTGAATCTTCTCAGATTTATTTATATATATCCATAACTTTTTTTAAATTATAGAATCAATTTTTGAGATACGGGAAATCTCTAATGGAGCAATCTCTCAATATAACACTCAGTTTTTGCTGAATTTTTTTTTTTAAGGAAAAACAGGTACATTTTATAACCATTCAAATTTTAGAAGTGGGTTCTTACGGGAAAATGAAATTCCCCTATGATTTTTTAAGTTAATTCTGTCTCTGGAGCCATACAGAATGAATGCAGTCCGTATGATTATAATGCAGGTATTTATGGATGTATAACATTCTTTCCCTTGACTTTCTTCAGGCTTAAAGCCTTAGGTTTCTTTAGTCTATTGACCTCAACTTTGTAATGTCTTATGGGACATTCATTAACTCTTTCTCACAATTTTGAGTTCATTTCAGTCTTCATGTTTCCACCCTAGTGATTTCTCTCTCTCACCAATGTTTCTGTTACCAGATGCTGTTTCCTCAAGAAATTTAAGCCATTTATTCAGATCAAGAAACCAGATAAAACTATGGTCCAGAATTTTGACAGTTCCCTGAATCACAATTTGGGTTCTCAGAACACTGTGTAGATTCTCTTGTCATTGTGCATCTCAGCATTCACCTGATGCAACCATCAAACCAACAGCTTAAGAACCAGGCAGGGAATTTCTCAAATGCTCCAAATACCTGCACATCACTACAGATTATGACTGCTTGGATTTAGGGAACATTTTTTTGGCTGGGGAAACATTCCAATGGGATAGATTAATCTATGTAAACCACATAGCTCAGCTGAAACTGCTGTTCAGCATTCTAAATTGCCAGCTCCATCTCCTTTCTGCACAAAAATGCACAATTTCTTCCTATAATAAAGATATTTTATAATAGCAATAAGGCAACTCCAGGGTGTGTGGTTATCATGAGATAAGCATACCCTAGAGGGATTACAGACACTTGGCTGTGCCTCATAACACCCCATGTGTGTGTTTATCTCATGATAACCACACTCACTTTTGTATCTTATTGCCTAATTATCCACTTCTAATGCAAAATACTAATTTTTTGTCTGAAACAATGTATGCAAGGATGTATTGCTAATAATTACATGAAGATAGTGACAAACAATGCTGCTGTTACTCTATGTTCACTTCTCATAAGAAAACTGATACACAAGAAGAAAATTCTGAGAGTGAGAGGAGAACATTCCAATCCATTTTTGAATGAGTTGCTTCTTAAAAGGACTAGGTAGAGGCTTCTGTTTTATCCATTAATACTATAAGATGAATTACATATTAGTTTTCATCTTTTAGACTTGAAAACTAGACAATAAGCAGGAATTTCAACCCTGAAAAAGTAAAAAGACACTAAGTTAATTTACTTCCAAAAAATTAATGGCAGAGATTGATTTTGACTTATTGAGATATCTAATTTAATTCCTTATGCTGCTTAGTCATTCCTTCACATATATTTCAACTGTCAGCCTTTCAAGCTGAAAAATGTTAAATTTTATACTTTATAGTAGAATGATTCATATGTCTATCAATCTTGAATCCTTTATAAAGTGAAATTATTGCCTATGTGATTAATCTCCATTCTGCATAGTAATATTTATTGTTTTTACATTATATTATTATGTAACAATTAAAGCCAATAGTGGTTACATGTACAGATTTCCTATGAATCTGATCTCAGGAATGAACGTTTTCAAATTGTATTTTCTAAAGTTTTATTTATAGACCCCACAAAGATCATTAAGGACTCTTGTATTTCAGTACTTGAGTTAAATCCAAATTATTCTGAGTAAAATAAAGTCTCATTTTTGAGGACTTTTACAGAGGAAGTAATGGTATATTCTTAAAAGCTTATTTCATTTGTGTGTGTCTGTGTGAATTCATGTGGGCTTCCCTGGTAGCTCAGACAGTAAAAGAACCTGCCTGCAATGCAGGAGAACTTCATTCGATCTCTGGGTCAGGAAGATCTCCTGGAGAAGAGAATGGCTACCCACTCCAGTATTCTTGCCTGGAGAATCCCATGGACAGAGGAGTCTGGTGGGCTACAGTCCACTGGGTCACAAAAAGTCAGACATGACTGAGTGACTAACACTTTCACTTTCACATATACATACTACCTATATTTTTAATAAATATTCTTTCAGTACTTGTTTTCACAGAACGTGACTGTTGTTCTCAAAACCACTCATATTTTCTTACAAACTCGGTTTCTTCTTCCTGGTTTCTTAGTTCATAAATATCATTGGGTCAAATTTGCCTAAGTTTAATAAGCCTGTTTTTTTTTAATTTTTATTTTTTGAACTCTCTGATTCTGGGCTGTGAGACAAGCTGTTGCTCTGTCTCCGGAGTCCTGTTCCAAGGGCACATACTTGAACTTTGATTACTTTGATTTTAGGGATGGATTACCCATCTGCATTTACTAACAAACACTGCGCTAGATCTCCAGTTCATAAAGAACAGGTAAATACAGCAACAATTATTAGTTACTTGAAGGCAACATTAGATTGATTGTAAGGACTACAGGGTGAAAAGATACTTTAGAAGTTACTACTGTTAACAGAGGGAAAATACAATGTTTACTTAACTCTCAATTAACAGGAAACACTAGCTTATTGTTTTAGACACAGGAATATGTTTTAGAACTGAAGGGCACCTTAGAGCACATCTATTGCAATCACCTTTTTATATAGTCAAGAAATTTGACATTATCTATTCTATTTACTTGCTTTTCACTAAGAGCCAGAGAGGGCGATCTTTTAACTCAATATACATAATTACATACACCAGAAATTGTGTGATCCTGAAATTAAGCACACTTATCTAAAGCAAACCTTTTTTTAGACTACTGGTTCTGTTTCTTCTTCTATCTTTCCTTGGCATGCGACTGGGGAACCATGCTGCTGCTGCTGCTAAGTCGCTTCAGTCGTGTCCGACTCTGTGCGACCCCATAGACGGCAGCCCACCAGGCTCCCCCATCCTTGGGATTCTCCAGGCAAGAGTACTGGAGTGGGGTGCCATTGCCTTCTCCCTGGGGAACCATAGAGTTGAGTATTCTAAATAGGTGAAAATATAGGACAACATTCCAGACTTTGGAATGCCCTATATTTTCATTTCATTTTGTGAGTAAAAATTGCCAACGTGTAGTTGGAGAAGATTCTTAGAGTTTACTAGGTATTAACCAGGGCTTCACTATTAGACACTAACCGCATTCTGGATACACTAGCACAATTATGCTTTAATGAATTGCCAAAGTCATGTTTAAGAAACCGAAACTTTCCTAGAAACCAGTAAACACATAAAAGAACAGTGATCTGAAAGTGAAATAAGACTGGCAAGACAAGAAAGTAAATGTTACCTGTGGGGTATATGCTAATGTTAGTGCTGGGATAAGAAAAGGAAGCTATGCCTTAGGCCCATGAAATAACACAAATAAAATTTTAAAAAAAAACTAAGTGCAAAAGACTATCTACAAAGGAATGCTTCTTTAAAGAAAACCTAATGTAAAACTGATTTTAAAAATAGAAAAATGGAGATGATGCATAGTTATAAAATGGAAAATATTAAATTTAATAGATTAAAATTTAAATGTAACCAAGAACTGTGAATTTCTTAATAACAATAAATTTGAAAATTAGAAAAGTGATACATTTCTAGAAAAATCTAACTTATTACAAATTACTTGAAAAGACATTGAAAAACAACTTATTATATGTTCATTAAAAGATGTGGAAACCACCAGATGATTTTCCTGGAAAATTCTACCATTCAAGAAACATACCATTTCAATCTTCTATAAATTTTTCGGAGGACATAAAAATAAATGGCACTATAAATCACAATATAAGACTAGTATAATTCTGAAATTAAAAAGGGTTTTCAAAGTAGGAAAATCACAAGCCAGTTTCATTCATGGATTTATATGAAAATTTCCACAAAAACAAGAAAAAAAGGTGTGATTACATTTATTACAGGAATTTCAGTGTGATTTAATGCTATTAAATTTACAGCTATAATTTACCATATAGGCAGATAAAAGGAAAAAGGTTTATTTATTTTATATTGGAGTATATTTGATTTACAATGTTGTTAGTTTTCAGTTCAGATCAGTTCAGTCCCTCAGTCGTTACCGACTCTTTGCGACCACATGAATCACAGCACGTCAGGCCTCCCTGTCCATCACCAACTCCCGGAGTTCACTCAAACTCACGTCCATCGAGTCGGTGGTGCCATCCAGCCATCTCATCCTCTGTCGTCCCCTTCTCCTCCTGCCCCCAATCCCTCCCAGCATCAGAGTCTTTTCCAATGAGTCAACTCTTTGCACAAGGTGGCCAAAGTATTGGAGCTTCAGCTTTAGCATCATTCCTTCTAAAGAAATCCCAGGGTTGATCTCCTTCAGAATGGACTGGTTGGATCTCCTTGCAGCCCAAGGGACCCTCAAGAGTCTTCTCCAACACCACAGTTCAAAAGCATCAATTCTTCGGCGCTCAGCCTTCTTAACAGTCCAACTGTCACATCCATACATGACCACTGGAAAAACCATAGCCTTGACTAGACGGACCTTAGTTGGCAAAGTAATGTCTCTGCTTTTGAATATACTATTTAGGTTGGTCATAACTTTTCTTCCAAGGAGTAAGCGTCTTTTAATTTCATGGCTGCAGTCATCATCTGCAGTGATTTTGGAGCCCCCCAAAATAAAGTCTGACACTGTTTCTATTGTTTCCCCATCTATTTCCCATGAAGTGATGGGACCAGATGCCATGATCTTCGTTTTCTGAATGTTGAGCTTTAAGCCAACTTTTTCACTCTCCTCTTTGACTTTCATCAAGAGGCTTTTTAGTTCCTCTTCACTTTCTGCCATAAGGGTGGTGTGATCTGCATGTCTGAGGTTATTGATATTTCTCCCGGAAATCTTGATTCCAGCTTGTGTTTCTTCCAGTCCCATGTTTCTCGTGATGTACTCTGCATAGAAGTTAAATAAGCAGGGTGACAATATACAGCCTTGACGTACTCCTTTTCCTATTTGGAACCAGTCTGTTGTTCCATGTCCAGTTCTAACTGTGGCTTCCTGACCTGCATATAGATTTCTCAAGAGGCAGGTCAGGTGGTCTGGTATTCCCATCTCTCTCAGAATTTTCCATAGTTTATTGTGATCCACACAGTCAAAGGCTTTGGCATAGTCAATAAAGCAGAAATAGATGTTTTTCTGGAACTCTCTTGCTTTTTCCATGATCCAGCGCATGTTGGCAATTTGATCTCTGGTTCCTCTGCCTTTTCTAAAACCAGCTTGAACATCAGGAAGTTCATGGTTGACATATTGTTGAAGCCTGGCTTGGAGAATTTTGAGCATTACTTTACTAGCATGTGAGATGAGTGCAATTGTTCAGTAGTTAGAGCATTCTTTTGCATTGCCTTTCTTTGGGATTGGAATGAAAACTGACCTTTTCCAGTCCTGTGGGCACTGCTGAGTTTTCCACATTTGCTGGCATATTGAGTGCAGTACTTTCACAGCATCACCATCCAGGATTTGAAATAGCTCAATTGGAATTCCATCACCTCCACTAGCTTTGTTTGTAGTGATACCTTCTAAGGCCCACTTGACTTCACATTCCAGGATGTCTGGCTCTAGGTGAGTGATCACACCATCATGATTATCTTGGTCTTGAAGATCTTTTTTCTACAGTTCTTCTGTGTATTCTTGCCACCTCTTCTTAATAACTTCTGCTTCTGTTAGGTCCATACCATTTCTGTCCTTTATTGAGCCCATCTTTGCATGAAATGTTCCCTTGGTATCTCTAATTTTCTTGAAGAGATCTCTAGTCTTTCCCATTCTGTTGTTTTCCTCTATGTCTTTGCATTGTTCACTGAAGAAGGCTTTCTTATCTCTCCTTGCTATTCTTTGGAACTCTTTGGCATTCAGATGCCTATATCTTTCCTTTTCTCCTTTGCTTTTCTCTTCTCTTTTCACAGCTATTTGTAAGGCTTCCCCAGACAGCCATTTTGCTTTTTTTGCATTTCTTTTCCATGGGGATGGTCTTGATCCCTGTCTCCTGTACAATGTCACGAACCTCATTCCATAGTTCATCAGGCACTCTATCTATCAGATCTAGGCCCTTAAATCTATTCCTCACTTCCACTGTATAATCATAAGGGATTTGATTTAGGTCATACCTGAATGGTCTAGCGGTTTTCCCTACTTTCTTCAATTTAAGTCTGAATTTGGCAATAAGGAGTTCATGATCTGAGCCACAGTCAGCTCCCGGTTTTGTTTTTGCTGACTGTATAGAGCTTCTCCATCTTTGGCTGCAAAGAATATAATCAATCTGATTTCGGTGTTGACCATCTGGTGATGTCCATGTGTAGAGTCTTCTCTTGTGTGGTTGGAAGAGGATGTTTGCTATGACCAGTGCATTTTCTTGGCAAAACTCCATTAGTCTTTGCCCTGCTTCATTCCGCATTCCAAGGCCAAATTTGCCTGTTACCACAGGTGTCTCTTGACTTCTACTTTTGCATTCCAGTCCCCTATAATGAAAAGGACATCTTTTTTGGGTGTTAGTTCTAAAAGGTCTTGTAGGTCTTCATAGAACCGTTCAACTTCAGCTTTTCAGCATTACTGGTTGGGGCATAGACTTGGATTATGGTGATATTGAATGGTTTGCCTTGGAAACGAACAGAGATCATTCTGTCATTTTTGAGATTGCATCCAAGTACTGCATTTCGGACTCTTTTGCTGACCACGATAGCTACTCCATGTCTTCTGAGGGATTCTTGCCCACAGTAGTAGACATAATGGTCATCTGAGTTAAATTCACCCATTTCAGTCCATTTTAGTTCGCTGATTCCTAGAATGTCGACGTTCACTCTTGCCATCTCTTGTTTGACCACTTCCAATTTGCCTTGATTCATGGACCTTACATTCCAGAAAAGTGATTCAGCTATACATATTGTTGCTGTTGTTTAGTTGCTAAGACTTGTTTGACTCTTTTGTGACCCCATGCACTGTAGCCCACTGGGCTCCTCTGTCCATGGGATTTCCCAGGCAAGAATATTGGAGTGGGATGCCATTTCCTTCTCCAAATTATACACATACATAAATATATTCTTTTTCAGATAAGTTATTATAGAACATTAAATAGAGCTCCCTGTGCTCATCAGTAGGTCCACGTTGATTATCTATTTTACATATTTAGAAGTGTGTATACATTAATCTCAATCTCTTAATTTATCCCCCCATCACTACCCTTTAGTAGCCATAAGTTAACCATAAGTTTGTTTTCCAAGAGTGTGAATCTGTTTCTGTTTTGTAAATAAGTTCATTTGTATCTTTTTTTAGATTCCACATATAAATGATATCATATTGTCTCTAATTTACTATGATAATCTCTTGATCCATCCATTTTGATGCAAATGGTATATATGTATCCCATCTTTATCCACTCATTCATCCATAGAAAGAATAACTGAGGCAGCCAGGTGTACAGAAAAGAGATTGTCTTTTCTCCATCATATATTCTTGCCTCCTTTGTCATAAATTGACCATAGGTGTATGGGTTTGTTTCTAGGCTATCTATACAGTTTCATTGATCTATATTTCTGCTTTGTGCCCATACTGTAATGCTTTGGTTACTATGCCTTTCTTCTTTATTCTGTTCTGTGGCAATGATGTCCACCATTCTGTTTTCAGGTTACTTATTTGTTCTTCTGCCTCAGTTATTCTGCTACTGATTCCTTCTAGTTTATTTTTCATTTCAGTTATTGTAGAGTTCATCTCTGTTCTTTAAATCTTCTATCTCTTTGTTAAATATTTCTTGTATCTTCTTGGTCTTTATCTTCATTGTTTTTCTGAAATCTTAGTATCATTTGTCTGAATTATTTTTCAGGGAGATTGCCTATCTCCATCCACTTCACTCAGTTGTTCTTCTGGGGTTTTATGTTGTTCCTTCCTCTGGAACACACTTCACTGCCATCTCATTTTTTCTAATTTTCTGTGTTTGTGGCCCTGAATATGCTCAAGATTATAGTTCTTCTTGCTTCTGGTGCCTGCCCCCTGGTGGTCAGGACTGTGTTTAGAGATGGCGGTGGGCTCAGAAATACTTGAAGCAGTCTGTCTGCTTGCTGGTGGGGGGCAGGTGTTTCCACCCTGCTGGTTGTCTTGCCTGAGGTTTCACAGCACTAGAACGTTTGGGCTGTTGGCTGGGGCCAGGTGTTTGTGTGATGTCAAAATGGCAGTTTCCAGGACAGCTCACACCAATGAGCACTTCCCGGAACGTCTACCACCAGTGTGCTTGTCCCTGCAGTGAGCCACAGCCACCCTCACCTCCCCAGGACAACCTCCAAGACCAGAAGGTAGGTTTTGCCCAGGTTCACATGAAGTAACTGTATCAGATCTTATATTCACCATCCAAGAGTGGCATTTCTGTTTCCCACAGTCCTGTGGAGTTACTGAGATCAAGCTCCAATGGCCTTCAAAGCCAAATGCTCTGGAGGCCCCTCTCCCTGATGCCAAACCCCCAGACTGGGGGATCCTGACATAGGGCTCAGAGCTCTCACTCCTGTAGGAGAACCTCTGTGATAAAATTACTTTTCAGTTTGTGAGACACCCACTTGGTATGTATGGGATTTTATTGTATCGTGAATGTGTCCTTTCTACCATCTTGTGGCTTCTTTGTCTTTGGAAGTACTGTCCTTCAGTAGGTTTTCTGTCAATAGTGGTTCAGTTGTTCAGTTAATTGTGATTTTGCATGAGAGGATGAATTCAAGTACTTCTACTTTGCCATCTTGTCTGGGTATTGATTCTGAGAAAATGATTTTATTAGTTGGTAAAATGAAGCTTATGAAATTCAATATTAATAGTTCAATAAAATCTTTTAGCAAACTAGGTAAATAATACCTTAATGGTGAAACATAATCATAACTTACTATGAAGATGGACAAACACTAACATTGATTTTTACCAACATTGTCCTAGAGTTTCTGGCCCACATAATAAGAGGTGGAAAAAAATTATAAGGTTTGGAGAAGAAGAAACAGAACAGTCAATAAACAACTGATGAAAGTTTCTCAATATAGACAACTACAGAGGATATGCAAAACAAAACAATTTTTGGAAGATTAGATGGATTAATAAGGTTGCTAGATATAATATTATATAAAAACTCAGTAAGTTTGTACACAATAGCAAAAAGAATAGTTACAAAGTACAACAAAAAACAGATGGTAACTAGAAGTCTTAAAAATGGATGACTTTTATGAAAAATACACACAGATAGAAAATCTCAATAATAAAGGGTACTATTGGTGGGAATGTAAATAAGATACAGCTGCTATGGAGAACAGTATGGAAATGCCTTAGAAAACTAGGAATAGAACTAGTATATGACCCAACAATCCCACTACTGGGCATAAACCCTGAGAAAATCATAGTTGTATATGTACCCCAGTGTTCTTTGCAGCACTTTTTACAACAGCTAGGGCTCAGAAGCAACCTAGATGTTCATTGACAAATGAAGGGATACACAAATTGTGGCATATATGTGCAATGGAATATTACTCAACTATAAAAAGAATGCATTTGAGTCTGTCCTAATGAGGTGGATGAAACTAGAGCCTATTACACAAAGTGGAGCAAGTCAGAAAGAGACACATATTGTTATTAATGCGTGTGTATGGAATCTAGAAAGATGGTACTGATGAACTTATTTGCAGGGCAGCAATGGAGATGCAGACGTAAGGAACAGACTAGTGGACACAGTGGGGGAAGAAGAGGGTGGGACAAATTGAGATAATAACATGGAAACATACGTTACCATATGTAAAATAGATAGCAAGTGGGAATTTGCTGCGTGACACAGGGGGCTCAACCCAACTCTGGAGGGGATGGGATGGGAAAGGGGTCTAGAAAGGAGAGGACATATATATATATGTATATATGTATATATATATAATCTGGCTGATTCATGTTTATGTATGGCAGAGGCCAGCACAATATTATAAAGCAATTATCCTCCAAGGGAAAAAGAAAAAAGAAAAATAAGAGAAGCAGAGGAATCAGTGATCAGATTGCCAACATTCTCCAGATCATAGAGAAAGCAAGAGAATTCCAGAAAAACATCTGCTGCTTCATTGATTAAACAAAAGCTGAAAAAAATAAGGGTAGTACCATATTCATGGTTTATAAAAACTCAAAATTACTAAAAAGTTTGTGATTTTGATCATAACCCCAACAGATATTTTGTAATAGGATAGTGACAAACGGATACTAAAATGTATAGGAAAGGACTAAGACTGAAAAAGGGAAACTCCTCCTGAAGAAATGATGAAAGCTTACTCTGCCTGATACCAAAAGTCATCATAAAGCAGTGGCAATCAGGGCAGTATGGTACTAGTGCAGGAATAGGATAAATGTGAGAGAAGAACAGCCATAAACAGATATATGCATCTGTGGAAACATGTACCACAAAGGTGATTTTACAGATCATGGGGAAATGAGCAAGTCTATTAAATGGTGCTGTGACAATTGTTAATCCATGTAGAAATAGCAACATATAGGCTTATACAGTAAAATATAAAAAAAGAAGCTCCAAGTAGATTAGAATTAAATGTGCAATTCAAAACTTTATAGTTTTAGAATAAACTTTAGGAGAATATCTTTAAAGACTCAGATTACAAAGGTTTTCTCTTCAGAAAAATACACACAGATGCTAACTAAAAAATAAATATTGGTAAATATACTTTGATTTTAAATTTGCTTATTAAAATACAAACATGAAAAGATAAACCACAAACTGGGAGAATACGTAATCAAGGATTCATATCAGTATATCACAAAATCTACTACAAATTAATAAAATATCCCAATAGAATAATGATGGTAAAATTCACCAAAATGTTAAATTTCAGAAGGGAAATTAGTTTTAAGAGGAAAATGAAGTTTGGGGTCCTACTGAGTTTCAAGGTTATAAGTAGACATTATGAATCAGTCTGACCAATAGACCACAAATTGTAGAGATGAAAGTTGTAAGAAGGGACATTTGCTAAGCTTTCTAACCTGGGGATGGGAGAGTGTCAGGGAGCTGAACAGTTATTAAATCAGTCTTCTTGTTTTGGCCTTGTCTTGTATCTTAGCTCACAACTCTGTTGCCTCCTCCTACTCCCAAACTTCTACATACCCAACCCCATTTTGCAGCATTAATTGACTTGCTTCTCATTGACCTTGCCTTCCCTCATCCCTAGTGGATAATAAGAGTTCAACTTTATAATGTTTTGCTTTGTTATATGCTGTGCATCATTCTCAAATGCTATCTTTTTCTCTCCCATTAGCTGGCAATATTTTTTATCCTTTGTTGTTGATATGGTAAAGGGTTAAGATAAATTCACGTCTAACAGGCCATAATTTCCTTGAAACCTCTACTTGAAAGTTATATCTGAATTATCACTAGCCTATCAGCTGAGGTCTTTAGGTTCTCTGGGCCCCAATTTTGTGCTATTACTGCAAACAGTGGTTTCTGTGTGCAAATTTTGGCTCTAGTTCTTACTAGTTATTTTAGGCACGATAAGCTATTTAATTTCTTAGCTGACATGCTCTTATCTACTAAATGAGGCTCTTACTATATAACCCACAAAAACATTTAAAGAACAAATAACATAAATAAAATTACTGAGCTGTGTAGCATATGTGTATTATCTTCCCATTTCCACCAGGTAGAGTAGTAGTAGCACCTACAGTATGGCAGAAAGTGAAGAGGAACTAAAAAGCCTCTTGATGAAAGTAAAAGAGGAGAGTGAAAAAGTTGGCTTAAAGCTCAACATTCAGACAATAAAGATCATGGCATCTGGTCCCATCACTTCATGGGAAATAGATGGGGAAACAGTGGAAACAGTGGCTTACTTTATTTTTGGGGGCTCCAAAATCACTGCAGATGGTGACTGCAGCCATGAAATTAAAAGACACTTACTCCTTGGAAGGAAAGTTATGACCAACCTAGACAGCATATGAAAAAGCAGAGATATTATTTTGCCAGCTAAGGTCTGTCTAGTCAAGGCTATGGTTTTTCCAGTGGTCATGTATGTATCTGAGGGCTGGACTGTGAAGAAAGCTGAGTGCCAAAGAATTGATGCTTTTGGAGAAGACTCTTGAAAGTCCCTTGGACTGTAAGGAGATCCAACCAGTCCATTCTGAAGGAGATCAGCCCTGGCTGTTCTTTGGAAGGAATGATGCTAAAGCTGAAACTCCAGTACTTTGGCCACCTCATGTGAAGAGTTGACTCACTGGAAAATACTCTGATGCTGGGAGAGATTGGAGGCAGGAGGAGAAGGGGACGACAGAGGATGAGATGGCTGGATGGCATCACTGACTCGATGGACGTGAGTTTGAGTGAACTCCAGGAGTTGGTGATGGACAGGGAGGCCTGGCGTGCTGCAGTTCATGGGGTTGCAAAGAGTAGGACATGACTGAGCAACTAAACAGAACAGTATGATGATACCTTGACACTTATCAGCTATATGATTTTCCTGAATTTTCTGTGCTGCTTTCAATTAGAGATTGAATGTCCTTCCCTCAGGGACACAAGATAGAGAATTTGGAACACTGAGATACTTTCCTCTTGAGATTATGAATCCACCTTTCTTTTTTCTTCAAGGATTATCAACAGCAGCATTTAACATAACTTAGACAAGCTTATATCAAATGAAACTGATCATTCATCTATTTTTTTTGGACCTGTCTTCTGGACTGCCATACAATATCTACTGAATTTGGCATTGTGGCCTGGATGACCAACAGTTTGGTGATCTGATCTCTGTCTCATTTCTAATATGCTAAATGTTATATTCTCAATCCCAGTGCACTGCTTTAGTTTTTTTATAGGAAAAAAGAAGGGGTGAGATTGGCCAAGAGGGTTTGGTCCAGCCATGAATGAACATGAAATCTTGGGAGGCTGGACTCATAGTGAGAAAATAATGCTGGCATTAATCCACTTAGAATTGCACAGTGCTCCACCCACCCCAATGTGGATTGGTTTAACACCCTTTGTTGGTGTTATTTGGCCATTCCCTTCAAATGCTAATGACCAGCTAGTTTAACATCCTTTATTGGTGTTATTCGGACAGTCCCTTCAAATGTGAATGAATAGCTTGCTTTGTTTCCATAGACAGGGAAGCCAAATAACTTCAGGGCCTAGAAGCAAATTATTTTTCTGGTATAGACTGACCCTGAATGATGAATTGGGCTCTATGGCGGTTGTTTCACTGAAGACTGGGATTTCCCTAACCATCGCAAACCAGGCCAAAAGGAGCTAAACCATTTTCTCCTCATTATCACCTCATTAAGCTCCCCAAGCCAGTGCAGGGCTGGGGTAGAGGCCTGCTACAGGTAGCTTAATGAGTTTCTTATTTATAGGCCCCTGTGCTGTTATGCAAAAGCTTGTTATTTCCAGGCCTAGAGTATGGCGCTTTCTAAAGGGAGTTGAGAAATGCAATTATCAAGCATGTTAGTATGGGCCTCACACCACTTCTTGGCCACTTGATCAACAATAAATAAATATATTTGTTAGATCTGTAAAATTTGATATTGTGCTGTGGTGTTTACCCCAATTTTCTTGTCTTTTTTTCTTCTATCAACACAGAACAGATGCTGCCCCAGATGTGGAAGATGCAGATGTTTGCCAGTTTCAGAATAACTCCAAATTCATAACTGTATATGGCATTCTACAGACTCCTCAGTTTGAGTTTGAGGAGAAATGTCTCCCTCCCAAAAACGTTTAAATTTTTTTCTCCTGCCATATATATGACTTGGAAGTCATATTTAATTAAGTGAAAGGCAGTTGCATTTTTAGTTACCACAGAAAGACAAAAAAAATTTCTGTAATTAATATGAAAATTACAAATAAATGTTCCATATTTTGAGTCTTCAAAAAAGAAATCAATTTACTAAACATTCAGGCATTGAACATTTACTTAGCACTATGTGTCTGTAGCAGTACATAGCAGTAGTACAGGGTTGAGGGAGTTTTAACCACCTCCAATAGCTCATTAGAGAAGTTAAAGAAAATGCTAAAATAAGTGCCAGGAGAAACTTTTCCAACTTAACACATAAAAGAAAAAAAAGGAATGGATATGTTAAAATCTGAGTTTAGATTTAATAGGATGGGAGGGTTTCAACAGAGTGGTTGTTTTAATATTTCTACACAGGACAGACTTAGCAGCAACATGTGGTTGTTAGGAGGCTCGATGATAGAGTCTTGTCTTGAAATTTTCTTTTCAGTACCAGTTCCGTATTTTCACTTGGGTTAGACAACTTCAGGTGACTAATTGGCCAGAGGACATGGTTAAGGAGGTGGTTAAAACTCACTCAACCCTGTACTACTGCTACATACAAAATTAAGGTGCAAGATTTCAGGTCATATTCAGAAAATATGGATTAAATTTTCCTAGTCAGAACTTCAAGTATGTGTATAATAGTACAAGATATACATTAAAAAATAGATTAAAGAATAAGAAAATGAGGACTAAAGAAAAGATGGATCAATAAAGCAGGTGAGAAATTTCAGGTTTGGTCTCTAGGCAGTATAAAAGCATTTTTTCTTTCTCTAATTGTTTATTTGTTTTCCCCTAAGCAATAGGACAGAATGATCAGATGGTTAGTATAGAAGTGACTTGATGGATAGCTGGCAAAGGGAAAAACTGAAAGCAAGAGGTCATTTAGGGGCCTATTCGATAGTCCAAGTTTAGGTGAAAAAATGAATTTATAGATAAGGTAAAAAGACAATGAGTTCAAGATGAATTCATCAGAGTTTAGAGTTAGAACATTAAGTTAGTAATTTATTGAACACTGTCATGCTGAAAGTTTGTGCAATCAAAGAATAACTAAAATTTCAAACTTGGATAATTATGAGAATGTTGTCCTTGATTAACAGTGACAGAACTGTGAAAAACCACAGGTGTTTTGTTTTAGAATTTAGTAGTGAGAATGATGATAATTCTTTGGACAATTAAGGTTGGAAGTTCAGATATCTTCTACAATAGAATATCCAACAGGCAACAGAAAATTGTAAATGTAGTTTTACAAATAATTGCTGCAATTAGAATAAATAAGATTGCTAAGACAATATAGAAAGAAAATGAAAAGTGGGAAAATCAATTAGGTACATCGTATGTGGGGAGGAAAGAGAAATTTGAGAAGAATATGAAGAATCAGGATTGTGAGAACGATAGTAGATTAGTTCATTTTTGCAGTAGTTTATGTTTAAGATGAATCTTCAAGAAACAGACGGTAAGCAGTGTCAAACATTCTTTAAAAAGTCAGGCTTAAGAATTGAGAAAAATAATCAGTGGATTTGTTGAATAAGTGGTAAGAAACAAATGGTAAGAATTGAACAGCTTAATATTAAGTTTTTAACTTTTCTCTATATATGTATATGTAAATATATATGTTTATTTACATATATAGACCATTTCATCCCAAAGCAATAGAATGCATTCTTTTCAAATGCACATGGAACAGTCCTTAAGGTAGATCATATTTAAGACCATAAAACATAAATTTAAGAATATTGAAATTATATCAGGCCTCTTTTCCCAAGCATAATGGTATGAAACAAGAAATAAATTATGAGGTGAAAACTGGAAAATATACAAATATGTGGAGATTAAAATTCACTGATAACTGCTGGGTCAAAGAATTAAAAGACAAATCAAGAAATACCTTAAGACAAATAAAAATAAAAGTACAACATACCAAAGCATATGGGATTCAAAGAAAAAGCGATTCTAAGAGGGAAGTTCATAGTGATAAAAGCCTTCATTAAGAAATAAGAAACATATCAAATACCATAACTTAATGGCTCAAGAACTAGTGAAACAAGAACAAATTAAGAGCAAGGTTAATAGAAGGAAGGAAATAAGAAAGATTAGAATGGAAGTAAATAGAGACTGAAAAGACATTAAAAAGATCAATGAAACTAAGAGCTGTTTCTTTGAAATGAGCATCAAAATTGACACAATTAACTACACTCACCAAACAAAATAAAGGACTCAGAATCAGAAATGAAAAGAGATACTACACCAAAACCACAGAAATACAAAGGATGAGAGAGAATAAATAATTATACACCAACAATTTGGACAATCTACAAGAAATGGCTAAATTTCTAGATGCATACAACCAGGCAAGATTGAATCATCAAGAAAGAAAAAAAATATCAACAGACTGATTACCAACAAGAAGATTTAATCAATTTTTTTAAAAAAACTTCCCAGCAAATGAAAGCTCAGGAACAGATGATTTCACTGGTTAAATGTTTGGTAGAATTCAAACAGAATTAATACAAAGTCTCTTCAAATTCTTCCAAAAAATGTAAGAGGAAAAGAACACTTTCAACCTCATTTTACAAGACCAGATTACCCTGATACCAAAACCAGACAAGGATGAAACACACACACAAATTATAGGCCAATATCCTTGTGAAGTATAGGGGAAAAAAATCCTCAACAAGTATTAGCAAATCAATTCAATAATACATATAAAAGATCGTACACCATAATAACCATAAGCTAAGCACCGAAGAATTGATGCTTTTGAACTGTGGTGTTGGAGAAGACTCTTGAGAGTCCCTTGGACTGCAAGGAGATCCAACCAGTCCATTCTAAAGGAGATCAGCCCTGGATGTTCTTTGGAAGGAATGATGCTAAAGCTGAAACTCCAATACTTTGGCCACCTCATGCAAAGAGTTGACTCATTGGAAAAGACTCTGATGCTGGGAGGGATTGGGGGCAGGAGGAGAAGGGGACGACAGAGGATGAGATGGCTGGATGGCATCACTGACTCGATGGACGTGAGTCTGAGTGAATTCCGGGAGTTGGTGATGGACAGGGAGGCCTGGCGTGCTGCGATTCATGGGGTCGCAAAGAGTCAGACACAACTGAGTAACGAAACTGAACTGAACACCATAATCAAGTGGGATTTATCCCAGGGATGAAAGAATGGTTCACATCCATGAATTAATCAATGTTATTTACCCCATTAACGAAATGAAGGATAAAAATTACATGGTCATCTCAATAGATGCAGAAAAAGCATTTAACAAAGTTCAACATCCATTTATGATAAAACCTCTCAACAAAGTGTGTATGGAGGGAATGTAACTCAACATAATAAAGCCCATATATGATAAGCCCCCAGCTAACATACTCAACTATGAAAAGCTAAAAAGGTGTCCTCCAAAATTAGAATCAAGACAAGGATGCCAACTCTCACCACTTCCATTCAACTTAGTGTTAGAAGTACTAGCTGGAGCAATTAGGCTAGGGGGAAAAAAAAGCATCCAAGTTAGAAATGAAGAAGCAAAACTGTTGATTTTGCAGATGACATGATATTATGTATTCAAAACCCTGAAGGCTTCACCAAAATAACTGTTAGAACTAATCAACACATTAAATTCATAGGATATAAAAGCAATATATGGAAATCTGTGGTATGTCTATATACTAAAAATGAATGATTGGAAAGAAATCAAAGCTAATTGCATCAAAAATAATGAATATATAAGAATAATTTAGCCAAGGCGGTATAAGATCTACACACCAAAAATTGTAAGAAGAAATTATAGGAAAAAAATGAGAAGATATTCTGAGTTCATGGATTGGAGGTTTAATATTGTTAAAATCAGCCAGGAATATAAAGCGGGGAAAAAGAGTCTCTTCAACTAATGGTGTTTGGAAAATTGGACAACCATGTACAAAGGAATGAAACTAGACCATTGCCTTATATCATTACGCAAAAATCAATACAAAATGCACCGAAATGCTTCTGAAACCATAAAGTTCCTAGAAGAAAAATAGGTGGCAAGCTTCTTGACATTGATCTTGAGAATGATTTTATGAATTTGACACCAAAAGGCAAAAAAAGGCAAAATAAACAAGTAGGACTATAACAAACTAAAAATTTGCACAGCAAAAGGAACTATCAACAATGAAAAGGGAAACTCCTGAATGGGTGAAAATACTTGCAAATCATATATCTGATAAAGGGTTACTATGCAAAATATGTAACAGACTGATAGAAACAATGAAGTAACACCTAACACTGGACAGAATGGCCATCATTAAAAGTGTACAAATAACAAATGTTGGAGAGGGTATGCGGAAAAAAGAGAACCCAAGCACTAGTGGAAATGAAAATTGGTGCAGCAAGTATAGAAAAGAGTATGGATGTTCCTTAAAAAATACAGAGTTGTCGTATGACCCAGCAATCTCACTTCCAGTTGTATCTGGAGAAAACTCGAATTTGAAAAGATATATGCACTTCCCTGGTGGCTCAGATAGTAAAGAATCTACCTGCAATGCAGGAGACCCGGGTTTGATCCCTGGGTTGGGAATGTTCCCTGGATAAAAGAATGGCTACCCATTCCAGTATTCTGGCCTGGAAAATTCCATAGACAGAGGAATCTGGTGGGCTATAATCTATGGAGTTGCAAAGAGTTGGACACAACTTAGTGACTAACATTTTCACTTTTCACATTCATACCAGCACTGTTTACAATAACCAAGACATAGAAACAATCTAAATGTTTATCAACTGAGGAATGGATAAAAATTGATGTGGTTACACACACACACACACACACATATACAATGGTACAATATTACTACTTAGCCATTAAGAAAAAAATAATGTCATTTGCAGCAACATGGATGGACCTAGAGATTATCAAACTAAGTGAAATTAGTCAGAAAAAGACAAATACCATATGATACCACTTATATTTGGAATCTAAAATATGACAAAAATGAATTTATCTAAAAAATAGAAACAGACTCATAGAGAATCAACTGGTAGTTGCCAAGGGGGAGAGGGGTGGAGGAGGGAAGGTATGGGAGTTTGGGTAGCAGATGCAAACTATTATATACAAAATGGATAAACAAGAAGCTCCTACTGTATAGCATATGGAGCTATGTTTCATATCCTGTGATAAACCATAATGGAAAAGAATACCAAAAAAAATGTATGGAATGTAAAGTCAAGTGGGCCTTAGGAAGTATCACTAGGAACAAAGCTAGTGGAGGTGATGGAATTCCAGTTGAGCTATTTCAAACTCTAAAAGATGATGCTGTTAAAGTGCTGCACTCAATATGCCAGCAAATCTGGAAAACTCAGCAGTGGCCATAGGACTGGAAAAGGTGAGCTTTCATTCCAATCCTAAAGAAAGGCAATGCCAAAGAATGTTCAAACTACCACACAATTGCACTCATCTCACACACTAGCAAAGTAATTGTCAAAATTCTCCAATCCAGGCTTCAACAGTATGTGAACCACGAACTTTCAGATGTTCAAGCTGGATTTAGAAAAGGCAGAGGAACCAGAGATCAAATTGCCAACATCTATCATACCATCAAAAAAGCAAGAGAGTTCCAGAAAAACATCTATTTCTGCTTTATTGACTATGCCAAAGACTTTGACTATGTGGATCACATAAACTGTGGAAAATTCTCAAAGAGATGGGAACACCAGACCACCTGACCTGCCTCTTCAGAAATCTGTATGCAGGTCAGGAAGCAACAGTTAGAACTGGACATGGAACAACAGACTGGTTCCAAATAGGAAAAGGAGTATGTCAAGACTGTATATTGTCACCCTGCTTATTTAACTTATATGCAGAGTACATCATGAGAAACGCTGGGATGGAGAAAGCACATGCTGGAATCAAGATAGCTGGGAGAAATATCAATAACCTCAGATATGCAGATGACACCACCATTATGGCAGAAAGAAGAGGAACTAAAGAGCCTCTTGATGAAAGTGAAAGTGGAGAGTGAAAAAGTTGGCTTAAAGCTCAACATTCAGAAAACGAAGATCATGGCATCCGGTCCCATCACTTCATAGGAAATAGATAGGGAAACAGTGGCTGACTTTATTTTGGGGGGCTCCAAAACCACTGCAGATGGTGATTGCAGCCATGAAATTGAAAGACACTTACTCCTTGGCAGGAAAGTTATGATCAACCTAGACAGCATATTAAAAAGCAGAAACATTACTTTGCCAACAAAGGTCCAAATAGTCAAGGCTATGGTTTTACTAGCAGTCATGTATGGATGTTAGAGTTGGACTATAAAGAAAGCTGAGCACTGAAGAATTGATGCTTTTGAACTCTGGTGTTGGAGAAGACTCTTGAGAGTCCTTTGGACTGCAAAGAGATCCAACCAGTCCATCCTAAAGGAAATCAGTCCTGAATGTTCATTGGAAGGACTGATGTTGAAGCTGAAACTCCAATACTTTGGCCACCTGATGTGAAGAACTGACTCATTTGAAAAGACCCTGAAGCTGGGAAAGACTGAATGCAGGAGGAGAAGGGGCCAACAGAGGATGAGATGGTTGGATGGCAACACCGACTCAGTGGACATGAGTTTGAGTAAACTTCGGGAGTTGGTGATGGACAAGGAGGCCTGGTGTACTGCAGTCCAAGGGAGTCAAAAGAGTTGGACACGACTGAGCAACTGAAGTGCAATGAATAATTGAATTGCTTTGCTGTATGTTAGAAATTACCGCAATACTGTAAATCAGCTATATGTCAGTAAAATAAAATAAAACAAAAAGTGAGCAAAGAGTCTAAATGGAAATTTTTATAAAGTAAATATCCAGATGCCAATAGTTACTTGAAAAGATTCTAAACATCACTAATCATGCAGGAAGTGCAAAGCAAACCCACAATAACATGTCTCACGTCATATCTACTAGAACTAGACTATGATGAAAAAGAGAAAAATACGAAGTGTCAAGCAGGCCTTAGGAAGTATCACTACAAACAAAGCTAGTGGAGGTGATGGAATTCCAGTTGAGCTATTTCAAATCCTGAAAGATGATGCTGTGAAAGTGCTGCACTCAATATATCAGCAAATTGGGAAAACTCAGCAGTGGCCACAGAACTGGAAAAGGTCAGTTTTCATTCCAATCCCAAAGAAAGGCAATGCCAAAGAATGCTCAAACTACTGCACAATTGCACTCATCTCACACGCTAGTAGAATAATGCTCAAAATTCTCCAAAGCAGGCTTCAGCAATACATGAACCATGAACTTTCAGGTTCAAGCTGGTTTTAGAAAAGGCAGAGGAACCAGAGATCAAATGGCCAACATTCACTGGATCATCAAAAAAGCAAGAGAGTTCCAGAAAAACATCTATTTCTGCTTTATTGACTATGCCAAAGCCTTTGACTGTGTGGATCACAATATACTGTGGAAAATTCTGAAAGAGATGAGAATACCAGACCACCTGACTTGCCTCTTAAGAAACCTGTATGCAGGTCAGGAAGCAACAGTTAGAACTGGACATGGAACAACAGACTGGTTCCAAATAGGAAAAGGAGTGCGTCAAGGCTGTATATTGTCACCCTGCTTATTTAACTTATATGCAGAGTACATCATGAGAAGTGCTGGGCTGAATGAAGGACAAGCTAGAGTCAAGATTGCCGGGATAAATATCAATAACCTCTCATATGGAGATGACATCACCCTTATGGCAGAAAGTCAGGAAGAACTAAACAGCCTCTTGATGAAAGTGAAAGTGGAGAGTGAAAAAGTTGGCTTAAAGCTCAACATTCAGAAAACGAAGATCATGGCATCTAGTCCCATCACTTCATGGCAAATAGATGGGGAAATAGTGGAAACAGTGGCTGACTTTATTTGGGGGGCTCCAAAATCACTGCAGATGGTGACTGCAGCCAAGAAATTAAAAGACCCTTACTCCTTGGCAGGAAGCTTATGATCAACCTCGACAGCATATTAAAAAGCAGAGACATTACTTTGTCAACAAAGGTCCGTCTAGTCAAGGCTATGGTTTTACCAGCAGTCATGTATGGATGTGAGAGTTGGACTATAAAGAAAGCTGAGCACCGAAAAATTGATGCTTTTGAACTGTGGTGTTGGAGAAGACTCTTGAGAGTCCCTTGGATTCCAAGGAGATCCAACCAGTCCATCCTAAAGGAAATCAGTCCTGAACATCCTTTGGAAGGACTGATGCTGAAGCTGAAACTCCAATACATTGGCCACCTGATGTGAAGAGCTGATTCATTTGAAAAAACCCTGATGTTGGGAAAGACTGAAGGCAGGAGGAGAAGGGGCCAACAGTAGATGAGATGGTTAGATGGCATCACTGACTCAACTGACATGAATTTGGGTAGACTCCAGGAGTTGGTGATGGACAGGGAGGCCTGGCGTGCTGCTGTTCATGGGGTCGCAAGGAGTCAGACATGACTTCGCAAATGAACTGAACTGAACCATGTGTTGGCAAGAAAAGGAAACCCTTATGCACTGTCTGTGGGACTTTAAGTTGGTGCAGCCACAATGGAAAACAGTTGGATGTTCCTCAAAAAATTAAAAATGGAACTACTATATAATTCAACAGAAGTATACCTAAAAGGTCTTAATGACTGATGTATTCACAAGGGTGTGGTCAGTCACCTAGAGCCAGACATCCTGGACTGTGGAGTCAGGTGGGCCTTAGGATCATTACTGCAGAGAAGCTAATGGAGGTGATAGAATTCTAGCTGAGCTATTTCAAATCCTAAAGGATGATGCTGTGAAAGTGTTCCACTCATAATGTCAGCAAATTTGGAATACTCAGCAGTGGCTATAAGACTGGAAAAGGTAGGGTTTCATTCCAATCCCAAAGAAGGATAGTGTCAAAAACTGTTCAAACTACCATACAATTTCACTCATTTCACATACCAGCAAAGTTATGCTCAAAATACTCCAGGCTTGGTTTCAGCTGTATGTGAACCAAGAACTTCCAGATGTACAAGCTGGGTTTTAGAAAAGGCAAAGGAACCAGAGATTAAATTGGCAACATCTGTTGGATCATAAGAAAGCAAGGGGATTCCAGCTTCATTGATTATGTGAAAGCATTTGACTTTGTGGATCACAACAACTGTGGTAAACTATTAAGAGATAGGAATACCAGACCACCTTTTATATTTCCTGAGAAACCTGCATGCAGGTCAAGAAACAACAGTTAGAACCTTACATGGAACAACCAACTGGTTCAAAAATGAGAAAAGAGTACAATAAGGCTGTATATTCTCACCCTGTTTATTTAACTTATATGCAGAATATATCATGCAAAATGCTGGGATGGATAAGTCACAAGCTGGAATCAAGATTACCAGGAGAAAGAACATCAACAACCTCAGACATGCAGACAATATCACTCTTATGGCAGAAAGTGAAAAGAAACTGAAGAGCCTCTTGATAATGGTGAAAGACGAGCGTGAAAAAGCTGGCTTGAAACTTAATAAAAGGGGGGAAAAAAAAAACTAAGATCATGGCAAATAGAAGGAGAAAAAGGAGAAGCAGTGACAAATTTTCTTTTCCTGGGCTCCAAAATCACCGTGGATGGTGATTGCAGCCATGAAATTAAAAGATGCTTGCTCCTTGGAAGGAAATCTGTGACAAACGTAGACAGCATATTAAAAGGCAGAGATATTACTTTGCCAATAAAGGTCTGTATAGTAACAGTTATGATTTTCCCAGTAGTCTTGTATGGATGTGAGAGTTGGACTATAAAAAGGCTGAGGGCTGGAGAATTGATGCTTTCGAACTGTGGTCCTGGAGAAGATTCGAGAGTCCCTTGCACTGCAAGAGATCAAACCAGTCAATCCTAAAGGAAATCAGCCCTGAACATTCAGAGGAAGGACTGATGCTGAAGCTGAAGCTCCAATGCTTTGGCCACCTCAGTGGCCAACTCATTGCAAAAGACCCTGATGCTGGGAAATATTGAAGGCAAAAGGAGAAGAGAATGGCAGAGGATAAGATGGTTAGATAGCATCACCAACTCAAAGGACATAAATTTGAGCAAACTCTGGGAGATAGTGAAGGATAGGGAAGCCTGGAATGTTGCAGTTCATGGAGTTGCCAAGATTTGGACATGACTTAGTAACCAAACAACAACAACTTAATCTAGCAATTCCACTCCTGGATGCTTATTCAAAGAAAATGAAAAACACTCAAAAAGCCTTATGCTCACCTATGTTCATTGTAGAATTATTTACAATAGGCAATGTATGGAAAAAACCTAAAGCCTGTCAATGAATAAACAGAAAAAGCAAAAGTGTGGCATATTCATGTAGTAGAATATTATTTGGCCACAAAAAGAAGGAAAAGTTGACAACTGTGACAACATGGATGAATTGAGGAGAGTATGGTAAGTAAAATTAAGTCAGAGAAGGACATATGCCATATGATCTTAATTTTATGTCAATTTTGAAAAGAAAACTCATAGAAACAGAACAGATTGGTGGTTTGGAGGGACAGAGTGGGGGCAGACTGTAGATCTGGTGAAATGAGTAAAGGAGATCTAAAGGCATAAACTTCCTGTTGTAAAATAAGTCACGGGGATATAATGTACAGTATGGTATTGCTACGAGATTTAATTAAAACAGGAAAAAATAAAAAATATAGTTAGATAATCAAATTCAATTCACAAATATTACTAATTGCCTTTCATGTAAATACTAAAGATTACCCTCGAAAACCAAATTCTGTCAGACTGCAAGTTAACAATATGCTAATCACAAGAAACATACCTTAAATTTTAACATAGAGAAAAGTTAAAAGATAAAAAAATTACCAAACATTTTCTTTTGGAAAGTTGGTATAACTACACAATTTAGTATCATTCTAAGTAGAATGTAAGACAAGATATAGTATAAGAGGAGCATTTAATAATAATGAGGGGTCCTAGATAATCTAGGATGATATAATAATTCTGTATTTATACACAAATAATATAGACTTAAAAAGCAAAAATTGATAAGAAAAAAACAATCCACAATCTTAATAGGAAATTTTAAAACATCTCTCTCAAGAAGTGATAGAACATGAAAGGAGAAAATAAATACAAATTTTGAATACCAAGATTTGTTCTAATTGATAGATATAGAATCCTATATCCAATAGCTTACAGGATACACATTATTTTCAGGAGTAAACAATATATACCAATACAAAATATTCAAATTATATAAAGCGTATTCTTTGACCATAATTATAATCAGTAGCAAAATGTCAATGTCAAAATAACCAAAATATTTTGTGTAAAAATAGCATGCATTAATGAAGAAATTTTTAAACAAGTTTTTTTGAAAGATGAATAAAAGTAATAATCATCTGAAATACAGGTTTTATTGCAAAGGGGAAAAAGTACAAATAGCTTTAATAAGAAAGGAAAATAGGGTATTCCTCTTGAGGTACAGACATTACAAAGATTATTCAAGGATATGATGAACAACTTATCAATAAATTTGAAAAATTAGATGACTAATTCCCCGAAAAACATATTGCCAAAATGGACAAAAGATAAAATGAGAAAACCTCATAGTTTGATATCTTTTAAAGAAACAGAATATTGAATTTACAATCTTTCCACAGGGAAAATGGGCCCAAATATCTTCACAGATAAATAATTTCAAATATCTAAAGAAAACAATAGCACCAATCAAATACAACTCTTCCCAAGGATAGACAAAGAATGCTTTCCACTCATGAGAATAGTATAATGGGGTATCCAAAACCTGACAGAACATTAAAAACTTGCATATAATCATGTTAACATATTACAGGAAAAAAATCCTACAATTTCAATAGATCCAGAAAAGTTTGTGATAAAATCCAGGACCCCTTCATGATTTAAACACACACACATCAACCAACTTAGCAAACTAAGAAATCATACGGAACTTCTTTTAAACTAAACAACAACAACAACAACAAACCTAGAAGCATAATGCTTCTATTAAATGCTATACTAGAGGTCCTAGTCAAGAAATAGAAACTAAAAGTACAGGGAGGACAAAACTTTCATTTAAAAGTTTGAGTTGTAATATAACAGTAATGTATTGCTAAGAAAGTAGATCTTAAATGTTCTCACCACAGAAAAAATACATAGATCAAATTGC
Organism: Budorcas taxicolor; assembly: GCF_023091745.1. Classification (NCBI taxonomy): domain Eukaryota; kingdom Metazoa; phylum Chordata; class Mammalia; order Artiodactyla; family Bovidae; genus Budorcas; species Budorcas taxicolor. The sequence continues at coordinate 30,217,111 of NC_068919.1, forward strand.
CAACATCCGCTGGATCATCAAAAGAGCAAGAAAGTTCCAGAAAAAACATCTATTTCTGCTTTATTGACTATGCCAAAGCCTTTGACTGTGTGGATCACAATAAACTCTGGAAAATTCTAAAAGAGATGGGAACACCAGACCTGCCTCTTGAGAAACCTATATGCAGGCCAGGAAGCAAGAGTTAGAACTGGACATGGAACAACAGACTGGTTCCAAATAGGAAAAGGAGTACGTCAAGGCTACATATTGTCACCCTGCTTATTTAACTTATATGCAGAGTACATCGTGAGAAACGCTGGGCTGGAAGAAGCACAAGCTGGAATCAAGATTGCCGGGAGAAATATCAATAACCTCTGATATGCATATGACACCACCCTTATGGCAGAAAGTGAAGAACTAAAAAGTCATTTGATGAAAGTGAAATTGGAGAGTGAAAAATTTGGCTTAAAGCTCAACATTCAGAAAACCAAGATCATGGCATCTGGTCCCATCATTTCATGGAAAATAGATGGGGAAACAGTGTCAGACTTTAATTTTTTGGGCTCCAAAATCACTGCAGATGTGACTGCAGCCATGAAATTAAAAGACACTTACTCCTTTGAAGAAAAGTTATGACCAACCTGGATAGCATATTCAAAAGCAGAGGCATTACTTTGCCAACAAAGGTCTGTCTAGTCAAGGCTATGGTTTTTCCAAAGGTCATGTATGGATGCAAGACTTGGACTGTGAAGAACGCTGAGCACAGAAGAATTGATGCTTTTGAACTGTGGTGTTGGAGAAGACTCATGAAAGTCCCTTGGACTGCAAGGAGATCCAACCAGTCCATTCTGAAGATCAACCCTGGGATTTCCCTGGAAGGACTGATGCTAAAGCTGAAACTCCAGTACTTTGGCCACCTCATGCAAAGAGCTGACTCATTGGAAAAGACTGATGCTGGGAGGGATTGGGGGCAGCAGGAGAAGGGGACAACAGAGGATGAGATGGCTGGATGGCATCACCGACTCGATGGACGTGAGTTTGAGTGAACTCCGGGAGTTGGTGTTGGACAGGGAGGCCTGGTGTGCTGTGATTCATGGGGTTACAAAGAGTCGGACACGACTGAACTGAACTGAACTGAACTGAACTGAACTGAAGGTGATATAGGTGTTACTAAGCCTATCGCCATGATCATTGCACAACATGTAAAGATATCAAATCATGCTGAACACCTTAAACTTATACAGTGTTATATGTCAATTACATCTCAGTGAAGCTGGAAAAAAAATAAAGGGATATGGAATGGACATGTGGAAATAAAACAGAATTATTCACACACACAAAAGAAGTTTGTTTTCCTGAAAATGAAAACAAAACAAAATACGAAAACCAACAGGATTATCAAGTGAATTTACCAAGATCCCTGGCCACAAGGTACATTTCTCTTATGTACCAGTTGCAGACATTTAGAAAATGGAATTGAAAAGCAACACTGCTCACAAGAGCATAAAATAAAATACTACGAATAAATCCACAGGAAGAACATGAAAGTAAAAAATATGAAAGCCTTCTGCACAGAAGATGATAAAAAATTTCTTAGAAAAGTTAAAGAGAACTAAACAAGTGGGAAATATGATGCATTTATAGATGGAGATTATATTTTGGGAAAACTGATACCCAATCATAATCTTAGGAAATTTTTCTTTATGGATATTGACATTCCAAAATTTGTATGGAAGCACAAAGGACCAAAATAAAACTCAAGAACATATTCAGAAGATTTGCATTACAATTTATACTACCACATATAAGACTTCTAAATCTACATAAATTAGAAGGTTCACTAGATGGTCAATACCAAAATCAGATTAATATATTCTTTGTAGCCAAAGATGGAGAAGCTATATACAGGCAGCAAAAATTAGACCAGGAGCTGAATGTGGCTCGGATCATGATCTCCGTATTGCAAAATTCAGACTTAAATTGAAAAAAGTAGAGAAAATTACTAGGCCATTAGGTATGACCTAAATCAAATCTGCTGTGATTATGCAGTGGAACTGACAAATAGATTCAAGGGATTACATCTGATAGACTGCCTGAAGAACTCTGGATGAAGTTCGTAACATTGTATAGGAGGTGGTGATCAAAACCATCCCTAAGACAAAGAAATGCAAAAAGGCAAAAGTTGTCTGAGGAGGCCTTAGAAATAGCTGAGAAAAGAAGAGAAATAAAAGGCAAAGGAGAAAAGGAAAGATATACCCATCTGAAAGCAGAGTTCCAAATAGCAACGATGGATAAGAGCCTTCCTAAGTGAACAAGGCAAAGAAATAGAAGGAAAAAGCAGAATGGGAAAGACTAGAGATCTCATCAAGAAAATTAGAGATACCAAGGGAACATTTCTTGCAAAGATGGACACAATAAAGGACAGAAACAGTATAGACCTAACAGAAGGTGAAAAGTGAAAGTGAAAATTGCTCAGTCGTATCCTACTCTTTGCGACCCCATGGACTATACAGTCTATGAAATTCTCTAGGCCAGAATTCTTGAGTGGGTAACCTTTCCCTTCTCCAGGGGATCTTCCCAACCCAGGGATCAAACCCAGGTCTCCTGCACTGCAGGCAGATTCTTTACCAGCTGAACCATAAGGGAAGCCCAAGAATACTGGAGTGGGTAGCCTATCCCATCTTAGCAGATCTTCCTGACCAGGGATCGAACCAGGGGTCTCCTGCATTGCAGGCAGATTCTTCACCAACTGAGCTATCAGAAAGACCTAACAGAAGCAGAAGATATTAAGAAGTGGTGACAAGAATACCCAGAAGAACTACACAAAAAAGATCTTCATGAGCTGGATAACCACAATGATGTGATCACACACCTAGAGCCAGATATCCTGGCATGTGGAGTCAAGTGAGTCTTTGGAGGTTACTACAAACAAAGCTAGTGGAGGTGATAGAATTCCAGCTGAGCTATTTCAAATCCTAAAAGGTGATGCTGGTAAAGGGCTGCACTCAATATGCCAGTAAATTTGGAAAACTCAGCAATGGCCATAGGACTGGAAAACGTCAGTTTTCATTCCAATCCCAAAGAAAGGCAATGACAAAGAATGTTCAAACTACCACACAATTGCTCTCATTTCACATGCTAGCAAAGCAAAGTTCAAAATTCTCGAAGCTAGGCTTCAACAGTATGTAACCAAGAACTTCCAGATATAGAAAAGAATTTAGAAAAGGCAGAAGAACCAGAGATCAAATTGCCTGTTGGATCGTAGAAAAATCAAGTGAATTCCAGAAAAACATTTACTTCTGCTTGATTCTCTATGCTAAAGCCTTTGACTGCATGAATCACAAAAAAGTGTGGAAAATTCTTAAGGAGATGGGACTATCAGACCACCTTACCTGCCTCCTGAGAAACTTGTATGTAGGTCAAGAAGCAACAGTTAGAACCGGACATGGAACAAAGGACTGGTTCAAAACTGGGAAAGGAGTATGTCAAGGCTGTACATTATCACTGTGCTTATTTAACTTATATACAGAGTACATCATGCTAAATGCCAAGCTGGATGAAGCACAAGCTGGAATCAAGATTTCTGGGAGAAATATCAAAACTTCAGATATGCAGATGACACCACCCTTATGGCAGAAATCATAGGAGAACTAAAGAGTCTCTCGATGAAGGTGAAAGAGAAGAGTGAAAAATCTGGCTTAAAACTCAACATTCAAAAAACTAAGATCATGGCATCCAGCCCTATCACTTCATGGCAAATAGATGGGGAAGCAATAGGAACAGTGACAGATTTTATTTTCCTGGGCTCCAAAATCACTGTGGACAGTGACTGCAGCCATGAAATTAAAAGATACTTGCTCCTTGGAAGAAAAAATCTGGCAAACGTAGACAGCAATTACTTTGCCAACAAAGGTCTGTCTAGTCAAAGCTATGGTTTTTCCGGGAGTCATGTATGAATATGAGAACTGGACAATAAAAAATGCTGAGCACCAGAGAACTGATGCCTTTGAACTGTGGTGCTGGAGAAGACTCTTGAGAGTCCCTTGTATAGGAAGGAGATGAAACCAATCAATCATAAAGGAAATAAACCCTAAATATTCATTGGAAGGACTGAAGCTGAAGCTCCAATACTTTGGCCACGTGATGTGAAGAAGTGACTCATTTGAAAAGACCCTGATGCTGGGAAAGATTGAAGGCAGGAGGAGAAAGGGGCGACAGAGGACAAGATGATTGGATGGCATCTCCAACTCAATGGACATGAGTTTCAGCAAACTCTGGGAAATAGCGAAGGACAGGGAAGCCTGGCATTCTGCAGTCCATGGTGTCACAAAGAGTTGGACACAAAGGAGTGACTGAACAACAACAATTGGTACAAGGATAAACAGACCAACGGGACAGAATAGAGTCCAGATAGACTTGCAAATATGTAAGCACTTGATTTATAAAGTTACTGCTGAAAAATGTTTCTAAACCAATGTCTGTAAAATTGCCACTGTCTTAAAGGTTTCCCTCATAACTCCACTGGTAAAGAATCTGCCTGCAATGAGGGAGACCTGGTTTTGATCCCTTGGTTGGGAAGATCCCCTGTAGAAGGGAATGGCAACCCACTCCAGTATTCTGGCCTGGAGAATTCCATGGGCCATATAGTCCATGGGGGTCACAAAGAGTTGGACATGACTGAGCCACTTTCACTTTAAATGCTAATATATCTAATATTCATATTAGTTTGAAAGGTATTGTCACCCCACTTTACAAGCAAGAAAAACACAAATTTTATCTCATTTTAAAGTAAATGCTCTATTTTTCTAAATATTGAGAGGACTTCATAATAAGTCTCAGAACAAATCAATTTTGACATTTTTTTAAAATTTTCATTCAATAAATTGACATTTTGATTATCACATTAGTCCCTAAATATATGTTAAGTGAGATTTACTGGCATATTATAATAACTTTAAAGAGATTATATGGACATAACTGAAATGATATTTAATTTCTAAGACATCGCAAAATCTCATTATATTAATTTCTATATTCACGTAAGAACATCAAAATGTTAAACTTATTTACTTCCAGAGAAAGTATAAGAGGTTGGATCTTCCTAAATATACAGTTTTCATACATAATGCCATCTTGAAAACATTTGAACTTCCCAGAAACCACAGGGAAAGGAATAGTCCTTCAACACCTAAACCAACCACATTCCCTTTAGAGTAAAATAATTTTCTAAGAAAATGTTTCTTTCTGTAACTACAGTTAAAATACAAACATATCAGCCTTGCTCTTAGTGTAGCTATTTGATCTTTATATACTTTTGTGGGAGGTTGAGGCAAACATTCTCTGAAGAGTCAAAATTGCTTCAACCTAGAGATAGAATCTCAGGGAGATGTAATAGGCTGACAAGAGAGACAATCTTTTGGGAGCATATAAATGTAGCTGAATATCAGTCACTGCAGATGGTGATTGCAGCCATGAAATTAAAAGACGCTTACTCCTTGGAAGAAAAGTTATGACCAACCTAGACAGCATATTGAAAAGCAGAGACATTACTTTGCCAAGAAAGGTCCATCTAGTCAAGGCTATGGTTTTTCCAGTGGTCATGTATGGATGCAAGACTTGGACTGTGAAGAAGGCTGACCACTGAAGAATTGATGCTTTTGAACTGCGGTGTTGGAGAAGACTCTTGAGGGTCCCTTGGACTGCAAGGAGATCCAACCAGTCCATTCTAAAGGAGATTAGCCCTGTGTGTTCTTTGGAAGGACTGATGCTAAAGTTGAAACTCCAGTACTTTGCCACCTCATGTGAAGAGTTGACTCACTGGAAAAGACTCTGATGCTGGGAGGGATTGGGGGCAGGAGGAGAAGGGGACGACAGAGGATGAGATGGCTGGATGGCATCACTGACTCGATGGACTTGAGTTTGAGTGAACTCTGGGAGTTGGTGATGGACAAGGAGGCCTGGCGTGCTGCGATTCATGGGGTCGCAAAGAGTCGGACACGACTGAGCGACTGAACTGAACTGAATATTAATGAAAATTTAGAAAACAGGTTTCTTTTCAGTTGAGAGTTACAAACAGTATTCTCTTGTATCTTCCTGGCATCTCACAGTAAAAGGGAGATAATTTTGAAATTTCCTCAGTCAATAAAACATAGAAAGCATGCAGTAATATGACAGGAACAAATGAAAAAAGTGTACGATTTTTTAAAAAAATCAAAGAATTACTAAAACAAAAAAATCACTATAATTATACAGTATTTGATTATTATTATCAGAAATAATATTTTGAAACATTTTTGTAAATAAATCTCAAAAAGTTTGAAAGCAGATTTTGTGGAGGCCTTTTTCCGTAAGCAACTTGTCATCTTATGCTGTTTTGCCTACACTGTAGTCTCAGGCTCATATCCTAAGGGAAACACATGTACTACATTTCAGCTCTAGTGCCTCACCATGCAGCTTCCCTGGTGGCTCAGCTGGTAAAGAATCCTACAATGCCGGAGATCTGCATTTGATCCCTGGGCTGGGAAGATGCCCTGGAGAAGGGAACGGCTACCCATCCCAGTATTCTGGCCTGGAGAATTCCATGGGCTGTAACAGTCCATGGGGTCATGAAGAGTCGGACACAACTGAGTGACTTGCACTTTCACCTCCCCACAGGGATGGGTATTCTCTGCCTGCCAAAGGAGTCTAGGGAGAGATGCCAGAGCAAAGGACTGATTCAGCACATCTGTAGAAACCAAGGCTAGAGTTTTCCATTCAAATGGAATCAGAACTCAATGAAAAGAGTCACAAAGCTAAAGTTTAGGGAGAATTGACCTCGAAACAGATGCAGGGCAACAGATGCCACAGAGGCACTTCTAATCCCGGGGCTTGCTGCCACCGGGCTGCTGATACACATTATCCCTGCCAACTCAGTAGGATTCAGCAATTCAGGCAGGAATCTTGCCTTGAGCCCTCACTCCACCATTTATTATAGGATCTTGGGTCAGCCATTTTCCTTAAATCCATAATCAGGATTAAAACAGCTGTCATAATTATCTTGGGGGATTGTTCTGAAACAAAAATGTAGTGACGAGCATTCCTCAAGACTTCTCTATAAACATGATCTTTATCTTTGTACATGTTTAACAGTATCAGCTATTGTGGAACAGGTCTTGAGGTGGGGAAGAAATTGAGTCAAAACACCTGGGTTTAAGTTTTGAATCAATTACTAATCCTGTGGGTCAGATGGAGTGATAGCCATTTAGGATAAAGAGGTGAGAAATTACTGGGGCTTCTTCAAGGTGAAAAGTATAGACTACATAATACCCATGAGTTTCCAGAGTCACTCCATGCAAAAGTATGTATGCACTTCTACCTTGTTGAGTCAGGGCTGAACCCGTGTGGTTTGTTTGGACAATAAAATATGAATGGAGATCGTATTATTTCTTCCTTGCAGAAATGTTAAGTTTCAGCCTGTAGGTTGCCTCTCACTCTCTTACTTTTTCCATGCTTCTCACATTATGGAAAAATGTAGAGATCCCTCAAAAAAAGACCCAGTGTATACATGGCTTGATCAAGGAATGCGTTTTAAGGGCTCTAAGGTTTTAGGATTTTTTTCTACAGAATAATCAAACTTAACTGATATAACAATGAAATGATATTTTCATAAAGCTAAATTTGTTCAGTTTAAAGAACTGGACTTTATTCTGAGTTTATATTCTTCCTACATTTTTTTTTTCTGTGACAAAATATCATTTCCTGTATGAAGCGATTATCACTGTTAGGGGTAGGATTCCAAAATGTTGGAATTATGCAAATATTAATCCAAAAAGTTAAATAAATACAATAAAAATATACCATATGACTGCCAGTTTAGGAGAGATTAATCCCAGTTACTGCCAAAGTATGCCTTCAAAAGATTTGCTCATTAAGCCTATGTCATAGCACTTCAGAGTTTCTCTATGAGAATACAACTCAATTGGGTTTTGCATTGAGAATCATGATAGCTTTAGAAACACAGTCTCTGAATATCTCACTGAGAGGATCTTCTATGGATGGAAGAGGTTATCAGATGATGTGTACCAAGTGGCTGCCTTATTAGGTAAAAGGATTTCAAGGCCATGTTACAATTGACTACCTTCAAACATGTGCTCAAGGATTTTAGATGGTATAAAAACTGGTCTGTAATTCCTATATAATTAAAAGGCTTCAGATCGAATACCTGGAGAATCCCAGGGATGGCGGAGCCTGGTGGGCTGTCATCTATGGGTTCGCACAGAGTCAGACACAACTGAAGCGACTTAGCAGCAGCAGCAGCAGATCAAATACCAAACAGTCCACGACTGTTTGAAAGAGGTTTTGGACCAGAAGACTCAATTCTGAGGAAACTAAGATAAAATTCTAGATGTACATCACAGACTGTTATGACGTCAACAGTTTCCCATAAGGAGTGGATTAGACTGACGGTGGGGAATGAGGAGAGGGGATAAGAAGGTTGAAAATTGTCGGGGTGGGTGCACCTTGTCATTTGCCAATTCAGAATTATGAAGGCCTCCTACAGCCCTGCTGAGTCTTTGCACTGCTAATTCCTTGCGTTTTATTTTTCTTTTAGACTTTCTTAGGTAGCTCATCAAAAACATACAAAATAAAATGCTCTCCAACATGCTAAACAACTGTTTCCGACATCAGAAAGCATCAGAAAAGACCCTAAATGGTTGTCTCATCCCAAAGGAAGATCTTGTTTAAGTGGAGAAGTGCTTACAGCAGAAACCTTGGAAATTTCAGGGAGTGGTGTCTTATTGTTAGAACTTTCGATCAAAGTGCAGCCAAGATCCTGGGAGCATTAAATAAAAATTACCAACAAGCTGTCTTCAGTGCACTCCACTGAAAGGAAGGGCAAACCGAGCAAGTAGTGTTTGTACATCAGTCAAAACTCTGACAGCTACCCTGTGAAGTCTGACGGGCTGCCATGTGCTCAACTACCTAAGATACTCTTAACTGAACCATAAAAAGACAAATAAATTAGTAATTGTGTCCCTCCTGTCATTGTCCTTTTTTGTGAACTTCTCAAGCTGTTGGTTAACATTGTCTGGAATGATTTATCAATAACTTCTTCACTTTTTTATACAAGACAGAGACACTTGATTTTTTTTTCCAATTTCTTTTTTTGAATTGATTTAAGAAAATGATACAGATACTGCCAGTTTCTGGACCTCTCCTTTGACTTTCTGCTCTGCCTCCTCCCATTAGGAAATCAAACCAGTAAGATTAACATAATCTTTCTTGGAATTGACTGATCTTTTTAAATAGATCCCATGATAGACATGTGTAAAAATCAATAACAGACTCCTCATTTGTCAAAGCTAATGACTAAACTCATTTTGAAGTTCAATAGTGGTTACTGAAGAGTGGCCACACATTATATATCTAATCCTGTAGGTCCCTCCACTCATTCTGCTGAATGAAAAAAGGGAAGCTTTGTTACTTGAGGCACACTATAAAAAGCTCGTGTTTCCATTTTATTTGAATATGTTCATTTTTCCTCCAAAGCATGACTATTTCTTGATTGTTCAAGCTAATATGTTAGAGAAAGAAAATGAAGAATCAATCTTAACCATTTGTAATGCCTCCTCCATTTGAAAACCGATTTGATCGTTAAGTTCCTTCAGTTATAATCTTAACTCCTTGAGGTTATGGGCCCTGTCTTACATATTTTTAATATCCCCAGAGAGATGAACACAGCAGTTGGGTCACAGGTTAGCACAAAATAAAGATTTGGTTGAATTAAACGGACTGAATTATCCAATATCTTGGTCCACGGCACAGCAGTTATCTCAGACCAGACGGTCAGATCTACTATGAGAGCAAGAGAGGCAGATCTCTAGCAGACCCTTCTTTTGATAGATGCCCTGCATCACAGCGTCGTTTAACCAGTGTTTGCTTCTGAGGTGTTGTTACCTCCCACAAAACTTCCCCTCAATTTGCAAAAGGGTGAAAACTGGCAAGTTGTAATATAATGCCTCCCTCCCTTTTAAGCATCATCTGATTACAGGTGTATGCCAGCAACAAAATATCCCAAAATCCAGAAGAGAGATGTGGATGAAGCACATGTAGCCCCTAATGAACTAAGATTAGATTTTCTAGCAATTAGTAAAGGCAACATCTTATCTTTGCATAATGCTTTCCATAGATTCATTACATATACCATTTCATGTCCCAATTCCATCTCAGGATACTTAATAAATATTTCTTTCATTTCCCTAGGAATTCCAAATTGTGGTTTACTGTTTTGTATTCCTTATTTCATCAGTGAGTTGCCTTTTCCTAGGCTCCAAGCTGTATATTGCATTGCATGCCCATTGGACACGGCCATCTGATGGAATCAATAGGTCAGATACAATTTGAAACTCCCTAGGTAATGGATTTTAAAAACTGCTTGAGGGTGGGGGAGAGAGACAGGAGGAAAAAGGAATCTACAGAAACAATAACTGAAGTGGAGTGATACATTCATGATGGGAGCTGGAGAACTCCTGTTCTTTATAATAGCTTCTCAGGGGAGAAGCAGCCCTTTTCCAGAAGGAGGTGTCCTGGGAATAGCAGAGCCACTGCCATTCCATTCTTTTGATGAACAGAAACCTTATCAGTGCAATTCCCCTTGAGAGTTGAAGGGAGAAGGAAGGAGTTTAAAGACTTTTGAAAAATGTGGGTTGCAAGCGGAGGAAAGCCCAGCATTTGGCTGGTTCATTTGGAATATCTCTTGCAAAGGGGAGGATATCCTGCCAAATTTAGGGCCCTCTCAGAGCTCACAGATACTGACAGCTGATCTGAGCTCTGCACATGAGTGTGTTCTTGCCAAGGGAGAGAGGGAGCAATGAAGTGAAAAGGATGTTGAATGAATTAAATACAAAGTATAAAAACAAAAATGCTTGCCTTCAACAACATAAATATTACAATGTGATATTTTTCAATTGCAGCTGTGAAATGAGGATGTCAAAGCATCGGTCATTAAATAATAAGTAGCATAAATCATTTTGACTTTAGAGTGAGACACAGACACCTTGCAGCTTCTAATTATTTTTCGAAGCTCAAAGTATTGCATGGCTCGCTCTCTCTCGTTGCCATGAGACTCGGAGATTGGAGAAATCAAGGAAGCAGGTGAAACTTACGTCTCACATCCTGGGTTTGTGGCATTTATGAGGCAAAATAGGCGTTTCCCCCCATTCCTGGAATCCTCAAAGCCTTAATTAACTGGTGGCATAGGAGGAGCAGTCTAAAGCCATTCCATGTCCAACAATAGGCTGTTTATATGGTACCAAAAAATCTGAGTTTTTAATGAAAAGCATTGCGGTGTTATTAACATCTCTCATTTTTATTCTGTGCATTTTTAATATATATGTATGTGTGTGTGTGTGTGTGTATCTTTAAACTACAGTGGCTTTATCAAACAAGGGTCTGTTTCCTGCTCATGGCCATGTTCACCATGGCGTGGTGGGGGCTCTGCTCTGTGTCATCACACAGAGAGCAGGGCAGGGCTGAGGGAAGCTCTACTGAAACATTTACCCCCATGGTTACTGAATCAGAGGAAAGAGTTGATAAGACTCATGTGCAGGCTGTCAGTGTTTCGCCTTAAAGTGACATGTTCAATTTACTCACGTTTTGGTGAGCAAAGCACACATCATACCTACTTTTTTTTTTTAAGAGGATTATTATGGTATAATTGATATACCATAAAATTTACCCATTTTAAGCATTCAGTGATTTTTAGTAAGTTTACAGAGCTGCATGCCCTTTACCTCAATCCCATTTTAGAACATATTTCTCATCCCCCAAAGATTCTGCACATTCACTTGCCAATTCTCCATTCCTACTCTAGGCCCAGGCAACCAATGGTCTCCTTTCAGTTCCCATAGATTTTCTTTCTCTTGGCATTAAAGATAAGGAGAATAAAATAAATGGCCTTTTTCATCCGGCTTGTTTTCAGTTAGTATAATGTTTTTAAAGTGCATTCACAACACGATGTGTATTAGTAACTGTTCCTTTTTATTGCCGAGTAGTGTTTTACTGTACTAATACTTTACATTTTGTGTATCCTTTCACTCACAGATTGACATTTAGAAAGTTTCCACTTTTTAGCTATAACGAATAATACTGCTATCTTTGGATACAAATAATTGTGTGGAAATATTTCCCTTTTATTAATACGAAGGAGCATTTAATAGTGTGATAAGATGGTCAAATTTTTATTCTCCATTAATTCCTTTTAAGGAGACTGTAGTTTTTGAGAGACATGTGAATAAGAGATAGGGTAGAGGTCTGTTCAAACTTCCTACTTTGAATCCACTGCTGCCTGGTATCAAGACTTCCCCTAAAGAAAAGAAATCAGAGAATCTGGACACTTTCTCTGGGAAGAATGTGAGCGACAGGTAAGGGACATTTGAAACACCAGATAAGGGATGGCTGAAAAGAAAATTGGGAAAGGAAGGCAACCATAGCTAAGATGGAAATTTTTAAATAAATTATGCACTGTGATATGCATATTACACAACTAACTTTGTCACTCAGAAACTCTTTGGTAACACCTACATTTTTCAGTAAGATTTGTGTGTAGCTAGTTCCTTTGGAAGGAACTCCAATGGGAACTGACTTTTCTGTCCGTGGATATAGTAGACATTTTTGCTTATGTACCAAAAATCAGTAGTCTTTTGTTCTCCTTTCTTAACAAAATCCAGACTTCATTCTGGCGTCCGTCCTTCAATCAGTTCCTGTGCCTGTGGAAGAATAGCTCCAGACAGCACATTCTGTTTTCCTGCCCATAGTTGTGGACGTGCTTCAATAGCGGGCATGCCATCTTGGCGGCACTAGTGACAAAGAATCCACCTGCTAAGGCAGAAGATACAAGAGACGTGGTTTCAATCCCTGCTTCTGGAAGATCCCCTGGAGTAGAAAATGGCAACCCACTCCAGTATTCTTGCTTGGAACATTCCATGGACAGTGGAGCCTGGTGGGCTAGTCCGTGGGGTTGCTACGAGTCAGACACAACTGAGCATGCGCTCCTCCTCCTCCTAACCTTATCTGGCGCAGTCAGAATGAGGGTTAGGAACTTTGCTGGAATTCTAAGAGGAAAATCCTCTCACTCGGGCTTGAACAAATGATAATGCAGCTCTGGTTGTGTCCTATGACCCTGAGGGAGTCAGGTTTAGATGAAGCTTATACTTGAATAGCAGAGCACAGAGGTAATGATGTGGGGATGTTGGGTTAACTAACCTTCACTCCTCAATTTAGTTTTCCAGATAGGTAATTCAGGAAAGCACCTTTAATATTTAAGCCTCTTATAGTTTGAGTTGGAATTCTCATTATTTGCAACATAAAGATCCCAAACTGACATATGTTTAGAGTAAAACTATACACAGTACAAGGTTGTAGTAGGCAGAAGTCATGGGGCCTTGAGATTATAAATTTTCAAAATTAGCAGATAATGTAAGCTGTGGAAATTTTCTGGATTCCAGGTCAATTTATACCCTGAAATCCAAAGGGCAGGAAGGCCCCAGCTGATATATAGGTTACATTCATTTCTTTCCCACAGTGTTTTTGAAACCAATCTGAAGTGGACAGTGAAGAGCTAAAAATACTTTGACCCATCTCTGTGTTACCTGGGGAGCTGTACTCTTTGATCCTATATAGCAGTAGGGATATTTTAAATGGAAAAAATCAGAATGTGCCGAAGTGACAAAATTTGTTTCCCTCCCCAGCTGTCTGACCAAATGAGTCTCCTTGTCCTGCTTATGGGAGAATCCTGTGCATCTATCTTAAGACTGCACTTAACACCTGTACTCATCATGTGTTTACCTTCTTATCACCCAACCGAACTGGGAATCCTTGAGGATGAAGATTGTGCTACTACTCTATTTTTAGCAACTAGCAGAGCATCAGAACAGTAATGGGACACTCAGTAAATGACACACCTATATTATTCCTTCAAAACCATAGTCTTTCTTATAAGAGACAGCTTTATTTGAGAGTGGAAAGAGAAACAATGCAAAAAGCTGTGATTGGTAAAGTTAATGTATTTCTCGGAGAAGGCAATGGGACCCCACTCCAGTTCTCTTGCCTGGAAAATCCCATGGATGGAGAAGCCGACTGAGCGACTTCACTTTCACTTTTCACTTTCATGCATTGGAGCAGGAAATGGCAACCCACTCCAGTGTTCATGCCTGGAGAATCCCAGAGATGGCGGAGCCTGGTGGGCTGCAGTCCATGGGGTTGCACAGGGTCAGACATGACTGAAGTGACTTAGCAGCAGCAGCAATGTATTTCTACGTCAGCTAGTAGCTAGAAAATCTGAGTAAAATTTGGGGGAAAAATTTGTTTGAAGCCAGCAAGGAGTTTCCAGGGAGTTCACAACTTGAGGGACCGAAATTCTAGAGTTCACTGAGGTGATCCCAACAGTCTGATTACTACTTTTGTCCTTGAGACATATGACAGTTCTTAAGCAGTACAGGACAGAAGGCTGAGAACCCAGTAAAAAAAGTAACTGCTAAGAGGAGAAGTATAAGCAAAGTTTTGATGACCTCATGGCATTAAGGAGACAAAAATTAGAATTAGGATTTAAGATAACCAGGATTTGAGTGACTAGCATCTTGGAAAAAAGAGAGGTATAAGGAAACAAGCTTGACACTCCACACTAGTTTCCCTTTTGAATAATTTGATAATTCTTAGTTGTGTGATACAAAAGGCAACCAAAAAAACTCAACAAAACTTGTGATTGTTCTCGGTGCTTCAAAGAGAAAAACGTGAGTTCAGGATCCGGCAAATATGAAAGGCCCTAATAAACACTCTAGAATCTCATTTGGGGTCCCTGGGAGCCTTCACCCTGAGCTGAGGTGAAATAGAGGTAGGATTGATATTAGGAGCTCTGAGACTCAGTCTGAAATCAGATGATTTTCCCACTGTGTTTAGATGGCTACTCTAGTTGCTTACCAGGAAAAAAAGGGAATCTTCTGTACTGAGAGATAACACCCATTGTCTGTAATTTCTCAAATACAAAGTCTGTCATTCAACAAAGATTACCTAACATACCAGTAAAGAGGCCCCAAAGAAAACACTGACAATAGAAACAGGCCTACAACTAACTGAGACACTAGTTGAAAATGACTGCGGTTAATTCGTTCAATGAAAAATGGATAAAATGATGCAGAATTTCACTATATATATTTGTATATATATATAATCTATAAAAATATTTCAGTGAAAATTCAGAAACTGAAAAACGCAGTCACTGAAACTACAAATTTAACATTTGGCTTTAATATCAGATTGGACAAAGAAAAAGAGATGAGTATAAAGTATCCAAACTCACACATCAAGAGTAAAATAGAAGGAAGGTACAGAAAGTATCAATAGAGATAGATGGAGCATGTAAGAAAAGGTCTAACTTATCAATATATGCAATTATAGTCCCCAAAATGTAGGAGACAGAAAATGGGCCAAATCAATTTTTAAAGAGAATGGGCAAGAATTTTCCAGACCTAACAGAAGTCATTATGTGAAAGACTCAGAAGTCCATGACCATATATACATAGATAGATATAGACAGATATATATGAAAGTCATTCAATCACATTGTCTGACTCCTTGCGAGCCCATGGGCTATACAGTCCATGCAATTCTCCAGGCCACAATACTGGAGTGGGTAGCCTTTCCCTTCTCCAGGGGCTCTTCCCAACCCAGGGATCGAACCCACGTCTCCCACACTGCAGGCGGATTCTTTACCAGCTGAGCCACAAGATTTAACTGCAGTTAGAGGGGAAAATGCACAATGCCTTCAGAAGAGCAACATTAAGACTTATAGCCTGTTTCTTAACAGGAATGATGTGATACAAAAGACAACAGAGTACTATCTTCAAAGTACTAGAACAAATTAAAACTTCAAGTTTAGGATTTTATATCTGGTGATGATAATCTTCAGTAGGAAGACAAAAATAAATTTCTAGGCACACATGTACAGAGAGAACTTATCTCCAATATATCCCAGTTGAAGTAAACACTAAAGGGAATTCTTGAAGTAAAAGGAAAAAATGTTCCTGTATTAAAACTCCAAGATGCAGGAAGGGATGGTGATAAACAGATATGATTAAAATGTGGTATAATGACTGCCAAACAATTATAATGATGTCTTGTGATATTTGAGATGTATTTATAATAGAATTGAAGGGCATGACACAAAAAAGCGATGAGAGGAGTACCCTAAAGGTTTTCGCATTACCTGAAAAGTGGCTAAAAATCACTAATTTACAAATCAGGTAAGATAAGCAGAAAACTAATATAAGATGATAGATTAAAAAATTAATAACTACATCAAATGTAACTGGACAATAAATGGTAAAGTAGATTTAATAAAAAAAAAAATATATGGCCCATGTGAGAGGTGCATCTTAAATACAAGGATGAAAGTAGGGTGTTGAAAACAAGAATATCATGAAAACAATATCCAAAAGAAAGCTGAATCAAACAAATATCCTAGGTAAGATTCAATGTCAAAATTAAAGGGGAATATTTCATAATGATTAAGTTAAACCTATTGTTTAAAAACATAGCTAAACCTATAAGAAAAACATAACAATTCTAAATTTTTATGTACCTAATAATGTAGCTCCCAAATATTCAGGCAAGATTCAACAGTAAAATAAAAGCAGGAATATTTTATAGTGATTAGGAGTTTGATTTATAAGAAGTACATATTCTAAGTTTTTATGTATCTTAATAATACAATCTCAAAATATATAGGGCAAAAAACAAAAGAAGAAATAGAAAAATCTGCAATCCTATTAGAAGACTATCAGTAACTGAAAACATGCCACAACAAGCAAGCAACCAATTCATGTGAAAATAGAAAATAACAAATAACAAAATTAACCTTACTGACACCCATAAGGCATTCCTGAACAATGGCAGGGTATTCATTCTTTTCAAGTGCACATGGAATTTTTTTTACCAAAATGGATAGTACTCTGGGCTATGAAACAAGTCTTCAAAAAAATCTGAGAATTAAAATTATAAAGGACATGTTCTCCAACCACAGAACAATACAGTTGTTTCGGGGGGGAATATGACTGGAGCCTACTCACTGTTGGTCACCACAGGAGTGGCTGAAACTAGATATAGTTGAAGCATAGAGAGTCTGAAAAGGTGCCTAAGGATGCATCCAATAGGGTTTTTCTGTGTACAAGTATTTTCAGGTGTTGAGGCGAATATTCATCCTCTATTAACACTATCAGTTAATGGAAAAGGATAGAATAGCTGGACTACTCAAGGAGAATACGAGATTCATGCATAACACACACTGCTCTTAGAACAGTGGGAGAGCAGCTAGAGTTTGGAATGGCTCGCCAAAACATACGTAATTCTATCACTCGGGTTAACCCTTTATTACTCTACCTTGTCTACTTGAGTGACTGTAAATGAGACACCAGCACCTAAGCTCTGCTGGATATAAATAGAACTGGACTGGTTCCTTCTACTCCCTCTTGCCTTTTTAAAACGGGTTCCCTGGTATGTCAGACGGTAAAGAATCTCCCTGCAATGCAGGAGATCTGGGTTTAATCCCTGGGTAGGGAAGATTGCTTGGAGAAGGGAATGGATAATGACTTCAATATTCTTACCTGGAGAATTCCATGGATAGAGGAGCCTGGTGGGCTACAGTCCGTGAAGTCACAATTAAGTTTGCCCTTTCACCCTTTGAGGCTTAGAAGGTATTTTTTGAAAGGTAAGGAAAGAAGTCTAAATGTTACTAATTCAGAGTGTGGGCTATGCAAGTTTTCATTCTATTACATTTAGTCAAATAATTTAGGGTTAATTCATGGGGACCTGACTCTTCCCACAAAGCCCATTTAATCTGTTTCCCAACTACCAGTTATTAATAAAAAAATGAATAATTAAAATGTAATTTGAAAGGGCTGAAATAAAGGAATGTTTAACATGATGGGAAGCAGAGAGAAGCTGGTGAGAAATTCCTTGAGGTTGTGGGAGCTGTCAGGGAAACTTTCATTTGAACTGAGTCCCAGAAATTGATTAGGTCTTTATAGATGGGTCTGAGCTTGTAAAGGGAAAGAAGTTGGCCACAAACAAGGGCACAGGCATTTGGACATCATGAAACAGTCAAGGAATGGTGAGTCAGGGACTTGTCCACTGGGGGTACAGCATTAAGTGAATAATGGGAAGGAAGTGAGCAGAAAGAGATGCTGGGTGTAGATATGGAGAGTCTCACTCAACAGCATATTCGCATGTTACTCTGCCTGTAAATAGAGTCAACAGAGGTTTCTAGGTGGGGAAGAATCATGACTGAAGCAAAATTTTCCAATAATGATTCTAGTCACAGTAAGGAGGATAGAGCGAGGAAAAATTAGAATCATGATTTATGGGCAAATTTCAGAAAAGAGATAAGAATTTAAATCTTAGCAGTGACAGTGGAAATGAGCAGAATGAAGGCTATTTGGGATCATTTTGAAGGCAGGATTAAAGAACTCGGTAACTAAATAGGGTGAGCGAGTAAGGAAAGTCAAGAAAAGTGAAGCATGGCCTCCAGATTGGATAGAGATACTATTTGCCCACATGGAGAATCCAAGAAAAGGGTGAACTGGCAAAGGAGGTACCAGAAAGAGGTCTTGTGTCATGGAAGCTATACATGTTACAGCAGAGGTGTTGTTTAGAAAGTGATGGAATGATCTCTTCTAGGTAATTTATCCCCTAAGCTTAAGCATCATTATAATGACTTTAATATGAAGTTTATATTGGGATATACATAATGATTTTAAAAGATAGGGATGGTAGAATTGAAAAGCCATTAGACTGTAAATCAGAACTCATAGTCTTCCTCAGCCACTTGGTTGACCTTGGAAAAATAATTTGATCTCCACAAGCAGATTTTTTCGTAATTTATGGAAAGAGTAAAAATGCTATCTCTTCCCTTCTCCCACTGTGTGTGAGGGTTAAGTAAGATGGTGAACTTTTAGTGAAAACTACAAGTTGTAGAAAAGAATCAGACACATCTGAGCATGTACTGATAGAGATAAGGTGTAGAACAACTGATTTAGATAATATTTTGTCATTTGTTTGATAATTAAAAACAAATACTTGAAACACATGGAACTCTGCTCAATGTTATGTGGCAGACTAGATGGGGGGAAAGTGGGGGAGAACGGATACATGTATATGCATGGCTGAATCCCTTTGCTATTCACCTGAAATTATTACAGTATTGTTTGTAAATCTGCTATAGCCCAGTGCTTTGCCAACAAAGGTTCATATAGTCAAAACTATGGATTTTCCTGTAGTTATGTACAGATATGAGAGTTGGACCATCAAAAAAGCTGAGTGCCAAAAATTGATGCTTTTGAACTGTGGTGCTGGAGAAGAATCCTAAGAGTCCCTTGGACAGCAAGGAGATCAATCCTAAAGGAAAACAACTCTAAATATTTATTGGAAGGACTGATGCTGAAACTGAAGCTCTAATACTTTGGCCAATGAAGAGCTGACGCATTGGAAAAGACCCTGATGCTGGGAAAGATTGAGGGCAAGAGGAGAAAGGGGCATCGGAGGACAAGATGGGTGGATGGCATCATCGACTCAATGGACATGAGTTTGAGCAAACTTGGGGAGATGGTGAAGCACAGGGAACCCTGGTGTGCTTCAGTCCATGGCGTCAGAGTCAGACACCACTTAGCAACTGAACAACAACAATACCTCAGTACAAAATAAAAAGCTTTAAAAATTTTTTTTAAAAAGACTTGATTGAAAACTTCTCAAAACATTTGCAGGGAAAGGGATTTAAATTCTATCGAAGCTTTAGTCACCGTGGGGGTTTTCTCTCTGTAATTTCTGAATACAGCAAATCTTTCCTTTGCTCAAATATTAAATCTATGAAGCTACAAAAGTAACATTACACATGGTATACATTATAAAAACAAACTCTGAAACATTTGTCTGGGGCAAAATAAAAGAAACAGAAAAATTGAAGATGTCAAGCATTTTTACTTAATGCAAGATATCCCCATTATTTCTTTTCCTTTTAATAAAGTTCACACTTAGTTGCTCTCTTGAAAACCAATTCCTCCTAAAGCTTCTCTCTCCATCTTTAATATGACTTTTCTCTGAAGCTCTCATTTCTATCCAGGCAGCATTATTACATATCTTACAAAATCGAACATTAGAGATTAATTACATATGAAGTATATCTGATGGCTCTGGGGTTTCTCTGGGTACCAGTGAGGGCTACCCACTGGTGTCGTAAAAGCTGTGTAAATTTAATTAAAATGTAGCTATTTCATTGGGTTTACTATGCAAGTAGGGCCTCGGGTCTATAAAGAAAAAAAAAAAAGGAACAAAATACTCTGTGGTGAGGGATAGGCAGCTAAGAGCAGCTGAAAAGAGAGGAAAAGGCTGACAAAGAGAGGGAGAAAGTTCCCTGTAGAATAGTCACTCCTTCCAAATTCACCAAGCCTCTTTTCAAGCACTTCAAGTCAGAGAAAATCCCAAGTGCATTTTTCAGCCCTTCTTGGTTGTTTATTCAGAAAGCCCCAGGGAATCCTAAGCAGACACTTCTTTACTCTGTAGTGATTCATTTGGCATTTCATTCTCCCAAATAGCTAAATGATCCTTTCTACCCTTACTTCTCAACCTCATGGCCTGTAGCCTGCCAGGCTCCTCTGTGCATGGGATTCTCCAGGCAAGAATACCGGAGTGGGTGGCCATTCCCTTCTCCAAGGGATCTTCCTCATCCAGGGATTGAACCTGGGCCTCCTATATTGCAGGTAGATTCTTTACCATCTGAGCCATCAGAGAAGCACTTTCCCTGGCACTTCTCCAATACTGAGTAAACTTGAAGAGCTGACAGTGTCAAATTCAACATTGAGAGTCTAACCAGGAGACCCATTCACAGCTTCTAAGCTTCACTGTATACAGCTGTCAGGAGTGGGTCAGGGGTTTTGAGTCTCTGGAGGGATAACTTTCTCTGAATGTGCTAGCAAATTAGGCTGTCTCTATTTTGCATACAAATATGCAAAATACTTTGCCCGACAAAAATCCATATATACTCAAAGCTATGGTTTCTCCAGTAGTCATGTATGGGTCTGAGAGTTGGACATAAAGTCTGATATTGAAGAACTGATGCTTTTGTACTGTGGTGTTGGAGAAGACTGTTGCGAGTCCTTTGGACTGCAAGGAGATCAAACCAGTCAATCCTAGCTATTTCATTGAGTTTACTACGCAAGTAGGTCCTCTGGTCTTCTGTTAAAAAAAAAAAATGTTAAAGGAATAAAATACTCTGTGGCAAGGGATAGGCAGCTAAGAGTAGCTGAAAAGAAAGGAAAAGGCTGACAAAGAGAGGGAGAAAGTTCTCTGTGGAATAGTCTCTCCTTCAATTTTGCCAAGCCTCTTCACAACCGCTTCAAGTCAGAGAAAATCCCAAGTGAAATTCCTGACTATTCATTGGAACTACTGATGCTGAAGCTGAAGCTCCAATACTTTGGCCACCTGATGCAAAGAGCCAACTCAATCGAAAAGACCCTGATGCTGGGAAAGATTGAAGGTAGGAGGAGAAGGGGACAACAGAAGATGAGATAGTTGGATGACATCATGGACTCAAAGGACATGAGTTTGAGCAAGCTCCAGGAGATGGTGAAGGACAGGGAAGCCTGGAATGTTGCAGTCCATGAAGCCTCAGAGTCACACATGACTGAACGACTGAACAAAGACTATTTTGTATTCAAGTTGTTAGTGGCCACAATGTGTTCTAAAAGTGGGAAGCAAACATTCTGTAAAATACCTCTATAAAAGTAGCACAGTTCAGTTCAGTCACTCAGTCGTGTCCAACTCTGTGACCCCATGAATTGCAGCATGCCAGGCCTCCCTCTTCATCACCAACTCCCGGAGTTCACTCAGACTCACGTCCATTGAGTCGGTGATGCCATCCAGCCATCACATCCTCTGTCATCCCCTTTTCCTCCAGCCCTCAATCTCTCCCAGCATCAGAATCTTTTCCAATGAGTCAACTCTTCACATAAGGTGGCCAAAGTACTGGAGTTTCAGCTTTAGCATCAGTCCTTCCAAAGAACACCCAGGGCTGATGTCCTTCAGAATGGACTGGTTGGATCTCCTTGCAGTCCAAAGGACTCTCAAGAGTCTTCTCCAACATCACAGTTCAAAAGCATCAATTCTTTGGCGCTCAGCCTTCTTCACAGTCCAACTCTCACATCCATATGTGACTACTGGAAAAACCATAGCCTTGACTAAATGGACCTTTGTTGTTAAGGTAATGTCTCAGCTTTTCAATATGCTATCTAGGTTGGTCATAACTTTTCTTCTAAGGAGTAAGCGTCTTTTAATTTCATGGCTGCAATCACCATCTGCAGTGATTTTGGAGCCCAAAAATATAAAGTCTGACACTGTTTCCCCATCCATTTCCCATGAACAGTATGAAAAGGCAAAATGATAGGATACTGAAAGAGGAACTCCCCAGGTCGGTAGGTGCCCAATATGCTGCTGGAGATCAGAGGAGAAATAACTCCAGAAGGAATGAAGGGATGAAGCCAAGGCAAAAACAATACCCAGTTGTGGATGTGACTGGTGATAGAAGCAAGGCCTGATGCTGTAAAGAGTAGTATTGCATAGAAACCTGGAATGTTAGGTCCATGAATCAAGGCAAATTGGAAGTGGTCAAACAAGAGATAGCAAGAGTGAACATTGATATTCTAGGAATCAGCGAACTAAAATGGACTGAAATGGGTGAATTTAACTCAGATGATCATTATATCTACTACTGCAGGCAGGAATACCTCAGAAGAAACAGAGTAGTCATCATGGTCAACAAAAGAGTCCAAAATGCAGTACTTGGATGCAATCTCAGAAACGACAGAATGATCTCTGTTCGTTTCCAAGGCAAACCATTCAATATCACAGTTATCCAAGTCTATGCCCCAACCAGTAATGCTGAAGAAGCTGAAGTTGAACGGTTCTATGAAGACCTACAAGACCTTTTAGAACTAACACCCAAAAAAGATATCCTTTTCATTATAGGGGACTGGAATGCAAAAGTAGGAAGTCAAGAAACACCTGGAGTAACAGGCACATTTGGCCTTGGAATGCGGAATGAAGCAGGGCAAAGACTAATAGAGTTTTGCCAAGAAAATGCACTGGTCATAGCAAACACCCTCTTCCAACAACACAAGAGAAGACCCTACACATGGATATCACCAGATAGTCAACACTGAAATCAGATTGATTATATTCTTTGCAGCCAAAGATGGAGAAGCTCTATACAGTCAGCAAAAGGAGCTGACTGTGGCTCAGATCATGAACTCCTTATTGCCAAATTCAGACTTAAATTGAAGAAAGTAGGGAAAACCACTAGACCATTCAGGCATGACCTAAATCAAATCCCTTACAATTATACAGTGGAAGTGAGAAATAGATTTAAGGGCCTAGATCTGATAGAGTACCTGATGAACTATGGACAGAGGTTTGTGACATTGTACAGGAGACAGGGATCAAGACCATCCCCATGGAAAAGAAATGCAAAAAAGCAAAATGGCTGTCTGGGGAGGCCTTACAAATAGCTGTGAAAAGAAGGGAAGCGAAAAGCAAAGGAGAAAAGGGAAGATTAAAGCATCTGAATGCAGAGCTCCAAAGAACAGCAAGGAGAGATAAGAAAGCCTTCCTCAGCGACCAATGCGAAAAGTAGCATAGGACCTGTGCTAATCCATTTGGAGGAAGTGTGTAACAACAGTCATGATGGCTCACATTTATTTCACGTTACTATGTGCTAAATACACATATAGTATGTCCGCCCTCACACTGTACCACCACACTGTAGCATAGAGTATAAGGTTTTAAATGAGATGGAAATGATTTGAATGCTGGCTCAGTTCCTTTCTGGCTCTCTGAATCTGTTTCTTTCTAAACTAATATTTGGCTGGCAAGTTCTAAGTAAGGCTTAAAGATTGAGCACACGCACACAAACATCATATATTCTCACACACACATACACCCCTCTGTGACACACTGTCTGGCACAAAGTAGCAATGGGAGTTCCACAGTATTAGCTTCCATCTTAGTCTTCAGGAAGACTATTTGGGTCTTAATATTATTTTGGAAAATTCTCTAAGAATGGGAATTTTGGGATTTTGTGATTTCTCCACTGGTAGTAGTTCCTACCAGTGTTTAATTAATTTTATATCATAGTTTTTTGTTCTATCCAATACAAAAATATACATCATGTGAAAGAAATCATTGTACTATGTTAAGAAAGTCAGCGTTTCTCTCATTTGGAACGCACCAGGATACCCTGAATTAGAACACCTCTTAATCCAGTTACCGTCGTGTGTGAGTATAAACAGGGAATGGGTAAAAGAAGTGTATTTCAACATTAACTCGATGTAGGGGTTCCAGGTCGGGATGTGATGTAGAAAGATCCTAAACCTACTTCCTCCTATAGACACACTGAATCCAGAGCTACATGTGGAAAATGTTTCTCTGGGGAAAAAAAAAAACCTACAAAAACCAGCTAAGAAGCTCCCACCCAGAGCTTCTTTCTGAGGAGGGATTTGAAACCCACACTGGGCACCCCAACTTTTAAGACCTGCACCTGAGAGATGAGATCCCCAAACATCCAGCTTTGAAAACCAAAGGAGCTCATAGTCACCAGACCCAAGGCTATAGGGAACTGGAGAAATGACTGTTAAAGGGACCGTGTGCTCTCCCCTGCAGAGCTCAGCACAGGAGCAGCCTATTGAGAGGTACCCAGACTTATGTCAGAGGCCTATTTGCTTATCACGGAGCATTGGCCTGGTGGGCAGGCATCTAATCTAGCACACACCTAGGGGCCCCCTGGGGTACCCACTGGGGATGGAGGCTGGCAGGCACCATTTTTGTCCTCTTTGCTCACCAGTACCACCAGAAAGGAGCTTCTGCCCTCCTCTGGTGCCCAACTTTTGTGTCTTCCACTGGTGATACCTCTAGCCCACTTGGTTCTGACCTCCAGTGGAGACTATGCTCGTGGGTCCCACAGGAGAATAACCAACAGAGAAAGATTCTTAAGTGATGACTACCCTCAGAGCACCCCAGGAGGAAACAGACTCAGGACCCTAGTCTCTCTGTGAAAGGACTTATAATAGCTTATCTCCATAGTAGCAGGCTTCTGATTAAACACAGGTGGGACCCACACAAAGGGTCCGATGCTTCTGACCGACTTCCACTTTACTGTGGCTGACTTAATCCTTTGGAGAAATCTCCAAGTGCAGGTGATTTGTTTTGATTTGTTTTTTGCATCTCCCTCTGCTGGGATCCAAAGAACGTATCGTATATCTGATATCTCTGGAGGGTGTTCTACATGCCTCTAGGTAAGCTTGCCTTCCTGCATCCCAGGGGGCTGTAACAATTAGAGAGCAAGTCTCAGCCAGCTATCAGTCCTGGGGCCCTGCACAGACAGCACACTGAAACACATCCTCAGTATTTTTGCAAAAGAGGCCTTTTGCTTGTCCAAGAGCTTTGGCTTGAGAAAAGGCTTCTGGTTTGGTGCACAGCTTGGGGCCTGCACAGGTGCACGCTGGGGCCAGGGGAGCCCAGCTCTGCATGCTCTCTCAGCTCCCCTCAGGTCTTTTCCCCTCCCTGAAAAGAACTCAACAAACATACACCAACATACACAAATGTCTAGTCATTGTGTTCTACATCTGGAACTAATATGTCAGTTCAGTTCAGTCACTCAGTCGTGTCCAACTCTTTGCAACCCCATGAATCGCAGCACACCAGGCCTCCCTGTCCATCACCATCTCCCGGAGTTCACTCAGACTCACGTCCATTGAGTCGGTGATGCCATCCAGCCATCTCATCCTCTGTCGTCCCCTTTTCCTCTGGCCCCCAATCCCTCCCAGCGTCAGAGTCTTTTCCAATGAGTCAACTCTTTGCATGAGGTGGCCAAAGTACTGCAGTTTCAGCTTTAGCATCAGTCCTTCCAAAGAACACCCAGGGCTGATCTCCTTTAGAATGGACTGGTTGGATCTCCTTGCAGTCCAAGGGACTCTCAAGAGTCTTCTCCAACACCACAGTTCAAAGGCATCAATTCTTCGGCACTCAGCCTTCTTCACAGTCCAACTCTCATATCCCTACATGACTACTGGAAAAACCATAGCCTTGACTAGACGGACCTTTGTTGGCAAAGTAATGTCTCTGCTTTTCAATATGCTATCTAGGTTGGTCATAACTTTTCTTCCAAGGAGTAAGCATCTTTTAATTTCATGGCTGCAGTCACCATCTGCAGTGATTTTGGAGCCCAAAAAGATAAAGTCTGACACTGTTTCCACTGTTTCCCTATCTATTTCCCATGAAGTGATGGGACTAGATGCCATGTTCTTCATTTTCTGAATGTTGAGCTTTAAGCCAACTTTTTCACTCTCCTCTTTCACTTTCATCAAGAGGCTTTTTAGTTCCTCTTCACTTCCTGCCATAAGGTTGGTGTCATCTGCATATCTGAGGTTATTGATATTTCTCCCGGCAATCCTGATTCCAGCTTCTGCTTCCTCCAGCCCAGCGTTTCTCATGATGTATTCTGCATAGAAGTTAAATAAGCAGGGTGACAATATATAGCCTTGATGTACTCCTTTTCCTATTTGAAACCAGTCTGTTGTTCCATGTCCAGTTCTAACTGTTGCTTCCTGACCTGCATATAGGTTTCTCAAGAGGCAGGTCAGGTGGTCTGGTATTCCCATCTCTTTCAGAATTTTCCACAGTTTATTGTGATCCACACAGTCAAAGGCATTGGCATAGTCAATAAAGCAGAAAGAGATGTTTTTCTGGAACTCTTGCTTTTTTGATGATCCAGTGGATGTTGGCAATTTGATCTCTGGTTCCTCTGCCTTTTCTAAAACCAGCTTGAACATCTGGAAGTTCATAGTTCATGATGAAAGATGATGCTGTGGAAGTGCTGCACGCAATATGCCAGCAAATATGGAAAACTCAGCAGTGGCCACAGGACTGGAAAAGGTCAGTTTTCATTCTAATCCCAAAGAAAGGCAATGCCAAAGAATGCTCAATATAATATGTCAATTAGACATCAATAAAACATAAATGGGTTTGCCAGGTGGTGCTAGTGGTAAAGACCCCATCTGCCAATTCAGGAGACATAAGAGACTCAGGTTCAATCCCTGGGTTGGGAAGATCCCCTGGAGAAGGGAATGGCAAACCATCCCAGTATTCTTGCTTGGAGAATTCCACAGAAAGAGAAGCCTGATGGATACAGTCCATAGGGTCACAGAGTCAGACACAACTGAAGCAACTTAGCATACATGCACACACACACAAAATAAATAAATTTTTAAAAAATTTAATTAGGTCTTACTATGAAATTCTTTTGTTCAGGATATTTTCTTTTGTTCTTATAGCTATCATCCCCAATCCTGGGAAGTCTGGGTAGTCTCCTCTGTCCTTTTTTCATACATGTAATACACAGCAGTCATGAGGAACTCTTGTCCCGTGTGAGGTCAGGAATTGTCCCAACCCTGAAGACTCTGGAGTAAGTACTGAGGGGTGTGGGTGTGGGCAAGACTGGAGAGAGGAACTGAGGTAGGGTCTTTCTGCTCACACTAC
Organism: Budorcas taxicolor; assembly: GCF_023091745.1. Lineage (NCBI taxonomy): Eukaryota > Metazoa > Chordata > Mammalia > Artiodactyla > Bovidae > Budorcas > Budorcas taxicolor. The sequence continues at coordinate 30,244,699 of NC_068919.1, forward strand.
AGATGTTGATGTAGTTGTAGAAAGTGGTAAAGCCCCTTTGAATTATTCTGTGCAATTCTTAATTCTCCATTCTTGGATATTTAATTCCTCAAACTTTTACTGGTCTCATTTATTCTATTGGGACCATTTCTAAGTTATCTATACCTTAAATATTGGGGAAGTTATTATTTTTAGCACATCTAAGTCAGCAGTGACTCTCAGAAGCTTTTGATTTATTTTTAGGAGGACATATTTAGGACACAGAATAGATTACAGTTATAACTTTTTCTAAATGAATTTGAAAACTCCAAACTGAGACTTTCTCATTGCAATTTAGTATTCTTAAGTATGTAAGTAAGTGTTAGTCATTCAGTCGTGCCCAGCTCTTTGAGACCTCATGGACTGCAGACCACCAGGCTCCTGTGTCTATGAGATTTTCCAGGCAAGGATACTGGAGTGGGTTGCCATTCCCTTCTCCAGGGGATCTTCCCGACCCAGGGATCGAACCCGGGTCTCCTGCACTGCAGGCAGATTCTTTACTGACTGAGCCACAAGAGGGTACAAAAAAGCAGATCTTCCCTTCTCCCCCCCACAAAAAACTCACATATAGAAAAAATTAATTAAAAACACACAAAGTGTCAGAAAATGGTTTCCACGAGATTGTGTAACTACAGTTTTCCACTAGACACCATTCCTTTAATTTAGATAAGAATTCAAGAACACATCATCTAAATTTTAAAAATTATATGATTTTATCTAAAATAAAAAGCAGTAAGCATCTAGCCACTATAGCACCGTAAAATTACATTTTGTAGCATTTCTCTGCCCAAATACATAAATAAATGATCAATAAAATATAAACATAGAGCACCAAAACACACAGCCAGGTTAAGAAGGAAAATAACTTTGTAAAGTAAAAGCTTAAAAAATGCAAATCAATGAGAGTCTGAACTCCCAGTCTTGCTCTGCTCCAAGGTAAGAAACAGGTGATGATGAGCATTCTAACATTCTGTGTTGTAAACAAGACTCCTTAGAGACAAGGCTTTCTGGATAAAATAGGACTGAAAAAAAGTTGGTGGACATTAGCTAGAGCTAAGGCTTTTTAACAAGGCAGGCTGGGAGTGAGAAGGTAGATACATTCTTGCAACAAGGCAGTGGTCAGAGAAGCCTAGATACCAGCCTATTGACTGAAACTGTATTATCCTCAGTGAGTGAGATAGGAGCCCCATAAGGTCATCCCATACTCTTGGCCACATATGGGCTGAGGATGGAAGACTGGGTAAATGCTATGCTAAAACATCTGCGACATAGATAAAGGGACAGAACAAAATACAAGTGAAATTTCTCTCACAAACCAAATTCCCAAACAGGAAAAGACCTAATCCAGCAATAGGTGCCCTTGGTGCTTTGCCTCTATCTCCATCCTCTCACTGCTTGAGTGTCCATTGGTATGACTTTTCAACACTTGCATTTTTTTTTTTTCCTTTTGCCCTGCCAGCTTGCAGGATCTTAGTTCCCTGATGAGGGATCAAACCTACACCCTCAGCAGTGAAAGCATGCAGTCCTAACCACTGGACCACCAGCGAACCCCTGCATTTTATTATTTTAGTTTCCCTGTTGTCTCTGAAGCCTGCTTTGCGCATTGGTCTTATAAACTGAAAGTGGTATAAAGCTAATGCCTTCTAGGCACACCTTGACACTGACTAAAGGAAATGTGTGCATAAATGTTCTCACAATACGAGTAAGATAACTGAGAGGTCTATTGTACACTCAGTCCCAAAATTTTCCTAGTAGAAGTGACCTCTAGTTACACACAGGGGTACTGACTTCTATTGCCTATTTCCTTCCCTGTCTCCCTTCTCCATTATTCTTTTGTCTATTGGTGTGACTTCACTTTCCAAATAAACTAGTTGCATTCAGTTTTGTTTTGTTTTTCTTCTCAAGGTCTTCTCTATGGAGAATACAAACTAAGGTGGATGCTGAGAAGATTAAGCCACAAATATCAGCTGAAGAAACCTATATTGTCTCAAGAAGTTAATATGATGAAACAGTCTGAAAATCTTGAAAATAAATGTTTAGTGCCCACACATAAGTGAAGTATAATTTCTATTTTAAAAAGCAACAACATAAAACAAACAAACAAAAAGGCAGACATGAAGCAATCAACAAAATATGAAACAAATTCTATTAAAAATGCTAGAAAAGTGTTATGCAGCCTTCCTAATCAAACACTAAATGATGTAGTAACTTGGCACTGGAAAAAATTAGTAAATTAAAAGAGAAATTCACCCAGAATGCAGCATGCAAGATAACAACAAAAAGGAAGGCATGTGGGGGTAGAAGATAGGAAAGCCATGGAGGACAGATTGTGAGTGTGCAGTCCTAATTTCTATCACATTATAGTTTCAGAAAACAGAGGAAATGGCACAGAGGAAATTAGTGAAAAAATGAGAATTTACCAACTGTCCTCAGATCAAAAGTGGATTCCCAGTAATAAGCAGGGTAAATATAAGTATATAATTAAAAATAAAACACTCTGGAACAGCAAAGTTAAATTGCAAAATAGACAAAATTATTTTAGAAGCCACCAGATTGAGGGCAAGAGGAGAAGGGGTTGAGAGAGGATGAGATGAATGGATGGCATCACTGACTCAATGGACATGAGTTTGACCAAGCTCCAGGAGACGGTGAAGGACAGGGAGGCCTGGCATGCTGCTGTTCATTGGGTTGCAAAGAGTCAGATACGACTTAGTGAACAGCAACAACAAGACAGAAAGCATTGATACCCTACAAAGGAAAGGTATTTGAACTAACAGAAAACTTTTCATTAAACATAATAAAGACAAATATCATATGACATTGCATGTATGTGAAATCTAAAGAAAATTATACCAATGAGCTTATTTATGAAATAGACTCATAGATATAGAAAAAAAATTTATGGTTACCAAAGATGAAAGGTGGAAAGGGATGAATTAGGCATTTGGGAGTAAAATATACACGCTATTATTTATAAAATAGATAACCCACAAGGACCTACTGTTCAGCATAGAGAATTATATTCAATACCTTTTAATAACCAATAATGGAAAAGAATTTTAAAAGAATCTGTATGTATTAATGTATATATATACATACATAGCAAAGTAACTCATATATATATATATATACATAAAACTAACACAACATTGTAAATTAACTATATTTCTGTAAAAAGTAAAATGTAATAGAGATCAGATGACAATGAAAGGATATCAAAATTCTGAGGGTACTAATTATTCAATTTTATAGAAGGAAAATATTGCATGCAAAGGCCATGAGTGTAAAGCACTAGCGAGATATGATACAGAGGCATAGGCTTATAGAAAAAAACCACAAGCTTGGTAACACCAATAAAAGTGTTCTCCTCAAAGCCCATTCCATAGGGAGACTTGAGTCAGACACTTCTTGAAGCACCATAGACAGTGTCCAGCACAGCAGTACTGACTCTTCTTTCTATTACATTATTTATTAGGAAGTTGAAGTAGAGGGCAGGGTGGCAGAGAACCCCTAGTCAACACCATACAAATTGGCACTTCCTGGCTCAGATGTGGCTTTGTCAGGTGTTTCTCTCCTCTCTCTCTCTCTCTCTATATATATATATGTATATGTGTGTGTGTGTGTGTGTGTGTATATATATATACACACATGTGCATTCATGCTAAGTTGCTTCAGTCATGTCCGACTCTTTGTGACTCTATGGATTGTAGCCTGCTAGGCTCCTCTGTCCACGGGATTCTCCAGGCAAGAATACTGGACTGGGTTGCCATGCCCTCCTCCAAGGGATCTTCCCAACCCAGGGATTGAATCTGTGTCTCCTGCAACTCCTGCACGTCAGGCTGATTCTTTACCGCTGAGCCACTGAGGAAGCCCACATAGATACACACACATATATATTTCACCCACACAAAGACCAAAATATTTACCATTCACAGACTCCCTACTACCACCTGACAAGCCAAATGCTCTGGAACTACCGTTCTACTGATTGTCACCTAAACATATGGACAGTTTTGCTACTTTAATGTATTGATCAGCTCACAAGAATTCCCAAAGGTGAAAATGGAAATATGAACCAAGAGAGGCAGGCAGAGGACAGAAGCCGACTTTTACTCTGGGTCTTACTAAACCCGGGTCATCTTGAGCTTTAGTTTTCAGGCCTTCAAAGGACCTGAAAGATGGTAACCAAAGCTTGTTTCAGATGAGTACATAGGTCTAAGCCCATGCAAGGTATATGTTCAGTGTAAGGGATGATGGGAAATAAACTGCCTTCCTTTACCATCACCAGTGAATACACATTATTAAAAAGTTGGAAAAGGATAGTTAAGTGCCAAGCCCTTCAGGTATGCAGATTCCACACTCAAACTACTTTTAATTACCTTTCAAATAATAGTGAAAGCAACATGTTCTCATTTTATATAATACAGCTAGCGCTTGCATCATAAACAATCATACTAACCCTCTCCTTAAAATAAAAATAGGTCTAAAGTCCAAATTTGCTAGATTCATTCTGGAGAATGTTTTTGCTTTTCTAATCAGTAACAATTCTACCTTGGTATTCTTTAACTTAAAATTAAATGATAACTGTAACCATAAAAATATGTGTTATATAAAATACTAGGGAAATGAATGGTTTCCCTCTGAAAACAACCTAAAGACTATGTAACTGACTCCTACATATCAGGAAAATGAGGGGGAAAGTCCACATCAAAGTGCATAGGAGAGGCAAAGAGAAAATCTTGCTATAATTCTACCCTCTGTGCAGTGACCACTACAAGAAGGAACTCAAATCACAGAGCTTCTCCCTGAGGAGTGAAAGGTTTCAGTCCCACTTTGGGCACTTCATCTTTTAAGAACTGCACTTGAGAGATGAGCCCCTAAAACATTTAGCTCTGAAAGCCAATGGGCTTGAATCTCGAAGATTTAAAAGGTCATGGTGAATTGAGAAATCATTCTTAAAAGGCTCATACATGGATTCATTTATCCCAGGGCCCACTATAGAGTGTTTAAAAAGCATCAAGACTGTATGTGAAAGAAGGGTATTTGCTTATCCTAAAGAACCATCCTGAGAGCCAGGCATCTAATTTAACAAAACACTAGACTGCATCTAATTTAACAAAACAAACTGTGGTCCTCTCCGGGGATGAAGGCTGGCAGGTGCCACCTTTGTACTTTCCCTCAGACGTATTGCAACTCTCTGGTACCTCCAAGAAAGGAGCATGGATCCCATCTAGCACCCTGATATTGTAGCTGCTACCAAGGATACATCTAAGTCATCTTTATGTTGCCTACAAAAGGTTCACTTCAAATGTAAAAACACAGGGACTGAAAGTGAAAGGATGGGAAATGATATTCCATGAAAACGGACACCAAAGACAGCTGAAGAAGCTATACTGATATCAGACAAAGAGATTTTGAAACAGAGTGTTATAAGAGACAAAGAAGTTATAACATTATGATAAAGGAAGCAAACAAACAAGAAGATATAAGATCTTAAAGTATTTATGTATCCAACAAAGGAGCATCTAACTACACACAGCAAATACTAACAGACCTAAAGGGAGAAATAGACAGCAATACAATTATAGTAGGATAATACTCCATTTTTATCAATAGGTAGTTCAGTCACATAGATATTAGTTGAGAAAACATTGGCCTTAAACAACATATCAGACTAGAAGAACTTTACAGAAATATAAAGAACATTTCATCCCAAAACAACGTATACACATTCTTCTCAGGCAATCATGGAGCATTGTCTAATATAGGTTATATATTACGTCACATAAAAGTCTTAATATATTAAAGATGATTCCAATCATATCAAGTATCTTTTCCAACCACAATAGTATCAAACTAGATATCACTTCGAAGAAGGCAATGGCACCCCACTCCAGTACTCTTGCCTGGGAAATCCCATGGATGGAGAAGCCTGGTGGGCTGCAGTCCATGGGGTCGCAAAGAGTCAGACATGACTGAGCGACTTCACTTTCACTTTTCACTTTCATGCATTGAAGAAGGAAATGGCAACTCACTCCAGTGTTTTTGCCTGGAGAATCCCAGGGACGGGGGAGCCTCGTGGGCTGCCGTCTATGGGGTTGCAGAGTCGGACACGACTGAAGTGACTTAGCAGTAGCAGATATCAATTGCAAGAAGAAAACTGGAAAATTCACCAATTTGTAGAGCTTAAAACATACTACTGAACAATCAACAGGTCAAAGAAGAAATCAAGAGAAATTTAAAAATTTGGAAACATGGAAATACAATTTATCAAAACATGTGGGAAGCAGTAAAAGTAATTGCAAGACAAACATAATAATGAATGTCTATTTAATACCTCCAGAAACAAGACAAATCTCAAATAAAAAACCTAAACTGACATCTCAAAGAACCAGTAAAAAAATAAGATATAAGAATCAAAGTTAATGGAAGGAAATAAAGATCAGAGCAGAAATAAATATAATAGAGATAAAAAAGGCAAAAGAAAAGGTCAAAGACTAAGAGGCAGTTCTTTGAAAAGGTAAGTAAAGTTGACAAATCTTTAGCTGGACTCACCAAGAAAACAGCGAAGAATCATACAAATTTAAAATTTAAAAAATGAACATTGCACCTGAAACCACAGAATACAAATAATTGTAAGAGACTAGTAGGAACAATTATATACTAACAAACTGGACAACTTTGAAAAAAGAGACAAATTACTAGAAAAATACAATATACCCAGACCAAATGATGAATAGAAAATCTAAACAAATTGATTAGGAGATTGAATTGATAATCAGAAACCTCCCAATATCAACAAAAAGTCAAGGATGTGAATCAATGGTAAATTCTACCAAATATTTAAAGAATCAATACCAGTTATTCTCAAACTCTTCCAAAATATAAAAGAAGGAACAGTCCAAAATCATTTCACTGGGCCAGCATTTTCTTGATACAACAACCAGACAAGGATCACACACACACACACACACACACACACACACACACACACCCCAGATTGCAGGCCAATATCCCCAGTGGAAATAGAGACAAAAATCCTCAAAATGAATATGATAAAGTATTAGACAATCATACACTATGATCAAGAGGGATTCATTTCAGGGATTTAAGGAAAGCTCAATATTTGCAAAATCAATAAATTTTATATACCCCATTAACAAAATGAAGGGTAGAAATCATATAATCTCAATAGGTGCACATAAAGCATTGACAAAATTTGATATTCATGTACAAAAAAATTCTTAACAAAGTAAAAGCCATATGTCATATGGCCACAGCTAACATCATACCCAATGATGTAAAACTGGAAGCTTTTCCCCTAAGAACAAACACAAGATGAGGATGCCCATTCTCACCACTTCTATTCAACATAGTATTAGAAGTCCTAGAAGGAGTAACAGGGAAGAAAAAGAAATAAAAGCCATCCAAATTGGAAAGGAAGAAATGAAACAATCAATATTTAAAATGACATGATGTTATATATTCAAAACCCTAAAGGCTTCACTCAAAATTGTAAGAACTAATCAACAAATTCCAAAAAAATTACAGGATACAAAATCAATATATAAAATCTGTTGTATTTTTATATAGTAACAAACTATCAGAGAATTTTAGAAAGCAATCACATTTACAGTTGCATCAAAAATAATAAAGTACATGGGAATAAATTTATCCAAGGAGATGAAAGACATGTACACTGAAAACCATAAGAGATTTATAAAAGAAACTGAAGAAATAGATAAATGGAAAGATAGTCTGTGTTCATGGATTGGAAGAATAGTCTAAAAATGTCCATACTTCCCAAAGCAATCGATTGATTCAATGCAATCCCTATCAACATTTCAGTAATACTTAACAAATATAGAACAAATAATCCTACAGTTTTTATGGAACCATAAAACAACCTGAATAATCAAGGCAATGTTGGTGTAGAATAACAAAGTTGGAAGCATCATGGTCCTTGATTTCAAACTCTATCACGAAGCTATAGAAATCAAAACAGTATAAGACTAGCATAAAAACAGACACTGAAATCAATGGAATAGAATATAGAGCTCCAAAATAAACCCGCACATATATGATCCATTAATTTATGACAAAGGAGTTAAGAATATACAATAGGTAAAGAAATGTTTACTCAATAATATTTGTTATAAGTAACAATTTGTTATCAATCAGCAATATTTGGAAAACAGGACAGCTACAAAAAAAAGACTAAAACTGAAACACTATCTTTCACCATACAGAAAAATTAATTTAAAATGGATTTAAAACCTAAATATAAGATCTGAAACCATAAAACTCCTGGAAGAAAACAGGGTAGTAAACTCTTCTCATTGGTCTTGGTGATGACTTTTTTGGTATCTGATACCAAAGGAAAGTCACAAAAGCAAAAATGAACAAGTGGGATTACATTGAACTTAAAAGCTTCTGCACAACAAAGGAAACCATCAAGGAAAATTATAAGACAGTCTACTGAATGGCAGAAAATATTTGCAAATTATATATCTGATAAGGGTTTAACTTCAAATCTATATAAATAACTCATATAACTCATTAGCAAGAAATAAATCATCTAATTTCAAAATGTGCAGATTTGAATAGATATTTTCAAAAGAAGACATACAGATGGCTAAAGGGTACATGAAAAGGTGCTTAGCATCACAAATCATCAGGGAAATGGAAATCAAGGCCACAGTAAGGTATCACCTCCCAGCTGTTAGAATGGCCATCATCAAAAAATAAAAGAAATAAACAAGTGTTTGTAGGAATCTACAGAAAAGGAAACTCTCTGTACTATTGGTAGTGTTGACTAAAAGAAAAGATGTATAGCTTGAGAGTTGCGAGTTAAGTTTTATCTGGGGCAAAATGAGGACTGCAGCCCAGAAGGCAGCATCTCAGATACCTCTGAGAGACTGCTCCTAAGCAGCAGTGGGGGGAAGTCAATATAAGTACTTCTCTAGATATGAGGAGATGCAAGGGTTGAGATCATAAAATCTGTTCCTAAAAACATCCAACTATCTAAAGATTCCCTGCAGCACAGAGTGCCTCACTCCACCCTGAACTCCCTCAGGGATTGTTGAAGGTCACAGCTATAGCAGCATGGGGTTCAATCTCCATAGAGGCAGATGGCAAATACCTTTGTTGTTCAGTTGTTGGCAATGCTCTTGGTAAGTGCCAATTTGTAGTTGACAGTAGGAATGTAGATTGGGGTAGCTTTCATGAAAATTGTATGAAGGGTTCTCAAAAAATTAAAAATGGAACCTCCATATGATTCTGAAATTTGACTTTTGGGTATATATCTGAAGAAAATGAATATTCTAACTCAAAAATATATGCATATCCCCATATTCATTGCAGAATTATTTACAATAGCAAAGATATGGATACAACCTAAGCATCCATCAATAGATGAATGGATAAATAAATTATGGTTTATATATACCATGGATTATTTTTCAGCCATAAGAAATAGATGTTGCTAATTGCAACAATTTGGATGGAACTTCAGGGCATTATGCTAAATGAAATAAATCAGACAGAAAAAGACAAACACTATATGATTTCACTTATATCTAGAATAAAAAATAAATTAACTCTTGGAGACAGAGAATCAGATAGGTGGTTGCCAGAGGCAGGGGTTTGCAGTTTCTGAAAAGTGTGAAGGGAGTTAAAAACTGCTATCTTTCAATTATAAAATAAGGCATGGGGATTTAATGCACAACATAGTGACTGGAGCTAACAATATTTTATTGTATATTTGAAGGTTGCTAGGAGATTAGAACTTAAAAGCTCTCATAACAAGAATAAACACATTTTATAATTTTGTATGTAAAGTAATGCTCAAAATTCTCCAAGCCAGGCTTCAGAAAATGTGAACTGTGAAATTCCAGATGTTCAAGCTGGTTTTGGAAAAGGCAGAGGAACCAGAGACCAAATTGCCAACATCCGCTGGATCATTGAAAAAGCAAGAGAGCTCCAGAAAAACATCTATTTCTGCTTTATTGACTATGCCAAAGCCCTTTGACTGTGTGGATCACAATAAACTGTGGAAAATTCTGAAAGAGATGGGAATACCAGATCACCTGACCTGCCTCTTGAGAAACCTATATGCAGGTCAGGAAGCAACAGTTAGAACTGGACATGGAACAACAGACTGGTTCCAAATAGGAAAAAGAGTACATCAAGGCTGTATATTGCCACCCTGCTTATTTAACTTCTATGCAGAGTACATCATGAGAAACGCGGGGCTGTAAGAAGCACAAGCTGGAATCAAGATTGCCGGGAGAAATATCAATAACCTCAGATATGCAGATGACACCACTCTTACGCAGAATGTGAAGAGCAACTAAAAAGCCTCTTGATGAAAGTGAAAGAGGAGAGTGAAAAAGTTGGCTTAAAGCTCAACATTCAAAAAACTAAGATCATGGCATCCGGTCCCATCACTCCATGGGAAATAGATGGGGAAACAGTGGAAACAGTGTAAAACTTCATCGTTTTGGGCTCCAAAATCACTGCAGATGGTGATTGCAGCCATGAAATTAAAAGATGCTTACTCCTTGGAAGAAAAGTTATGACCAACCTAGATAGTATATTCAAAAGCAGAGACATTACTTTGCCAACAAAAGTCCATCTAGTCAAGGCTATGGTTTTTCCAGTGGTCATGTATGGATGTGAGAGTTGGACTGCAAAGAAAGCTGAGCGCTGAAGAATTGATGCCTTTGAACTGTGGTGTTGGAGAAGACTCTTGAGAGTCCCTTGGACTGCAAGGAGATCCAACCAGTCCATTCTGAAGGAGATCGGCCCTGGGATTCTTTGGAAGGAATGATGCTAAAGCTGAAACTCCAGTACTTTGGCCACCTGATGTGAAGAGTTGACTCATTGGAAAAGACTCTGATGCTGGGAGGGATTGGGGGCAGGAGGAGAAAGGGACAACCCAGGATGAGATGGCTGGATGGCATCACTGACTCGATGGACGTGAGTCTGAGTGAACTCTGGGAGTTGGTGATGGACAGGGAGACCTGGTGTGCTGCGATTCATGGGGTCACAAAGGGTCAGACACGACTGAGTGACTGAACTGAACTGATAATTGTGTATGGTGATGGATGTTAACTAGACCTACTGTGGTGGCCATTTTACAATAGATAAAAATACTAAATTATTATGCTGTATATCTAAAATTAACAATAAGTTAATTATAGCTCAATAAAAAATACATATGAGAGAAATTAAAATACTGTTAACAATCAGGCCATCTTAAATAGAGATAAAATGTTTTAAGGTCCTTGTATTGTGCAGGAAATATGTAAACCTTGACTTAATGCATTCTAAAACAGAAATTTGATGGTATAAATCAGTATACTAAAATTAGAGGATTTTAAAAATGGAATGATATAATGTATTTGATCTATTCATCAAAAGGTAAGGAGAAAATAAAAACAGTGGATCAAACAGAATGCACAAAATAAAAATATCTGTCATATAAAATATGTGATTACATTTAAATATTTAAAGAGCTTTATTTATTTGTTCATTATAGTACTATAATATTTATTGTAAGGATTATTTATTTTAATATTTAAAGTCTAACAGAAATGAAAATATTAAAAAATATATGATATTTATAGAGGTCAGTCTAAAATATAAGGATACAAAATGCCTGAATATACAAAATCTAACAGGACTGAAAAAATAAAAAGCTATATGATATTTACAGAAGGGCAATCTATACAAAAAGCTTTTATATAAAAGTGTTAAAAACTAACAAAAAGAAAAAGTCACAAATGTAGAAAACAAACTTATGCATACCAAGGGGGAAAAGGGGGAGGGCTAAATTCAGAGATTGGGACTGACATATTCACACTACTAAATATAAGATAAATAACTAATAAGAATCTACTCTATAGCACAGGGAACTCTACTTGATGCTCTGTAATAACCTACATGGGAAAAGAATTTATAAAAAAAAGTGGATACATCTATATATATAACTGATTCACTTTGCTGTACAACAGAGAAACATTATAAATCAACTATTCTTAATAAAAATTAATTTAAATAATGAAAGTGTTAAAAAGAGCATGAAAGTGAAAGTGAAGTCGCTCAGTCGTGTCCAACTCTTTACGACCCCATGGACTGTAACCTATCAGGCTCCTCCGTCCCTGGGATTTTCCAAGCAAGAGTGCTGGAGTGGATTGCCATTTCCTTCTCCAGGGGATCTTCCCGACCCAGGAATCGAACCCGGGTCTCCCGTATTGCAGGCAGACGCTTTACCATCTGAGCCACCAGGGAAGCCCGTTAAAGAGCATAGAAGACACATAATTATCCAAGTAAACTCCTCATAGATATGTTGTATCAGACAAAAGAAACTTTAAGGCAGCAGCAGCTGCTGCTGCTAAGTCGCTTCAGTCGTGTCCAACTCTGTGCGACCCCATAGACTGCAGCCTACCAGGCTCCTCCGTCCCTGGGATTCTCCAGGCAGGAACACTAGAGTGGGTTGTCATTTCCTTCTCCAATGCATGAAAGTGAAAAGTGAAAGTGAAGTCGCTCAGTCATGTCCGACTCTGTGACCCCATGGACTGCAGCCTACCAGGCTCCTCCATCCATGGGATTTTCCAGGCAAGAGTACCGGAGTGGGTTGCCATTGCCTTCTCCAACTTTAAGGCAGAGGCAAATGATAAAAATTCACTTTATTAAAAATGTATAAGAATTCTAAGTTTTATGAAGCCAATCATATAATGTAAAAACTGACAAAACTACAGAGAGAATCTGATTAATTCACCATCATAGTTGGATATCTTAATACATATTTCTTAGTAATTTATGGATAAAATAGGCCAAAAAATCAGAAATAAAGAGAATCTGAAGAAACAAGCAACCCTGTTTTTATAGACACATAGAAAATTATACACTAAAAATAAAAAAGAAAAATAGAAGAAAATTATACACTACACCGGTAACAGATATTCCTTCTAAGCACACAAAACATTTATGAAAACTGATTATAAACATAGCCTTAAAGAAATCTTAACAAATTTGTTTGACCATAGTGCAAGGAAATTAGAACTAATAAGAAAACAATACGAATAAAACAAAACCCACACTATACTTTTGAAAATTAATGAGTGCCTTCCTAAATAGCTCATGAGTTAGATCACAGGATTTTTTTAAAAATTCAGAATGGAAGAGTGAAAATACTTAATATTATAATTAATGAAATACAGCCAAATTAGTACCTTTTTAATAAAAGAAAAGAAAGTCTCAATCAGTGAGCTAATTACCTACATTCTATATCTTAGGAAAAGAAGTGGGGGTGGGGATTAAAAGAAGGAATAATACATAGCAATAAAAAAGAGAACAAACTACTTATTATTACTTCACAACAATCTGGATGTTTCTCATAGATATAATGTCGATGAAAAGCAACCAGGTGCAAAATTTTATGTACTGTATGATTTTATTCCATGAAGTTCAAGAGCACACAAAATGAATCAGCAGTGATGAAAATGACAGAAATTTTCTCTGAGGAGAATAAGGGAACTGAACTCTTTGAAATGTTCTGTCTCTTGACCTGGATGGTGGTTTCACAGGTATACTCATTTGTAAAATTCATTTGACTGCATATTTTAGACTTGTGCACTTTATAGTATACATGCTATACCTCAACAGAAAGGCTTAAGAAAAAATGAAAAGTAATTTCAGACTGAGACATATACACTATTGATACTATGGATAAAACAGGTAGCTAATGAGAACATACTGTATAGCACAGGGAACCCTGTCCACTGTGGTGACCTGAACGGAAAGAAGTCCAAACGGGAGGGGATATATGTACATGTATGGCTGATTCATTTTGCTGTACAGTAGAAACTAAAACAACATTGCAAAGCAACTATATTCCAATAAAACTTAATTTAAAAAATGAATCTAGAATAGAAACAGTAAAGCCACAAGTTATGTTTTTCTAAATAGACTAATGAAATATACAAGCATTAAAGTAGATTGACCAAGAAAAATCAGAGAATAAAACAATTTTAAGATAAAAGTGTATACAACTTAGATGATGTAAGTATTTAAAAGAGAAAATGTGAACATTAAATATAACTTTTTAGCAATACACTTGATGAAATTAATTTTTAGAAAAGCTAATGAGGAAATAGAAAATCTGAAGAATTATATAATTAGAGTTGTACTAAAAGTTCACTTTGGTCATATGCTATTGCCAAATATTAAACAAACATTCAACCAAAGCCAAGGCCAAATTCAAATAAAATTATCACAGAATAAATTTCTGGAATACAGTAGTAAATCTAAAATTTATTTGAAATATTTTTTTCTGATAGCAATTATAGTGTCAAACTTTCATAATTGGCTAAAGAACAGTAATTTCTTTTTAGGGTCAGTTGTCACGTAGCCAAGCAATAGTGATACCAAATACGCTGTTTTTTCAACTGGCATATTTAAAAACATAACAAACTTCTTTATAGCTGGCTGAATAAAATAGAGTAAAAAGTTCTTCAAAAATATTTTCTAGTAGTAAATTCACATGTGGAATTTTAAAAATTGCATAAATTTTTTTAAAGAAATTCTTATACTTTTAGCTACTAAAATTTATTATGAATCCATGGCTGTCATTTTTACAGGTATTTTCTTTTACATTTTTAGACTCCATAAAAACCCTAAGAATCATCTTAAATTACATCCAAGCCAAGTTTTATTAGCAAGAATAAAATTTCTCTAGCATATTATTTTCTTCATATTATTTATGTTTATATATATGTACATTTAGTGACTCATAGATTAAATTTTGTGTTATATTGAAGTTTAATTTTTCATACTGTTTATAGCTGATAATATTTATATTATTCACAATCCATTTGTTGATGGGAATTATGATAAAATAAATAACTTTCCAAGTTGAGGATTAAAATATAATCCAATATCCACTGTTCCCCCTTATATTAATACTTAACTTTTTAGAAGCATAATTTGGCTCAAAATAATAAAATAGTCTTATTAAATTCATATAGTGGCTTTTTTTCTTAATATATATTAGTTCTTAACTATTTGAATGTTTATATTGATGGTGAATGCTAGGATGGGTCTAAAAGTTTTAGCATTCATCATTAATATAAATGTTCAAATAGATATATTAAGAGGAAAAAATAGCTAACATATAACGAAGAAATATATACTACTTCTAGAATGCTTATCTACATGAAGATTTGTACTTTAATAGTAAATTGAATATCTGCTTGTTTGTACTGAGACAGTTTTTCCTCATTAGATGCATGGAAATGCTGCCTGGCTGGCCACATGATCACTGATCATGCATAAATTCTAGTTGCACATTTCTTATCAAAGGAGTATTTGTCTTCTGAGGTTTCCAGAGGTTGAGCAAGAAGCTGAATAGTGACTTTTAACCAAATATTACAAATATTATGACTTTTAACAAAAATAAATAACAACAAAAAACCCTCCCAAAAAAGAAAACACTAGGCTCAGATTTTTCTAAGTCTATCTAGTAATGAAGGAACAAATAATTCTAAAGTTATACACACAATTAAGGAATATAGAAAAAGAAGAAAACTTCCACCATATTTTATGAAACTAGAACAAATGATGCAGAAAATAAAGAAGTATAAAAGATATAAGTACTGGAAAAGAAGAAAATGTGTATTATTGACAAATAATTTGATTGTCAACACTGTCCCAAAGGAATCAATAGGTAATTTGTTAAAATTAAAATTTATATGTAACAAATTTCTTAGATATCAAATCAATTTCATTTTTGTTTACAAAATGCAAAAAATTAATTCACAAAATAGCAAGTATTTATAAAAGATAAAAAATAAAAGGATAAATATTTTTAAAATGTGCACACCCATTATGGGAAAAATATAAATGTTACTGTAAGACGTTCTAAAAATAGAGATATATTATGAAATTACATCACTTAATATTGGGAAAATGTTAATTTTCCCAAAATCAATCTATGGATTCAAGTTGATCCAATCAAAATGCCAATAGGGTGTGTATGTGTGGGAGAGGAGAGAGAATGAGTCTGGGAAATACTTGAAAACTGATCTAAAATTGATGAGGAAGCGTAAAGGGACAAAATTAACACATTGTTACTGAAGATGATGACTTTTAGGGGAATTGTCTTAGCAGACATCCAACCTTAAAATAATACTGTACTATTTCAGACAATGTGGTACTTTTTCAGGGATATAGCAATTAAACAGAACAAAAAATCTTGAAATAGAGTAGAGTTATGAATATTTGACTTATGGCAGAGTTGGTATTGCAGGTAAATATGAGACACATACATTTTTCAATAAATAACTTGAGAGACACTTGGTTATACAAATGAAAAGAAACTTGATTCTTATGTCATTGCATCACTAAAAATCAACTCCAGGTGAATTAAAGCTTAAATTGTGAATGCAAAATTGATGAAAATTTTAGGAGACAATAAGAGAATGTTTTTCTGTCCTCAAGGTGCGGACGTATATTTTGAGCAAGATACAAGAAGTGTTCAAGGCAAGGAAAAAGCGTTATTTTCAACAACATGAAAATTAAAACCTTCTAGTTCATCAAAGTATACTAAAAAGTGAGTAGACTTGGAGGAAATACTTGTATTAATAGCACAAAACAAACAAATAGTTCAGATGTAGAACTTTAGTGAATCATTAAGAAAAAAGGCAGTCCCAAAAAGGCAAAAGACTTTGACAGGCACTTCCCTAAAAAGGAAAGGCAAAAAAGCCAACATGCTTTTAAAAAATAAACAAATTCATAAGTAAATAGAAAATATTGTTTCTGATGTGACTGAGGAGAAATTTCTATACACTGCTGGTGGGAGTATAAATGGGTACTAGCAATTTTATAATAAAAAGCACTTTGGCATATATATACTGGAATTGAAAACCACTCTCACCTGTGACTTAGAAATTCTATTCCTAGATAAAGGAATATATATAGAATATAGATATAGGAATATCGAGACATAGGAATTTAGAGAAACTTCTGTATGTGTAAGAAACATTCATATAATTCATATTCCTTTATAGTAGGAAAATAAAGCCTAGAAATGACTCAAATGCTATATCATATTTATGCAATAGAATACTATACAGCAGCGAAGCTATGGGAAACAAGATGAATAATTCAGCAGGATAGTATTGAATGACAGTAAGTCACAAAATATGATTGATAAAGACATACATGATATGGTGTGTTTACAGTTATCCTAAGTTCAAAAATACACAACAATAAATAATACCTTATTTAGGTTAGTAATATGTATGGTAAAAATCCAGAAAATGATTACATTAACCCCCAAAAAAGGAATAGTAATTATTTCATGGTTGAGAGGGTTTGGAATAGAGGAGGAACACCAAGGGACATTCAAAGGACACACAAAAGCCTTAAAAGAACATTCCATACCTAATTGCTCAAAACACAGATACAAGAAACAAGTGTAAAGCTGGATTCATAATTTTAGAAGCTATCTTCATGTCAAAATTACTATAAACAAAGACACTAAAAATAAAAATATTTGTAATATATCTTATAGGTAAAGGATTGATCTCTAATATTTTAAGAAATCTTTAAAATAGAAGAAAATAGAACTAAAAACCCTAATAGACCAATTTCCCAAAGATATAAACAAGATAATATTTTAAAAGCTACTAAAGTAGTTCTTCAGCATATGAAAAGATAAACAAACACCCTCACAAGAGAAAGTAAATTAAAATCACAAGGAAACAATCAGATTAGCAAAAATTTCAAAGTATGAAAATACACTCTTTTAGAGAAAGGCTGTGGAGAAACAGGCACTCATAATTTGCTAGTGAAAAGATCAAGTTTTCTTATAGAAGATTTGGTAATATCTACCAAAACTATCTGGGCTTCCCTCGTAGCTCAGTTGGTGAAGAATCTGCCTGCAATGCAGGAGACCCAGGTTCAATTCCTGGGTTGGAAGATCTCCTGGAGAAGAAACTGGCAACCCACTCCAGTATTCTTGCGTGGAGAATCCCATGGAAACGGATTCTGGCAGGCTACAGTCCATGTGTTCACAAGAGTTGGACACGATTTAGCAACTAAACCACCATCACTACCACCAAAACTATTTAACTTTAATATACTAGTGCCAATTCTGGGATTCAGCCTAAAGATACATTGCTAAACACACACACACACACACACACACACAAACTTGCATGTACAAAGCTCTTTATTGAGCATTAATTGCAATTTCAAAGGATTATAAACAATGTGATTGCCTATATATGATAGTTGCTGAATAAACATTGTATTTTGTTTCTTGAGAGTATTATGCAACTGTGTAAAAGAATGAGAAATACCTGTGTTATTTTATAATGCTATAAGAAAAAACATAATAAAGGAAAGAAGATATGTAAGAAAAAAATGTGCAATAAGACAATATGCCTATGTCTGCTCATATATGCAAAATTGAGGGGTGAATTAAAAACTAAAGATACAGATGACCTACATGAGATCGATAGAATAGGCAGATAGACATTTCTCTGAATATACATTTTTGCATAGTTCTTATTTTTGTAATCACATTACAAATATAACTAACAAAAATGTATATAACCTGAAAGGATAAGGGAGAAAGCTCCAAAATGAAAACTAAACAGAACCAAATGGACCAAACTCAGTCTCAGGTTAATAGTATAACTACAGTGAAGGGGAAGGGGGGACATATGTATTTCTGCAATAGTATTTGGGTTATATGCCCTCAAGCTAAAGACAAAAGAATTATAAAAAAATGTTAAACCCTTTTGGTAATCTTCTTTTCTCCTACAGAGTTATGAATAAGTGATTTTGAAATTACTTTCTATGTAATCTAGGATTTAGTAAAATAAGTAAATATACTGTAGACAATGAAAGACAGATTGCTCATTGTCCAAGCGAAAATACATATATGGAAAGGGGAGAAGCTAGGATAAACCCAGCAGAATTGGGTTGAGACTAGAGTTATATGAATGAATTCATGATTATATGTGTGTGTATACATATACTACGTATTTGTGCATATACACTGAAGTATATACGTCTATATATATCCGTGGGACTTCCCTGGTGGCTCAGCTGATAAAAAACTGCCTGCAATGCAGGAGACTCAGGTTCAATTCCTGGGTTGGGAAGATCCCCTGGAGAAGGGAATGGCGATCCACTCCAGCATCCTTGCCTAGAGAATTCTATGGACAGAGGAGCCTGGCAGGCTATAGTCCATGGGATCACAAAGAGTCGGACACAACTGTGTGACTACATTTTCACATGTTTATCCATACATATCTAGTTCTCTATCAATCTACATATGTGCTTATCTAGTATATATAGATTGATAGAGAAATAGATGTGTGTGTATGGATTTGCACACACATAAGGAGAGAAAGGGCTGTGTAGGTGGATATGTGATATACATATGTATATGTGTGTATACACACATATATTTCCTAGTTCTGTTCGCCAAGAGTCCTAGTAGTAACTGGTAGCAAAAAGCACACCTTGTGTTCAGAGCTTTGTTTCTAAGTATCATTCTCTTCACTAAGGAAAAGAGGCTGTCTTTGAGAAATGGCTGATTTCAGGGCTGAGGAAGTACAATATGAACTTAAAATGTCTCATTGTGGCAAAGAAAAAGGAAGTTTTCAAAAATGATGGCGACATATCAGAAAAGCCTATATGATTAGTTAGGTACATTGAGTTTCCATCATTTAAAAAATGGTTTAGCTATAAAAATGTCAGATTTTGAAGTATTATAAAACCAGAATATCCCCTTTGTATCTCCTTCCTCCGCTTACCAATGGGGCCTTGCCATGGATTTAAGACTGACAGGAGCCAGAACTGAACTGATGCAATGAATCTGGTACAAAGAATTTTGTTACCAAAAAATGAAAACTAGAATTATGATTTAACATTGAGAACTGGAGCTGATCTAGGAAATTATCCTTCTTAACTGTTGCGTAAACTACTGGTGCCTCAGCATCAGCTGAGGACTTGGCCAGTTTTGGTAGAGAACCATCCTCCCAATTCTAGCACTCTTCTCTGATTACACTAAAGCCCACTGCCCATCCCATTACGAACTCTACAATTTTACAGGACATGAATTAAGGTTACATTTGTCTAACTTCACATCACCAGTTCACATCAGAGCCATAATCATAAGAAAAACCTATTAAAACTGAAATAGAATTGCCTTCCTCACTTGGGGCCATTACTATAAGGCTTCCTTGATCATCACTTTACCAGCACCGCTTATTCTGTTTTGTCATTTATGTCCCAACAGAAGCCCCCCCAAGGGACTTCCCTGGTGGCTTAGACGGTAAAGCGTCTGTCTACAATGTGGGAGACCTGGGTTCGATCCCTAGGTCGGGAAGATCCCCTGGAGAAGGAAATGGCAATCCACTCCAGTACTATTGCTTGGAAAATCCCATGGACAGAGGAGCCTGGTAGGCTACAGTCCATGGGGTTGCAAAGAGTTGACATGACTGAGCGACTCTACACAGAAGTCCGCAAGAGTGAACAGAGCTGATAGAGAAAGGAATTTGGAGACGATGTGTCTTAGACACATAAGTAACTTATTCTTACACAGAAAGTTGTAACATAATAAGTGGAATCATGAATTCTCAAGTAAGGAAACCCTGGGCTCCGTATCACTTTCACATTTACATTTGTGTGACCTCAAGGGAGTTACCTGACTTGAAAGAAGCTTGAAAGCCTGAAAAGATCTTTAATGACACTCCACTCCTCACCCACCCAAGTCATAAAGTGGCTACTCTATCAGGTGCTTAGAAAAAGCTAATTTTTTCTCTCGCTGCTGCTGCCTCTGCTAAGTTGCTTCAGTTGTGTCCAACTCTGTGCGACCCCATAGAAGGCAGCCTACCAGGCTCCTCCATCCATGGGATTTTCCAGGCAAGAGTACTGGCGTGGGTTGCCATTGCCTTCTCCAATTTTTTCTCTTAGCCCTCCCTTTATGCTCATTCACTCAGTTGTGTCTGACTCTTTGAGGTTCCAAGGCCTGTAGCCTGCCAGGCTCCTCTATCCATGGAATTTTCCAGACAAGAACACTAAAGTGGGTTGCCATTTCCTTCTCCAGGGATCTTCCTAACACAGGGATCGAACTCATGTCTCCGACATCCCCTGCATGGACAGGCAGATTCTTCACCGCTGAGCCACCTAGGAAGCCCCGGGAAACCTCCCTTTACCCCTGAGCAACAGTCTTGTATAAATAAATCTTAGCTTTGGATGCAGCTTTTTGAAGGCAGTTTAAAGCATCAAAAACATAGCAGAAGATTTAAAACACTGAACATCTTCCCCTACATTTCAAGAGTTACTGTTTTGTCTCCTTGTCTCTTCCCATTTCCCTAAACTGGAATCTTTTTGCCATTTGGGATTCAATAAATTTGTGAATATATCCAAAATATTTTCCTTAGACATTGTAATAGATACTATGTTCCTTAAATATCAACTAGAAAGGGAGCTATTACATTGTACAGGCACCACTATTTGTGTTTCTCTAAAAATTAAGAAATTCTAATTTATCTGAAATTTCTTTATTCATATAGCTGGTTACTATGTCGTAGGGAGCATCAGTTAAAAAAACAAATAAAACAATCACTTAGGGTCAGAATCCCAAATTGTTTATTACAGAAATTTTAGGAAAGAAACATTTACACAAAGACAATGCTACCTTAGTTCTGCTTTTGGTAATAAGATTATTCCCCTCAGCCAAGCTAATAAGTTAATACCATCAATATTTCCCCAGCTCAACATTAGATTAAGTATCTTTATCTTCCAATTAACCTGCAATTATGTGTCTTAATATCTGACATTCTCTTGGATTTTGGTTAATCCATACAATGCCAATATTTAAAGATAGGGTCCCCAGGTCAATCAGCTAGAAACCATTCCCAGAAGTTGATGCTAATCAAATTTGTTCATGCAATTCAGTGACTATATTGCCATGATAAGTTTTAGAACAGATGTTTGACACTAAAGAAAGCTCTTTAGAGTAGAATTTAAATCCCTTTTGTGTGATAATGACAAAGGTTATTAAAATACACTTTTTTTGGTGACCTAATTAAGGCACTCGATCAAAAACAATCAAAATAGCAGCCTCCTTATAGCCTTCCCAAGAATGAGGTTTCTCAGCCTCTCAGTGTAACCCTGATGAAAGCACAGCATGAGAAATGGATAAAATTATGATCTAGGCTGAGAAATTAGCCTTAAGCACTTGTTAATAAAGGCAAATAGAATTTTACAAACCAACATATAAACTTTGTGAGGTTATTTTATTGCTTTCTGCACCAAGGTAGATTGATATAATTATCTCCTTATAGTCTTATTTAATTCATTTTTTAAAATCTTGGTTGATGATAGGAGGTCTAAAAATTAGAACAGATTGAATCTGGCTATTCTTTTAGCTCTACGCTGTTTGATCCTCGATTAAGCGTTTTTTTCTCCTGAATGAAATACAAATATTCTATACCCCCTACACTCACGATTTTCTGCAATAAGAAAGTATTATGCTAATTTACCTATAGTATTCCTGTTTTGAGGTGAATAGCGGAGAATACACATACACACACACACATTCACACACTCACTCACTCTTTTTCCCTCAAGGTCCAAAATTTAGCATTCTATTAAACTAGTAATTTCATATTTAAATTAGGCATTGAAATATTAAGTGCAAAACAAAGAGTATATTTCTGAAAAACTAGTCTTTCCCCTAAAATGTTTTGAGTATGAGTCATTGATTAGATTTTTTTAATCTTAAAATTTTTTCAATCCATCCTCATATAGAAATTACAGGTGCCAGTAAACTTATCTCACATGCCATTATGATGAATTTCAAGTGTATTCTCATTTGTTCTCTGTAGTTGACATTTTGAATACAACTATAAAATAATCTCAAATTTGAATATTGTATTGGTTAATCAGAAGTTTTCCAGTACTGCTAGCATTTTTTGTTGTTGTTTTAATATGATACTGGGTTGGCCAAAAGGTTTGTCTGTTTTTTTTCTGGAGGATGGTATGGAAAAACCAAATTTTTTGATCAACCCAGTATAATCATAGAAAGCTAAACTCAAGAGTATATCACCATAAAATTATCATCAGGCTAATAAAGCTCCTTATAGCATTTACTAATAGAAATGAAGATATTGTCCCTTATAGACTAACCCTTCAGACTACATGTGAACTAAAGTTTCCCTGCATGGTTCATAATCTTTTCAACCAGGTCTGAAATGCTATAATAAAAATAAACAAATAAATTAGTGACAGTCTTTACTGTGACATCCCATGGTGAAAATGAAATTCAACTTTTCACTAAAAACTTCTCTTTACCCCTCCACTATCTCCTCTACAGATTCTAAACCAGAACTATTTGACCAAAGCTGTCAGAATGTATGTGAAAGAGCTGCACCAATAGCACATCTGTGAAAAGTTAAAATAGGCTGTATCAATTAAAGGCGCATGACCACAGGTCACCGTATTCTACTTCCAGGTAGAATTAAAGCCAATCTTTCCTTTTAAGGATATTAATGATGCAAGATTCATCTGCACACCAAGCAAATTTGCTGCTGGCTTATATGTTTAATGAAAATTTCAGAATGAGGGTGAAATCTATATCGTTAGTAAAAACAAATTCTATAAAACACAATCTTGTAAATGAGCTGTAGCTTTAAAAACATATACTATTGCCTATTCCAAAAAAGGACCTTCCCAAGATCAGATGCCTATTAAAAACCAGAAATGTTAGACATCTGTTGCTGTGTTTCAGGAACGCAAAGACAGACATATATTAATACCATATGTGAAGGAATACGATTCCAAAATCCAGCTTTGCTGGTATTTCCCAAAATAAGTTGCCTGGTTTATAGAATAAATACAAATAAAAGATAAATGTCTTAAAAAAAGAAAGAAAGAAACCTCCTCTTAAAAATTAAGCAATACTTCTATCAAATAAAATGTGTCTTTATATAGGCAACATATTGTAACAGGTTTTTACAAGTGGCTTCGTGAAGCAGATCATAGTTATCCACAATTATAAGTAAAGTACAATGTGTATTCAAAGGCAAATGCATGAGAAAATCCTACTAGTAAAAAGTGACTCCTGAGTCAGATGCTTGGGGTAGGGGGAGATGAAGACCAAAGCTGAAAGTGGATGTCATTTTGTTTATTATTTTAGCAGTTTCTGACCCTTCTTAAGTTCAAGGGTGATCAAAATTTGCCTCACAGAGCAGTTTACTCTGGTACCCCCTCATAGGTCAATAGATGGAGTATCATTAACAAGCTGTAGTATTGACTCTGCCTGAGACCTCTCAGCTTGGATTGTGACTGAAAGTTCAGTGACTGGCAAACCAAAACAAAAAGTCTTCCAAAGACCAAAAGAAAGCCCCAAGCTTTGAGGAATGGCATTCATTCTTCTGACAGAATAACTACATCACCAATTCTTTCAGGACATAACGGGGAAAATATCAACCTTCTCATTCACAAGTTGCACTGGTGGTGGGGTTGGGGGGGTGGGATGTCACATTTAGTAATGAGAATTGGATCCTCTTAGGAGGGAAAAAAAAAAGCAAAACATTTGAATTATCTTGGCAGTGGTCAAAATGAGGAAGTGGCTAAGGCACTATCCAATTTAGGAGAGCTCACTAACCTTGTAAAGCATTGATTAATCTAACTAATCTTGTGTAATCACATTGCTTCTGAAGTAATAACTAAGCCTATCTTTAAGAAAGGAGAGGGTGGCTTCCTTAATCAGTTTATAGCAATAATTTCCAAACAGGAAAATAGTCTTAAGGGGTAAATATCTCAGGGAGTAGATGCAGTAACTAGATCTAGAGTCAGTAGAAGCAAGAAGTCTATACTCATGAAATTAAGGCCAATATATTACTAAGGGACTCTTCTGGAAATGAGACAAAAGGAGGAATCACTGCCTTCTTGGGGTGTGTGCAATGAGGTCTCTGACGGAAAAGAGAAGATTTCATGAGAAAGCTTATGCCCTAAGGACTTTGAGACAATTCCATCTATTCCCAGGGACATGGAATATTTTCTACCATCATTGTGGAACTTATAGGAGAACATATTTGCAAAGAATCAGCAAAAGGATCACAGAAACAGTTTCATGCCAGTGCCCCAGGATCATTTTCATCAGGAGATGGGAAGTATGACTCAAGTCCTTTCAGTAGAAGTTCATACCAGGAAAGAATCATAAACTCTAATTATGGCTCAATGTGACCAAGTATACATGGCAAGCAGCAAAGAGAGAAGTCAACCTGCTCTCCTTGGTTAATTTCACGTAGCTTTTCTTGACACGTTACACAATGTACAACTCAGCTTTTCAGTACTTACACTGAAGTAACAAACCTCTCAAACATCAGAGATTTTTACCAACAAAACAGTGACTGCTTAGGTCAGATGTTGGCTGGAGATAGCCGACTACCTCTGCTCAGCAACTCTAGTCAGAGAGGTATCTTCTTTCTGGGTCTGTGCTGAAAGAGCCGTTTCTGTCGGAGGTAAGCCTTCTTGTTGCAGAGGGCTCACAGAACCCTGTGGTGGCTCTTAGGTCTCTGCTTTCATTTCCTTGCCCAAGTGAGTCATATATGTCAACTACAAATTGGCACTTGTCAAGAGAATTGCCAGAAGCTGAACAACAAGGGCGTTTGCCATCTGCCTGGATGGAGGCTGGACCTTGTGCTGCTGCAGGTGTTCACCTTCAACACCTCCTGAGGGAGTTCAGGATGGACTGAGGCACTCTGTGCTCCAGGGAATCTGGTGGGACCTGCCTTTAGATAGATATTTTCAGGAACTGATATCATAATCCCAATCCTTGCTTCTCTTCATATCTAGAAAAGCACTAAATCCCTTCATGATGACATCAGCTCCTCATGGCTGGCAGAAAACCTTTTGTAAAATGAGCAGCTAATTGTACTGAACTCCCCCTTCACCAAAATCTCATATATAATGACCTTCCCCCACTGCCTCTTTGGAGCAGTCTCTTAGAACTAACTGAGGTGCTGTCTTCCAGGCTGCAGGCCTCATTTTGCTCCCAATAAAACTTAACTCACAACCGTCATGTTGTGCGTCTTATTTAGTCAACATACAGCGGCACCTTCACAGCAGGTACTAAGGATCACACAGCAATGGACAGGGATGAGTAATGCTTTCCCAAAGAGGAGAGAGAGTATTGGGAGTAGCAACACAATCTTCCACAATGGAAACTCTGGATGTGAACAAGAATCATCTTGACTTTAACAACTGGACATACTAATTTCAAAACAATCTATGGGGATAGAGATGGGCAAATAAACAACCAAGATATTAGGAACAACTTAAAAAAAATACTTTAAAACAAAGAAAATATCTGATGAATCTACAAGTAAGTCTTTCTTGATGTTAGAAATTATGTCATTCAAAGGATACTTCTGAGAGTAAAGAAAGTTCAGGTAAGCTCAGACAAGTTCCAGTCACCAAGTCAGACCACTGACTTAACCTAGTCAGGTTGAGTGATATGGACTCCACAGTCTAGGCTAGGCTAATATTAAAAGAACAAAATATATAATAAAGACTTAATTAGCTATAACCGAATGAGTTGAAATATTGAATAAACATATTTTACTCTGCCTAAATTTCAGGTTTAAAAAAGCAAATAATAAAATATATTAAAGGAATTGGCATGTTGTCTTAGTTTATTAGAAATTCCCCTAAATTCCTTCCATCTACACTACACTAGATGGTGGTGACCTAGGTGTGGGGTGGGGGGGAAATAGAAAGAAATGAAAATTCCCCAGTAACCATATGTATAATCTATATTACTTTAAAAGAGGAATTTAGGTGCGGATCTACTTCAGAAAATTTGAAGCCACATTTTAGGATTTTTTTTTTTTTTTTTTTTTTGATGCTTATAAGATCATGGCTCAGACAGTAAAGCGTCTGCCTGCCATGCGGGAGACCTGGGTTCGATCCCTGGGTTGGGAAGATCCGCTGGAGAAGGAAATGGCAACCCACTCCAGTAATATTGCCTGGAAAATTCCATGGACTGAGGGGCCTGAAGGGCTACGATCCATGGGGTCGCAAAGAGTCGGACATGACTGAGCAACTTCACTTCACTTCAAGGTCAATATTTTATTTTTTTACTTTATTTTACTTTACAATACTGTATGGGTTTTGCCATACATCAACATGAATCCACCACGGGTGTACACGTGTTCCCAATCCTGAACCCCCTCCCGCCTCCCTCCCCATACCATCTCTCTAGGAATTATTTTTAAGCGTTAGTTTTAACAGTTAATCAGAAAATGCAATAAGCTACTCTTCCCTCACGCTTCCCTGGTGGCTCAGTGGTAAAGAGCCTGCCTGCCAATGCAGGCACCACAGGAAAAGCGGGTTCAGTCTCTGAGTCAGGATGATCCCCTGGGAAAGGAAATGGCAATGCACTCCAGTATTCTTGCCTGGGAGATCCCATGGAGAGAGGGAACCTGGTGGGCTCCAGTCCTTGGGGTTCCAGGAGTTGGACCTAACTTAGTGACTAAACAACAACTCTGTTCCCTGAATTTCTAGTTAATCTAATTTTATGTTCTTAAATCCTAACAGAAATAGGTTAGCATATATTCATACAAGTGTGAGAGAATTTATTATTTACATCAGATATTTGGTCTTTCATTATTAGAAACCTCTTTGAAGTGAAGTGAAGTTGCTCAGTCGTGTCCGACTCTCTGCGACCCCATGGATTGTAGCCCACCAGGCTCCTCAGTCCATGGAATTTTCCAGGCAAGATACTGGAGTGCATTGCCATTTCCTTTGCCAGCGGATCTTCCCAACCCAAGGATCGAACCCGGGTCTCCCACACGGCAGGCAGACGCTCTACCATCTGAGCCACCAAGGAGATTCTTTCTTTAAGGATCTTTAAAGCTCTTTAAGACCTACCAAATATGATAGTCTCAGTTTCCTAATTTGTAAAAGGAAATTAGGTCTTATGAGATAATTATGCAAAGGTTTAGAACAGTACCAGACACCAAGAAAATACTTGATAAATATTGGTTATTTTAAAAATAATTTATCCATCCATTTAACAAACATTACAGCTTGTTCTTACAGTCAGCTGGGCCAACTGTTGGCAGAGGCATGAACATAAATGAAAACTTGAACTGAATGTAAGAGAACTTTCTGTTCTCCTTGAAATTATCTTTTCTAAAAGCTCCTTTCTCGATGTCATAACGTTTATTAATCTGGACAACTGATAATTTCTCAACTTTAAGCAAAATGTTTTAAGAAAAGGATTATTAGGAAATCCTGCTAAATAGATACAAGTAAAAACTAAACCTTTTGTATAAATACCACTATAATTCCCTAGTGTCCTTTCTGGCAGATAACTGCTTCTAAACCCAATACTTTAAGAGCTGTTTGTTTTCACTGAGAGAGAAAGTAATCATAAGCAGTAAAAGGCAAATGCATTTAACTAAAATTTAAGAAGCACATTTTTGTCTGAAGTGATGCATTCTTCTCTAAGCTAGAACAAATCGATGGACTATGTTGACTACCTACCTATTTTTATCAGAGGCACAATAGGAGGATATTAAGACGAATAAGGAAACATTCCTTCCTTCTGGAAGCTTCGAATCTAATCCAAGGGTTATTTTTTCATGTGCAAATTTCCAACTAGCGTAAAATTTAAATTACTTGCAATTCTCTGAACCTTACATGTTCTCTTACAACCAGGGGTGCCCTGGTTAACTTGCTTTCTGAAAACAAATTAAAAACCTTAGGTTTTTAATGTTTGTCAATATCTATGATATACATACTCCCAGCATGGCTTTCAAACAATCAACAGTTGAACAAGAAGCTCTTAAAGTTCCTGACTATTTCACAGTAACTCTTGTGAGGCTGCACAGCCCAGCTCAGCATCCTACTGTTCCCACCCCTATGCCTTCTGCACTGACATAGCTTAAAACTCCCTTTTCCTTCCAGCCTGGATAATTTCTATACAAATGTTAAGCTCCTCCCTGCGCCCCCCTCACCCACCCCCATGCTTTCCTGGTGTCTCAGATGGTAAAGAATCCATCAGCCATGTGGGAGACCTTGTTCAATATCTGGGTTGGAAGATCCCCAGGAGAAGGGAACAGCTACCCACTCCAGTATTCTGGCCTGGAGAATCCCACCACAGAGGAGCCTGGCAGGCTACAGTCCATGGGGTCTCAAAGAATCAGACAGAACTGAGCGACCTTCACTTTCACTGTCATACCATTTGCTTCAGTATGTCTTCCCCAAATCATTTAGTCTGAGGGTTTTGTTTTCTTCCTTTATTCTTTATTTCTCCTTCAGGGCTCTGGACTCACCACAATACTTATCAACACTGTATTGAGAACAATTATGTGTGTCCCCAGCCTTTTCCAGGGAACTGTGTCAGAATCTTTTTACTTACCCTTAATTTCTCACTGCTTGGCACACTTCTTTCTAGTTAGATTACATCAACATGTGTATGGAAATAAACACCACGGGAGATGTACCATATACCACCGGAGTTCAAATAAGAGGGATAATGAACAACGATCAAGAAAACTCTCATGTGACAGATGATACTTGAGAATAGGTTTCAAAATGGGTAGAATTTCCATTAGCGGAGATTGGAAAGTGGGGAGAATGTTCTTTGCAGAGAAAAGAGAATGTACACAGAGTCCCAGGATAAAGCTATGGGGCATCAGGGGAAAAATAAATTGTCCAATAAGAGAGGATTGTCAGCTATATGAGGGAAAGTTTAGTAGGAATCCAGTCTGCTTGGATTCAAAGGGTTGGGTAAGGAAACTGCATTTAATTTGATAAGCAATGGGGAATTTTATAATTAGATATAAACTTTAGAAAGTCTATCTGACAGGAGAGTGAAGGAGAGACTGTTACAAGGAAAGAAGAGTTAGAGGAACATAAGGAAAATTTAAATTAGGGGTTTTTAACGAAGATGTAGGTTAGAAATGTTGAATTTGAGAGATGTAATGTAGCTAGAAATCACAGAGCAGAGGTACATCAGCCTCAACTTTTTTCCTTTCAAAAACAAATCAATAGTAAGCAGACAGATCAAACAACAGAAAGAGTGAAATTATATATATCCTTGGCCTTCAAATCATCTCTTTCCCTGTCTCTTTCAAGTTTAAAAAAACTTTAGCTCTGTATCATAAATGAAAAATTCTTTCTCTACCACAGGGGTGGTAGTAATAATCAATATCATTGTCTTTACTTTCAATATATCTGCCAAAGAAAATGTATATACTTATTAATATGAGAGTGATTTTTACATTTTAAAAATGACATACAAACTGTCATGCTTTGCATGTTCCAAGTACTATGGAATAAATTTTTTCCATCAGTTCTTTAAAAGCATTATGTGGAACGAGATATCATTATATATTGGTGAATCTAAAAATAAGTTTATAAACAAAAATCAGAATCATGACTCCACCTCTAGGTTATAAAAGCCAGATGACGTAAGCAGCAATTCTCCTGTAGCATACCATGTAATTACTAACAAACTCTTTTCCTTGACTTAATCATAAACTTGCTCTTCAACGCAAATCTATGTGCTTTGTTTTAATCTCTAATGAGTAGGCCACTTCTGAATTACGAAAATCCCAAAACAAGGGGTGCTCTATCTCAATTCTTACTACATCTTTAGAGACTATCAACGTAGGAAGGCTACCTTTCACAACATTTTCTCTTGTCAATTATTTTAATTTTTCAAGGTTAGGATTATGACTAGCTCACAGACAATAATAGATGAGTTTATGATGTCATAAAACTAAGATATATATCATGTGGATTTTTTTGGTAGGGGTATATATTAAATAAAAGGACTCTAATAAATCATTAAGGCCTAATGCCTTTACACAAATCACAAAACCCTAGGTAAACAAAACTAAAGCCGCAGGTACTTGGTGGTAGTATAATTTCTACCAGCTTCTTTATTTCCAGAGTAGAAAGAAAATGAGGATTATTGTGGGTCCCTCCTGGCCTAAAGCTTCTTCAGCTATCACCTCCTTCTTGACCCTACTTTGGTTCTATATCATATGTATAAAAATATTCATTATTCAATATGCCATATGGCACTGAAATGATTTTATATGTCTGTTTTCTCTAAAAAAAAATGGGAGGTTGTCTTTTGTTTTTGTAAACCTCAATGCCCTGAACAATGTAGAGCCTAGCACACAGTAGGCCCTCTATAGATGCTTGTCAAAATGAAGTAGTGTGTGCTCACATTGAATTTTTGCTGTTTCACATTAAGCATGTATAAAACACAGCCACTTTTGTAGACCAATTGCCCAAAGTCCTAGGGAAAAATATGGACCATTTCTTTATGAAACCATAAATGCTTATTAGTAAACTGGAGTTTATGTAAAAGGCAACAATACAATGTGAAGTGTGGCAATATACAGACATCATCTTAATGCATAGCCTAGGTGTAGAAATTTTGAGGTTAACGCTGGATTTTAATATATGGATAAAATATCAATAAGAAAGAATGCACCAATATCTTTAAAATGCAATTAAAGATGTAACTGTGTCAAACTGCTGCAGCGAGCTCGAGTTAGATAACAGTGAAAATTTCAGTCTGTATCATCCTATCCAAAGGTCCTAGTATGAGGACAATCCTGAAGGCTATGCTTTTAATCACAAGAGACTGTGGTAGAGAAATGTTTTTCTATTAGGAGGACAAAAGCATAATAACTCTTTCCAACAGGGATGCTGAATATCAAGCCCAAGAAAAAACTCAAGGAATAAATCGGACAGTTAATTCAGTAAATGCACACCTGCTGAAAAGATGAGTAGCCATAGGAGCAAGTATGTAAAGATACTACCTCCTAAATAGGTTTTGAGGTTTCCAATAGGCAATACAGTAGATAGTATTTCCCTTACAATTAGGCCAACAGGGTAACTAACTGCTTATCCTATTAAGAAGACAACCGTGCTATCCAAAGGTTACTATTCAGGGGGAGTTGGAGGAGAGGAAAGGAGCCCCCTTCTGGTTTGCACTTCTATAGGACAGTTCATTTGTGTAAGACCCAGTTACTCATTCAAAGCTTGTATTCAAATCACCATTTTTAATTATAACTGTTGGCTGTAGTGAATAATCTGTGGATGGTTTTGAGTTGCTGCCAAAGACATATTTCCAGGAGACAGGGGAATGAGGGAGCAAAAAATAAGCTTTATGGGAAGAGAAGCTCTTTTCCCATAAATGATAAATCAATCCATTATATTTGTGATAATCAATGCCCTGGATCCTCTTCATGTCATGGTGGGAAGAAGGAAAACCTTAGTGGCTAATCATTATTAATTCATTCACGGCACTAATATTAATCATGAAGAGCTAATGTGATATTAATGTGACTGTAATACAGGCTTCAACAAGAATTTCACTCCAGAATAGAAACACAGTATAGATTTTGTTTTCTAACTTAGTTACCTAACAAGTGCTTTTTAAAGATTTTAAGGGAAGAAGGAAACATCTGACACGCTCTCGACCTGAGTCTGGAACCAGGGGGAATTATACTGCGGGTTCACTCATAAATTTTCTGGTTGGCATAAGGGTTGTCGGAGTCAGTCAGCACTTCTGACACTGAAATGTTCTTCCAGGAAATACGTATTGCTGACTGCTGGGGCAGCAGTCGCAGCCCAGTCAGGTTTCTCGGAATAGAATCTAATCCCTAATGGTGCCTGTCATTTCTTGAAAGGAGTTCGAGGGGGATGAACAAGTAGGGCAATAAAGCCTGACTTCCAATTTTGAATTTAAGAACCTTTTCTGGAATGACTTTAGTGCAGTCTCTTCAAATGTGTAATAGGATTCACTTCTGAAAAGGCAAAAACCATCTCAATTCAATAGAGTCAGTGCTTCAGAAATCAAGGAAAACGTGATCAATGTCCATTCCTGCTGTCTTAGCCCTAGGGCAGGCCACCATCTTATTGGAAAAACTCAACAGCTGGGTGATCTGGCAAACACTTGGGGCGGTAGAAGCGAATAAGGTCCAACACAATCTGACTCACCTCACTTATCTTTTACTGCTTGCATTAACGGAGCAGCTAAGAACTCCTCACATGAATCACATTGTTTCTCACCTCCTTGCTTTATTCATGCCAACTTCTCTGCCTAGAACCCCCTTCTTTCCCATCCACAGACTAGCTTCCTCCTCCTATTTTAAAATTCCAGTCCAGCATCCCTCCCTCCAGGAAGTCTTCTCTGCTACTTCCTTCCCCTGACTCAGTTCTATGCTTGCTGAAATTTCTGGGTGCACGTTTATTGGAATGTCTCACTACATAGTTCAAATGACCATTTTTCCATTCTTCCCCTAAACATGAATTACTCAACACTTAGGTGTATTTCTTATTTATTCTTTCTAACCTCAGCACTTAACTGAACACCTGCCACATAGTAGAGAACTCAAAAATGTTAAATGAGCAAATTACTTGAATACATGAACAAGTATGTTAACAATATGTTTGAACATAAATCTTTCATTTTAAGATTTATGTCATACCAGGCACATCAGTAAGAGCTCACATAATATTTTCCAGCATACGTCTTCAATCTGTTGACTGGTTTACAATTTCTTCATCTTTTTTTCTTAGTAATCCCTAATGTCACCCTTTTTCTAATTCAGACAAGTCTCTGCAGCCCAGTGTAAGGTTACACTACTATTCACTCCATCTTTTCCAAATTTCATCTTTTCTTCTGATGGTTATGTTTGGGAGAAAAAATCTTATGGATGTTTCTTCCTGATTTAATCTATGATTTCTCCATCTACAAAACTGAAAAACTAATAATAATTGGAACTAAGTCTTGTGACATGGTGTGACAGACCAGAGGTGTTGCTATAAAGTCACGCTACTAAACATCAGGCCTCTTCCTTTTTCATACCTCTGATGGATTTTGATATATTTTGGAACAAAATAGAAGGAGGGATAAAAGAGAGGGATAAAATATTTTTCTCCTTTGGGTTAGTGTTCTCCTAATTTTCGATTATATGTGTGTATAACTTCCCACAAGTTTATAATTTCATGGATCCTCTTTAGGCTCCTCAAATTTGACACCTCTAAAAAACTGGAGATCCTCACACGCTTTCCTCTGTTCCCTACGAAAGTCACTCATGGTGGCACTGTCTCAGTGATGGAAGGCTAGAGGCCTCAGTCCATCATGGCCTCCTTTCAGTTCCTAAGTGTGCGCATCTGGAGTGCTATCACTTCCACTTTCAAAATCCCTTTTGAATATTTCCTTTCTTTCCCACCTCCAGGGCCTCTGTCTTCTCATTTGTCATTCACCTTATGCAGTAGCTCCTGAACTAGCCCTGCCTTCCAGGCTCCCCTCCCTCTTTCATGTCCTCCCCACTTAAAAACAGTTATTTAATTACATCACGCCCCTACTTAGGACCTTTAAGCTCAGTATAGGATTAACTCTGAAGTCCTTAGGGTAATACTCATGGTCTTTTCCAATCCATCCCCCAAACACACTTCCAAGTTCATATCATGGCGTTGAAACTCATTCTCTTTCCTCTGGTCACATCTGGAATTTCAGAAGTTTATACTGGCTCAGTGGTAAAGAATCTGCCTGCCAGTACAGGAGACAAAGTTTGACCTCTGGGTGGGGAAGAACCCATGGAGAAGGAAATGGAAACCCACTCCAGTATTCTCGCCTGGAAAAATCCCATGAACAGAAAGATAGGCTATAGCGGAAGGCTATAGTCCATGGGGTCACCAAAGAGTCAGGCATGACTCAGTTGACTAAACAACAACAAATAACAAAAGTTTATACTGAGGATGGTCTGGGAATGCAGGAATTAAGTATTTGTAAAGGGCCAAGGGTTATGCTGGGTCTTGTGTGTGTTGTCTCCTCCTATTCTACAAGAACTCCACGAAGAGGCTAATAACTTCTTCTATTTTAAAAATGAAACAGCAACAGCAACAAACCATGGCCCAGAAGAGTTCCAATCCATGTGTCCTAAATGATTGAGGCGGCATTCAACCCGAGACCCACCTGCCTCTACCGTCTTTCCACGATACCAGGCTGACTGGCGTTCCTCAGAAGTGCTTTTTGTCTGCACTTGTATGCTCTTTCCAAGGGGATTTTCTTCTTTCTGTAATATCTCTTCCTATTCTACCTGTTAATCTGTTTATATTTAGCTTTTAACACCTATATTTCATATAATTCTTTTTATGAAATTTGCTTCATTTTCTTTTCTCTCTTGATGCTTCACACATAAATCTGTCCTATTGCTTATTCAATTGCAATTGTAATTACCAAACTGTGCCATTTTCAATGTCAAGGAGAACATCTTACAAACATTTATTTGGAATCCCATACCTTATATAAACATATGGCACGTAAGAGCTTTAAACATATTTTAAGGTAAGTATGAGTGAATGAGTGTGTTTCTAAAATGAAGGTATGAGGTTAATATCTTTCTCTGAAAATTCGGATGTAAAAGACACATAAATTTCATTTATTACATTTCTTTTTTATTTTATGTTTTATTTTTTTTATTTTTATTTTTTCCCCCTTTTTTTTTTCATTTATTACATTTCTAAACCAATTTTTGATCATATTAAATCTTCCTCCAAGTCTCCATCCTACTGGACTGACAATAAATTTAATTTTGTCATTTTGGAAGTCCTCAAATCTACAAATTTTATGAGGTGCATGAAAGTTGGCAAACAGAATAAAAACTCTTTTTTTAAACTTTGTTATGGCTGCCTTAGGTTTTTGCACTGTTCAACCTACATGTCCCTGTGGACAGGTCATCCTGCTAAATTGTGTCAAGCCTCAGCAGGGCAACTTTCCTGAGGCTGAGAAATCTAGTACCTGGAGTCAGGCACAATATGCAGGACTTGGTCATCCGCCTCTGAGTTTCTGTCCCTGCAGAGCACTTGTTCTTGGGGAATATACACGCCCTCGACCTACTTTCACAGCCCATCTGCTCCCCCGTCAAGCTAGAACTTGCCTCTACCACTCCCCTCAACATAACCCTTTCATAGAGTTAATGAACTGACACTTTCAGAAAAAGAAAACACAAGCAAGAGTCAAGTTTTGTTCAGCTGACTTCTGCTTTAGACCCAGAACGCAATCACTGAATGAAGCAAGCAAACACAGAGGCCTTAGCTACTTTCTTTAAATGAGAATAGGTAAAAGGGAATAGATGTTTGAGAGCGCTTATTCTTTCTTATTCCTCTCAACTGTGAAAGCACAAGTTCATATCTTAAAAACATATCTTGCCATAATGTCTATACACTTGTTTTAGATATTATGGTGTATATCATGTGAGGGGGAATGGCTGTCCAGTGTAATAGTTTAAACATGAACTCTGGAGCCAGTGCTTTAGATTCAAATTCCTGTTTTATTACTTAACTAGCTTATCTGTGTCTTTATTCATCTACTTATAAAATACAAATAATAACAGCACCTTCTTCATGAGGCTGTGTGCTAAATTAGTTCATGTATGCAAAGTCCTTACAATAATGCCTGGCACATAGTTAGTTCCATATATGGGTAAGTCAACACTTCTATCACTGTATTCTTTAGGTACCTAATCCAGTATTTTGTCTCAAGACATTTTATCTCTGATAGCTCTTCTAAATACCAGTTCAAATTTCCAAATGGATGCTGAAACTATTTCTAAGTGTTCGCTGACATTGAAACTCACATATTAAAACCAAAACTATCATTCCATCGAAACAAAACTCGATTCTCATTTACTTTATTTTTTTACTTTTCCAAGGCTTTTTTCAAAGCAAGTCAGTGAATCCTACTGAATCTCTAATCACTTTCATTTTCACCATCACCATTAGTTGAGACCTAATTACAGTAAACCCTCAGTATTGCTGGGTTCCACGTCCAAGACTCAACCACAGATATAAAACATTCAGATAAAAGTCCAGAAAGTTCCAAAAAGCAAAACTTGAATTTGCCAGCCGGGCAACAATTTACATAATATTTACAGTGTATTTACAACTATTTACATAGCATTTACATCGTATTAGGTATAAGTAATCTAGAGATGATTTAAAGTATACAGGAGGATGTGTGTAGGCTATATGCAAATACTATGCTATTTTATTTAAGGGACTTGAGCATCAACACATTTTGGTATTTGAGGGGTCTTGGAGCCAATCCTATATGGATGTAGAGGGATGACTATACATACATATCAGATGAAACAATATATGCTTTCTTCTAATTAGAAAGTATTTCAAACTGAATGAAAATAAAAACACAATATTATCAATTTGTAGGATGTCATTTAAACATTACTGAGGGAAAACATATAACATAAATACCTATATTCTAAAAAAAGAACACTCTCAAATTAATGATTGCATCTTTAATAAATTATAAAAAGAGAAACACAAAAGGCCTAGAAAAGTCAAAACAATCTTGATAAAGAACAGAGCTAGAGGAATTAAAAAAAAATACAACAAACTAGAGAATAAAATGAAGAAAAAGCCAACTTACAGATGTAAAGGACAAACATGGTTATCAGTGGGGAGAAGAAAGAAGGGGCAGTATAGGATTAGGGGGAAAAAAGTTATTATGAGATTACATGAAATCATCTGTGTGAAACTTTTGAAAACTGTAAAGTGTTATAGAATTTAAAGAATCTTTTATTCAGTTGAAATAAAACATTAAAATAAAAACAAAGTTAAACCAAAGAGGAGATAAGTGATAATAGAGATCAGAGCATAAATCAATTAAATAGAAAACAAAAACATCAATGAAACCAAATTCTCTTTCTGTGGGATCAACAAAAGTGATAAACTTTGAGTCAACAGGAGTAAAAGAGAGAAGCACAAATGACCATATCAAGAATGAGAGAATGATCTTCACTACATATTAGACATTAAAGTGATACAAAGGAAAGGTTGTGAATAATTCTATGCCAACAAATTCAATAATTCAGAGGAAATGAACAAATTTATTTGAAAAGTACAAACTACCAAAGCTCATACAAGAAGAAATAGATAACCTGAACACCTGTATATCCATTAAGAAATTGATTTTTCTGTTTAAAATATTTTTTTCTCAAGAAAATTTCAGGCCCAGATGGCTTCACTGATGAATTCTATCAAATATTTAAGTGAGAGAAAAATACCATTTCTACACAAATTCTTCAAGAATATTGAAGGAATGCTTCCAAGCTTATTTTATGAGTCTATCAAAACCAGAAAGAAACAGTATGAGAAAAGAAAACTATAACTTCATTTACATAAAGGTATGTTTAAAATTACATAGATCTAAAATTACAAAGATGCTTACTCCTTGGAAGAAAAGTTATGACCAACCTAGACAGCATATTGAAAAGCAGAGACATTACTTTGCCAACAAAGGTCCATCTAGTCAAGGCTATGGTTTTTCCGGTGGTCATGTATGGATGCAAGACTTGGACTGTGAAGAAGGCTGACCACTGAAGAATTGATGCTTTTGAACTGTGGTGTTGGAGAAGACTCTTGAGAGTCCCTTGGACTGCAAGGAGATCCAACCAGTCCATTCTAAAGGAGATTAGCCCTGTGTGTTCTTTGGAAGGACTGATGCTAAAGTTGAAACTCCAGTACTTTGCCACCTGATGTGAAGAGTTGACTCATTGGAAAAGACTCTGGTGCTGGGAGGGATTGGGGGCAGGAGGAGAAGGGGACGACAGAGGATGAGATGGCTGGGTGGCATCACCGACTCGATGGACGTGAGTCTGAGTGAACTCCGGGCAATGGTGATGGACAGGGAGGCCTGGCATGCTGTGATTCATGGGGTCGCAAAGAGTCGGACAAGACTGAGTGACTGAACTGAACTGAAAATTACAAAGATATAAAAATATTCTAAACACAAATTAAGCAATTCAAATCCAAAAAAAGTATAAAGGGGATAAAATGAATCATGAAAGGTAGGGTTTATTTCAGGAATGCAAGTGTGGTTTAATACTCAAAAAAAATATCAACATAATCTACTGTATTAACAGGCTAAACGTGAAAAAGTACTATGATCTTATTAGGCATAGAAAAAGCATTGAAAAAAATTTCCCTTGTGGCTCAGCTGGTAAAGAATCTGCCTGCAGTGTGGGAAACCTAGGTTAGATCCCTGAGTTGGGAAGATCCTCTGGAGAAGGGAAAGGCTACCCACTCCAGTATTCTGTCCTGGAGAATTCCATGGACTGTATAGTCCATAGGGTGACAAAGAGTCAGACATGACGTAGCGACTTTCACTTCACTGCTACCACCAACATACCACTTAGCAGTGGGAAACTGTGCTTTCCCACTTAACTTAGGAACAAGACAAGAATGTCTTTTTCAACTTTATTCAACATTCTCTTAGAGGTTCTAGCTAGTATAACAAGGAAAGAAAAGGCATCTAGATTGGAAAGGGAGCAGTAACACTGGCTTTATTCACAGATGACATGATTTCCTATGTAAAAAATCCACTGGAATCTGTAAGAAGGCTACTAGAACCATTAAGTGAGTAGAGCAAAGTGATAGTTTACAAGATCAATATTCATGTATCAATTTTATTTTTTTGTATTAAGAACAAACAATTAGAAATTAAATTTTGTAAACTACCATTTACAATAGCATCAAAAATATAAAATATGTAAGGATAATTCAACCAAAAATGTGCACAATCTGTAGCCTGAAATTTACAAAATATCACTGACAGAAAGTAAAGGTGATGTAATTAATTAGAGAAATTTACCTTGCTTATGGATAGGAAAATGTAATCTCACCAAGATATCAAATCTCCCCAAACTGATCCACAGATTATCTAGACAGTCATGACTATTCTAACTTGCCTTTGACAAGGATACCCATGTCATGAACATGCATCTGTCAAAATATACACTTTAAATTTGTGAAACTTCTTTACAAGGGCTTCCCTAGTAGCTCAGCTGGTAAAGAATCTACATGCAATGCAGGAGACTCCAGTTCAATTCCTGGGTCAGGAAGATCCCCTGGAGAAGGGATAGGCTACCCACTCCAGCCTTCCAGCCTGGAGAATTCCATGGACTGTGTAGTCCACAGGGTTGCAGAGTTGGACACGACTGAGTGACTTTCACTTCACTTCTTTACAAGTCACTAATAACCTTAATAAAGTCGTTTAAAAAAATTACAAAAACCTCTCCAATGGCTCTCCATACTTCTCATGAGATAAAATGCAAGGTTTTTAGTGGGAAAAAAAAAAGGGCTTTCAGGTTTGCCTACCAGCTAAATCACTTTCACTTCTTTGAGTATGGGTTCTCCCATCTGTAGAGCAGACATAATGTCTGGCTGAAATGATTGTTGTAAGTAATTATAACATCCTATTTAAAGTGTCTAGGATAGTAAATGATATCTAGTTTTTAAAGTACCTTAAATGTGAGGTAACAAGTGTAAACAATCATCGGCGATTGCCTTAGAGACCTGTCACTATTTAAAAAGAAGAGACTAGGGCATAAAAGAACTACTGTACATTCCTAGTTCACATGCCTAGGGCTCATTCTGAGTTTATGTCCCTTAATAATTTATAGACCCTTATGCTACATACAATTTTAAAACTTGTGAATGATCACAATGAAGTCCATGATTTGGTAACAATACCTGAACTTTCATACCCTTTCCTAGGCAAGTATTTGTTCACAAAATTACAACCTTATCTATTGAGAGGTAATTCTTGCCATCGACTTGTTTAAAAGTGTAAGAAACTCAACCTAAAACAAATTTGATAGACCATAAACGCCATTTGAAATATACAGTTTTTCTTTAAAACTTAACATGTATCTCTGAATTTCAGCAGTTGAGTGTAACTAGGTTTACGACTATGGGCAAGTCTATAACATTTCTAGATCTCTGTTTCTTCATTTTTATAGAGCAAGGCTTGGATTATATGACTTCCAAGATCTTTTTCTGCTTTCAAAATGAATTGCTGGGATAATATATGATGAATTGTTTGCATTCTTGAGGATTATGAATTAATCTTGGATATTTTGAAGCATATTGTTGAATATTTAATTTTATAACGATCATTAAAATACATCTGTGTTTTATCACAGAGCATTATTACAAGCTTATGGAGATATTTTCTTTTTTGGATAATTTGGATCAGCAGAAAATTCAGAGCTCTCAAAATTGGAGAAAGACTGGATCCACTGATACCACCTCCATAAAGTCTGAAGAATATCATTGTTTTAAAATAAATGTCAGTGAGAAGGGCCAAAGCGTGGTATGGATTGGATTATATTATAGTTACATTAATTGCTTTTTTTTTATTTTTCAAGTATACACACTGAAAAATAGAAAATATTTTTTTAGCTTGTTGTACTTGGAATATTTACTTCACAATACTCAGTTTTACTCTATCTCAGAAGATGACAGAATAAAGTGTATTAATATTAAAGCTGGATTTCTCAATAGCCTGCAATTTATTTTGGGTTACAAATTTTGGAAAAGAAAAAGAACAATGGTAAATAGGATTGATTTGTGTGTGTGTGCACATTTGGGTGTTAGCGCCAAGATTTTAAAAGAAAAATAATAGCCAATAAAATAGGCAATTTTGTTGTCCTACCTAAGGTTTTTTGTCTCATACCTAAGGTTTTATCTTTAAAAAGCCATTGTTCTTTGTCTACTTGCCTAATACATGTATGTGTGTAT
Source organism: Budorcas taxicolor (assembly GCF_023091745.1). NCBI lineage: Eukaryota > Metazoa > Chordata > Mammalia > Artiodactyla > Bovidae > Budorcas > Budorcas taxicolor. Next base: position 30,286,393 of record NC_068919.1, read on the forward strand.
GTTCTGGTAGAAGCTGTAAATATGCTTTGCTGAATATAATGCTATAGGAATTCACAACAGAAAATTTAGACATAATGGTGTTTCTATTACTTTGAGAACAATATCAGGGATAATGAACTTGCATATTAGTAAACAAAAATACTCCTGTACTTCTACATATCCACACTTGTATGTGGTGTGTGTATATATATATATATATAGAGAGAGAGAGAGAGAGAGAGGCACACAGACACATACATACACTGAGAATATTTTAAAAGAAACTTGTAAAAATCACAATAGAAGTTGAAGAGAGCACTCACAAAATTTCCAAATCTCTGGATAATACCCAGAATAATTTTTTTAAGAAATGGAAAAATAATTATAAAACATATTGTGTTAATAAATCAGAAAAGGCGCTTGAAATAATCTCATAAAATGTTATAGCTTAAATAATGCCCTTCATCAGTATTCTTTGTTTAACATTTTATGTTTATTGATAAATGAAGATGCATTTAAATAATTCAAAGAAAACATTAGCTGCAAGCAAGGAATTAATAATTGATAGGACTGGAAGGACTCTTTTCACTTGGGAAATAGATAATATTAGCTTAATGTGGGGCTGTAGGAACAGAGGAAATGTAATGGATCTGCCTGCTTTAAACTGATGATGGTTATTGTGGTCTAAAAGTTGCTACAAAGGCAAAAGCGGGACAGCTCGGCAAGGGCAATAGATTTCACTCATAGGAGCTGACAGTGCAAATTGCGGTCTGATGTGTCAGATTTATACATGGGAGGAGACCTAATGATCATGACATAGACTAAGGAGATAAGAAAAAAATAAAATGCGAGTTAAACATAATTGGAAAATGGAAAGAAAAAACCCTTTGAACACAACATGATGTTAAAAATAAGAAAAGATTTCACTTTTCTCTATCACTATGTTTGAGGATGGAGGCCAGTTAGAATGTAGCTACCTTGCTTTTGATCAGAAACACCCATCATAAGGTTTGAGTTAGATTCTCACGGCAACTCAGGCAGGGGCTCCAGCTGCACATGAGCAATGCCAGCATCTTTGGAGGGTCATGGGAGAAGAACACCCTCAGAGAGAAGAGGCACATATGTTGGCTATTTCCATCTCACCTGTATTTGTCCTTCTCCAAATATTAAAGAAAACTGAGTCATACACATCTGGGAGCTCCAGAGGCCATTAATTTTGCTCAGACTTCTCCCTCTCCTCCTCCACTCCCACTCTCCTGCAGAAAGAGTTATTTTTGAGTGTGCCCAGGTAAAGTTCAGATTACTCCCTGGTAAATTCATCTTTTCCATTGGGAAGGACGCCTCAATTTTCTAATCTGGCATAATTTAAATTTAACAGTTATATTTAACCCATCTTGGCCCAAAAAGACCTTTAAATACAATCAGTCATTTCAGAAATCATCCCTCAAATTTGTCACTTTTGCTTTAGAACATTAATTTCCAAAAAAGGCAAATTTACAATTAGTTTCAAAAAAATTATCTCTTTGCTAAAATTTCAGCCACTTACAAAGTCTATGATGTGGAATTTCAAGTTTTTATACATACTCAAATTTAAGGAAACAAGTATACATATTTTGATTAAATCTTAAAGATCAACATCCTTCTCTTCTCATTCCCACTCTTCACACAAAACTCAGAAAAGAAACCACATAAAGAAAAGAAAGGCAAAATAAATCTATATTTTTCCCCAAAGTTCAGTTTCTTCATTTGAAAAGGAAAAAGAAGTAGAATAAAGTCATATCCTCAGATACCTCTCCAGGCCTCAGGCAGGCTAAATAAAAGGGTGAAGTGAGCTAGATGAAGAGGGAAAACCAAAATGAAGAAAGAGTGAGAAACTCATGTTACATAAGAGCTCTAAGTTATTGCCATGCACAAATATGGATTAAGTATTGCAATGTATTCGATTTTCAAGAGAAATAAGAAATGTGATTTTTATTTTCTGTATGGCATCTCACAAGCTTGAAATGTGAGACCAAATTCAAATAACTTGCTTGAACTGGTCCATGTTATACAGAGCAAACAGACATGCCAGCATGACCATAAGTCAAGGGAGTGAATCCAGCCAGGAACTCTGGTGCATATTGAAGGGCCCTCTTGCCTTCTCATTTAGGCATGAACTCACTTCCACTAGAAGTCTCTCATTTGTGCAGACTAAAATCTATCATTTTCATCCTTGCTTTATTTTGGAAGCCAGTTTTCCTGTGGTCAGCAGACACCAGGCTAATTAGAACTTTATGTGACATTGCATTTTCAAAATTTTTCTTAAAATTAAGTTTTAAACTGATTATGAAGAATATATGCTTAGTGTTGAAAGCCTAGAAATTATCCATCACTCCACCATCTCAGAGCAACCACTGTTAGTAGTTTAGTGTATTGCTTTTTCTTTTACTTTCCTATATATGTGCATTAAGTTTTTTTATATACTCAATTCTATCAAATCCTGGGTCAGGAAGATCCTCTGGAAAAGGGATAGGCTACCCTGGACATCCCTGGTGGCTCAGATGGTAAAGAATCTGCCTGCTATGCAGGAGACCTGGATTTGATCCATGGATTTGGAAGATTCCCTGGAGGAGGGCATGGCAACCCAGTCTAGTAGTCTTTCCTGGAAAATTCCCAGGGACAGAGGAGCCTGGCGGGATACAATCCATGGGGTCGCAAAGAGTTGGACATCTCTGAGCGATTAAGCACAGCACACAGCAAGGGAACAACTATACATTACATAATTTCTTTTGGTTAAATCTTACAGATTTAAGTTATAGTATATAGTAACTAAAATCATAATGTATATTTAGTTCTGTTGCAACACTATTTTTCAATGTTATGAGTTCTGGTATACATACTAAAAGCACTTTTAGAAAAGGATATTACTGATTGCATAGCTTTTTAAAATTTTTTGAAGACCTAGATCTGATTCCTTAATAATTGGAATTGAAATAATAATAATTGAAATACTACTCAGACATAAAATAGAATAAAAGTAATAGTTACAAAGACATTAATTGACTCAGAAGGTATTATGCTTAGTGAAATGAGTCAGACAGAGAAAAATACTGCATGATATCACATGTGGAACTAAAAAAATTAAACTAGCAAACTTCACAAAAAGAAACAGACTCACAGATATAGAGAACAAGAGATAGGCAAGATAGGGGCAAGAGATTAAAGTATAAACTCACTGCAAATGGTGACTGCAGCCAGGAAATTAAAAGATGCTTGCTCTTTGGAAGAAAAGTTATGACCAACCTAGACAGCATATTAAAGAGCAGAGATGTTACTTTGCCAACAAAGGTCTGTCTAGTCAAGGCTATGGTATTTCCAGTGGTCATGTATGGATGTGAGAGTTGGACTATAAAGAAAGCTGAGTGCCAAAGAATTGATGCTTTTGAATTGTTGTGTTGGAGAAGACTCTTGAGCCCTTGGACTGCAAGGAGATCCAACCAGTCCATCCTAAAGGAAATCAGTCCTGAATATTCATTGGAAGAACTTACGTTGAATCTGAAACTCCAATACTTTGGCCACCTGATGCAAAGAACTGATTCATTTGAAAAGACCCTGATGCTGGGAAAGATTGAAGGCAGGAGGAGAAGGGGATGACAGAGGATGAGATGGTTGGATGGCATCACTGACTTAATGGACATGAGTTTGAGTAAACTCCAGGAGTTGGTGGTGGACAGGGAAACCTGGCGTGCTGTGGTCCATGGGGTCGCAGAGAGTCAGACACGACTGAGTGACTAAATTGAACTGAACTACATATAAAGTAGTAGGCTTCCCTGGTGGTGCAGAGGTTAAAGCATCTGCCTGCAATGTGGGAGACCTGGGATCAATCCCTGGGTCAGCAAGATCCCCTGGAGAAGGAAATGGCAACCCACTCCAGTATTCTTGCCTGGAGAATCCCGTGGATGGAGGAGCTTTGTGGGCTACAGTCCACGGGTTGCAAAGAGTCAGACACGACTGAGCAACTTCACTCACTTTCACTACATATAAAATAAATAAACTGCATGGATATATTATAAGCTACAAGGAACATACCAATATTTTATAACTATAAATAGAGTATAATCTTTAAATATTGGGAATCACTATGTTGTACACTTCAAATTTATATAATATTGTAAATCAATTCTACCTGCACTAAAAAATATTCTCCTAAAACCTAGATCTGATATCTAAATAATTATCTTTGTTGAGGCCAATAAGTTTTATGCTAACCAATGAGGAAGCAAGTTAGAATCGGTGTAGGTCATTATGGCATGGTATGGACAACCAGCTTACAGATGTACAGGACAAATTTAAGATCAATTAGGGAGCAATAACAAAGAATGTTCAAACTACCACACAATTGCATTCATTTCTCATGCTAGCAAGGTTATGTTCAAAACCCAAGTTAGGCTTAAGTACATGAACTGGGCATTTCCAAATGTACAAGCTGGATTTAGAAAAGGCAGAGGAGCCAGAGGTCAAATTGCCAACATCCGCTGGATCATAAAAAAGCAAGATAATTACGGAAAAACATCTGCTTCATTGACTACTTTAAAGCCTTTGAGTGTGTGGATTGCAACAAACTGTGGAAAATTCTTAAAAGAGATGGGAATACCAGACCACCTTACCTGTCTCCTGAGAAACCAGTATGCAGGTCAAGAAGCAACAGTTAGAACCAAAAACGGAACAATAGATTGGTTCCAAATTGGGAAAGGAGTATGTCAAGGCTGTATACTGTCACTCTGCTTATTTAACTTATATGCAGAGTACATCATGTGAAATACTGGAATGGATGAAGCACAAGTTGGAATCAAGATTGCCAGGAGACATATCAACCTCAGATATGCAGATAATATCACCCTTATGGCAGAAAGTGAAGAGGAACTAAAAAGCCTCTTGATAAAAGTGATAGAGGAGAGTGAAATTTCTGGTTTAAAACTCAACATTCAAAAATCTAAGATCATGGCATCTGGTCCTATCACTTTATGGCAAATAGAAGAGGAAAAAGTGGAAACAGTGACAAACTTTATTTTCTTAGGCTCCAAAATCACTGTGGATGGTGAAGGCAGCCATGAAAAAAGATGCTTGCTCCTTGGAAGAAAAGCTATGACAAACCTAGACAGTGTATTAAAAAGCAGAGATATTACTTTGCCAACAGACATCCACAGTGTCAAAGCTATGGTTTTTCCAGTAATCATGTATGGATGTGACAGCTGGACCATAAAGAAGGCTGAGCACCCAAGAACTGATGCTTTCAAACTGTGGTGTTGGAGAAGACTCTTGAGAGTCCTTTGGATTTCAAGGAGATCAAACCAGTCAGTCCTAAAGGGAATCAGTCCTGAGTATTCATTGGAAGGACTGATGATGAAGCTGCAACTCCAATATTTTGGCTAACCCGGATGCAAAGAAGCAACTCATTGGAAACGACCCTGATGCTGGGAAAGATCGATAGCAGGAAGAGAAGGGAATAACAGAGGATGAGATGGTTGGATGGCAAGACCAACTCAATGCACATTAGTTTTGAGCAAGCCCCAGGTGATGGTGAGGGACAGGGAAGCCTGGCATGTTGCAGTCCATGGGGTCACAAAGGATTGGACATGGCTGAGCGATGAACACAAAAGGAGATAACTATTAGTTACTCATCTCCATCCTGAGCTTTCCTATTTCTTAGTAATATGTTTATTGACTGACCGATTCTTTAATCCATACATACTTTCATTTTTATGGCTTTATTTTTAATCTTGCTTTTGGTGTTCTAGATGCTGCACTATGTTCTAGCAATACAGATACAAATATGACACAAACCCAAACTCTCATTAACCTTTTTAATAGGGGACACAGTTAAGGAAATGTATGACTAAAATCCCATATAAATACTAGAAGTGAAGACCTCAGAGGCTTAAAGATTTCATTCTTTTTCCTTTGATATATATTTTTAAGCTATAAATGCAAATCTTTAATTTTTTACTCTCTAGTTACTAGTTTTGAAATTTACTACTCAGCTCTTTATCATATATTCATTATCATAAGCATTAAAAAACACTTATAAGTTCCAGTTAATTTATGTTTCTATACATACCTTGCAGAATATCCATAGTCTCTGTGCTCAAAGAAGTTGCATTTTAGGTAACAGTGATGTTAAATGGTTCTGATTCTAAAGTCGACTCCTTCAGACTTTTACAATTTCCAAACTTTTAGAATTTTAAATGTATTATAATAGAATAAAATGACCAGTTAGTATTGCTTTATACAAGATTTGCTTTGTTGCCTACTTAAGTGTCTTAGCTTGTACTGATAGGAGAGGAATGCATTTGTTCCAGCTGAGAACAGATACAGGTTAACACTTGGAAAGCCTGTGCCCAAGAGCCCAGTAACTGAGTGTCAAGATTGGCAGCTATCTAAACTGGGGATGGCTAGAAGTGTGAGACTTTTTAATTCTGTTCAGGCTGCTACACCCAAATGCTACAGTCTGGGTGGTTTATGAACAACAGAAATTTATTTCCCATAGTTCTGGAGGCTGGAAGTCTACATCAGATTTCCAGCATAGTCATATTCTGGTGAAGGCCCTTTTCCAGGTTGCATACTACCAACTTCTCAACTTCTCTGTGACCTCATGTGGTAAAAATAGGGATGGGAGTGACATGGGGTCTCTCTTATAAAAGCAATAATCCCACTTCAGGAGGGATCCACTCTCATGATTGAAGAACCTCTCAAAGGACCCACCTTTTAATATCATCCTATTGGACTTCAGGATTTCAACTTATGACTCTGGGAGAGACAAAAACATTTAGGCCATAATAGAGCCAGAGTGCACAGTGAGATCAGGACTAAAAGAAGAAACCAGATAGCCAGACCTCACCAGGTAGTATGGCAGAGCAAAGGCATGCACACTCCAGGACTCAGATACAATTCTGCCTGATTACTGAGCACCACCCTCCACCAATTTTTTATTCAGCTTGCAGCACTTTCTGTACCTTGTCAAAAGAACAGAAAGCACAATTTGGTTACTGGTTTTAGAACTTCCTAATGTTGATTATGTAATAAAAATTGATATTAATTATGATCTGCAGATAAAAGTTTCAGAAGCCCAGACATTTGCTGTGTCTACTTTTTTGTAAAGCAGGCATAGCACTTCCTAAGAACCATACTTACAAGCTGTTTTAAGAACTATCCGTACTTAGGGAGTTTGAAATTTAAAAGCTTAACTTAAATGTTAAATAAAAATTTAACTTTTTATTAAGAATATATTCAGAAATAACCCCCCACACACATAATCAGTTTATAACAAAGGAATCAAAAACATAAAATGCAGAAAGGACAGTATCTCCAATTAAAGTGTTGGGAATATTGGACAACTACATACAAGAAATGAAACTTCACTACTACCTCACACCAAATATATACAAAAAGTGGATTAAAGACTTGAGTGTAAAACCTGAAATCATAAAATTCCTAGAAGAAAACAAAGGTGGTAAGCTTCTTGACATTGGTCTCTGCAAGGATATTTTAGGTTTGACATCAAAGACAACAAAAGCAAAAATAGATAAGTGGGACAACTTCAAACTAAAAAGTTCTTCACAGAAAACAAAACCATCAACAAAATGAAAAGGTAAATATGGAATGGGAGAGAATATTTGCAAATCTTATATCTGATGAGAGTTTAATATCCAAAATGTATAAAAATGCATACAACTCAATAGCAGAAACAATCCAGTTAAAAAATGGACACAGGATCTGAATTGGCATTTTTCCCAAGAAGATATACAGATGGCCAAAATGTACATGAAAAGATGCTCAACATCACCAGGGAAATGCAAATCAAAACCATGGTGAGATATCACCTTACAACCTAGAATGGTTATTATCAAAAAGTCAAGTAATAACACATGTTGGCAAGGATGTGCCAGGAAGGGAACCCTCAAGCACTGGTAGAAATGTAAACTGATGCAGCCACTATGGAAAACAATATGGAAATTCCTCAGAAAATAAAAATAGAACTACTGTATGATCTACTTCTGGATATTTATCCAAAGAAAATGAAAATACTAGCTCAAAAAGATATGCACCCCTACATTCACTGCACCATTATTTACGATAGACAAGATATGGAAGCCACATGTGTCTATCAATGCAGGAATGGATAAAGAAAATGGGGGATACACACATTTATTATTCAGCCATAATAAAGCCAGAAATCTTGCCATTTACAACAACATGGATAAAACTTGAGGGAATTATGCTAAATGAAACGTCAGACAGAGAAAGACAAATATTGTATGATCTCACTTATGGGTGGACTCTAAAACACAAGTCACAATCATCACCACCACTCCCACAACAACAGAGCTCATTGATAATGGAGACTGATCTTTCTCAGGGAGATGTAATAAGTCAGGAGGTACAAATACAGCATGGTGACTATACTCAATAAAACTTGTATTGTGTATTTCACAGTTGCTATGAGAATAGATCTTAAACATTCTCACCTCCAGAAAAAAAATTTTTCTAACTATGCATGGTGTTGGATATTAACTAGATTTATCATGGATGTTAACTAGATTTATTATGGTGTTATTTCACAATATATGCAAATAGTGAATCAATATATGTATATACACCTAATATAATATGCAACTAAATGGCAGCCCACTCCAGTATTCTTGCCTGGAAAATCCCATGGATGGCGGAGCCTGGTAGGCTACTGTCCATGGGGTTGCAGACAGTCAGACAGGACTGAGTGACTTCACTTTAAAACTAATGTATAATATTTCAATTATACCTCAATTCAGAAAAGTTTATTAAGCTATCTCAAAGTTCCATGGATGGTGGATAGTAAATAAACAGCCCCTACCTTCCGCTTACCTCCAAACTTACTGATGAGAAAAGACATGTGAAACAAATGGAAAATAACACAAGATAAGGAAAAACTGCACGATTCAGGTCTAATACCTCATTCTACTCACTGGAACTTCTCTTTACAGAGAAATTTGGTACATAAAGAAATTTGTTCTAGTTAAGCCATGGCAAACATCTGAATGTGGTAAAGTTGTTAAAATACTCTTACCTCAGTTCTTTACTCTTGGATGATTTCGAACTGACTGAAAGTGGTCTGTTCTACAAGCAAATCCTCATTTCTCAGCTCTCACTTTGCCTGGTGGGTTAAGTCAGGACATGTTAGGTTAACTAGTGCTAGCGAAGAGGAAAGATAAAGGACAATACACTAAAACTGAAAAGCAGAATTCACAGTGATATCAGAAATAACCAACCAGTGGGATGCACAAATCCCCTACAGACATAAGGATTCCTCACACTGCACACACTAAGGATGGGCTAAGATCACAGGGATCGCCCGAGTTTGAAATCCCAAGTAACTCAGATTCTTGCTCACAGCTGCTCACCAGTCCTTTTGTCTACATTCAATGGTATGTATGTGTGTGTGAAAAAATCTCAGTCATGTCCCACTCTTTGTGACCCCATGGACTGTGCCTGCCAGGCTCCTCTGTCCATGGGCTCTCCAGGCAAGAATACTGGAGTGGGTTGCCACGCCCTCCTCTAGGGGATCTTCCCAACCCAGGGATCAAACCCAGGTTTCCCGCATTGCGGGCAGATTCATTACCATCTGAGCCACCTGGGATGGTGCTGCTGCTGCTGCTGCGGCTAAGTCACTTCAGTCGTGTCCAACTCTGTGTGACCCCATAGACGGCAGCCCACCAGGCTCCCCCATCCTTGGGATTCTCCAGGCAAGAACACTGGAGTGGGTTGCCATTTCCTTCTCCAATGTATGAAAGTGAAAAGTGAAAGTGAAGTCGCTCTGTCGAGTCCGACTCCTAGTGATCCCATGGACGGAGGAGCCTGATAGGCTACAGTCCATGGGGTCACAAAGAGTGGGACATGACTGAGATTTTTTTATGGGATCCCCAAATCCCAAAATCCATGGGATTTTGCAGGCAAGAGTACTGGAGTGGGGTGCCATTGCCTTGGTAGACATGTATATAATGATGGGCTGCAGAAACTGCAGTGGTAGAGAGCAAATTTTTTCCACAGCCAATATGGCTCCTCTCAACACAACATTGAGCTGTATGAGCCAGCAATGACGGTAGATACATATATCTAGGATTTTGTTTTTTAAACTATATATACTGCTTTTAATAGCATGATTACAGCTGTTAAGTAAGTGATGCCTCTAGACTGAAGAGGACTGCAATGAGAAGCACCCCAGCCAAGAGGCATGGGAGCAGCATGCTCTTCTCATTATTGCCAGTTAGTAAGGACAGAACATATGGTCACTTCACAAAGGTGAGTTATCAACCAACAAACAGGAATCCCAGCCAAGTTTCCCAGCCAGATTCCTTCTTTTAAATTCATTTATACTCTCTATTTCTTCTTCTCTCTTATTTTGAATTATTGTTTTTTTGTTTTTCTTTCTTTCATCATGGGGGCAGGATATATCTTAGGAAACTCTTTTCCAACCAGGAAAATAACTTAGGAAATCAGTGCTCAGAGTGACACCCTGCCCGCAACCTATGGACAGTGAACAGTTAGCAGCTATAACTAAACAATGTTGTCCCTGGCAATAGAACAGGCAGGTCTGGTATCAATTTGGTTCTAATGTTTAGTAGTTGGGTGGTCTTAGGGAAGTCATAGAACCTTATTTTACCCAAGAATCTTCAGCTATAAAATGAGTAAGCCCCATCTCAAAGTCTGCTGAAAGGATTAAGTAAAATAGCAGCTCTGGCAAGACCAGCGCTATGTCTGCTGCTGGCATGTAGTCAAGAAGGACTGTTATTGATATTAGTCTTAAAATGGCATTTTTTTTTTAATTTTCTGGTGACAATACAGTGCTTCAGAGAATTCTGACTGTAACTAAGGGGCCTTAAAGTGAAAGCAATTCCATTTTCTTTTCTCTAAAATGAAGAGAGCTCCTAGAGATGCCCAGCCCAGCAGCCCCTGCTCCCTCACGAGAATGGCCCCACACCCTTCCCTAGCTGAAGAGTTAGGCCACACTCACCTTGGTGGCAGCCCAGCAGATCCAACCTTTGCCATTGGGGTTGATACTTATCAGCACCAGCCCCTCCACCAAGTAGCTGAGAGGGTCAGAGGAGAAGGAAATCCTTTATTTGGTTTCCAGAGGCCACTGATGACCCAAATGTCTACAGCTGGGAACATTCCTGGGGTCCACTTTCAGCTGTTCCTCCCTATCTGCCTCCTTACCTGGAACCTTTTGAATGCTTCCATTTCTTTAGAATCTATGCCTATATCACTATTTTCCACCCCCACCCCCATATAACTTTGAGTCCCTGGGACTGCAAGGAGATCCAACCAGTCCATTCTAAAAGAGATCAGCCCTAGGTGTTCTTTGGAAGGAATGATGCTAAAGCTGAAACTCCAGTACTTTGGCCACCTCATGCAAAGAGTTGACTCATTGGAAAAGACTCTGATGCTGGGAGGGATTGGGGGCAGGAGGAGAAGGGGACGACCGAGGATGAGATGGCTGGATGGCATCACTGACTCGATGGATGAGAGTCTGAGTGAACTCCCGGAGTTGGTGATGGACAGGGAGGCCTGGTGTGCTGCAATTCATGGGGTCGCAAAGAGTCGGACACAACTGAGAGACTGAACTGAACTGAACTGAATATAACTTTGAAGATGTTGTTGTTTTAAGACTGAAGATAAAGCACCTTAAATTTAAAAAAAAGTTGCACTTTTGTTTGTGTGAGATAGAGACACACATTGTTTGTTCTTTGTAAAAAGTTTAAACAAGGTAAAAGTCCTTAGAAGGCATCGACCCACTCCTGTCCTGCAAGTTCCTGGGGTTAGATATTTATGTCCTCCATCCCCATCCTCCCCTTGTTAACAAAAAGGAACAATTTGAAGAGAAAGTAAAGATAATAATTACACTAAAAAATACATTAAACAACATTAAAACCCCAAACAAGAAAAATTTAGCAGACTGTCAGCACCATTTACCCTATTTTCTGACCCCTCTACCCTCTCCCACCTCAACATCCCTCTCCTCACATTCTCCTGCACCTCCCGACAGTCTCTCACTCCCCCAAAGCTCTGGTCATGTGACTCACCTTTGGTGGTTGAAGGAGACCTCAAATGCGTGGGCTGGGTGAGGACAGAGGCGCAGGACACTGGAGAACGGGCTGGGAAGAGGGGAGCATCAGGGAATGAGATGCTAAGAAACACGCAGGCACCGAAGACTACCAAAGACTACACAAGAATTCCACAAAATAATCGACCGTCTGAGCTACCACAGAAGACCCTAAGCAAAAATACCTAGTACAATTCCTGTTTCATCGTAGTACTTAGCAGACCAATAAAAGTATTGCAGCAAGGTTTCTACAAGGTAATGTAACCAAACCAAGCTTGGGTCCACTCACTGGCACGCAGTGAAGCCAATTTACTGAAGGTTGTGGTGAAGGAAGGTGCAGCGTTTAGTACAAGGCCCGGCAAGCAGTAAGCGCAGCTCATGCTCAAAAGACTCAAACTCCCCAACAGGTTTCAGGTTTTTAAAGACAGGATGAGGGAGAGGGTTTCAAGGTATGTGATCAGCTAATCAACATCCTTCTGATTGGCTGGAGATGAAGTAATTGGGAGTCAACATCATCAACCTCATATGTTTAATTTCTCCCACCTGGTGAGGCTTTTAGTATCTGCAAAACCGCTCAAGGTTATGGCTCAGGATATTATCTATAGTCTTTGAGGAAGAACTAAAGTGCTTGACTTTGTTGAATGGCTAAACTATTACTATTTTGTCTTGCTTGACTCTTTTCCTTTGTGTCTGTATTTCCTCACTTCTGTGATTAAATTTGCTCTTTGGAATTGCAAAAGGTCTAGGAGGGTACAGTTTTTCTACAAACAAGAGGCATGCAGAGGACATGGAGGGATCTGTCCCAGGAAGGCGTCATGAGGTCCTGCTTGGTTACAATCCCCCATGTTTTGATACTCCTCAATCTTGAGGGAGAACAGGTATGGGATGAGAAAGGGAATAACGTTTTGAATAGAGTGGTTAATCATGAACTTTGCAGAGCAACTCAATTTTAGGGAGACTCAGTTTCAGTAAATTCTGTTGTCGTTAAGTTGCTAAGCTGTGTCTGACTCTTTGAGAGCCCCTGGGCCATACATAACCTGCCAGCCTCCTCTGTCCATGGAATTTCCCAGGCAAGAATACTGGAGTGGTTTGCTATGCCCTCCTCCAGGGGATCTTCCCAACCCAGGGATCGAACACTCATCTCCTATATTGGCAGACAGATTCTTTACCACTGAGACACCAGGAAAGCCCTTCAGTAACTTCTAATCATGTGTGAATGTGTAATGTAGACATGGAAAAAAGAAGGCTAAAACATAAGAACTCTGTCATATTTTAGGCCTTCCCTGTATCTCAGACAATAAAGAATCTACCTATAATGCAGGAGACCTGGGTTCTATCCCAGGGTCAGGAAGATCTTCTGGAGAAGAGAAAGGCAACCCACCCCAATATTCTTGCCTGGAGAATCCCATGGACAGAGGAGCCTGGTGCACTACAATCCATGGGGTCGCAAAGAGTTGGACATGACTGAGAGACCAACACACACATATATGACATGGAAAAGCTTGCTATAAATAATTTCACAGTACCATTGTTCCATCTTCTCCAATCATGTTACAGACTGTACAAGCAAAAGAGTGAAAAAAAAAAGAAAAATACAATATTTACTTATACAATCATCCTTCAGGTACCAGTAGGGTGTCTGTTCTAGGACCCGTGGGATATGCAAATTTGAAAATATTCATTTCCCTTATACAAAATGGCATAGTATTTACATATAACCTATATACATCCTATGTATACTTTAAATCATCTCTAGATTACTTATAATACCTAAACAATGTAAATGTTATGTAAATAGTTGTAAATACAATGTAAATGCTATGTAAATAGTTGCCAGTCTGGCAAATTCAAGTTTTGCTTTTTGGAACTTGCAGGAATTTTTTTTTCTGAATATTTCCAATCCACAGTTGGTTGAATCTGCAGATGTGGAAGTCACAAACACAGAGGGCTACACTATTCAAGGTTGGTACCAAGTACACACACACGCACATGCATGTGCACACACACAACAAAGTAAAATACTTCAAATGATGATGAAATTGGGGTAAAGAAAAAATCAGAGTAAAAAGACATAAACAAAACAAAAAGTGAAATTAATTTATGGCGTGCTTTTTGTAAAGCTTTCTTTCTATGCTGGCTAGAGGAGGACCACAGGTTTTATTTTGAGCTTGCATTACAATGGAACAAGGCAGCTAGATTTTAGCTACCCAGAGTTATTCTTGCCTCTCGTATGTTCAGTATCACTAGAGTTTGTTTTTATATTGGAAGCTCCAAAGCAAATATCACTACCTTCTGACACAGAATATAGTCTACAGACTTTCTATTTGGTTAAAATTTTATAATGCTTAATTAAAAATATTCTGCATCCTTTAGAAAAATGAGACTGCATGTAGAACAGTTGCAGTCTGAGATGGCCAGAAGCAGGGAGAGGAGATGGAGCTTGGCTAGCTGGAAAGCGTACACCCCCATCTTCTGCTCAGCTCTGCCCCATGGACATGAGGGCCAGTGTGGCCAGCATTTATTGGTCAGTCCTTTCATTTCCAAGGACTACTTAGTTTGGTTTCTCAGATCTACTTGTTCACTGGGCAATGAGCCTAATTTTTAAAAAGTAAGTAGATATAGAAGATGATGATAAAGTCAACATTCCAAACAGAGTGAAAAAGGTCACTTCTGTGTAAAAGAGAGTAGAAGTCAGATGAAAATAATTTTGAGTCTACAAATAAGTACTGGGGAGGATATGGAGAAAAGGGAACCCTTGTACATATTGCTGGGACTATAAACTAGTACAGTTGCTATGGAAAATAGCCACTCTAAAAAATAAAAACTAATTCAAAAAGATACATGCACCCCCAATGTTCATAGCAACATTATTTACAATAGCCAAGATATGGAAGCAACCTAAGCATCTATCAACAGATGACTGGATAAAGAATATGTGATACCACACACACACACACACACACACACACACACACACACACACACACACAATACTGTGTATGCTTGCATGCTAAGTCACTTCAGTTCAGTTCAGTTCAGTCGCTCAGTCCTGTCCGACTCTGCAACCCCATGAATTGCAGCACGCCAGGCCTCCCTGTCCATCACCAACTCCCAGAGTTCACTCAGACTCGCGTCCATCGAGTCAGTGATGCCATCCAGCCATCTCATCCTCTGTCGTCCCTTTCTTCTCCTGCCCCCAATCCCTCCGAGCACCAGAGTCTTTTCCAATGAGTCAACTCTTCGCATGAGGTAGCCAAAGTACTGGAGTTTCAGCTATAGCATCATTCCTTTCAAAGAAATCCCAGGGCTGATCTCCTTCAGAATGGACTGGTTGGATCTCCTTGCAGCCCAAGGGACTCTCAAGAGTCTTCTCCAACACCACAGTTCAAAAGCATCAATTCTTCGGTGCTCAGCCTTCTTCACAGTCCAGTTCTCACATCCATACATGACTACTGGAAAAACCATAGCCTTGACTAGATGGACCTTAGTCGGCAAAGTAATGTCTCTGCTTTTCAATATACTGTTTAGGTTGGTCATAACTTTTCTTCCAAGGAGTAAGCGTCTTTTAATTTCATGGCTGCAATCACCATCTGCAGTGATTTTGGAGCCAAAAAAAATAAAGTCTGTCACTGTTTCCACTGTTTCCCATCTATTTCCCATGAAGCGATGGGACCAGATGCCATGATCTTCATTTTCTGAATGTTGAGTTTTAAGCCAACTTTTTCGCTCTCCTCTTTCACTTTCATCAAGAGGCTTTTTAGTTCCTCTTCACTTTCTGCCATAAGGGTGGTATCATCTGAATATCTGAGGTTATTGATATTTCTCCCGGAAATCTTGATTCCAGCTTGTGTTTCTTCCAGTCCAGCGTTTCTCATGATGTACTCTGCATATAAGTTAAATACGCAGGGTGACAAAATACAGCCTTGACGTACTCCTTTTCCTATTTGGAACCAGTCTGTTGTTCTATGTCCAGTTCTAACTGTTGCTTCCTGGCCTGCATACAGATTTCTCAATAGGCAGGTCAGGTGGTCTGGTATTCCCATCTCTTTCAGAATTTTCCACAGTTTATTGTGATCCACACAGTCAAAGGCTTTTGCATAATCAATAAAGCAGAAATAGATGTTTTTCTGAAACTCTTGCTGTTTCCATGATCCAGTGGATGTTGGCAATTTGATCTCTGGTTCCTCTGCCTTTTCTAAAACCAGCTTGAACATCAGGAAGTTCACAGTTCACGTATTGCTGAAGCCTGGCTGGGAGAATTCAGTCGTGTCCAACTCTTTGCGACCCTGTGGACTGTAGCCCATCAGGCTCCTCCACCCATGGAATTCTCCAGGCAAGAATACTGGAGTGGGTTGCCATTCCCTTCTCCAGGGGATCTTCCTCACCCCGGGATCAAACCCACATCTCTCAGGTCTCCTGCATTAGCAAGCAGGTTCTTTACCACTAGTCCCACCTGGGAAGCCTACAGTGTAACGGTATGTGTGAATGTGTGCCAAATTGCTTCAGTTCATGTCCGACTCTTTATTATTCAACCATAAAAGAATGCAATTTTTGCTATTTGCAATGATGTAAATGGACTTGGAAGGTATTATGCTTAGTGAAATATGTCAGACAGGGAAAGACAAACACTGTATGTTATCATTTATATGTGGAATCTAAAAAATAAATCGAAGGTGTTTAATAAGACAGGAAAACACACATAGAAGCAGAGAACAAATTAATGGTTACCAGTGGAGAGAGGGAAGGGTGGAGGACAAGATAGCATCAGGGGACTAAGAGATACTAATTACTATGTATAAAATAAATAAGCAACTAGGAAATATTGTTCAGTTCAGAGAAATATAGCCATTATTTTACAATAACTTTGAATGGAGATAATCTGTAAGAATATTGAATTACTCCATTGTACATACACCTGAAACTAATATAATATTGTAAATCAACTATTCTTCAATGAAAAATTTTAAAGAAAAACAAAGATATTTTATATTAAAAAGTAAAAAATGTTTTTGAGAATGCTCCCTTCCTTGACATGATTACTAAAGAGACAACAACCAAGAGCATGCATTAATAGAGAGCTTTTAAGCTTTGAAAGATGCTTTCCTTCACTGGGATTATCAAACTTTTTTAGTAAAGAAGCACAAACAGCAGACAAAAATTAATGGTTAACACTGAGGAGCCAGGAGTACAGACCAAAGTAGGTCCTCAAAAGTAAGAAAATTCTTTGAAATCTTACATTTCATCTCAAAAGTTCACGCAAAAATTCATGATATAACTGTGTTTATTTTAATTAAAGGTCCAAATCAAAACAAGTTAACCTAGTCTACAAAATCTTATAACAAAACTGATGCCCTGGGAAGATGTAGTGTTTTTATTCTGTGGTTTCAAGGACCTGTCACCACTGCTATATGCTTCCCAGAAGGATGGGGAGCCCATTTGAGGGTCAGGCAGCTGCAAAAATTCCTCCAGACTTCATAATAGCCTTTATATGGATGAGTAAGTGATATTCTTGTTCTTTTTAGCAGATACAGAAAGTTAGACTTAAGGAAATGAAACGCTTACCTCTTGCTTCTAGTTAGTGATGACTGTGGACCTAAAATCCAGGTCCTTTAACTCCATGACTTCTTCCCATTTGGAACCTCCAAATTCAGTTTCTACCAAACTTCAGTCCACACTTTGTGTGACTGCTATTACAACTTGAGGTGGTCTTCCAAAGCTTGGAGATGCAACATTTACCTAAATAATTCCAGGCAATGAGACAGTTTTGTTAATTTTGTTTTATTTTCAAAATGTCTTTGTGTCTGATAGAGGATAGTCAACATGTATGTTAGGAATTTGATGTGCTGAGAAGTTCTGCCTTGCCATATATTTGCTGTCTGCTGGTTTTGTTCACAAATGTGAAGCAAGGGAATAATCTCTTGTGTTGCAGTAGTGGCTGTGTTATAGACTACTGACAACAGGTAATGAAAATTGGACCTATTCTTTTAGATGACTGGTATTAAATGGAATGGCTCTTTGAGAGGTACCAGTTTTCTAACTGGCGGTCTTTTGAAAGAGGCTTTTCCATATGTGTTTGCCTTCTGAAAGAGTATTGGATGGGGGCAGTCTATCACCCTTTCCAATAGACAAGATGGATTAGTTTTGACTGACTGTGTAAGAAGCTTGGTTCTGGTCCAGCTGGCAAGGGCATAAAGCAAAGTAATTACTTGAAAGTAAAAAGGAAAGAAAAGAAAAAGATAGATATTGTATCCAGTATCCTCCCTGTTTACTTAGGATTCCAAATTTCTTTTGAATTTAAAAAAAATACATCTTTTTAGGGCCAAAAAATAAAATTCCATAGTATCTCAGTGGAAACCCCTCCAATAGCGGTTTGGGTGTTAATAGTGGTGTTCATTATTTTTCCTTTGAAAATATTTATTGAAATCATAGTAATTAATTTTAAACCAGACTCTCAGAATCTACATGGACTCTTGAGACAAGTGAAAGCATTAACTATAATGGAAAATGTGAACACCATTCATTTCTTGAGACAACAGCTATTTAATATCTGAGCTACCAGGAAAGCCCATTTAATATATAAACTATATTAACTCCTAACCCCTTCTGTAGTGGTGAAATTCTAGATAAACAGTTATCAAGTAAATATATGTCATAAATATATAAAATATTAAAATGAAATTATAAAATATGATTGTTTTATAGTTTTTAAGGGAGCAGAAGAACAAAGGAGTAGCTTAAAATCTCAAAACACTTTAGTTGGATGATCTAATTTATATAAATACCCTTGAAAAGTAATTAAGAACAGGGAATATAGTTCCTAATTTATAATTATCAGAAGTGAGGCACAGATTTCATGACTTTTTCAAGTCACTGATCATAGGCTTATTCAGAAATAATGTTATAGTTGGCTTATTCACACACTACTAAGAATTTTAGAATTTGGTGAAATAAAAAAAAGAAAGAAAGAAATATGTAAGGGCATTGAAGGAAGGGGAAAAAATGCTTTGAATGGATTCGTTTTCTTCTCAATGATTACCCTTTCCCCAGTTCTTCAGGATTAAAAATTTTAAAAACATTTTCATATTCAAGTAACTATCCAAACTATTTAATACCATACCAAAAAAATGCTACTTAGAAAGCAGGTCTCAAGAAAATATACTTTTCCATTTTTAAATTGTTCTTCATGATTCACTGCACCTTAGGCTCTTCCCAGTGGCAAGCTCTACTAAATAGGAACATAGCTGGAGAGGGATTCCACCCTACCCACAGATAGTAAGCAAAGAGACTTATTGTTGGGTGACAGCTATGCAAAGAAGGGCTTTAGACAGCATACACCTGTGTCTGAACACAAAGCATGGCAGTTAGGTGTGCTTCTGCACAGGACTTAGAATCTGTGAGGAAACAGATAATTTCTATATAGTCCAAGTCCTCAATACTCAGTTTTAAAAGCATGTGATTTTCCAGAAATCACAGTTTTGTTTTTGTTGTTTAGTTGCCTTTGTGACCCCATGGACTGTAGCCCTTCAGGCTCCTCTGTTGATGGGATTTCCCAGGCAAGAATACTGGAGTGGGTTCCCATTCCCTTCTCTGGGGCATCTTCCCAACCCAGGGATCAAACTCAAGTCTCCTGTATTGTCAGGTGGATTCTTTACCACTGAGCCACCTAGGAAGCCCAGAAATCACAGTACCATGTGTTATAGAAGTACTCTAGGAAGAACATGCTGAAGATGGCAGGGAAATTATTCAGCAACTACTACAGCTTAGACACTGACTGATTGTAACAAACTGCCAACTGCAGGAGGGTCCAGGAGTCCCCTTGCTGATCCAGGCTTCAACTCCTAAGTCTGGATTGAGGAAGGTCAGAGAGTCTTAAGGGGTTGTGGTTGTGAAGGGGTAGAATAAAGTAGCAGCTATTTAACAAGTATATAAAAATATTGCAAGGTTGTAGTTATTAGTACAGCTATGGCAGTTCATACCACTGAATAGCAGCCCTGGTATTATGCTGTAATATTATTGAGTGATTTGTTTTCTACTTTGGTTAATTTGTAATCTAATTTTAAGTTTTCGATGGGAAAATGCATTCTGAGTTCTGTTTGCTACTTACACATTCTACTTTACTATATATACACATGAACTTTTGAAACACAAACTCATTTTATATTGGACATCATCTGTAACATGGATAGTGTATCATATTACCATCGGTGGTCTTCTCAAGAGGTATATTTTGAATAATAATATATCTTAAGCTCTTCCCCTAGCCAAATGATAACTGAGTGTCTTCATAGCCTTTTAAATATAACTTATGCTTCTTAATATTTAAAAATGAGGTCTCAGGACTTCTCGGGTGGTTCAGTGGCCAAGACTCCATGCTCCCAGCAGCTGGCCTGAGTTCAATCCCTGGTCAGGGAACTAGACCCCACAGGCCACAACTAAGACCAGGAGCAGACAAATAAATAATTAAATGTTTTAAAAATGAGGCCTCTATTCCGCTATTTCAGATTTTCAAATTCAGGATTTATCCTAACTTTTGGAATCCTCATTAGATAAATGAGACAAAGTCGGGCTGTGGTAGAGGGGGCCCAACTTGATGTAAAAGGAGACCAGCAAAGGGCCTTGAGAGATCGCTGACACTCTCCTACTTCACTGGGGTCCGCATGTCTGATGTTTAACAACTCCCTTTCTCTGGACCCACCTGGTCCAGTCCAGGAGCCACTACCCGCATGTGAGTATTTATTAAAATTTTAGTTCCTTAGTCACATCAGCCCCATTTCAAATATCCATTAGCAACATATGGCAAGTGGCTAACATACTGGACAGCACAGATGCAGTTCTATTTCATTGAAGCAAGTTTTATTGGATAGTTCTGGTCCAGAAGTTTATTATATCTCACTTTAATTTCCCTCACTTAGAGTAAAAACATTTCCTCTTTTTTCTGTCTCCAGAGGAGGGAGAAATAGTTTAGCTCATCAGTCAAAATTTATTCTCAAGTTTCTAAAAATGATTATTGTCATGTTTTCATTTGTGTGCTTTTAACCAAACTATTCTACAGAAGGACCACCATGGGTCCTTTTATTCTAACACATGGTGAGATTCTCAAAATCCAAAGTTTTCTATGCCTTTATTTTGCAATTATAAATCTTAGATCTGCATTTAATTCTCTAACACAAATCTAACATTAAGTGTTATATTGTGCCTCTAGGAATCTCCCTTAGAAAATTTTCTGTTAAAAATAAAATGACACTGGCTTTATAACTATTCCTCCAAGTAAAGAAAAGAAAAAGAAATCAAAACGAATATTCAGGTAAGTTTCTTACGTTGCCCAGATGAAGATCCGCTAAGAACAAGGAAAAGACTTTAGACCAAATTCAAGTTTTCATGGGTAGACACTGTTTTCATGGGTAGACACCTCCAACATTCTCCTAGACATCACTCTGACTGCTGAATATGATTTGGTCATGGCTCAGTGATGTTTTCACTAGACTATAGTACACTATACAAACCAGATAAAATCTAGGGAGAAAAGTCTACCCACTATTTAATCTACATGATCCCAAGCTCAGGTAAGATCAGTTGTTTCACTGGGTTGACCGATTCTTTAGGCAGCATCTATGTTATCTGTGAAGAGATGTTATTTAGAAACTAGCAGCCTCTTAGTTTCCCATTTGTATCACCAGACAAAACAAGTAGTAACAGATTTCTCCTTTGCAGTGATTTTATATATACCTTTTGGGTTTATCACCTGCAATAGGAAACCTTTCAGAGTGTTAATTCAGTTCTTGTTCCCTTTGACCCTGACAGACAGAATTGCAGACAAGGGTGTGTTTTTATCCTCTCGACCTTGGCTCCAGTAGGGGCTGAGATGGCAGTGGGCTTGAGAACACTACTGAAAGGATTTTTTGCCAAGCTGGCTGGCATTTTGTAGTGTATTGATGCAGTATTTGTATTGGCATCATGAGTGCTGTCCTTCTCATTTTTTAAATGTAGCTATTAAGAATGCAGCTTTTGTTTATTTTTATACGGTTAGAAGAAAAAATGAAAATGCCTTGATACTTACAATCAACGGATGTGATATGCCAGGGTAAATCCCTTGGGTAAATCCCAAGCTAATTTTCCCTTTATAATATTTCAGTTTTAGTTTTAAAAAGTCATAGCTGTTTATTGTTTTTTATTAAGTCCTGTTTAAAGTAAAGATAGGGATGTTGAAGATAAATTATATCAATACTACCAACTCAATTTCTGGAATGTAGCTAGTCTAGATAAACCAGGGTTTTGAATTTCCTTTTCTTTTTTGGTCTTAATTTTGTTTCTGACCTTTAAAAAATCTATCACCTTCAAAAATTTTTTTGAATTTTGAGAAATTTTTTAATTCTTCAGATCTCTTCTGAAGCCAGAGATAAAACCAGCCAAACTACTCTCAAAATATTAATACATTCATTGAAGTTCTCATCAACTCTTTTTTTAATTGTATATATACACAGTAATAAAAATTATTTAATCAGATTTTCCCATGTTTAGAAGAGCAAATAAATTTAGTTTGTGACACTGCAAGGGATAAATTGTTGCCAACACATGCATTTCAACAAATCAATTGCTAAATTTTGATCACCTCTCTTGTTATAATTCTCATTTATAAGTCTGTTTTGCATTCTTGCATTATCTTATTCCTGGAGCATATAATAATCTCATAAACCTGACTAGGTTCCTATATTCATCTGCCTATGAGATCTGTGTAAAAAGTAATTTCTTTTTACATACTGCAGATGGGTTTCTATCTAAAATGTTAAAAGACTGTGTATTGTACAAATCTGTCTCTAATGTCAGATTCAAAGCTCCCCAAGTTATGTACTCAAGTGGCTTCTTCCAGTCCATAAGATCAGACCTGGGCTTTATCCAGCTTGCCGGGAATACAAGTACTGTTCAGGAAAATTTGTTGAAATTTCTCATACTACCTATAGCTGTTGATGGAACAAGACCCCAGGACCCACCCACCCTTACCCTCAAATCTTTATGTGATGTGATATGAGTGAATCATAAGATTTCCGGTATGTAAAATCCCTTCTTTTCCTTCATCTCCTTTTTATATCTTCCAAACCATTCCTTTAAGAACCACCTCAAATGTTTCCTTTTCCAGAAATCTCTGAAGTCTGTTTTTAGAATATTTATAGCATGTATTACCTTCTGCATTATGTTATACCTCTTTGTAAGTTTGTCTTAATTACCCTGCTAGATTTTAAGTTCCTTTGTGACTGGGAATTGTGTTATAATAATTTTTGGTTTACCCAAGGTGCCTAATATAATATTATTAATTAGACAATAAGCAAACTCTGTCCTCTTTTGAGACTGTGTAAGAGCTTAACAGATAACCTAAAAGAATCAATCAAATGGAATCCTATCTTGTACAATTAGATAATACCTTTCAAATGCTTATATTCTCTTACATTACAATTGTACAATACCTTAAATAAGACCATAGATTTTAATTAAATAGAAATAAGTTTAGCTTAGATGAACCAATATAACAAATAATTTTTCCTATTAAAATTTAGTAAACTCAACTAAGGAAAATGTATATACCCAATTAATTCTCTCTAATATAGGTAGAGAGCTCATTCTATCATAAATTTTTCCTCACTAGAAAAAGATTTCCCTCTTCTAGTCACTCTTAGATTCTCAGTGTTAGGTCTAATATACTTTCTTGTGCTCCTTCTTATTTTTTGCCTTCTTCTTGAGTTATATTCTTAACCTAACTGACTAGTGGTGGATATCTAAGGTGCCCACTGGGTGTATTTACTAGCCAAATGCTGGCATGCATGGGTTTTATAATCTTAGTTCCACAGCATGCAAATTTCCAGCTACTCTTTCGTCAAAGTCTATTGTTTCTCTTTACAACTGAAGAGCCCATGGATTGTCAGACTTACTCCTGAAAAGAGTAAACTTCCAGAGATCCTCCTTGGAAGACAGGTCATTTCAGGAAAGAAACTCTTCTTATTCTGTGTTTACCCATCTTTCACTTAACACCAAATATGTAAACCCATAAGGGATTGTGTAACACACTGCACTTAATGGTTAAGAACTTGGGTGTGGCAGCCAGATGGAATGAGATTCAAATACTTATCCTGCCATATCCTAGCTGTGTGAAGTTGTACTTAACTTCTCAGAGCTTGACAAGTAAGGCTATGAGTACCTGATGTAACATAGGTAAACACTTAGCCCTGTACCTGTCTGGATTTAGGTTTTCAATAAATAGTAATTATCATTATTCCAAGTATTAAGTTGGGTTAGCAGGAGGGAGGAAAGAACATACTGGATTAGGAACCATAAACTACAGAGATTGGGGTGATTAGAATGTGAATATGAATTGGGAAGATCTAGTCAGACCTGCAAACAAAACAAAACAAACAAAAACTGTCGAGATGGAAAAATGAAATAAACAGAGGAACAACTCAGAACAGCATGCTAAGAAATCTGTATTTGTTTCAAAAAGTTAGAGTTACATGATACAGTTCCCTAAAGTGGGTGGCAGATGGTATTTAAAGTCTGAGAGCACATGCAAGAGGGTCTGAGGAAGGGGGACATTGAGGCTAGGAGCCCTTGGAAGTGTGGCAATGACTCAGCCAGGTGACTGTGAGGCTGCTGATCCTCAGAAACAAGAGAGGTTAGTGTTCAACTGAAACGACACTGAAGAGGAAGATCCAGTAGGACTTGGAAGCTTCTGGAATATGGGGAAGGATATGGACAGGTTGGATAAGACCTTTAGAGAATACTGACCCCATAAACAGAAATAGGCTGATTGGGAAGCAGACTTATTTTTGCAACAGGATTTGTTTTAGTCTGTTCAGGATGCTATAACAGAATATCATAAATGAGGTGGCCTATAAACAACAGAAATTTATTACTCACAGTTTTGGAAACTGGGAAGTCCAAGATCAAGTTGTTGGCAGACTGTGTCTGATAAGAGCCCATTTTCTTGTTCATAAATGGCCATCTTCTTGTTGTGACCTGAAAATTTGGGAGGGAAATCAACCTTCAGCATACGGCAGGATATTAATTCACTTTTAGGCAATATCAGTTTGAGTTACAATGAGATGATGAGTAACGAATATTGCTTAGGTCTGAAATAGAGGAATCTCTAGCCAGAAGTAGGTTTTAGGTCACTCCAATGAAGAATACTGTGGGATGAGTACCAGCAACCAGCTTCTCTTACTCCATAATTGTGATTCAGATCTGCTTTAATTTCTGAGCCTCCCTAAACCACAATATAGCAAACAGGTTTACTAAAACCTGTCTCTTGAAAGTGTTAATCACCATGCTTGTTGTTGTTTAGTTGCTAAGCCGTGCCTGACTCTTTTGTGACCCCATGGACTGTGGTCTGCCAGGCTCTTCTGTGCAGGGGATTTCCCAGGCAAGAATACTGGGGAGTGGGTTGCCATTTCCTTCTCCAGGGGATCTTCCCAACCCAGGAATTGAACCCACATCTCCTGCTTGGCAGGTGGATTCTTTAGTGAGCCACCAGGAAAGCCCATCACATTTACTAATTAATTAACATTCACAGCACCAAGAAGCATAATAATGGGGAACAAAAGAGGCAACATTTCCAATATTCCCAGAGTCATAACATGGTTTTGCAGTAGTAAATCCAAACAGACTGGAATTTTGCAATAATCATATTCACATGGTAGGTATGGTCAGAGCAGAGTTTTTCAACTGAGGGTGATGTTGTCCTCCAGGAGACCACTAGCAAGGTCTCGAGACTTTTTTTTTAGTTTTCATAATTGGGGGAGGGGTGCTACTAGCTTCCAGCTGGTAGATTTTGCTAAACTATCTACAATGCACAGGATGGCCACCCACGACAAAGTGCCATCTGGCCCAAAATGTCAATAGAGCCAATGCTGAGAAAGCCTGAATTTACAGTGACTTTCAAGCAATTTACTCTATTGGGATGTGTCTTACGCTTCTTTATATACTCAGATACTTTGTGGAGTAAATATTTGTTCATTTCTTGTTGATGGGTTGATTGATACACTGAAATAAGATCCCACGTAGATGTATTTACCCTCAAGGTTTTCCTACAGCGTAGATGCTAAGGCAGCATTTACTCTGCTTCTGGCTCTGGAAATTGGCAATGTTATATAAAAGACCAAGGCAATATTCCTTTTCTGATTTTATGTGCAAAACCAATATTCCTGCTCCTAGTTTCTTTATTCAACAGGTCTACATTCTGTTTAAAACAGAAAATAAAAATTATAATAATGTTAAGGATCTTATGAAGAATGCTGTGTTCAGAATTCCATTGAGGAAAAAAAAAAAAGAAAGAAATAGATTCAGAATGTCAGTTTGCCCTTAAGTGATGTATTAGCTACAAGAAATCTCATTACAATTTGATGCCTGAATCCCTTGAAGGAAAGATCTTACATTGTGAAGGTAGCAGATGTGTCATGTGATGTAAGTACTTACTTTTATTGAATAGGTAAGTATATAATAGCTAAAAGCCCCATAAATCAGCTAAATGTCCTCTCAATTTATAGAGGATATTTGATCTGAGAACATTACTGTCTGGTGAACGACGGGGAGGAAAAGGAGACACGAAATGCAATAGAGATGGATATGGTAGGTAATTCCTTTGGATTCAGAGTATCAGATTTCAAGTCACAAACGGACGACCTGCACTGTTTCTGTACTGTCCATAGACCGCCCAGGCAATTTTAAAAATTTAAGACTTGCATATTAGACTTGGTGAATGGGGAGTTACATGCATATAACCAAATCACTCCAGAGAGACATCCAAAAATAACGGGAGAGGATGGATGCAGTATAGATATATTCAAGGAAGTCATTTTTCATTGGACTTTTTATTTAAGCAAATTGAATGGTGATGAAAGAAAAAAGCAGCTATATTTGGTCAATATCTGTCAGACAGCCTTTTAGGCAGGGAAAGGAACTGCTCTGTCTGACAGTTAGGAATGAAGGACAGATCTCAATAGCCCAGAGGGTTAGCTGGCACTTGCAAGGGTCAGAGGAACGAACTGGATTATCTTCTCTTTTCCCATAGAAGGGGTGGGGGACAATTTCATGTCAGCCATGGAAATTCTTCAACCCTTTCTCTGTAAGTGTTTGCTTTCTAGCAGGTATAGGTTCTTTTTTTTTTTTTTAGTTTTTTATTTTTTTAATTTTAAAATCTTTAATTCTTACATGCGTTCCCAAACATGAACCCCCCTCCCACGTCCCTCCCCATAACATCTCTGTGGGTCATCCCCATGCACCAGCCCCAAGCATGCTGTATCCTGCGTCAGACATAGACTGGTGATTCAATTCTTGTATGTTAAAAATCTCATTCTTTGGCCTTTTCATAATTAGAATTTTACTTGCTTTCCATTTTCTGTCAAATTCTTGAATGAGAGACCTAAAGCTACTTTCTTCACTTCCTCATTAACCTCCTAAATTGTCTGATATCTGGCTCTCAGCCCCAAGACTAATACCACTTTCTAGGCACCAAGGGTCTCTTTTCAAGTAGTAGAAGCACTGAGTGTCAAGAATAGAAACTTTGCCCCCAACTATATCTAAACACAGTTGTCTTTTTGGTTGTTTGCCATCTTTATAAACCACTCTGAAGATCTAAATAGTACTGAATATTCTCCTGGCTCTGCACATTCTCTGACCACTTCTTTCTCCTACTCTGGTTTCTTTTGAACTTCCTAACACAAAGTATGCAGGTTCTGAGTTCATTTAAAAGAAGCTTCAGATATGCTTGCCCTCCAGCAGTTTCTGACCTCATTAGGGAGACAAGCCTACCATGCGAAGCAAAAGCACAAGTCAACATATAAATGAATGCAGGATCACCAGAGAATTCCCACACCTTTCCCACAATAATATCTAATAAAAGTGAATGGATGGGTGGATGGACAATGGATGGATGAATGAATTAATGAATAATTGTATAAAGGAAGCCACAGTAGTCCAGAAAACTTTGGGAAGATTGAAGGAAAGTGCATGAAAGAAATTTTAAATTAGCCTTGAAGAGAAACTAGAATAGAGGATTGAGAGAGAGGAAACCTTCTGGGCAAAGGCAATAGAATTAGCAAAACTTTGGAGATAAAAATAAGAAAAGATTGTTTCTCGTGCTCTCTCAGCTATAGTTTTTTCATCTGTACAATGGGGTTGATAACAGAAATCACTTTATAAGATTGTTAAATGAGTTAATGTTTATAAAATGTTTTTGTAGTGACAGGCACAGAACATTCAATAAGTGTTCCATTATAATTAGTACATCTGGAGAAAATGAGACTTAAAATATCTATTTATAATAAAATATTCTAAGCAGTTATCTGCTAATAATAAAATGTACATAGTTCTATAATTTATTACTCTAAGGAATACTGGAAAAGCACTGAAGCATTTTAGGAAACAAGAGTATACTTAAAAAGACTATGTTCTTACCTGTTGCTGCTTACCCTCAATAATTTAAAGTATATATTATTTAAAAGTGCTGCTCATGTAGTAACCTTTACTATGATAAATTCAGGTATTAGCTGCTTCTGAACTTTTGAACCTGTTGTGGGATTGAATCCACAACCAATACAGAAATGTTTCTTGTCATTTTATAATTCATGAAGTTAAATACCTTCTGCTTGCTATGGTCATTGAGGGAAAAGGTATTGAACTGGTAGGCCTGAACTCCAAATGGATCTTTCATATACCTAGAAAATGTTGATTTGTGAAAGCTCGGCTGTACATCTTCTTGGGTTTAAAACCAAGTAAGATTTATACTGTGGCAAAAACTGCAGTGTAGCCCAGGCCTGCCCTCTAATTCTGAGGCTCCAGCTGTTTGCTGGGCCTATTTTTTTCCTCTCCTTTTTTCCCAAATTACTTTTCCCCACAATTAATATAACACATCACATCCAAATATAGAAGCATTATCATCAGTTCAGTTCAGTTCAGTCGCTCAGTCGTGTCCGACTCTTTGCAGCCCCATGAATTGCAGAACGCCAGGCCTCCCTGTCCATCACCAACTCCCGGAGTTCACGCAAACTCATGCCCATCGAGTCGGTGATGCCATCCAGCCATCTCATCCTCTATTGTCCCTTCTCCTCCTGCCCCCAATCCCTCCCAGCATCAGGGTCTTTTCCAATGAGTCAACTCTTCACTTGATTCAATTAGATTTTTTTTTTCATTCCAAGTTCCTGAGGGCTTCCCTGGTGGCTCAGTGGTAAATAACCTGCCTTCCAATACAGGAGACACAGGTTCAGTTCCTGATCTGGGGAGACTCTACATGCCACAGAACAACTAAGCCCATGAGCCAAACACTGAACCTGTACTCTGGAGCCTGGGAGTACTACTGAGCCATGTGCTGCAAGTACTGAAGCCCATACGCCCTACGGCCCGTGCTCTGCAGTAAGAGAAGCTACCGCAATGAGAAGCTCATGCACCACTAGAGAAAAGTCCGGGCAGCAATAAGGACCCTGCCTGGCCAAAGAGAAAAATAAATAAATAAATAAATCATGAGGTCCTAAAGTCTCACTTAGCATTGATTTATTCATCACATACACACTCTATAACAAGCTTCCCAGGTGGCTCACTGGTAAAGAATCCGCCTGCCAATGCAGGAGACATGGGTTCAATCCCTGGGTCAGGAAGATCCCCTGGAGAAGGAAATGGTGACCCACTCCAGTATTCTTGCCTGGGAAATCCCATGGATAGAGAAACGTGGTGGTCGACAGTCCATGGGGTCGCAAACGAGTCAGACATGACTTAACGACTAAACAATGACAAGGACACTCTATAACAGTCAGGGTGCTAGGTGGTAAAAGCATAAATACAAATATAACATGGCCCCTAATTTTCAGGACACACCCTCTGGCGTGGCGGAGACAGAGGCGTAAGTTAAGTGATATAGTTAACTGCTGAAGCACAGACGCTGGAATTGCCCAAACTGACAGAGTCAGGGAAGACTCCAAAGAAGAGCTGGAATTTGAGCAGATTCTAAAGGATGGAATCGAAGAAGACACGTATGCAAAAGACTAGAATTGAATGGTGACACTTCCACTGAGGTCTGGAAGAAACTGGAAAGAAATGAGGTTGTAGAGATACGTAGGGTTGAGGTTGGAATAGGCACATTGCAAAGGACTTTGCATTCCTAAAACCAATGTGAAATTTTATAAAAAATTTCTTTCCCAAACTGCTTCATTCCATATATGAAGCTTTGACAATTCTATCACTATATTCAACACGCTAAATCTTCTGATACTACAAGTATTTTATAAGTTGCATATGATATAAATGTGTACTTTTTAAAAGTATTTTTTTTATTTTTAGAGTTATAATTGACATACAACATCATATTAGTTTCAGGTGCACAACATATGATTCATTTGTGCTTTTATTTACTTCACTGCTATTTTCGAAGAGAGTTTAATCAGCAAAGTGTGGTCAAACTTGGAAGTTACTTAATTACCACTCTGAATAACATTCTACTTCCTTCATGATCTATTAGAATAATTCAGTAATTACCTTGACCTTTATTTGAGCACCAAATGTTACTATAACCAGAAAAATGTGTTTATAAATAAAAACAGAAAGTCTATTAACTTATCTTCACAAGTGTTCTCATCTCTATCTCCATTTAAACCCCACTTAGATTTACGGCTCTTTTTATCCAGTAAGTAATATCCTTGTCAGTTTCGATATTTCATGTTATCCCAATTTGCCGATTCCTTCTCAGACTTTACGCCACATTCAGCCATTTGAAATATCCTCATCTATTTATTAATGTAACCTTTACTGAACTGTGTTCATCAGTTTATTAGTATATCCTGTATTGAATACATATTAATATATATTTATTAATATTTATATTTTATTGAATGCCCACTATGTGCAAGGTACAGTTAGGTCCTGAAGTGCAAATTCAATAAGGCTTAGTCCTGAGTTCAGGTTGATTATGGTCTAGTGAGGAAGCAGACAGGAAAGAAGTGGTCCCATGAACGTGAGACAGATCTACACATGAGGAGAGGCATTGGGGTTACAATCCTGGGAGACTTTTGAGCAGAATTTAAAAGAATGGCTTAAAAATTGCTGAGGGTGCAACTGATGGTTGTACACAGTTCCATGGACCTATGAGAAGGTGAGGCTCTTCTGCATCAGCCTCTACTTGATTATACCCAGAGAAATACAACTGGAACAGAGATCACACAAAATTCCAAATCAGCCAACTTTTAGATCATATCCTAACTTTTAAATCTTTGCAGCCAACAAAAACTTTCAATTTCCAAAAGGAACAAAGTAGAGGATAAAGCAAGAACTATTAATGGCAGTGTGTTTTCATCTGTTTTTACAGTATCCAGAATGACTTGTTGTTCAATGAACAAGTAAGGGGACAGGTAGGTTAGACTAAATTGCATCTGGCCTCCTGAAGTCAACTGTGTTTGTTCTTACCCAGTATCTCACTGCATTGTGATCAGAGGATGCATGTTGGATATCATGTAATATGGATAGGCATAGAGAAGCCAAAAGGGCCCTGAGGATTTTAGCCCGCTGTCTTCCATATTTCGCTCTTGCCAGCATCAATCTCTCCTAAACTTCTGTTAAAAGGGACAAATATAGAGACAGTAATATTCTCTAAAATGCCTTTAAAATAATTTTAAAAGCATTAAAAATAAAAAGACAAATTTGTAAGGAATAAGAGCAATCAGTTTGTAAACATAGCAGAAACAAGTCTGAATTTTAGTTCTTACATGTTTTACATAGACTGAAAGGAAGAAACAAGAGGAATTTCATCACATCTAATTTAAAAAACTATATTTACATGGGCCTGGAATTTTTCTCACCCTCGAGCATTTTTTGAGTATTTACTGCATTCCAGGTACTAGATTAAATTCTTTACATAGACAATCTCATTTTATGAAGTAAATACTAGCAGTATTTATGGCCACCTGATGCAAAAAGCTGACTCATTAGAAAATGCCCTGATGCTGGGAAAGATTGAAGGCAGGAGAAGAAGGGGACAACAGAGGATGAGATGGCTGTATGGCATCACCAAGTCAATGGATATGAGTTTGAGCAAGCTCCGGGAGATGGTGAAGGACAGGGAAGCCTGAGGTGCTGCAGTCCACGGGGTACAAAGAGTCAGACATGACTAAGCAACTGAACAACAATAACAAAAATACTAACAGTATTCCTAATGAGGAAACTGAGTCCTAGTTAGGTCAAGAATCTTGACCAAGAGCTATGGCCAATTAGTGCCAGAATTAGGGTTTCTTCTTAAGCATGCTATTTTCAAAAATCTTTTTTTTTTTTTCAATCCTAACCATCTACCCTCATGATTCACTTGCAGTATTTGCCATATTCTCTGTGCATTTCAATTTTTAACCTATTATTTTGCCCTCATATCTGCAAATTTTCACTTCCAAAGAACATACATTTACCAGATCAGAATTTGATATTTTTATTATCTTGAGGAACCTTTAACTATTTACAAGGCAAATTTATTTTATCTAACTAAATACATAAAATGGATTAAGTATATGTAACATATCATGCAAACATACAGGAAAGAAGTGGCAAGGCATTCATTTCAGAACAAATGAAGCACTTCTCAAAACACTCAGAGACTGAGGAGGGAGAATACGATGAATGTTGAGAATGCCTCTCAGCTAACACCATGGGGCATCCAGGTGGTGAGCCCTGTCTGCACATTGGCTGGATGCCACCCCATTGGCAAACCATGCTTTGTAAGTTACTGAAAATCCTAAAGGACCAGATTTTGTTGGGAAGCCCAAGCTTTGCATTTCTTAGCTCATGCTTCAGCTACTGAGAGCTGAAAATACATTTGAATCTTACTGAGAATGAGTTTGGGCTAACACTGTGCTTTTATTTCTATGATCAAACTAAGAGCTATGTGCTAATAGGAATGTATGCCTTGGATGAGAAGAGTCTGCAGGAAACAGCAAGGAAACAAAAGGCAGTTACATGGAGTTAGGGTTCTGTGCTTGTCCCTAAGATAGTAGCTTTTGTGAGGCTCTAACAAAACATTGTATTAAAACAAATAAATTAACATAAGACATTCATGAAGAGTGGTTATTTGCAGTACAAAGTGGATCTACAGCTGAGGCTGTTTGGATGCTTGCTTTCTGTTTCAGTTATTCTATTTTCAGCCCCAATTCTCTCCTCTGCTTTTTATGGCTGTGACTGGGACTCTACAAACTATATTTCTTGTTAATTTTGTTAATAAGAGGCACTAAAGATGAGTTTCCTGGGTGGTGCAGTGGTAAAGAATCCATCTGCCAATGCCAGAGAAGCAGGAGATGCAGTTTTGATCCATGGGTCAGGAAGATCCCCTGGAGTAGGAAATGGCTACCCACTCCGGTATTCTTGCCTAGAGGAGAGGAGCCTGGCAGGCTATAGTCCATAGGTCGCAAATAGTCAAACACAACTGAGCATAAGCACCCAGATGCACAAGGAAGGGTTTTAAGACAGGTGGATGAGGGAAGGAGCTCCAATGTTTCTGATTTGCTTGTGAGAGCTATATGAGTTGCCTGAGCAATGACCCTTCTTTTTGGCAACAGACTACACACTCACATATATATACACATATACATATGCATATTTACCTACAGAGAGAGCTCTAAGGTACTTACATTAACCAAGTCATCTTTGCCTGGTGCTTTGCATCTATCTGATAGATGATCTCTTTTTAGTACTTGTTACAGATTGAAATATTATAATAAAGTCCTTCTATAGTTGTAATCTGTTATAATTTTTATTTTTTAATTTGGAATAAAAACTAAACTCCCTAGCAACAAGTTAGTTTATTTGTGACAAAGGGGGATTTCTTCCATATTTAGAAATGAAGACTCCAACAAGTTTCTGGTTATTAACTTATATTTACAAAATAGTATATAGATGAATTAAGGGTAAATAAAAACAAAAATGTATGGACTGTGTTCTCTTTACATTTCAGACAGTCTGAGAAATGAAGGAAAACCGTGGCTACTATAGACCTATTCTTCCCATCATCCTTGAAAAGAATAAACCAAGTAATGAGCAGTGTAGATCACCTATCAGATACAGTCTACTGGCAAGGAGTCCACAGCAGAGGCATGAAATCTACCTCACTAGCAGGGCTACATTACTGCTGGCAGCATTAAACTTTGGCTCTGTTCTCGGTGTGTCAATGTATCATGATATGAATTAACATGTCCTTGTTAATGAAGCTACCTTGTTTGGCAAGGTAGCTTAAGAAATGCATATTGCCTCATCACTTAGTGAAAAGGTGTTTTATATTTTATTTTTAATAAGTATAGTTATTTTTAATATAGAAAAATGTTTACCAAGTTCCTAAGAACAACAGAAAATGTTTTTATTCCAGTACTACAATTTTTAGGAGGAAGTTTTGTTAGTACATCCATAGAAAATGATATAAGATTTACATTTTTCAAAATGAACAATGTATTTCTTTAACCTTTTAAAAAATCATTAGTCATCTGCTTTTTGATGCATTGTTTTTTCAAATGACAACAAAATTTTTCCATTAAGATTTGATAGCAATAATATCAATAAACATTTAATGAATACTGAAAAATCTTACTATGGGGATGAGCTTGATAATGAGGTCAGAAAAATAAGCAATAAAGAAATGGTTACACATCAAAATTAAACTGCAAATACATTAAAGGAAAATGATCAACAAAAGGAAAAATTATAAAGCAGTTAATATTTCATGTTGATGTCAACTTTCTGTGTCATATTTAATTTTTCTAGGGGAGTTTCTTAAAGCAAATTCTGAAATTAAATGATCTAACAGGAATTATTAGATAAAGATTGACAAGGGATTTCCTAGACTTTGATTTTGAGCTTATATCCCCAAATGGTCCTGGTGGTCCTATAACCAGCCCTACCAGGACTTTGGTTGAAGCAGCAAATCTGTGATTATATGAGAACTGGAAAAAGAAATATTGTCCTGGAAAATATGTTTTTCTAGACAGGTCTATTTTTCTCATCACTGATTATGGTAAAGAAGATGAAGAATGGAAAACTGGTCAACCACTTGTAAAAGAATGAAACTAGAACACTTTGTAACACCATACACAAAAATAAACTCAAAATGGATTAAAGATCTAAACATAAGACCAGAAACTATAAAACTCCTAGAGGAGAACATAGGCAAAACACTCTCCGACATACATCACAGCAGGATCCTCTATGATCCACCTCCCAGAGTAATGGAAATAAAAGCAAAAATAAACAAATGGGACCTAATTAAACTTAAAAGCTTCTGCACAACAAAGGAAACTATAAGCAAGGTGAAAAGATAGCCTTCAGAATGGGAGAAAATAATAGCAAATGAAGCAACTGACAAACAACTAATCTCAAAAATATACAAGCAACTCCTGCAGCTCAATTCCAGAAAAATAAACGACCCAATCAAAAAATGGGCCAAAGAACCTAATAGACATTTCTCCAAAGAAGACATACAGATGGCTAACAAACACATGAAAATATACTCAACATCACTCATTATCAGAGAAATGCAAATCAAAACCACAATGAGTTATCATTTCACACCAGTCAGAATGGCTGCGATCCAAAAGTCTACAAGCAATAAATGCTGGAGAGGGTGTGGAGAAAAGGGAACCCTCTTACACTATTGGTGGGAATGCAAACTAGTACAGCCACTATGGAGAAA
Organism: Budorcas taxicolor; assembly: GCF_023091745.1. NCBI lineage: Eukaryota > Metazoa > Chordata > Mammalia > Artiodactyla > Bovidae > Budorcas > Budorcas taxicolor. The sequence goes on from NC_068919.1 coordinate 30,322,167, forward strand.
AGTGTGGAGATTCCTTAAAAAACTGGAAATAGAACTGCTTTATGACCTGGCAATCCCACTGCTGGGCATACACACCGAGGAAACCAGAATTGAAGGAGACACGTGTACCCCAGTGTTCATTGCAGCGCTGTTTATAATAGCCAGGACATGGAAACACCTAGATGTCCATCAGCAGATGAATGGATAAGAAAGCTGTGGTACATATACACAATGGAGTATTACTCAGCCGTTAAAAAGAATATATTTGAATCAGTTCTAATGAGGTGGATGAAACTGGAGCCTATTATACAGAGTGAAGTAAGCCAGAAAGAAAAACACCAACACAGTATACTAATGCATATATATGGAATTTAGAAAGATGGTAATGATAAACCTGTATGTGAGACAGCAAAAGAGACACAGATGTATAGAACAGTCTTTTGGACTCTGTGAGAGAGGGAGAGGGTGGGATGATTTGGGAGAATGGCATTGAAACATGTATAATATCATGTGTGAAATGAATCGCCAGTCCAGGTTCAATGCATGATACTGGATGCTTGGGGCTGGTGCACTGGGACGACCCAGAGGGATGGTACGGGGAGGGAGTAGGGTTCAGGATGGGGAACACGTGTATACCTGTGGCGGATTCATGTTGATGTATGGCAAAACCAATACAATATTGTAAAGTAATTAACCTCCAATTAAAATAAATAAATTTATATTAAAAAATTAAAAATGTAAAAAAAGATGAATCAAAAAGGGGATGATGAAATTTCCCAAGATTGTGGTGATAATTAAATTATTACTAAAATATTATCCTTAGTCATTTCACTCCTCAAATGCGATAAAAGAGCCCCATAAGGGTTTGTAGTAAGAGAAAAATGCATTGAAATAATTAATACCAAATTTCCTTAACTCTTTTCACAATTACCTAATGTGATGAAAAAGCTATCTAGATTTAAACAAGGGTAGGAAAATAAAACTGAATAAACAGCATTCATTTATTCACTCTATTCATCTATTCATTCTGTAAAACGTTAGTCAACATCCACCATGAAGATGAATGTCTCTTTTTCTGAAAGCATTATTTACTGAGTATTTCCAGTATGTCAGGCATCTTGCCCACAACATGGTACAATATGAAAGATCTAATGTCCCCTGCATGTAAGTTCATAGTCTGATGAACATTTTCTTCTATTGGTACCAATGTTTTGGCCTTTGTCATACCTCCTGCCAAGAGGCACCATTATATTAAAGCAAGCCAGGCATTCCATGATTTCATAATATGCAGTGCTCTGAGAGGAAGGAAGTGAAGTTCAACAACCATGAATAGAACCTCACAACTGGGAAGCACTGAGAGCCTACTCCATAAATACTTGTACGTTGTTTAAGAATAGAAAGAAATACAGCATTTATAGGGAAATATTCCTCGGCCCAAGAGGAAGAGACTACAAAAGAAAAAGAAGCAAGAAAGCAAAACATGGAAAACACTTTCAAAAGAAGAGAAAGATAAAGAAAAGAAAGCAGAAAGAAAAAGTGAAAAAGTGTTAGTCTAAGAGTTTGCAGATGAACGTTATATACTCAGATTGGGAATGATAGTCAAGTCCCCAGAAAGAACTGGAAGGCCATTCTACTTCACTCCACCATATCTGTAGTTTGACTTACCCACAATTCTTATTTCATTTCCATTATGAAAAACCTAGGGTAGCTGCTGCATTATATGATCCTCATCAGTCACTGACATGGCCCTCGAGTAAATAATGATCTCTTGTGCAGCGTGATGCTGCTGCCAGTAATGAGCATATAATAGTGATATATTAGCATGTTAAATAATGACATGCAAAGTTACAGTGTATGTGTTGATGCCATGTCACTGCTAACCTGCTACTTGCACTAAATTTGTCATTCTCAATGTAATGTGTTGTTCCAGATGGAAAATTTAATTTTATCTGATTTCCCCCATTCACTTCCAGCTCTGGATAATCACAAACCACTTTGGGCTCTTTCCTGTCTCCCTACTTTTGTCATCTCCTTTAATCACTCTATCACTAAGAAAACCAGACACGTAGTTGGCAATGGACACACAGATGGACAAAGGAAAAGTCTTCTCCTGGAGACCTCACACTTACTTTGAAGTCTGCTCATCTGGGAGAAATCTAGGTCCAGAACCATATTTATATTTGTCATGCAGGCAAAGCAGCAAAAGAACTTGGAGGGCAGGGATGGAGAAACATATGGTAAGGCTGGCTATTCTGGGTCCCTAGTGAGGTGGTGAGGCATCTCTGATGGAATGAGCTTTCAAAGTCATCAGGAACTACAACACGAACACTGTGCCACATGACACCATCTGGAAGAAGGCCTTCCAAGTTCAAAAGAAAGGAAAACAACTTAGCATTCAATCCGCAACTAAAGTTTAGATGATCATGAAAAGTTACAGGCTTAAGATTAACCCTCTGTGATCAAAACTGCTATGTGAAGTCTTTCACTGAAACAAAACTTGATAAGGCTGTAAACCTATGGGTACAACACAAGCTGCCTAAGTAGAAGAATTTTGCTTCTTATTAGTAAATAGTAATATTATCATTCAGCTTATCACTTCATTTCATTCTTACATGAATTGGGTTAAGACTTCAGAGATGAGAAAAATGAAGCAAGTGATATGCCCAATGTTATAGCGATAGCTTTTGAAAGAAGCAGGCCCAAGTGTCCTGTGGTTTGGCTTAGTTTTCTTTCTTATGTGCTATTTCATCTTGCTGCTTAAAAATTAATGGAAGCGAGGATAATTGTAAACAAAGAAAGAGCACTTGCAGATGGTGTGTACTGGAAATTAGATCTTATGTAAATCCCTATGCAGTGTACAAAGACTTTCCTTCTACGGGCAAAACAACCTACGTCAAAGAGTTAATAAAATGAATTAGAGCAATTTTCTTTCTTATGGAAGCACTCTGTTTTCAATAAAACAGCTGTAATAGATCACCAAATGCAAAAATTATCTTCTGGATATTTCAGACTCAGAAAGCTAAACATATATATAGAATGTATAGGTGAGTGTTTTTTCAATACGTGAAAGGCATACAAACATGGTAAAAATAAGAATGTGTATGATTGTTTTAGATAGCATTCAAACTTGGTATCAAATACTGATGGTGATCATAGTAGTAAGTTTAATCTGTGCTTATTTTTCAATTCTTAAAATCATACCAAGTGAAAAATCTCAATATGCTGATAATTTTAAACCTCTCTTCAAGTTCAAAAAAAATTTTTTTAATGAAATGAGAGCAGGCTTTAGCCTCAAAATCTTGAGCAGGAAAAATCATCCAGCTAGAATTTATTACATTGTATTTTCTTTTATATTTAGCTCTTATTATGAGTCACTAAATATTAATGCCTATTTACAGAAATGACATAAAGTTTCTTTGTAAAATATTCATTTAATTTGCAATGGAACTGGTTAAAAATACTGAGTGATAATTATATAATATGGTACTGGATAAAATTGGGAAAACCTTGGTGTTGGTTCATTTTTGTCAGAACTTAAACTCAAAATAAATAGTTAAGGATGCCGCCTTGACCTGTAAATGTTATTCTTTGAAAATAGGAAACTTAGAAAGGAACTGAAAACTGGGAACTGGCCTGGCACTCTTAGGCAGGCAGTGGTATAAACAGAAACTGAACATAAACAATTTCACAAAATACCAGCATGGGAAAAGGCCAGCCATTCTGTGACCACAATGGATCAAGACAAAAGACTAAACCCACAGAAATGACCAAGAATATCCCCATTCTGGCTGATGTGAGTGACTGTTCCTTTAGCCTCACTTTATTCTGTCCATCATCCAGCTAAGATTTATGAAAATACTCCAGCATAGATTTACCCCTGCTTCCTAAGAGCATTCAATCCCATGCAAAGCTTCACTTCCCAGTAGCCTGTCCCAGGTCTACCACAAGCTTAAAGCCCAGAAAGTGAAAGTGAAGTCTCTCAGTCCTGTCCGACTCTTTGCGACCCCGTGAACTATATAGCCTACCAGGCTTCTCCGTCCGTGGGATTTTCCAGGCAAGAGTACCGGAGTGGGTTGCCATTCCCTTCTCCAGGAAAATCCCAGAAGTCGTGCCTAACACCTTCATTCTTAGAGGTCCATAGTGTGTTCTCCCTCATTGTAATAAGCCAATAAACGGAACCATGTTTAATTAGAGGTGTGCTTCTACTCCTTGGCTTGAGGGAATTGACATATTGCAGTAATTGGGTTTAATGGTCCGTCTCAAAAATGAATCAAAACTTGAAATTCTCCCTAACCAGAAAAATAATATTTATTTAAACCATTTGTAATTATTTACAATTGTAATCTCATTTAATCCATCCAGTAAACCAATTAAAACTTTGAAACAGACCACAATTTCAGAGTTGCCCTCACACTCTACCCCATATTGGTCTCTCGTCCCTCTCAAAGCATTTCAGTTGAGAATATGAACAATGTGACAGTAGCTAGCAAAATAATAAAATAATTATAATGCTACCAGTTTTGCTTGCCAACACATCAAACTCTGTGATAGATGTGTTTCCCCATATCTTATCTCATCAAACCCTATTACAACCTTCCAAAATAGATATTATTATCCCACTTAACAGGGAAATTGAGACTGGAGAAATCAGGCAGTTTTCCCCAAATTATCACCCAATATAATGAATAATCTCAAGGTTTATGATAATTCTACTCTCCTTTTCTGTTTCATAACTAGGAAAGTCAAGTTCAAACTTCAAAACTGACTAAGAGTAGGAAATATTATTATGGCTCAACCTACAATTTTATTAATATTTACATTTCAATATTATATTATAATATTTGAATATTAATAAATATTCAAATGATATTCTGCTTTTGAATTGTTTAATAAAAGGAAGTGAAAAATACTCAAGATGTAATACTAGATCCATGTAAATAAGATTATATAAAACTGTTTTTTCAGAGAAAACTCATTGCTTATATATAGCAGAAACTTTAGTAGGGAAATTACTGAAGATAAAGATATTAACTGATGGCAGAGGACCAGATCCACTAACTAAAGACTTTGCTCCTTTGATCCCCTCAAAATTAATTTTGTGATCCTTCTCCAGTGGGTCTTCTTAGTTTCAAGAAGCTGTCAATTAACCTGAATTGTTAACTATTTCCAGCATATAGTACTACTCTCCTAAAAAGAGTTTTATCTCAATAGAGAAATCATGAAAAACAACATGTTACTTTATGACTCAAAATAGTCAGTCTTAAAACATAACATGTTATTTTGTTTTCACAAACATGTAATACATAATTCATATGTTTCAGGTCTACACTGTTTCACCTACACGATTTATTCTATTTTCTCCCAACCTCTGTGATATAGATAATATTATTCCCATCACAGAGCCTTGAAACACTAGGTAATCTACTCAAGTTCACACAGATAGCAGATGGCAAAACCAGGATGTGAAACTGAATTTCAGATCTCACAAGAGAAGCTGGTGGAAAAGTAGGGAGGTCTCCAAAGGCCTATATAGCAGGGTTTCCTGTTCAAATGATCCACTGAGAACACATAAGAAGGCCCAAACCCAGTAATGCATCTTTTTTGCCACATGACCTCATTGTACTTTAGCTGGCATGGTTGATGTGCAGCAGAGTAAAACTGAAGGGAGGACGCCATGAAAGTACACAGTGCAAAGCTCAGTGAAAAGACTCAACAAGTCCTAGTTCCCTTAACCCTGGCATATGGGAACTATATGTCTCAGTGCTGACTCGCCTGTCTGTCTCAATGCCAGGAAACCTGAATGTGCATTCCAGAATGTATTTGGATACATTGCAAACAAATGTCAGAGCAGGCATTATACCCCCCACTAATGTACATTTGCAGGTCAAGAGGGTGATGCTGGAAAAGATTAATCCCTTGCTGAGTATTATCCATCAGAATGCTTTTAAATGCTGGCATATGGGCAGCTAATAGATTATATATCATAAACACAGCTGTTGGAAGAAAAATGGCATTTCACAAGTCATACAGTTAAAATCCCTAATCTCCACAAGTATCAGAACAAGAGCAGGGGGAGGGGCAAGGAAGGATGAAAATAGAGCTTTTCTCGGAAAGGGTTATCTGTCTCCCGGATGGTACACTTTGATTCCTGTTGTGTACAGAGCCTTCTTACTGAGCTCTGGGTAAAGGAGCATCAGAAAGGACTGCTTCAAGATGAGCAACATGTGGCAAAAGGAAGATGGGTTTGACAAGGGAAGAAAAAAGAAGATTTTATCTCAAATTTGTGTTTTTCCATAATATATATAGATTGTATGTGTGACTCATTGTTTGAATATATATATATATGTATATATATATATGTAGCACTGGGAATGATAGCAAAAGTCTACCCATACTATATATTTTTAATTGTATTATATAAAAATTATAAAGAATTATAAAGAAATATCAATAATGTGACTCTATATTTCAGAAATAAAAACATAACATTCTGTTATTTGCTTGTCAATTTTTCTAAGTATTTATACATGTATATATGTTTTCCCACAAATTGCAGTCATTCAGTATATAGTATTTTCTACATTATATTTTTGGCTGCATAGTATTTTGCCACTTGGATATAGCATATTTTAATGCAATAAATGTTGTTCCTTATTCTGGTGATTCCTAATTTTCAAAATTAGAAACAAATATCCTGTATGTAAATCCATGTGTGCACCTCTGCAATATGACCTCACCTTAACTAATTATATATGCAATGGCCCTATTTCCAAATAAGGTCACATTCTGAGGTGCTAGAGGGTAGTAAATATTTCAACATATGAATTTTCTGGGGACACAAAATTCATGACATCAAACAATTTATAATAAACAAGTCTTGTTCCTTTGACTAGCATGCCTATCTCCTTAGCAAAAGTACACTCTTTCAGTGACTATAGTATTTTATTCTAATATTTGATGGGGTAAGTCATTTTGCTAACTTATTCTTCTGAAGAATTTTTCTACACAGTCTATGCTTACTTTACCATATGATTATCAGGACAAATTAGTCAAGTTTCCAAAACATTATGTCACTGGGATTTTTACTTTAAAATTGTAGACCTTATTGGTTAATTTAGGGTACAGTTGCATTCTGATAATGTTGATTCTTCTTATACAAGAAAATGATGTTTCTATTTATTCAAGTTATTATTCATGATCCTCAGTTGCATTACAGTTTTCCTAATATAATCTCTGTACATGTTTTAAGTTTATTTCTATGTATTTGCTGTTATCATTGTAAAAAGAGTATTCTTCATTTTGTTTTCTAGGTGGTTATTGCTGATATATAAGAAAAGCATTGGCTTTGTTGGATATTGACATTGTTATCAGCCTTATATTGAATGCTCTTATGGACTTCCTTTGATTTTCCAGATATACAACCAACCACCTACATTAACAAGTATTTCTGGGTTTTACTTTTCTCCTTACACTTTTCTAGGAAGCCTTTCTAGGTCTTGGCTTTTTTGTGTGCTTTTTATTGTTGTTGTTAATGTGTTTACTTTTGTGCAGCAGATTATCCTGAGTAATCCTTTTAGAATTAGTTTGTGGATGGTAAAATTTACAAATCCTTGGACATCTCAGAGTATTTTTATTCTTCATATACACTTGAATGTTAGTTTGTCTAGGATTAGAATTCTAGCTTTACCACTATCTAGCACTGTCAATCAGAGAAGGCAATGGCACCCCACTCCAGTACTCTTGCTTGGAAAATCCCATGGGTGGAAGAGCCTGGTAGGCTGCAGTCCATGGGGTCGCTAAGAGTCTGACACGACTGAGTGACTTCACTTTCACTTTTCACTTTCATGCATTGGAGAAGGAAATGGCAACCCACTCCAGTGTTCTTGCCTGGAGAATCCCAGGGACTTTGGGCTGCCGTCTATGGGGTCGCACAGAGTTGGACACGACTGAAGCGACTTAGCAGCAGCAGCAGCCGCAGCTTTGTCAATATGATGTCTGATGTAAATCTGATTTTCTTTGGGAACTTTTAGAATTGTCTCCTAGCCCTTATAATTTTGAACTGCGGTCAAAATACATGTAGATGTATAGGCTAATTTAGCCCATTCTGTTTACATTTGGTGTTTTGTTGGGGTTTTTTTTTTTCCCAAAATAAAGATAAGTGACTTTTTTCAGCTATAGAGTTTTATTCTGTTTATTCATTGACTATATCTTATGTGGATGCTGAATACATATATTTTACAGAAATTTAATGTTGAATGTATAATTTGGAATGTATATATGTGCACATATAATTGTGAATGCATATATATGAATGTTGAATGTATAATTTTGTCATAGTGAAGTTTATTATTGGTTAAGTACATATATATTAAGTATATGCTTCCCTAGTGGCTCAGATGGTAAACTGTCTGCCTAAAATGTGGCAGACCCAGGTTCGATCCCTGGGTTGGGAAGATCCTCTGCAGAAGGAAATGGCAACCCACTCCAGTACTGTTGCCTGGAAAATCCCATGGATGGAGCATGGTAAGCTACAGTCCCTGGGGTCGCAAAGAGTCAAGACACAACTGAGCTTTTGATGAGTTTGGAAAAGTACATCCTAGCAAGATATATATTTCTGCTATGAACTAAATTGTGTTCCCTGAAAATTCATATGAAATTGAAAGTTGCTCAGTTGTGTCCAATTCTTTGCAACTCCATGGATCATACAGTCGATGGAGTTCTCCAGGCCAGAATACTGGAGTGAGTAGCTGTTCCTTTCTCCAGGATATCTTCCAAACCCAGGGATCAGACCCAGGTCTCATGCATTGCAGGCAGATTCTTTACCAGCTGAGCCACCAGGGAAGCCCTGGTATACTGAAGCTCTAATCCTGAATGTAATGGCATTTGGAGAAGAGTAAGAAGGTAATTAGATTTAGATGAAGCCAAATTAGAGATACCAAGGGAACATTTCATGCAAACATAGGCCTGATAAAGGACAGAAATGGTATGGACCTAACAGAAGCAGAAGATATTAAGAAGAGGTGGCAAGAATACACAGAACTGTACAAAAAAGATCTTCATGACCAAGATAATCACAATGGTATAATCACTCATCTAGAGCCAGACATCCTGGAATGTGAAGTCAAGTGGGCCTTAGAAACCACCACTACGAACAAAGCTAGTGGAGGTGATGGAATTCCAGTTCAGTTCAGTTCAGTTCAGTCGCTCAGTCATGTCCAACTCATTGCGACCCCATGAATCGCAGCACGCCAGGCCTCCCTGTCCATCACCAACTCCTGGAGTTCACTCAGATTCATGTCCACTGAGTCAGTGATGCCATCCAGCCATCTCATCCTCTGTCATCCCCTTCTCCTCCTGCCCCCAATGCCTCCCAGCATCAAAGTCTTTTCCAATGAGTCAACTCTTCACATGAGGTGTTGAGCTCTTTCAAATCCTGAAAGATGATGCTGTGAAAGTGCTGCACTCAATATGCCAGCAAATTTGGAAAACTCAGCAGTGCCCACAGGACTGGAAAAGGTCAGTTTTCATTCTAATCCCAAAGAAAGGCAATGCCAAATAATGCTCAAACTACTGCACAATTGCACTCATCTCACATGCTAGTAAAGTAATGCTCAAAATTCTCCAAGCCAGGCCTCAGCAATACGTGAACCATGAACTTCCAGATGTTCAAGCTGGTTTTAGAAAAGGCAGAGGAACCAGAGATCAAATTGTCAACATCCACTGGATCATCGAAAAAGCAAGAGAGTTCCAGAAAAACATCTATTTCTGCTTTATTGACTATGCCAAAGCCTTTGACTGTGTGGATCACAATAAACTATGGAAAATTCTGAAAGAGATGGGAATACCAGACCACCTGACCTGCCTCTTGAGAAACCTATATGCAGGTCAGGAAGCAGCAGTTAGAACCAGAGATGGAACAACAGACTGGTTCCAAATAGGAAAAGGAGTACGTCAAGGCTGTATATTGTCACCCTGCTTATTTAACTTCTATGCAGAGTACATCATGAGAAACACTGGGCTGGAAGAAGCACAAGCTGGAATCAAGATTGCTGAGAAATATCAATAACCTCAGATATTCAGATGACACCACCGTTATGGCAGAAAGTGAAGAGGAACTAAAAAGCCTCTTGATGAAAGTGAAAGAGGAGAGTGAAAATGTTGGCTTAAAGCTCATCATTCAGAAAACGAAGATCATGGCATCTGGTCCCATCACTTCATGGCAAATAGATGGGGAAACAGGGGAAACAGTGGCTGACTTTATTTTTTTGGGCTCCAAAATCACTGCAGATGGTGATTGCAGCCATGAAATTAAAAGATGCTTACTCCTTGGAAAAAAAGTTATGAACAACCTAGATAGCATATTGAAAAGTTACTTTCCCAACAAAGGTCCATCTAGTCAAGGCTATGGTTGATCCAGTGGTCATGTATGGATGTGAGAGTTGGACTGTGAAGAAAGCTGAGCACCAAAGAATCGATGCTTTTGAACTGTGGTGTTGGAGAAGACTCTTGAGAGTCCCTTGGACTGCAAGGAGATCCAACCAGTCCATTCAAAGGGAAATCAGTCCTGGGATTTCTTTGGAAGGACTGATGCTAAAGCTGAAACTCCAGTACTTTGGCCACCTTATGCGAAGAGTTGACTCATTGGAAAAGACTCTGATGCTGGGAGGGATTGGGGGCAGGAAAAGAAGGGGACGACAGAGGATGAGATGGCTGGATGCCATCACCAACTCGATGGACATGAATTTGAGTGAACTCTGGGAGATGGTGATGGACAGAGAGGCCTAGAGTGCTGCAATTCATGGGGTCACAAAGAGTTGGACATGACTGAGCGACTGAAATGAACTGAACTGAACTGAACTGATGAGGGTGGGGCCTCATGGGATTAGTACCCCTTTAAGAAGATGTATCAGAGAGCTTGTTTCCTCTGTCTCTCCACCCAAACACGTCAAGCAAATATCATGTGAGAACACAGTGAAAAGAAAGCCGTCTGCCCACGAGTTTAGCTGCCTTAAAATTATTCCATATTATTCACCTGCACACCACTCCTAGGTTATCATCTCAGCCCTAATTCAATCTGTACACTTCTCTCAACAAACTCGTTCTTACTGTGTTCTCAACCATTCAACAACCAATGAGAACTTACTTTATTAAAACTATAATGCACTCGATTAAATGCTAAAGTGACAAGGAAATAAAAAGAGAAAATCTTAAGCAACCGATCTGATAGAAGAGAAAGACATACACAGGGAAATATTAGCCAAAATTATCTGATCATTAGAATCACCTGGGATGATCATTTATAACACAATTTTCCAGGCTCTATTCCTAGAGAGTGTAATTCAATACTTTGGTTGAGGTTGTAGGATGGAGGCAGGGGCTAAAAATCTTAGTGGTTTTCAATAACAGTTATATACGCATAGAATTACCAGGAGAACTTTTTAAATGTATCCGTACTGGGACCCTATCCCAACCCAATAAAATCAGGATGTCAGACGTACAACCTAAGGCATTGAAATCATACACATTTTGGCTTGAGTCCTGGTTCCACCACTTAAAATCATGTCATTGAGCAAGTTACTCCACTTCTGTAAATAACAGTTTTGGTTTGTTTTAATCTTCAAATGGAAATAGTGATGGTTGTAACATTGGGTTGTTATGAGGTTAAATGAGATAAGGAATGCAATGCTTGATATATAGTAAATATCTGATAACAGTACCTAACATTTATTAAACATTTACTCTGTGCTTGACACTGTGTTAAACACTTTACATGAACTGAAACAACTGTTATATTTTTATCTGCAATTTGTCAATGAAGGAACCAATGCAAGGAATAGTAAAGATACAGTTAAACGATTAGTCAACAGCACTTGTGACTGTTACTTGTCCGGTACTTGTGACTATCACATACACATCAATAAATAGTAAATATTTTTATTTACTAATTTTGTTGAAGAATGACTAATTATCAATCTATAATAAATGTCAGATGAACAAGTTGATATTCTGATATGAGTTTTGAGTTTTATGAGCTGAGTTGGGTCCTTTTCTTCTAGGCTTGTCATGTGAAATCTTTCAAAATTAAAACCCTGATAAAAAATGTCTATTCCACCCCCCTTCCCCAACACTTTTCCAGCAAAGAAACTGAGTTCCCATGAAAGTTTGTTCATGGGACAAAGTTCCATGTTACAGAAAAACTCCACATGAACTGTTTGGTCAACCCAATAAAATTATGCACACCTTGATCAACCCTCCCTGACTATCTTAATGACTTTATGAAGTCCAATCAATTTCTCTTGCTTCAAAACAGATGGCAGAAGTCTGTGGAATGCTGGTTACCCTCGGTTGATGGCAAAATCAAGGTTGAGCTGCCAGATGGAGCTTGGCATTGTTTAAGGTACAAATAGGCCAAAGTTCCTCTCTGCCACAGAACGTAGTCTTTGCGCTTCCTTTCACATTTTTTTTTTCAACAACTATTGTATTCTTAAAAATAGAAACACATGTCTCTGCCAGTCCCTCCATGGGATCCCAGATGAAAAACCTCTAAAGGAGAAAAACAAAATGCAATTTGAATCAAAGTTTGTGAAGCTTCCCAGACGCACCAAGCCAGGGCCGTTAGGAAGCAGCAGGTAAGATGCTGCCAGCCCACCAACAATGAGACCACAGGATCTGCAGCTAGGAGGGCTTCTGCAGCCATCCTCTACTTACCAGACTTCTCCCTCCTCTTCCCCTTGCTTGCATTTGCCCTACTTGAAAAGATCCTTAGGAGATGGCTTCAGTAGAGCAGAACCGCTGTTCCTTACTCAGAACTTAACCCTACCTTTCCCCATGGCTTTGGCTCTGGATTCTCATTCTACTTTGGGCACTGAAAGTGTTAGTTGCTCAGTTGTGTCTGACTTGGCAACCCCATGGACTGTAGCCTGCTAGGCTCCTCTGTCCATGGAATATTCCAGGAAATAATACTGGAGTGGACTGCTATTCCCTTACCCAGGGGATCTTCTGGACCCAGGGATGGAACCCAATCTCCTGCATTGCAAGCAGATTCTTTACCATCTGAGCCACCAGAGTAAAATCCACATGACTAGAAGTAAAGATCAATGAAAATTATGAAGATTTCTCTCTTCTTTGATGCTAGGTTTCCTCCCTGTACCTTTATGTTCCCTGTTTTTTTAAAAGCTGCTCCCATGGGAGAAACTAATACTCTCTATTACATTTATTGTTTACCTCTTTCAAAGCTCAGAGTTTAACAGCCAGGCAGAGGGTGCAGCTTACATGGTGGTATTTCAAACATCAGTAAAATGGTGAAGGTTATTTTGCAGCACTCCTGATATCATACTTTGTGAACTTTCCTGATGGAAAGTTGATGCAAACCGGATTTTCATAGCAATTCACCTTGACTATATTCAGCTTTAGCAAGAGGTTCTGCTGATGGAGGTTGGTCATTAGTTGTGATATTGTTTACTGCTATGTGTTAACATCAACTAAAATCCTACTCACTTAATGACATTTAAGCCCTCAATAACCTAATCCTGTGCTATTTTTCCACTACTCCTTGTGATTCAGCCAACCTCTCAATTGTTTATGTTCCATGCTTGCTTCAGGTTTGCAATCTTCATGCCCTCACTCAAAATTAGAGTCAGCCTGGCATAATGGCAAGAGCACTCAACTCAGATGGGGCTGAGTGGGAAACATGGCTTAAACAAATTAAGTGATTTATGCAATATGATAGTTATATGACTTTGAGCCTTTAGCTTAATCATCTGTAAAATGACACTTCCAATTGTGCAATGTTCTTAAAAGGGTAATGTAGGATATAGGGTGACTGTATACAGATAAGGCACTCAGTGAAGTTATCTTTTCTGAATATGAAAATTTTATTCATCCTTCAAGATGCAGCTCAGGTAACATCAAAGTTGTTCACTGATCACCTCTTTTCAACTATCTCACTTTGCCCTTATCTATTTATTACATGGTGAAAACATCTTTCTATCTGTACAATATGGGACCTTGAACTGACATTCATATTGTGGCATATTGTGGCACGTGTAAAGATAAAGGGCAGAGAACTCCCCTGAGGATCTATGTGATGGCTGTCCTATGTGGGGGCTTCTCTTTGGAACAGAAAGAAGAGTAACCTCGGGCCCTTGCCAATTCCCTGTACCTAATTATGTATTCTTGGGTTTTTTTCCACTGAAGACTGTCCAAGACTGTACAGATGTCAGTGCCCACAAAGCCTGATTAGTACCTGGGGAGAGAGAGGGAGATGAGTACTGTGGAGGGACCCAGAGCTGATGGAGTTGTGTTGATGAAAAACATCATGAGATTGGGAATAAGTGTGCTATTTGGGATCTGGATAATGAAATGTGGCAAAAGTTGTAGTGTGTCCATAATCTATAACTATCCTGACAAAATGAGGATTAGCAGAGATCAAGAAGGTGCCCACAGAACCCTCGGCAGGGTGACTGGAATTCTCATGGTGGACAGTGATCTCAATAGCCACTTTTCATCAAGTCAAACACTCCTTTTTAGAGAGGCAACCTCTGAGCATCTTTTCTATCACCCTCCATCAGCTTCAATCTCACCTCCTGTTATTTGAGGTACTTGTCACTATGTGACATCTTCTTTGCCTTTCCTTTTACCACACTCCACCTCCCATCCTAAGAGTCAGGGGTTTTTATCTGTTGTACTCATCACTTATCCATAGAAGAAAGTGGGTCCTTGGCTTACAGGAAATATTCATTAATTATCTAAGGAATGAATGAATGTGATGACTTCTCAAGGATCTTCATAAAAGGAAGACAACGAAAAGGGCAAGCTAATGTGGAAGAGGAAAGGCAGGCAGATGCCTCACAGTAACTGAAGCTGTCAACTCAGTTTGTGAATACATGGGAAGTATTCATTCAGCTTTCCTAGAAGTGCTGGAGGGGACACTGTCTGGAGTTCCCATGGCAGCAGGTGGGTGATTTCAGCCCTCATTGGCTAGAGAGGACTACACGCAGTTAGGTTTCGGGTATTCTTGAGTTGTTTTTGTGAATCTTATCTTCTCTCTTAGGCTCTTAGGAAAAGCTGAGAAACATCCTGAAATTCCCCAAAGGAACTAATACAGGGTCTCACTTAAAGAACTTAAAGAACTTTAAACTTAAAGAACTGACTTTAAAGAAATATTAAACGATTACCTGATTTTCTTCCACCTAAACAGAGTATGTGTTAGAAATAAACAACGTAATAAACCAGAAATGCTCAGTCATTATAAGTATTGAAATTTTCAGTACCTGATATGGTACTAAAGATTTCTATTAGGAACTCCTAAAGAAGTATCCAGTAGAAGGTAAGAGTTCTTTGCTGTTAAGTCTAAAACATCTCTTGGGGCTTCCTTGGTAGTCGAGGTGTGTAAGACTCTGCTCCCAACGCAGGGGGCATAAGTTTGATCCCTGGTCAGGGAGTGAAGATCCTGCATGCCACCTGGAGTGGCCAAAAAATAATAATAATAATTAAAAATAAAACTTCTCTTCTTGCCACAAAATGAAATGGTACACAAATGCAGATAAGCATAGCTGGTAACTTAGCAACCATAAATATTTACAAATAGTCAAGTTAGGCCCCATCAAAATATCAGGGTAATTATTGGCAAATTGTATATCACACAAATGCTTTGAAATCAGCATTTCAAAGGCAAAAGGAATCCTGTTGTGGGTGATTGCCACAGCTGCTTTTGACTGCTCCTGGAAGTGTCTCTCAGTCTCTTGGATTTTGTTGAATTGAATTGGTGTGACATAAAGTTACAGTGGAGGCCAAGCCAGTGTGTAGTTTAACCTACCGTGCTCTATCTCTAAGCTCTTCCATTTGGATGTCATGCCATGGTAGCCTCATTAACAAGCTGCAGAAACTAGAATTATTTACTAGATGATCACCCTCGAAAGAGAGTCAATAACTTTTTAAAAAGGTGAGGAATCTGGAAAATTGTGGTAGTCTAATTTTTTTTTAATACACTCTTTCATGAACTATATATGAAGAAGTTTTATATTGGATACTTTTAATATTTCTCAGTATTAGTTTCAAAGATTCTCCAGTAATCTAACTGAAAGTGAATGTGTCTGCTTTTTTAAAGGAAAGAAAAGAGGAATGGAGAGAGGGAGAAAGAAAGAGAACCAGAAGAAAGATTGAACATATATGTAGAATGAATAAGAGTTGGTGGAAAAATTAGTACTAAGTGACTCGTCCTTTATTTTGTGAATCTGAGTGATGCCAAAATAGGCAGGCAAAATAACTGCATGATGTGTCAATTAATACTTGAACTAGAGACAAAGGGATCAACTGAGCTTCCTACTGACCTGACTGGGAGAAAAAAAAAATCAAATTGCATTACAATTAAATTTGAATTCAACTGTATACACCTTATCCTTACAATTTTTTTAAAATTTAATTTCTAGAAGATCTTAAAATGTATTCTAATGCTCCATCTGCTATCTTACAACTCCTGTACAATAGAGCTTACAGTTGGAGCCAATTTATTTTGCAGTTCACAGTCTTTCAAATTCTTGGAGAGAAGAGGTTTTTTCTGCCAAGATTCACACCAAAGCAACTTGATAGTCTTGCCCAAGAAGGATCAAATGTGAAACTAGATGACAGTGAAAATTGCGCAATGCGCCCTTCTCTGTAGCCAGTCAAGTGCAAAGAAATTTGCGTTGTTGCACTTGTGAGGCTTTTCAAATGTGCAGAGAAAACAGTTGAGCACAGGGCTTCTGGCCTGCAGCGTTGCCTCACTAACCGTTTGTTTTCTCATCTAAAACTCTAGAGGGAAGAAAGAAAAGGCAAGCATATCCATCCCACCCCTCCTTTTTAAACGGGGTGGCCATGCCAGATATTCTGAGTAACTTATTCAGCCCAAGGCTAATAAGCTGAGCAACTTGTTTTGGCTACACATTCCTCATCTCCATATGGAATTGCTTGTGCGAGTTTTTTGGACTATTATGTGGTCAAAGGGAGGATGTTAGATAAAAAAAAAATCCTCAGCACTTTCCTTTTCTCTCATATAAATCCACTTTCAAGGCTGAAGTAAACTGCATGAATTGCCCAAATCCTTAGGCGGAAGACATCACAGAATATCACATAAGCACCATCTTTAATAGGTTTGAAGGCATGCCTCTTAAATTGGGCTAAATTTGCTGATAAATCCACCATAGCTAACCTTGCCTACTCTGAACCTAGCCTGGGGGCTTCTTTATAAAGAAGGCATATTTTCACTGAACCAAAGTAAATCTTAATTACATATTTGCTTACCATGGAGAGCCATTTTGCTTCTGAATGGGAGGCTGTAACTGAAATAAGGTGGAAAGTGGGTTGATGTATTTTACAGAAATCTGTTAAAAAATATAAATAAAGAGAAAAAAAACACTCCCAAATTTTCAAATAGAGTAAGGTAGTTTAGAATTTAGCAGACATAGTTATTCAATGTTCTTTATGCCACATATCTTCCCAGGGAAATGTATCAAAATATTTTCTAATGATTCTTCAATACCGAATAGGGTCCTTCCTTAACAGGCTGATTCAGGAGTTCCTATGTAGAACTCAGTTTTCTCCTGTTTCTTAAAGGTAGGTCCATATATAATTCTGAAAGTTACTTCAAGCTCCAGAGTGGGAGATTTTTATTCTTTCATATTTATTTATAGTTTTCTAAAAAGAAATTAATCTACAGTGAGGTTCTGCAATGAGTCAACAGGCTTCAGAAAGAGGCACTGTTCACTCATTCATTTACTCAATCATCCATTCAGAAAACATGCATTAATAAGTTTTCTTTTCCCCCTTCTATTTTTTTTTTTATTTTTATTTTTACTTTACTTTACTTTACAATACTGTATTGGTTTTGCCATACATTGACATGAATCTACCACGGGTGTACATGTGATCCCAAACATGAACCCCCCTCCCACCTCCCTCCCCACAACATCCCTCTGGGTCATCCCCATGCACCAGCCCCAAGCATGCTGTATCCTGCATCGGATGTAGACTGGCGATTCGATTCTTACATGGTAGTATACATGTTTCAATGCCATTCTCCCAAATCATCCCACCCTCTCCCTCTCCCTCTGAGTCCTAAAGTCTGCTATACACATCTGTGTCTTTTTTGCTGTCTTGCATACAAGGTCATCATTGCCATCTTTCTAAATTCCATATATATGTGTTAGTATACTGTATTGGTGTTTTTCTTTCTGGCTTACTTCACTCTGTATAATAGCCTCCAGTTTCATCCATCTCATCAGAACTGATTCAAATGTATTCTTTTTAACGGCTGAGTAATACTCCATTGTGTATATGTACCACAGCTTTCTTATCCATTCATCTGCTGATGGACATCTAGGTTGTTTCCATGTCCTGGCTATTATAAACAGTGCTGCGATGAACATTGGGGTACATGTGTCTCTTTCAACAAAGGAAAATATAAGCAAGGTGAAAAGACAGCCTTCTGAATGGGAGAAAATAATAGCAAATGAAACAACTGACAAACAACTAATCTCAAAAATATACAAGCAACTTATGCAACTCAATTCCAGAAAAATAAACAACCCAATCAAAAAATGGGCCAAAGAACTACATAGACATTTCTCCAAAGAAGACATACGGATGGCTAACAAACACATTAAGAAGTTTTAAAAAGCTAGTCACTGGGACATCCCTGGTGGCTCAATGGATAAGAATCTGCCTGCCAATGCAGGGGACACAGTTTTGATCCCTGGTCCAGGAAGATTTCACGTGCCTCGGAACAACTGAACTGATACACCACAGATACTGAGCCCACGTGCTGCAACTGCTGAAGCCGGTGTGCTTACAGCCTGTGCTCCATAATAAGAGAAGCCAGCACAGTGAGAAGCCCACTCACCGAAATGGAAGAGTAGCCCCTGATCATTACAATTAGGGAAAGCCCGAGCAAAGAAATGAAGACCCAGCACAGCCCCCCAAAAAAGACAATTACTGACCCAGGTGCTGAGAATTTAAATATGCATAATTACAATAAGAATTTTGAGCACTTTACTAGCATGTGAGATGAGTGCAATTGTGTGGTAGTTTGAGCATTCTTTGGCATTGCCTCTCTTTGGGATTGGAATGAAAACTGACCTTTTCTAGTCCTGTGGCCACTGCTGAGTTTTCCAAACTTGCTGGCATACTGAGTGCAGCACTTTCACAGCATTATCTTTCAGGATTTGAAACAGCTCAATAGGAATTCCATCACCTCCACTAGCTTTGTTCGTAGTGATGCTTTTTAAGGCCCACTTGACTTCACATTCCAGGATGTCTGGCTCTAGACTAGTGATCACACCATTGTGATTATCTGGGTCATGAAGATCTTTTTCATACAGTTCTTCTGTGTATTCTTGCCACCTCTTCTTAATATCTTCTGCTTCTGTTAGGTCCATACCATTTCTGTGCTTTATCAAGCCCATCTTTGCATGAAATGTTCCCTTGGTATCTCTAATTTTCTTGAAGAGATCTCTAGTCTTTCCCATTCTGTTCTTTTCCTCTATTTCTTTGCATTGATCTGCTGAAGAAGGCTTTCTTGTCTCTTCTTGCTATTCTTTGGAACTCTGCATTCAGATGCTTATATCTTTCCTTTTCTCCTTTGCTTTTCACCTTTCTTCTTTTTACAGCTATTTGTAAGGCCTCCTCAGACAACCATTTTGCTTTTTTGCATTTCTTTTCCTAGGAGATGGTCTTGATCCCTGTCTCCTGTACAATGTCACGAACCTCATTCCATAGTTCGTCAGGCACTCTATCAGATCTAGGGCCTTAAATCTATTTCTCACTTCCACTGTATAATCATAAGGGATTTGATTTAGGTCATACCTGAACGGTCTAGCACATTCACTCATCTCACATGCTAGTAAAGTAATGCACAAAATTCTCCAAGCCAGGCTTCAGCAATACGTGAACCGTGAACTACCTGATGTTCAAGCTGGCTTTAAAAAAGGCAGAGGAACCAGAGATCAAATTGCCAACATAAGCTGGATCATCAAAAAAGCGAGAGAGTTCCAGAAAAACATCTATTTCTGCTTTATTGACTATGCCAAAGCCTTTGACTGTGTGGATCACAATAAACTGTGGAAAATTCTGAAAGAGATGGGAATACCAGACCACCTGACCTGCCTCTTGAGAAATCTGTATGCAAGTCAGGAAGCAACAGCTACAACTGGACATGGAACAACAGACTGGTTCCACAAGGGAAAAGGAGTACGTCAAGGCTGTATATTGTCACCCTGCTTATTTAACTTATATGCAGAGTACATCATGAGAAACGCTGGACTGGAAGAAACACAAGCTGGAATCAAGATTTCTGGAAGAAATATCAATAACCTCAGATAT